>NC_072411.2:26885000-27510000 GCF_028858775.2 Pan troglodytes | reverse complement strand
CTGCTAGTATTATTTTGCTGTTGTTGTGTGTTCCTAGTAGGTCACTGCAATATGTTGGCTGATAGATTTCATGAGCTGCCCACACTTTAGCTTCCTCGTTTGCAAGGTAGAGATAGTAAAGCCTGGCTCGTCCCCTCTTGGCTGATAAAATGATTAGGAAATGAAGGTCTAGTATGCTGTGTTGAATCTCATTGTCTTACTCTCCAGGGAACTTCTCTCCAGGGGAGGCGAGTAACTCAGGGTGAGTGGCAGAGCCAAATGGGAGATGAATGTGAAAATATTCTGGAAGGCTGAAGTTGCTAAGCAGAACATAACAGTAACTGTAACACAATCCTCATATAGCTTTTGAGCAGCTGCAGGAGCTTTGAAATCTCACAGCCTCGTTTCCTAGCCTCACTTCCCCTGAGCTGCTGCATGAGCTCATGCTGTCATTTATATTCCCTGGACGTCAGTTGAGATCAGGGAGTTGAGGCCGAGTCTCCAGGTGGTCGTGAAGGTAAAAGAGAGAATGGCTGTGTGTGAGCCCTCAGTACACCCGGTATAGGCGTTTGACCTGTGGCAGCTGTCGCTGTCTGATAGCATAGCTGAGAAGGGGCGAGACCAGGATAAGGACACGGATCTGTGGCAGCAATTTGAACTGTCTCCTATGTTTTAGGAGGAATATGTGTCACCTGGAGGACTCGGAGTGTGCCTGAGCACTTGGAGGTCACTCTCAGGGTGTGGATGAGGAGGCAGGAGTTTGCAGCCCAGAAATAGCCATCATGCTCTCATCTCAGAGGTGTCCACAGAATGTTTTTGAGCTAAGAGGGGCCAGGCCAAAGGCGCAAGGCAGGCAGGACCCTCAAGGTATCTTGGGTATCTGCATGCCTGCATATCTGACTGAGCTCAACTCTGCCCCCCAGTCAATTTTGAAGTGTCTAAGGGCAGCAAGTTGTCAGCCAGCGTATTAGGGTGGTGAGCTGTAGAGTTGAGTGGACTCTGGAGCCATTCTGCCTCTCTCATTTGGGTCTGCCACTTCATAGCTGTGTGAGATGGGGTAAGTTACTTGACCTCTCTGTGCCTCAGTTCCCTCATGTATAATGTGAGCTTAACAATAGAATTACCTCGGGGGTTAACGTATATCAACCACACGTGACAGGGGCAGCAATAGGTAAATGTTCAGTATTAGGATTGCCCTGGCAGGACAATTAGGATATTAGAATATTAGAAGAATAGCATCCCAGGCCCTGGGATCTTTAAGGAGCCTTTCAGCTCCCCCACCCTGCCATGGGCCTGGCACCTTTTCCTCTGCCTGTGCAGTAATGGTGGTTGCCCGAGGCACCAGCTGATGAATGATAAGCCTGGAAGGTCCCAGGGCTTGCAGCCACTCTCTCCTCTCCAGGCTGGCCCACATCTCACATAGGCTCCAACTTGTACTCTCAACTTCAACTTGACCCGGGCAAGCATAGGCCAGCCCAGCACAGTGTAGGGCCTGAGGCAATGCCCAATCTGGAAGCTCGGGCTGAGCTGGGGGCCACACAGAGCTTTGGCAGCAGGCAGTCTTGGTAGCTCAGGGCTGCCCATCCACCCCAGTGGGCTGTGACTTTTCCTGTCCATCTGCCACCCTCTTCAGGATACCTTCTCCCCAGCCCCAGGCTCTGTCCCCTTCTGATTCCATGGTACCAACCATCTGCTTTTTGGAAGCTTGGTCTGATGATCGCATGAACCTCTTTGTGCAGCCCAGAGCCAGCTGGACGCTGCCACCCGGCTGGCTGTCCCTGCTGAGAGAGCCTGGAGTGGGCAGTGCCCTATCTGGTCCTCACCCTGCAGTCTCAAGCCTCTGTTTAGTAGGAACAGCAAAGCTGCCATTTTCAGGGAGGCCGACTCCCATGCACTGAACTTCCCAGTGTGTAGACGTCAGCCCAGTTGGTAGCTGTCCCACCAAAGAACAGAACCCTCATGCCAGTGTCATAAGCAGGAACTGGGCCGGAGGGCTGGCGTGGATGTTGTGATCCCTCCTGGCAGGGGGGTCTGATCGAACCAAGGCCCAAAACACAAGGGTGTGTTAAGCATTTGCTTCTTGCCCAGATGGGCTGGTGGGGGGTCCTCCGCGGTGCCTCTGGCTGTGGGCAGGCCATAATCCTACTCCCCTAGCGTAGGCCTGGCACGCTGTAGGAAGATGTATGCCATGTGCTGGTGCCCCACACCTCTCTCCTGGAGGAGAATCAAGGTGTCTCCCGCTCTCACTCCCATTTCTCAGGTTTTATCACGATCCTGGTGCCTCTGCTAACACCTTCTTCTGACTGACAGCTTGCCATAGGATCCCTTACCCTCACCTCCAGGGTGACAGCTTTGGACACTGTGATTTATTTTTAAAGTTTCTCTCTATATCCCACAGAATGAGGTCCTGCATGCTCTATCACCCATGGTGGTGGTGGTGAGGGAGAACCCCTCTATCACCCGTTGTGGTGAGGGCCTGCTTAGGAGATCGCTGCCCTTACCTTCCCAGGGTCAGCCACAGGCCCCAGAGGAAAGAAGATGAACCCACGAGAGGGCCCCAGAACTCAGCACACATCCACTGCAAGATGAGAGCTGCGGGCAGGAACGCGGAGGCATCAGAGCCGGGATGCATTTAATAAGCAGTGTGACAAGGAATAAAATAACTATTAATAAGGTACATTGCAGACTTGATTCCAGCCCCATTAAACTTTCCTTTACCTTATTTCACACTCCATTTCCAAAGCACCCTCTTCTCTCCCTCACACCTTTAATGGTTCTGGCAAACTTGGGCCCTAATGAAGTCTGGCAGCATAAATTTAAGGCAGTGTCTGGCTGAACTGAACAGAAGCCCGCGTCTACAGCACAATAGTCTGAGTTGCTGGAGACATAAATTTGGCCTCAAGACTGTCCGATGGATTCAGTGAGGCAGGCCAGGGCCTTGACAGCCGTGAGTGATGGTGCCTCAGGCATTCCCAAAGCCCCCTGTGGCAGGCTGCTGAGTGGGGAGGACTGCTTGCCCGGAGTGCAGAGACTTTCGTTCATTCACGCATTCACTCATCCCACAGGCACTCACTGGGGCTGTGTCCACTGTGTCAGGAGAGCTTTCTACCTTCACAGCTTCTTCACCCTACCAGGTGAGCATCACCTCCATTTTACAGATAGGGAGGCTGAAGGGGGGTTGTGGGGTTTGCTGGCTTGCCCAAGCTCACACAGATAATCCTAGCGCAGGTGTTAGCCAGTGAAGGAACAAGAAGACACCAGGCCTCTTTCCTCTCCAAGGTTGTCTTTCCTCTTCTCTGATGGCTTCCCCCACCTGCAGGCCTTTGGTTCTATGGGCTGTCTTTCGTGGTGAACAGGCGCTCTGCTCTCCCGGGAGGTCTTTTTCTAGTCCCCTCCAGCATTTCCTGGCCCTGCACTTTGTTTATCTCACTTGAGTTCGTGAGCTGGCACAGGGTTCAATCAAGACTGGGTCCCCCAGGTTCCTGGAGGTCCCTGTGGCTGGAACCTGGGCCTCCAGGGTACCTGTCTGGGGCTCAGTGTGTGAGATTTGAGACTGGGCCCCTCTGTATGGGGCCGTAACAGCTTCATTCATCAAATAGCTGAGCAATGCCGGGTCTGGGGTGCATGAGTTCAGCCATCGGAGATGGGCAGATGGGGAAGGGGCTGGGAGAGCAAAATGAGGCAGGTGGTTGGAAGTGGGAGGAAGAGAGACCAAACCTCAGCTTCTCATATGCAGCTCCAGGGCTCCAGGGGCCCTTCCTGGTCAAAGGAAGCCTATTCTCCAGGCTTCTAGGCCTGAACTAACTTTGAACTCAGCTGACATTGAGACATCAGTCACTTGGAGGCTGGGAGTTTATTATCATTCTCTTCTTTTTGTCTTGATCACCTATTCTTCTCTTACTTTTCAATTTTCTCTCAGGCTCCCTTCCCCTTTTCTTCATAAAGTGGTGTAGCTGTTTGAGACAAATCTTTGTCTTTTTGATGCTAATGATGATATCAGTACTAGCCTTTGTGTTATTGTTGGCAGTGGTGTTAGCGTTGGTGCTGGTAAGGGTGCTATTTGTGCTGGTGATGAGTGTGCTTGTGATGAGCGTGCTGGTAATGATGGTGGCGATGGCTGGTGTTGCTGGTGACAGTGGTGGTGATAATGATGGTATTTATGGGGATGATGATGATATTGTTGGTGGTAATGATAGTGGTGGTGTTGCTGATTAGGTGGCAATGATGGCTATGGTGGTGGTGAGAGTGATGATGGTATTGGTGGTGATCATTGCATTGTTGGTGGTGTTGGTGATAATGATGGTGGTGGTGATATCGGTGGTGATCACAACATTGCCGGTAGCATTGTTGGTCATGATGGTGTTGGCATTCCTGTTGGTGGTTGTGGTAGTAGTGATGGGTATGAAGGTGGTAGTGGCAATGGTATTGTTGGTGAGGATGATACTGTTGGTGGTGTTAGTGATGGTGATGGTGGTGATTTTGCTGTTAATAGTTGTGGTGATGATGATAGTTATGACGGTTTTGGTGGTGATGGCGTTGTTGGGGATGATGACACTCTAGGTAGTGTTGGTGGTTATGATGGTATTGGCATTGCTGTGTGTGGTGGTGGTGATGGTGGTTAGGATGGTGGTGGTGGCAATGGTATTGAGATTGGTGTTGGTGGTAATGATGGTGATTTGGCTGTTGGTAGTTGCAGTGGTGATGGTACTGTTGGTGATGATGATACTCTTGGTAGTAGTGTTGGTGGTAATGATGCTGTTGGCATTGCTGTGTGTGGTGGTGGTGGTGATATTTGTGGTGGTGCTGGTATTTTTGGTGATGATGATACTGTTTGTCATGTAGGTGGTAATGATGGTGACGATTTTGCTGTTGATGATTGTGGTGGTGATGATAGTTTTGATGATGGTGGTAGTAGTTTTGGTGATGGGTGCTGGGCCTCTGAATCAGGAAGATGTAGTAGAAAGAAGACAAGCTCTGGAGCTAGACAGACCTGCATTCCATTACTGGCTCCAGTAAATTACTTAGTGTCCTGTACCTCTGTTTCCCCATCTATAAATTGGGGAAAATAATACTCACCTCACAGGTGTCGTGAGGATGAGGACTAGTGTCTGTGTCCCACCCACTTTTACCTGGGGTCCTAGAGCTCCTTCTTCTTCTTCCTGGACATAGGAGCCTGGACAGTGTCACGTAAGAGGCGACATCATCACTGATGTAAGGCTCTTGACCTTTGGCCAGGGATTTGACAGCCATAGCCTAGTGTGACCTTGGCTACTTTCATTCCCACTAGCGGGCATATCAGGATGTGACTCCATGCCTGTTTGAGACCAATGTCCAGTTTGTCCACCACCTATGTTCCCCTACAGAGGATGAGCAGCGCAGATGTCAGCTGTGGTCTCTTCAGTCATGAGATCAAATAGAATTGCCTCAGTCCCTCAGCCCTATAACCCCTGGTCCTTATAGGCATGGTACTCCTACAGCCAGATAAGAAAAGCTACTCCTTCAAGTTCTATAGAAGGCTCCTTCAACATGATATTGTTTGGGAGCAAAGTAGACCTCACAGAAGGTTGATAGAGGAGGCAGCAGTGAGCTTTTATTGGAATCCTCAGAGACCTACCTAGACATCTTTACTGGACATTTCTATTCCTCAGTGCCCTTCTTGCCTGTCCCAGCCCATCTCTGATCTGCAAGGGCTTCTCCTGTTGGCACATTGTCCCGCAGAACCCAGCCTTACTCTCCTTTCTCCTGCTCTTTGCTTCCCATCCAGCTTGTAGTCTTCCTTCTACCAAACAAAGCTACCAGGGAGCAGGTTCTCAAAGTCTCTATCCTCAACTCATCGGGGCCCACCCATGGTGCAGCTCATTCCCCTCTGTACAATGCAGCCAGGGTTGTCAAATATAGATGTTTCCCCTGCTTTTCATACTTAGACTGGGGCCTGAGCTGGGACCTCTCTCTTAGAGGACATGAGTTCTGCCCAGCCCTGGCTTGTCTCAGTCCCTTGTCTCCAGGTCAGCCCACCACCCCAGGCCTCACTGAGCCAGGACTTCCTGGGACCACCTCTGCCAGGCCTCTTTCCACCTCTGAAGAGTTCTGTCTTTAGGGAGTGAGTAGGAGGCAGGCCTGGTGTGACCTGGGGTAAAGGCCGTTAGTGAAAAGGGCCTGGGTGATGGACAGTCCCCTGGCCCTCTCCCTACCAGGCACACCCCCTTGCCTGTCATTCTCACTTCTGAGGCCCTTATTAGGCAGACGTGAGAGGGGCTTGCCCTGCTCCCGCAAAGGGCTGTGTGCCAGAGGAGAGGCCTCAGGAGCACAGAAGCTCATCCTTCCCCTCATCTGCTCCCTGCTGAGTCATCCATACAGGGTCGCTGTTTCTGGAGCCAAGAGGTGAATAGAAGCTACCAGATCTCCTTACTTTGCCTCTGTGGAGATCCCAGATGTCTCTCTGCCTCCCAGGCCTGAGGGTCCTTTCTGCAGAAGACGCGACGGTGACAGCGGTAGTGGTGATGCCCACTATTTAATTATCATCTGCTATGTATTATTTCATCTAATCCTCACAACAACTTTGCAAGAGAGGTCTCAGTAGCACCACTTTACAGGTGGGGAAACTGAGGACCAGGGAGATGCAGGGAGTTGCCATAGTCTCACACTGAATAAGCAGTAAAACCAGGTTTCCAAAACAGCCCTCTCCAAGTCTGGAGCCCTGCTGGCCCTTCACTCCCATGACCTCAGCAGCCTGAGCTCTGCACATCTGCTCTGCCAAGTTCATGCACTAGTGGGGAAGGATTGCTTAAAGCAATCTGATTTTTACTGGCTCCTTTAGGATTTTCTGGATTAAAAACAAAATGAAAACAACACACCAAATATTTCACTTTTTTCTAAATTATAAAGTTCAACCTGGAAATGTTTGGGAATTTTTGTCTGAGGGTTTAAGGGAAGAGACCAACATTTACCAAGAGCCTCTATTGTGCCCATCACTTTTCATATGCCATGACATGTCATCCTCACGTCAAGCTCAAGTGGGGCCAGCCTTCTTATCCTGTTTTCAGATGAGTAGACTGCGGTTGGGGAAGGTGTGGCCAGCAGTGGGGTGGGCTTTCAATCCGGCTGCTATGATTACAGAGCCTGTGTGTTCCTTTCTCTCTGTTGTGCTGCTCCCAGAGGGCAGCCCATGGCTCTGCCAGCTGTGTATGGTGGAAGTAGGAGCTTCTGTGTCTTAGGGTTGCCGTGAGGATGTGTGACTCACATTAGTGCTTGTGTGGGTTTTGTGCAGAGTCAGAGCTCAATAATAGCAGCCATTGTTATTCTCAGGAAGGAGAAAGTTGGCTCACTCTGCTCCAGGTCACCTAGTGGGGCTGTCTCCAAGCCCATTGTTCTTTTCTCTGTTTGTTTTCCCTTGTTTGGAGTTTTCCTTTGTCTCCTGTCGAAAAGGTGAATGACAGAGACCCTACCTGACCACTGTGGCCTCTCGCATCAGGGCTCAGGACACAGTGCCGAGGAGACCAGGGCCCTGGTTCAGTAGCCAAGTGGTCTTGTTGTCCTTGCCCTGGTTCCTGTCCCTGTATCCCCTCCTCTGGTCCAGCCACCTGGTCACCAGGTGGAGCTAGGCAGCAAACAAAGCTGTCTGTGTGCACCCAGCCTCATTCTACATGGACTTGAGCAGGGACTACTATATCTGCGTCACGTTAATAGAGAACATCACGTGTTCCAGTTATCCAGTGTTACATAAGAAACTACCCCAAGTTAGCGCCTTAAAACTACTCATTGTATTATGCTCATTATCTGAGGGTCAGGAATTTGGATAGGGCTCATTGGAGTGACTCTTTTGCTCCATGCAGCATTGACTGGCTATTCTATGAAGACTTTAGGCAGCTGGAGGTTCTAAAAAGGCTTCACTCATGCCTAAAAGGGGCAAAGGGTGGAGAAGGGAGTGGTTGGGCTCAGTGGGACCCCACTTCCTCTCTGTGGAGTCAGAGTTTCTCCAGGTTTTCTTTCTAGCAGGCTAGCAGGACTCCTTACACAGCAACTCAGGGCTCCAAAAGCAGGTGTGCCCAGAGATGAGATGTGGAGGTTGCTAGTCGCAAAGCCTGGGCCTGGTAACTGGCGTAGCATGACTTCTGACACATTTAATGGATGAAAGCAAATGCAGAGCCTGCCCAGATTCAAGGAGAGGGAATAAATATTGCATCTCTTCACCAAAGGTGTGTCAAAGAATTTGTGAGCATCGTTTATCCACCGCAAGACTGAAAAATATGTTAGACCCTCATATCCCTCCCAGGGTCTTGCTTCTCTTGCATGTCCCTGGCTCATGACAGAGGCCACTCTTCTCCTCGCACTTGGTGGCAGGCAGCTTTCTTTAGTAAGAGTCTAAGGTATACAATCATCAAAGCTGCTCTCTCATGTGAACCCACAGCCCAGAAATCTGTTCTCAGTTAGTGGAGGATGAGGAGCGTGGGCAAATAAATATCTCAACACGGTTATTGGGAAGCTGCAATTGATCTTTTGGATTCAATTGCAAAAAATTAAGGATGATTTAATTTCAGTCAACTCAGTGCAACAGGTGTTTAGCTATGTTTTGGGTCTGATTTTTTTTTTTTTTTTTTTTTTTTTGGTTAGACGGAGTCTCACTCTGTCGCCAGGCTGGAGTGCAGTGGCGTGATCTCGGCTTACTGCAGCCTCCGCCTCCCAAGTTCAAGGGATTCTCTTGCCTCAGCCTCCAGAGTAGCTGGGACTACAGGCACGCACCACCACATCCAGCTACTTTTTTCTTTTTTTTTTTTTTTTGTATTTTTAGTAGAAACGAGCTTTCACCATGTTAGCCAGGATGGTCTCATCTGCTGACTTCATGCTCTGCCCACCTCAGCCTCCGAAAGTTCTGGGATTACAGGCGTGAGCCACTGCGCCCGGCCCAGTTGCTTCTTAATAATCCCTTTGGAGTCAGTCACTCTTATATGCATTCAAGTCTTTTGAGATTTCTATTACTTTATTGCCATTCCATCTTTTTGCCACTGTCATAAAGAAATCTGAATTACTATTTCATTCCATTTCAAACCATCCCATCCAAATCATTCCATTCCACTCAGGTTTTCCCAGCCAGCTCAGTTCAACACATCTCATTCTATCCATTTCATACCATCTCTTCCCAAACTTTCCATCCTATCCCACATTAGTCTATTGTTTGATTCATTTCAAAGTATTGATTCCCCCCACGCTATTCATTGGATGGAGTTCATCATTCTAAATATCCCTCCTGGGTATCTGCAAGGTAGAAATACAAGAGAAACCCACCATGTCCTATCAAGTGAGAGCCACCCAGGCATGACCAGCCCACCTGACCACCATGCACTGGAGAGGCTGGAGCTAACCGTGGGGCTCACTGGAGAGGCTGGAGCTAACCAGGGGGCTCACTGGAGAGGCTGGAGCTAACCGTGGGGCTCACTGGAGAGGCTGGAGCTAACCATGGGGCCCAGGCTCTAATGTGGGTGTTTCCACTGGAGGTGAGAGCTATTGGGGTATCCTCAGATGCAAAGGGCAGTAATTAATGCATGTTATTATTCCTTTGATCACTATTTCTGCACTTTAAAAAGAACTTTAATCTTTTATTATGGATAATTTCAAACACACCAAGAACAGAGAGACGAGTAATCCTTATATACTCATCACACAAAACAAATCTCATTTCATCCATTCCCTTCTTGAGCATTTTAATAGAAATTCCATGTCATATTATTTCAGCAACAACTGCTTGCATATGTAAGTCTAGCCTCTATTTTAAGCATAGCTACAATACCAAAATAAACCTATCAAATAAACCATTACTCCTTAATACCAGAATGTGTTCGGATTTCTCTGATTGTCTCAAAAATGTCTTTTTATAGTTGGCTGGTTTCTTGTTACATTTGGCTGATCTGTCTTTTATGCCTCTTTTAATCTCCCCTGCTCTTTTTCATGTCTTTTTGTTTATTTAAGAAACTTGGTCATTAGTCTTGCAGGATTTCAATATTCAGGATTTGGCTCCTTGTGTCATTCTGGTGTTTTTCAAGATGTTATGCCGACTTCTATATTTCTTGCAAATGTACAAATTCCTGTACATATTTTGCCACAATGTACACATTTATACTTTTTTCTTTTTTATTGTAGTAAATACACAGAACACACAATTTACCATTTTAAAGTGTACAATTCGGTGGCATTAAATACACTTGCATTGTTGGGCAACCATCACCACCGCTTAGTTCCATAACTTTTCATAACTCCAAACGGAAACCTCATACCCATTAAGAAGTCACCCCCCATTTCCCCCTTGCCCCAGCCCCTGGCAGCCATGAACCTGCTTTCTGTCTCTGTAGAGCTGCCTAATCTGGACATTTCATTTAAGTAAAATTACATCAGTTGGCCTTTTGTGTCTGACTTTTCTTTTTTTAATATATTTTTAATTTTAGATTTACAAAAACGTTACGAAGATAGAAAGTTCCCGTATACCCCGCATTTAGTTGTAGATGTTTCTAAACTCATGGATTTTATATATTTAAAGTGTTCTAATCCATTACAGATCTTATTCTTTTTGATGTTTGAATTGCCTTAACTTGGCTAGTGGGAGCCCCCTCAAGTTGGCTTCCGTGTTCTTTTTGATTTATGAACCTAAAGAAGACTAATCCTTTTAGGGTGGCACCTAGAAGCCAGCTGTTGAGTTAGGAAGTGTGCATGCCTGGTGCTGGATGAGGAAGGAGAGTGGAGGGGAAGGAGGTAATGAGATTAGAGTAGTTAAAAAAAAAAAAAATAGGATCAGCAGGGCAAAGTGGCTCACACCCGTAATCCCAGCACTTTGGAAGGCCAAGGCGGGTGGATCACATGAGGATGGGAGTTCAAGACCAGCCTGACCATCATGGAGAAACTCCGTCTCTACTAAAAATACAAAATTAGCCGGGCGTGGCGGCGCATGCCTGTAATCCTGGCTACTCCGGAGGCTGAGGCAGGAGAATCTTTTGAGCCCAGGAGGTGGAGGTTGTGGTGAGCTGAGATCACGCCATTGCACTCCAGCCTGGGCTATAAGAGGGAAACTCTGTCTCATTTAAAAAAAAAAGAAAAAAGAAAAAAAAGAAAGAAAAGAAAAAAATAGGATGCCAATTCGATTTCTAGGGAAAACGGCATTTTGTACAATATGCTCTGGAGTTTTGAACTCTGCCAGCACAGCTCCCGCTGGGCTGGAGATTCTGTCTTTATTAACAAACCCAAGCTGGCCTTCTTCCTCCAGGGCTGCGGGAAGCCAGGCCTGCTGGGCTAGCTTGCCCAGCCCATTGATAATTAAGCAGGCCCACTGCTGTCTTCCCCTAGAGCTCATCAGCCACAGGCTTTTGGGGGATGATTAGCAAGGGCTGCAGAGCGCCAGGATGCCTCTGCTCGGTTGGGAAGAGCTGCTGCAGTCCCTTCGCATCCAGCATCCAGGATGGCATCAGAGGAGTTGGCAGAGGCCCTGAGCTTGCCTGCCCAGCACCAGTCTGCTGTGTGTGTGCGTGAAGGTGGCCAGAGAGGGAGGACGTGTAGAGAGGTGCCTGTCCACTGACACGCTTTGTGTTGCAAATTTGGAGTGGTTTCCTCCTTTGATCCTCACAATAGTAACTGTTAAGAATTCTGTATGGCCGAAGATTCCTGTATGCACTTCGGGCATAAGAAGTGAGAATGAGTCCCTATCCTCAAGGAGTTTGTTAGGGAAGCGTTGGGTAGCACTGTCAGGCCATCTAGGAGAAGCTGATAAAAGGAAAAGATCAGACAGCCTGCCATGAGGGCTGAGTTATGCGGTGCCGGTACCTGTAGCATTTGCAGTGGCAGGTCAGAGAGGGGAGGCAGCATCACCATCATAATCAGCAACATCACTAGCTAGACTGTTAGGCTGTGATATGGGCCCATGCTGGGTTGGCCAGGCGGGGGACCACCTCTCTGCCTTGGGTGTGCACATGTGGTTTCTGGCCTCTGCAGAGGACAATTAGTAATGATGCCAGAGGAGATGCAAGGCAGGAGGAGCTCTGGGATAAAGAGAGAGCCTGGAGGCTCACCCAGACAGGCAGCGGAGTAGAGAGTTGTGATGGTGGATGAGGCTCTGGGGCCTCATGGTCCTAGTGTGTGCTATGGGCAGGCCTCAACATCCTCGCCAGCAGATGGAAACTGCCACCTTCTTCTTCTGGGTTGCTGTGGGAATGCAGTGAGAGTGTACTGGGGCCTGGCTCAGGGCAGTTGCTAAATAGGGCTGGCTGGCATGAGTAAAAGTCTCATTGCATATGCTCAGGAGGAAGATGGGGAACCCTGTCAGCTTCCTACAAGAGAAGCATCTTGGGGTGGAATAGCCAGGGCTACTGTGACAAGAGAGATGCACAGTGAGTTTAAGCATGAAGCTCAACCCCTGCAAGGCCACAGAGGGAGAGGAGAAAGTTCTGCCCCAACATCATGGTGAGCCCCCAGATCCACACTCTATGCTCTGCTCCCTGGTTTGAGTGTTCCATGGCATGGGTGCTGTGCTTCCATGTACTTCAGGGAACTTGCATATCCTGGGCCCCAGCTGCTGCTGATAAAGCCAAAAGGAAGAAAAACCTTTGGTTGTCCTTGTCTTGACGTGCCACAGTCCCCTCAGCTCCTGAGGCTAATGCACTGATGATCCAGCAGACCTGTCTGTGAGGAGGGCCTGGGCAGGAGATGGGGTGAACGAAGGCTTTGCCTTTAGTTTCTGTCCTGTGTGTCTGGTGAAGCAGGACACAGCCATGTGAAGGTAACAATGGTGTATAATTAGGTATGCCTAATTATCATGTTCTGGTAACACATCATGTATGATGGTGTATAATTAAGTGTCACTGTGTGGCAGTCAAAGAGGGCTTCTTAGAAGAAGGACACCTGAGCCTCATCTCAATGAACAGAGCGGATTTGAATGGAGAGAGTGGAGAGGAGTTCCAGGGGAGTGACAGGAAAATGCACTGGACTTGGAATCAGGAGATCTGGTTCTGGCTCAATCACTCATTGACTATGTTCTTTCCTCAAATCACTTCACCTCTTTGAATCTTGGTTTCTTTATCTGTATGATGGCTATGATAATATACAGGGTTGTCATCAGTATTAAATGAGACTGCATTGATCCATAAAGCACCCTGGCCAGTGCCTGGGACACAGAAAGCACCAAAAATGCTAACGCTTTCGGAAAGAACGGGCGTGGGGCTAGCAGGCCTGAATTCAGGGCCCATGGGCAGGGACCATGAATGGGCTACTGAAATTACCTTTAAAAGTTTGTATTTTAGTCTGTTTTGCATTTTTATAATGTAGCACCTGAGGCTGGGCAATTCATAAGAAAAGTGGTTTATTTGGCTCATGATTCTGCAGGCCTCACCAGAAGCCAAGCATGGTACTGGCATCTGCTCAGCTTCTGATCAGGCTCACAGAGATTTTTCTTGTAGCAGAAAGCAAAGGGAGCCAATATGTCACATGGTGAGAGAAAGAGCAAGGGAAAAGGAAGGAGGTGCCAGGCTTCTTTAAACAAGCAGCTGTCACATGAACTAACAGAGTGAGAACTCAGTCATCGCCATGAGGAGGGCACCAAAGCATTCCTGAGAGATTCACCCCCATGATCCACCCCCACCAGGCCCCACCTCCAACACTGGAGGTCACATATCAATGGGAGAGTTGGAAGAGACACATCCAAACTGTATCAGTTTGTGTATTTGTTCTTTTCTTTTTTTCTGGAATGAGTGTTTCATAGATTTATCAGAATCCCCCCAAAATAAGGAGCCATTGACACAGAGTTTCAGACATTATGAAGTGAGTTTGCTCATGTCATTTGAACCCACAGTGCTCTGCTCAATATACTGAGCAGTTACTATCACCAGCCATGCTGAACAGTTGGAGTAAGTCTCAGAGGGACTTAGGACCGTCGTGGCCTCCCACGGGCCTCCTGCCCCAGCTTTTTCCCTATTTCCCTCCCAAGAGCCTGGGTGTCCATTGGAGGACCATGAGCTCCACAGGAAGGGCCCCTTGAGGGGCTCACAGCCTGGGCAGAGTCAGTCACATGTTCCATCTTGGTGGTCATGCTGGTGACTCATGCATGAACATGTGACCCAGGGGCCTAATCAGAGTGAATTTCCTGATTCGCCACCATGAATTCTTGGACACATACTCTGTGTCTTCCTATGGCCTGGGTCTTTCAGGGGAGAGGCCTGGGATTGTCACAGTCATTTTGCTCCTATAAGTGAAGTTATCTTGAGAGTAAATGTCACCCAGAGGAGAGGGTGGAGCCAAGAATCACTGAGAAGAGGAGCTATTTTCTGGATTAAACTGACCAAATTCACTCTGGACTTCTTCAGTCACATGAATCACAAATTCTCTTTTGTAGGCCAATTTGTGTTTTGTTTTACTTGCAACCGAAAGCCTCTTAGTTGATCCAGGTGCCCCAGTGCATATCACACGACACAGTACTGACAGAACTCAGATGTGAGCCCAACATTCTCTGGCTCCCATTAACGACCATTTGGGTCATGACTCTTCTCAGATTTGTGGACAGCTCAGCATGGCACACCCCTTGGGTGAGAAGTTCTGACTAATTCACTTCCCAATGGGCAAACAGTGCTTTTAAAATCTGGTTCCCAGGTAAGTTCTATCATTAATTCCAAGGGAGAAGTCGTGATTCTGGTTCCTGGGATTTGATGAACTTTCCACCGTTTCCTTTCTGGAACTCTCAAGATCTGCAGGAAGGATGTCCAGGGCTGGTGGATGGCAGGGCTGAGTGGGGTGGCTGTTCAGCCCACTCTCATGCCCTTTTCTCCATCTCTCAAGTGTCCCTGAGCCCCAACCATGGGCACATAGCCAAGGAGGCACCAGGAAGTGAAACACATGCAGGACCTGTCTGCCCGGTTCACCATCCAGGGGGAGATTTTCGGGGTTGCTGAGCATGGGGAGGCCTGGGGGTGCAGCAGCACTTGGTGGTGAAGCCAAGGCTCATCTGCAGCCACAGGACAGCCCCCACTCAGTGCTTGCTGTGTGCCTTTGTGCTATGGTGGACTGAGTGCGGCAGTGCCATGGGCAGAAAGGAGGTCCCCACCCTGGCTGTTACACAGGAGCAATTGGACCTCAGGCAAGTGAGGGCATTGAAAGCTCATAACCTTCCTTTTCCATGGAATAAATGCATACATTCACAAGAACTCACTTAGCGTTCTAGTGATTACTAAGGTAATGTAGATGGCTGCATGTTGTAGTAACTAGCACACACTAGGTACTCCTATGACTTAACATTTTCTGTGCATGCTGATGACACCATGCCTCCCCCCCCAATTTATCAAAAACAAAAAGAAACAAACACAGTCACCCCAAAGAATGGTAAGTGTCCAGGTGTGGTGCCCTGTGGTGGTGGAGGAAGGGTTGCCTCTTTTTTTGAGTCTTTTTACTTCTAAAAGAAGATTTACCTTCACTTCCCCACTTCTTTGGGAGGGGTACATGGGAGGGAAAACAGAAACACACACACAGTCATGGAGGAAAAGAGAGACAGAGAGAGATGGGCAGAAACACAGAACCGGGAGAGGGAAGAGAGGAGAGGAAATGTGAGAAGTGGAGAAACACATTCAGAGGAAGCTGGCAGAAGGAAGAAAAGCCACCTAAGGTGGTCAGCTGTTGAAAAGATGAGCTTTCTCCAGTACCATCAGGGTGACTAAGGAAGGGTCAAAGTGCCCATGGCCAGGAGGAGGTCCATGGGGTCCAGGGGGCCAGGAGGAGGTCCATGGGGTCCAGGGGGCCAGGAGGAGGTCCATGGGCTGGGAGGGCTGCACAGGGCAGGAGGTGGGAAGGTGGGAAGCCTGTTTACCTGGCATCACTCGTCATGCCTGCCCTGGTAATAATGGGTGGGCGGTGAGCCCTTGCCCTTCTGTGGGGCTGAGTCCTCGTGGCTGGAGAGTGTCTGAAAGCATGCATGGCCTGGACAGGGAGGAGGAGCACCAGGTGGCAGATCGGCCTGCCTCTCTTCCCAGTGTAGACTATTCCTCAGGGCTTGTAGCATGTTTGTGAAAGATTTCAAGTTTTCTTATGTTAGTTAGAGAACAAAACAAAACAATTAGCTTATTATACAATAAAATTTGCTATGTCTCCAGTCCCATGATCATGGATGTGCCCTATTGTCAATATTTCCCTTGTCCCCTTTCTGGTGTCCGAGAAGCCTGGCCAGGCCTGTGTCCTCCTTCCTGGCTGGCCCTGACCAGAGGGACCACCTCTCTTCACACGGTCCAGCCAGGGGCTCTGACTGAGCCACACCCTTCCCTTTGTGGGATTTATGCCCTGTAGGCAACTATCTGTTAATCCTTTCCTACAGTCTTTAAAGTTCACTTTCCTCCTTCCAAAAAACAAATCTCTCCTGAAGTTAGAGGAAGCATCAGTGATTTAAGTGAACAGACTAAATACAAGGGTTCTTAATAAAAGAGTCTCTTAACAGAAGGGTCTAGGGATCTCGCGCTGACAAAATGTGTGTCTTCTCCCACCTAGACACTGGCCTGAGCTGCCTCGAATTTTAATTCCTCAAATGCTGAAGATGTTTTCCCCCCTGAGATCATACTATGATCTGATTTTTTCCTCTGAATACCAACTGGGTCCAGACACTAACAATTCAATTTAATGCTGACACTAAGTACTGTGACGTAGCACAGATCCCACAGGATAAGGGCTCAGTCCCTTGAGACTGCCCCCCACTTCAGATGCCAATTGCAAGTCTGTGCCCATAACCGCCTCCTCATGTTTATTAGTTTGCTATAATGGCTCACAGAGCTCAGAAAAGTGCTTTCCTTACTACTACTGTTTTTTTTTTTAATCTCATATGCAATTTATTTATTTACTTTTGTTTCTTTCTCTTCTGTCTAGCTGAAATTTTCTAGCCTTTGGTCAGCATCTCCCCATTTCTCCCTCCCAGCCTCTGGTAGCCACTGTTCTACTCTTTGCTCCTATGTGTTAGACATTTTTAGATTCCACATATGCGTGATACCATGTGGTATTTTGCATTTCTTGTGCAATAACTTTTTTAGGAGTAAATTGTTGGCTCTTTTAAAATAAAATTAATTAGCTTTCTGTGTACCTGTGACTAATTTTTCCCATATTTGTGAGCAATCTGAATGTCTCAATCTGGTCTGGCAATTAGATACTCCGTCAGTTCTTAGCACCTTCCCTCTTGGAGCCTCCTACCCTCAAACTTCCATTCAGACAGGCTGCACTAGGCCATGCACACAGCTGTTGCTCAGGAACTTCCTTTCACTATTTTTATCTTAACCTTCCAAAGGCTTAAGAAAATGTTTGAGACATGAAAAACAATTTTGGCTCCAATAATTGCAACTTATAAATAAACAAACAGCTAATTAAGTTCCATATTAGCATGTCAACCAGTTGATTGCAACTCAACACAACTGAACTCCACATTTCCGTAAGCAGCTCTTTGACTCTGATTCAATCTGCACGTGTAGCTAGATCCTGAGACATCCCTGAAGATATCCACAAGGCAGTTCTTTCACATGGGTGATGCTGCTCTGGCAAACAGAAAGATCTGAACAGGTTGGTTCCTATCCCCACAGAGAAGGTTAATCTCAAAGAGAAGTTTAACCCAATGGGAAGGTCAAGTTTTTGGAGTTATCTTCTTGCTATTCCCATATCTGACTCTTCGCTTCATTTTCTCACCTGCCGCTGTTACCAGTCTCATTCTTCTGGTGTAATCCACCATGCATTTTCTAAGATTCTGGCTCATATCCTGGTTCTAACCTTTAACTCTCCTTCTTGGACAAGGGATTCTATAAATGACCTTGTGGGTGTCGGCTGTATTGACCAAAGTGGCCTCCAGCTCCTCTCTCCTGGGCTTAGCTCTTCCTGTGTCTCTGAGGAGAGACCAGATCCGGAAATTGATCTTTCCAGTTAGTTCATTTCCCTGAGAATATTGTCACATGGAATTTTGGACATCTTCCCTTTGCTCCCCAGATACATTCTCCACCCATCTCCACCCGACTCTTAGTCCTAGGAAGCAGATATGCATGCACTATGTCACCCAGCCCCTCTTGCCTTCTGCTTCCAGTTGGATTTGGCTGATGGGGGCTCTGCAGGAGGTCTTCAGGCAGGGTCAGAGTGAGATTGGGTGACTCCTGTCAAGGTGACCTTTTATACAGCTCTTTTGGCTCTGGAAGCTCTTCCCTCTCCTTACTGGCTAGCCATCTAGCTGTTTGTAATGTAAAAAGTAAAATAAAAGTCAGAAGCCTTGGGCTTTCTGTAGAAGATCATGTAGCCTGTTGGACCTAGGAAGATCAGAAATGTCACATCCTTCTTGTAACTTAATTTTTGAGACTCCATTTTGCTGAAGACGCACATATATAATTTTAGTCAAACTGGTGTTCCTCCATTTTCTTTGAATTTGGACTTACTTTCTTTGGTTATTAGGTTGGGAGTTAAAAAGTCTCAGTGTGATCTGCTTATAGTAGCCCTTGTTGAGCTGTCTGTCTTCAGTGGTCATTCTGCTGAGGACACTGCTAACCTATCCCTTATTGTGACTTCCAGGATACTTTCAGGCCTGCCTCTCTTCCTCTAAACACAACACATCACCTTTCTTCCTTGAGACCTTGACCTTATTCTGGTGTTGTTCCTGGGAAGTAAAATAAATTTTTCCCTTGGCTGTTGATTCTCTTAAACCTAGCTGGAGGTTCTGTTGTTTTCTACCTAGAAGGGAGTAAGGTTTCTTTCTCAGGGTCTTTTAAAATCTCAGCTCTCACCCCTTCCCCCTAGACTAAAACATTCTTCCCCAGTTTGAAGGGTGGAAAATGGAAAACTCTTCTTACATTTCCTTCTGGATGCTTCTAAATCTATTATATTTGGCCTAAGCCATTCTTCTTCCCTTCAGAGCCCACAGTCTTTGGAAACTAAAAATCAAGAAAGAGTCTAGATGATCTAGGAAGGAAGCTGGAGGAGATAGGAGGATCAAGAGACAGACTGGAGGGACACAGGGGTTACTCTCTTAAATATTTCATCCTTCTCCCACTCCACCCCTAACTGCACTCTTTTGGGTCACATGAGGGAGAAATGCTAAGGAAAGGTAAGAAATAATTGAATAGTTCACAACCCAGAAGGGGAGAAACTGAGGGTACAGAGCCTGGGGAAGAGAGGTTAAGGAAGTGTTTCGTGGGAGATAGAGGGCTTGTGTTCAGCTCCATTGAAGGGCTACAAGAACCCTGGCCGCAAACATATTCACCAAGAATGAAGCCCTATGTCAGGACTGGATAAGACTGAGCCTTTCTCAGAGGCCAGGAACAAGCAGAAGCAAAAACGGGCCAGATGCAATGGCTCACACCTGTAATCTCAGTACTTTGGGAAGCTGAGGCAAGAGGATTGCTTGGGTCCAGGAGTTTGAGACCAGCCTGGACAACATAGGGAGACCCCATCTCCAAAAAATGTTTTTAAAAAATTAGCCAGACGCAGTGGATGCCTGTGGTTCCAGTTA
Organism: Pan troglodytes; assembly: GCF_028858775.2. NCBI lineage: Eukaryota > Metazoa > Chordata > Mammalia > Primates > Hominidae > Pan > Pan troglodytes. Next base: position 27,490,550 of record NC_072411.2, on the reverse strand, counting down.
CTTAGGAGGCTGAGGTGGGAGGAGGATTGCTTGAACCTGGGAGCTCAAGGCCACAATGAGCCATGATTACGTCACTGCACTCCAGCCTGGGTGACAGGGAAAGACCCTGTCTCAAAAAAAAAAAAAAAAAAAGAAAAGAAAACGGTCCCATGTAAACCCCAAAAGGTGAGAAGACAGGGTAGTTATCAGGTTTTAAGATTTGGGCCCAGGACCATGGACAGGAGCATAAACATTAACACTAACTTTTATGGGGGACTTATGACATGCTAGGTACTAAGGGTTGCTCATTTAGTCCTTACAATAACCCAAGGAGGCACTATGTAGAATCATTTCCACTTTTTAAATAGAAAACTGAGAATGGAGAACTCGGTATCCTAAATGGGGTCACAGAGTAATTAAGTGAAATAATAGGATTTGACGGTCAGGTGTGGTGGCTCACACCTGTAATTCCAGAACTTTGGGAGGCCAAGGCGGGTGGATCGCCTGAGGTCAGGAATTTGAGATCAGCCTGGCCAACATGGTAAAACCCCGTCTCTATTAAAAATACAAAAAATTAGCCAGGTGGGCGTGGTGGTGCATGCCTGTAATCTCAGCTACTCAGGAGGCTGAGGCAGGAGAATAGCTTGAACCAGGGAGGCAGAGGTTGCAGTAAGCTGAGATCATGCCATTGTACTCCAGTCTGGGTGGCAAGAGTGAAACTCTGTCTCAAAAGAAAAAAAAAAGAGAATATGGTTTGGCTGCAGTTCTGTCTGCTGCTAAACCTGGGTCTTAATTATCTTGCCTTTGTGTTACCTGCTCTTACACTTGCATCAGAGAAATGGGGTGGATGAGTAGTGACAGATTCAGGAGTGAGGTGATAGCAGTGATAATCAAGGATGATAATAAAAAATGTTAAAGGCTAACATCACTGAATAGATCCTATGTTCCATGAACTCCCAGGCTTTGTACATATCTTCACTTCCTTCTATATTTTCAGAAGCAAAGACTAAGAGAGTTGATTAGTGGGGTGTCTCGCACAAAGCAAATTAAACAATTTCAGCTTCTCCTACTTCCCAGAATTGGAGTTCAATTAATTAGTAGGTCTTCAGGTGCTTGACATTGGCTGTACTAGAACTCTATTAAATTACTATAGACCTGTTCTTCAAAAGAATCTGTTACCTCGGAGGTCAGTAAAATGGTGAAATAGATAGCTATGAGCATTTGTATCCTCATAGAAACACTGAAAAACCAACAAAACTGGTCAGAACCAACTTTGTCAGAACTTTGGAAAACAGAAAAATTCCCAGCAACCAAATGAATGCTAAATTTTAAAAAAAGGCAATTTAAAAACTGCTCCTGGCACTCAAGAAAATATCCATCAAAACACAAGTTGATTGTAAGGAGCAGAGATTTTAGTAACTACACATGAAAATAGTCATTGCAAAAATTATTTGCAAAAGTCATTAAAAGGACTACTACAGACTTCAACAATTAAGAAAAAACAGTAAACCCTGAGGAAGAAAGAGGATCTCATTTCCAGAGCTATCATACTATAATATTCAAATATTCAGCTTTCCACATAAGAAATCACAAGGTATACAAAGAAATAGGAAAGTATGGCTTATTCAAAGGAACAAAATAAATTAAAAGAAACCGTTTCTGGGCAAGACCAGACATTCAACATACTTGACAAAGGTTTTAAATAACTGGCTTAAACAGACTCAAAGAACAACAACAACAACAAAAAACATGAACAAAGAATAAAGGAAATAAATACATGAAATATTAAAACTTAGAATATCTAAAAAGACATTATTAAAAAGAACCAATCAGAAATTCTGAAGTTAAAAAGTACAATAACTGAAATTAAAAACAATCCAGAAATGTTCAACAGAAGATTTTAGTAGACAGATGCAGGTATCAGTGAACTTGAAGATAGAATAATTGAAGATATCAAGTATGAAGAGAAAAAAATAATGAAGAAACATGAACCGAACCTAAGGAATATGTGGAACACCAACAGGTATGTGTATGTGTGTGTGTGTGTGTGTGTGTGCATGTGTGTGTGTATTTTACCAAAGTCCTAGACAGAGATGACAAAAATAAAGGAGCAGAAAGAATATTTAAAGAAATAATGGCCAAAAACTTCCCAAGTCTGCTGAAAGACATGCATCTATATATTCTAAAAGCTCAACAAACTGCAAGGAAAACTTGTAGCTTGTTTGTGCTATCCATCATGTGAGGACACAACAAGAAAGCACCATCTATGAACCAGAAGAGCAAACCCTCACTAGGGCACCAAACTAGACACCAAATCTGTTAGCCTCTTGATATGGGACTTCCTAAATGTGAACTGTGAGAAATAAATTTCTATTGTTTATTAAAAAAAGAAAAGAAAAACTCCAAGGAACTCACACTGAGACATATTATAATCAAACTGTTGAAAGTCAAAGAGTCTTGAAAGCAGCAGGAGAGAAGTGACTTATCCTATACAAGTAATCTTCAATAAAATTAACATCCAATTTCTCATCAGAAACCATGGATGCCAAAGGGAGTGGAATGATATATTCAAAGTGCTGAAAGAAAAAAAGCTGTCAATTGAGAATTCTAAATACAGCAAAACCTTCCATAAACAACAATTAAGACTTTCCCAGATAAAAAGATAAAGCTGAAGTTTTGTTGTTGTTGTTGTTTTTTTACCACTAGGCCTGTTCCACAAAAAAAGCCAAGGGGACTCCTCTGGGTTGAAAAGAAATGACACTAGACATTCATTAGAAATGCATATAGGGCTGTGCGCGGTGGTTCATGCCTGTTAATCCCAGCACTTAGGGAGGCCGAGGTGGGCAGATCACCTGAGGTCGGGAGTTCAAGACCAGCCTGACCAACATGAAGAAACACTACTAAAAATACAAAATGAGTCAGGCGGTGGTGGTGCATGCCTGTAATCCCAGCTGCTCGGGAGGCTGAGGCAGGAGAATCGCTTGAACCTGGGAGGTAGAGGTTGCAGTGAGCCGAGATCATGCCATTGCACTCCAGCCTGGGCAACAAGAGCGAACCTGTGTTTCAAAAATAAATAAATAAATAAATAAATAGATATGCATATAAAGAGATAAAGATCTCCAATAAAGGTAAATACACAGGCAAATATAAAAGCCACTATTTCCATATTATTAGTTTGTAAATCCACTTTTCATTTCCTATATCCTTTAAAGCACAAATGCATAGAAACTAATTAAAAATCTACATTCTTGGGCACCTAATATATAAATTTAATTTGTGACAACAACAACATGTATAGGAGGAGAGAATTTGTATGCTATTAAAGTTAAGTTGCTATAAATTCAATTAGACTGTTACAAATTTAGGTTGTTAAATATGGTCATGATGGAAATCACAAAGAAAATATTTAAAAAACACACAGAAGGAAATAAGAATAGATTCAAATTATTTCACAAAAAAGTCAACCAAACACAAAATAAGCAGTAATATAGGAAATGAGAGGCAAAAAATACATAAGACATACAGAAAACAAATAGAAAATGGTAGAAGTAAGTCCTCCCTTTTTTTTTTGAGATGGTGTCTTGCTTTATTGCCCAGGCAGGAGTGCAGTGGTGCGATCTCAGCTCACTGCAACCTCTGCCACCTGGGTTCAAGTGATTCTCCTGCTTCAGCCCCCCTGAGTAGCTGCGATTACAGGCATGTGCCACCATGCCTGGCTAGTTTTTGTATTTTTTAATAGAGATGGGGTTTCACTATGTTGGTCAGGCTGGTCTCAAACCCGACCCCATGATCTGCCCGCCTCGGCCTCCCAAGTCCTGGGATTACAGGCATGAGCCACCGCGCCTAGCCGAAGTAAGCCCTTCCTAATCATCAGTGATTTTAATTTTAAATGGATTAAACTATCCAGTCAAAAGAGACTGTCAGGGTAGTTTGAAAAACATAATCTAGCTATATGCTATCTACAAGAGATTCACTTTAGTTCTAAGGACATAAGTAGGCTGAAAGTAAAAGATGGAAAAAGATATTTTATTCAAATAGTAACTCAAACGGAGGTGGATGTCTATATTAATATTAGGCAAAATAGGCTTTAAGTCAGAAACTTCTACAAGAGACAAAAAAGAGTATCATATAACAACAAAAGGCAAAATTCATTAAAAAGCATAACAATTATAAACATATATGAATCAAACAAAAAAGCCCCAAAACATAGGAAGTAAACACTGACAGACTCAAAGGGATAAATAGTTCTAAAATGAGAGTTGGAAACTTCTACTATTTTCAGTTGTGGATAGAACATCTAGACAGAAGAGCAGTAGGAAAACAGAGGGCTTGAAAAACATTATAAGCTAATTAGACCTACAGATAAATTTAGAACCTTCCATTCCCAAACAGCAGAATATACATTCATCTCAAGTGTACATGGAACATTTTCCAGAAGAGACCACACGTAAGGCCACAAAATGAGTCTCAATAAATAGAAAAAAATTAAAATCACACAAAGTATCTTTTCAGACAACAATGGCATAAAGATAGAAATCAATAAAAGAAGGAATATTGGAAAGTTCATAGACATGTGGAAATTAAACAATACACTTTTAAATAACCAATGGATCAAATAATAAATCACTGAGAAAATAAAAAAACTTAGAGATAAATGTAAAGAAAAGCAAAACACACAAAAATTATGGGATGCAGCAACAGCAGTGCTTAAAGGGAAACTTACAACTGTAAATTCCCATTGAAAAAGAAGAAAAATCTCAAATCCAAAACCTAAGCAAAAGAAAACAAAACATACCAAAATTATGGGATTCAGCAAAAGCAGTGCTCAGAGGGAAACTTCCCATTAACAAAGAAGAAAGATAAAAAAAGTCCGTAACCTAACTTTACACTTTGAGGGACTAAAAAACCAAACTAAAGTCAAAGCTAGTAGAAGAAAAGAAATACTAGATATTCAAGCACAGATTATAGACATAGGGAATAGGCTGGGTGTGGTGGCTCATGCCTGTAATCCCAGCACTTTGGGAAGTCCAGGGGGATGGATCACTTGAGGCCAGAAATTTGAGACCAGCCTGGCCAACATGGTGAAACCCCATCTCTACTTAAAGAGAGAGAGAGAGAGAAGGAGAGAGAATAAAAAGCAATATAAATGATCAATGAAATCAACTGTTGGTTCTTTGAAAGAACAATAAAACAACAAACTTCCAGCAAGATGAGAGAGGAGGGAGGGAGAGAGAGAGACAGACAGACAGAGAGAGAGAGAGGACACAACTAAAATAGAAAATGAGAGTGGGGACATTATTACTGATCTTAATAAAAAAGAAATAAAAGAGTACTATGCACAACTGTATACAAATGAGATAACCTAGTTGAAAGGGAAAAATTCCTAGAAACATACAAAATTACAAAATTTGACTCAAGAAAAAATATAAATTCTGGACAGACTTATAACAAGAGTTTGAATAGGTAATAAAAAACCTCCCAACAAAGAAATCCGAGGACCTGTTGGCTTCTCTTGTGAGTTCTACCAAAGAGGAATGAATTAATACTAATCATTTGAAAATGCTTCCAAAACATAGATGAGGAGGTAGCACTTCCTACCTGATTCTATGAAAATAGCATTACCCTGACACTAAAGTCAGATAAAGACATCAAATGACATGAAAGTTATAGACCAATATACACTATTAATATAGATGAAAAAGCATAAATAAAGTAATAGCAAAGTGAACCTAACAGCATATTAAAATGATTATACACCATGTTTAAGTGGGATTTATCTGAGGAATGCAAGGGTGGTTCAACATAAGAAAAACGATCAGTGTAATACATCATATGGATAGCAAAAAGGAAAAAAAAATGTGTGACTATCTCAGTTGATACAGAAAAGTAATCTGAGAAAATCCAGTCTCCTTTCACTATAAAAACACTCAGAAAATTAAGAAGAGAAGAAAACTTGTTAATATTTTAAATGATATTTATTAAAAACCCACAGATAGCATCATACTCAATGGTGAAAGACTAAAAGCTTTCTCCATAAGATCAGAAACAAGACAGGGATGCTCACTTTTACCACTGCTATTCAGCACTGTACTGGAAGTTCTAGCCAGAGAATTAGACAAGAAAAAGAAATAAAAGACATTCAAGTTAGGAAGAAAGAAGGAAAACTTTCTATTCACAGATAATATGGTCATATATGTAGAAAACACCTAAGTATCTAGGCACAAGCTCAGCCCATAAGGATCAGTTGTTTCTGTCCACCAGCAATAAACAATTCAAAAAGGAAATGAGGAAACAATTTTATATAAAATAGCATCTAAAAGAATAAAATACTTAGGAATAAATTCAACTAAGGAAGTGAAAAACTTGTACACTGAAAATTATAAAACATTGCTTAAAGAAATTAAAGATCTAAATAAATGGAAAGACAGTCCATGTTGATGGATAGAAAGACAATATTGTTAAGATGTCAATACTCTTAAAAGCAATCTACAAATTCAATGCAAGCTCTATCAAAATCAGACTTTTTGTTGTTGTTGTTACAGAAATGAAAAAAGCCACTCCTCAAATTCATATGGAATTGCATGGGACTCTGCATAGCCGAAACAAACTTGAAAAAGAAGAGCAAAGTTACAGGTTTCACACTTCTCAATTTCAAAACTTATTACAAAGCTACAGTAACCAAAACAATGTGGCACTTGCATAAGAATAGACATAATAGGCTGGGTGCGGTGGCTCATGCCTCTAATCCCAGCACTTTGGGAGGCTGAGGCAAGTGGATCACCTGAGATCAGAAGTTCGAGACCAGCCTGTCCAACATGGCAAAACCCTGTCTCTACTAAAAACAGAAAAAAATTAGCAGGTCATGGTGGCAGGTGGCTGTGATCCCAGCTACTCGGGAGGCTGAGACAGGAGAATTGCTGGAACCCATGAGATGGAGGTTGCAGTGAGCTGAGATCACACCACTGCACTCCAGCCTGGGCAAGAAGAGTGTGACTCCATCTCAAAAAAAAAAAAAAAAAAAAAAAGACATAATAGACTAGAGGAATATAATTTAGAGCCCAGAAATAAATAAACTCATACATCTATGGGCAATTGAATTTTGATAAGAGTGGCAAGTCTCATCAATGAGAACAGAATAGTTTCTTTAACAAATAGTATTGGTGTAATTAGATTTCAAAATGCAAAATAATGAAGTTGGACTTCTACTTCCCTATACAAATATACCCCACCATATAGAAAAATTAACAAAAAATATATTAATGATCTAAATCTAAGCGCTAAAGCCCTTAAAAGAAAACAGGGATAGATCTTCATGACTGTGTAATTGGCAAGGAATTCTTAGAACACCAAAAGCATAAGCAACAAAAGATAAAGTGGATTAATTAGTTTTCATCAAAATTAAAAACTTTTGTTCACCAAAGGATATTATAAATAAAGTAAAATGGCAAACTATACAATGAAAGAGAATATTTTCAAATCATATATCTGATCAGAGTTTTTAAGGAAAAAATTATGTATGATACTTTTAAAGGTGGAAATGCAGACTTTATTCAAGGGTGCCATGGAGATAAGTACAGAGAGCTCTGCCACAGGGTCTTGCAGTGGGAGAGACAGACTGGATTCAATTCTGAGTCCAGCAAAGACAAGTGGGAATTTATAACCAAGGAGCAGGCTTGAGGTCAGTGGAAGGAAAATGATTGAGAGGAAATATCAAGTATATGGGGCTTCTGATTAAACTGACTTAGCAGGATCTTTTTCTCAAACTAGATTCCACAAGGACAGAGAGGGAGCGCAAGGTCAGGCTTAGTCAGAAAGGACTTAGGAATCTGACTGAAGTTTTGGTCAAAGAAGAGAATTTCTGTCAGAGTTTACTATTCAGAATTTATAAAGAACTATTACAACATAACAACAATACCAACAACCCTAATTTTTTTAAATTCGGAAAAACGAATAAAGGATTTTGATAGGCACTTCTCCAAGCAGATACATGAGTGACCAATAAGCACAAAACAAAGCTGCTCAACATCATTCGTCACTAGGAAATTGCACATTAAAACCACTTCTCACCCACTAGGATGGCTATGATGAAAAAAAAAAAAGAAAAACAAAAGGAAAATGACAAGTGTTAGTGAATACATAGAGAAATTGGAGCCCTTGCTCATTGTTGGTAGGAATGTAAAATGGTGAGGCCTCTGGATATTTGGTGGTTCCTCAAAAAGCTAAACACAGAATTACTCTATGACTCAGCGATTCTGCTCCAAGATATATACTCCAAAGAAATGAAGACAGAAACTCAGATCCTATACCCCAATTTTCTTTTTTCTTTTCTTTTTCTTTTTTTTTTTTTTGAGGCGGAGTTTTGCTCTTGATGCCCAGGCTGGAGTGCAATGGTGCAATCTTGGCTCGCCACAACCTCTGCTTCCCGGGTTCAAATGATTCTCCTGCCTCAGCCTCCCAAGTAGCTGGGATTACAGGCATGCACCACCATGCCCAGCTAATTTTGTATTCTTAGTAGAGATGGGGGTTTCACCATGTTGGTCAGGCTGGTCTCGAACTCCTGACCTCAGATGATCTGCCTGACTTGGCCTCCTAAAGTGCTGGGATTACAGACGCGAGCCACCGCGCCCTGCCTATACCCCAATTTTCATTGCATCACTACTCTCAATAGGCAAAAAAGATGGAAACAACCTAAATGTCCATCAAGAGATGAATGTATAAGCTAAGTGTGTTATCTACTTAGAATATTATTTATTCATAAAAAGGAATAAAGTTCTGATACATATTACAATGCGGATGAAACCTTGAAAACATGCTAAGGGAAATAAGTCAGATGCAAAAGGACACATATTGTCAGATGACTCCACTTACATGAAATATCTTGAATAGGTAAATTCATGGGAACGGAAAGTAGCTTAGAGGTTACCAGAGGCAAGGGGTGGGGGAGAATGGAGAGTTATTGCTTCATGGTTAAAAAGTTTCTTTTGGCGGGGAGCTGGGGTGAGGGGGTGGGTGATAAAAATTTTAGAAATAAAGGCCAGGCGTGGTGGCTCACACCTGTAATCCCAGCATTTTGGGAGGCCGAGGCGGGTGGATCACTTGAAGTCAGGAGTTAGAGACCAGCCTGGCCAACATGGTGAAACCCCTGTCTCTACTAAAAACACAAAAATTAGCCGAGATGGTAGTACACGCCTGTAATCCCAGCTATTCAGGAGGCTGAAACAGGAGAATTGCTTGAACCAGGGAGGTGGAGGTTGCAGTGAGCCAAGATCACGCCTCTGCACTCCAGCTTGGATGATGGAGTGAGACTCGGTCTCTAAATAAATAAATATAAACGTTAATGTTTGCACAACATTGTGCATGTAATTAATGCTACCAGATTGTACAATTAACAATGGTTAAAATGGTAAATGTTACATTATACATATTTTACCACAATTCGTAACATTTAAACAGTTACAAAAAAGTTCTGTCCTGAGTGCTGCTGGCTGCTTCTCCAGCATATAGTCACTCCATCATTCCTTCCCAGAACATTTTCTATTTGGTTCAGGAACGTGACCCTCCTGAGTGTATTCTGTAAACAGCACACAGGGCGGGCCCAGGTAAAGGGCCGTCCAGTCACGATTGTCCTATCCCTTGCCTGTGACTGGCCTAAAAAGCCAGGTTAAAGCCCATCAAGGCAAGGGATTTGTTGTGGTCTGTTATTGGTCCAGGAGTGGTCTAAGTAGCCCAGTTAGACTGAAAGGAAAAATGTTTGTTGTTAAAGGTTCATTTTTTCTCCCCTTTCGTCCTGATGAACACTGGAAGGGGTACATTTCCTGACTAAATGCGTCCTAATGGAGACACACACGGGGGTGGGGGCGGGGTAGTCCAATAAGAGTGAATAATCTCGTCCCTTCTCTTCCTCTGCTGTCCACTGTCAGTGCTGAAAAAGCAACCCAGGCATTCCTGGATTTGACACATGGGTTCCTTTATATGCCCTACTCTGCCCAAGCCCGGGGAAGGCTTAACTGGAGGCTTCTCTCAGGGAGCTCCCTCTGGCCCTGTATCCCTGAGACTGGGACCTGTTCTCTCCCTGCTGCCAAGGAAGGCGAGTACCTCCTACCTGGAGCCTTGGGGATTTTTCCCAGCATAGCTTCAAGCCAGCGTCCTTGAAAAGTAAGTCACAGGTGATTTCTGACTTTGGGGAAATCGCCTGCTCATTTTTTATGACATGGAAGAATAAAATGCAGAGGGAGAAAACAGAGGGGTACCAGCTCTGTTGTTCTTACAACCTCATTTCCTAAGTACCACAATATCGGCCTCTGTTGAGCTTCCGGCTGTGTGACTGATTCTCAATGACTCATTCCCCAGTGGGTCCCTCTATCAGGAGACAGGCCAGCAGGGGGTCCGTCTGGGTGTGCTTATCCTCACATTTGTTTGATTCTTCTTTTGTTCTATCTTCTCGGTGGAGGAAATGGCAAGGGGGCTCACACCTTTTCTGTCTCAGCACCTCTTAGTCCACTATCTAGTGAGCCATGGAACTGCCACTCGTTGCTCTTGCCCTGACATCAAGCAGCTTCCCAGAGGAAAAGGGTTCTTATCCAATAAGTGATGCAGGGACAACCGGGTAATCACGTGAAAAAAAAATTAAAACTAGAACCACAATTTCACCTTACCTCAAAATAAATTCCAGATGGATGAGAGTGTTAAAACAGGGAAAAAATAAAACCATGAAATTACACGGAGAAACTATGCTAATACATTTGAACACTCTGGCAAAATGGACACATTTTTTGAAGATTAGAAAGTGTTATAATAGAGGGAAGAAGAAATAGAAAATGCTTACATTCCAATAGACACTGAACAAATAGAAAGGATAGTCTAATCTTCCTCCTCCACCAAAAAAGACCCGAATCCAGATAATCTGTGAGTTCTACTAAACTATCAATAAAGAGATATTTCTTGTCTTATTCTAGTTATTCCAGGAAGCAGAAAAGGATATCAAATTACCCAGCTCATAGTTTAACCACTATTCCAAAACTGTATAAGAATAAAACAAGAAAATCATAGGCTCTTTTCACTTTTTAGAATAGAGATAAAATAATGGACAAATGCAACAAGCATTAACAAGTTCATTTAACACGCTCAAAGAAGGTTTATCTCAAGAGGATAAGGATGGTCCAACATTAAAAAAACTCAATAAAATTTTGTCAATATATGCAGAATAAAATGGGTAAAGTTCAATGCCTCATCATTTTCTAATTAAAAATGTATTGATGAGTAATATACTTAACAGAAAAATATACAAATCCTAAGTGTAGAGCTTAATTAGTTCTCATAAACTGGAAGCATGCAGGCACCCATCCTCCGTAACCCTAAATGTCACCCTGTGCCTTCTCTAGTCACCAACCCTCACCTCTGACAAGGGCAGCCACTGTCTTGATTTCAAATCAGCATAGCAAAGGTGTATTATTCAATAAATGGTACTGGGACAATTGAGTAGCCATGTGAAAAAAAAATGAAGTTGACCTCATAGATTGGTTTAGTCTGTCTGCACTTTATATAAACAGAGTCAGACCGTAGGCCCGCTTTGTGTCTGTTTCTTCCTTGCAACATTAGATCCATCAGAGTCATCCACGTTGTTGGCAGTAGTTTAGTTCGCCCATTCTTATTGCAGTGTGGAATTCCATTCTGAGAGTACAAGGCATTTCATTTAGCCATTTGGACAATTTGATGAACATGTGGGCTGTTTTCAGTGTGGGACTATTAAGAATAATGCTGCTATAAATATTTTGGTACATGTTTGTTGGTAAGCTTACATACACATTCTGCTGTGTGTACCTAGGAGTGGAACTGTGGTTGCAGCGGATGCATAGATTTGGCTTTTATACACACTGCCAAGCAGTTTTCCAAAGTTACTGTCTTTTTTTTTTTTTTTTGAGATGGAGTCTGGCTCTGTTGCCCAGGCTGGGGTGCAGTGGCACCATCTTGGCTCACTGCAACCTCCGCCTCCTGGGTTCAAGTGATTCTCCTGTCTCAGCCTCTCGAGTAGCTGGGATTACAGGCACCCGCCACCGTGCCCAGCTAATTTTAATATTTTTAGTAGAGACGGGGTTCTGCCACGTTGGCCAGGATGGTCTCAAACCCCTGACCTCAGGTGATCCGCCCACCTCGGCCTCCCAAAATGCTGGGATTATAGGCGTGAGCCACTGTGCCCGGCTAAAGTGATTGTCTTAAGTCAAAAATAAGGGTGTGAAGAAGACCTGGAGAAGGGCATTCACATACATGGGATTTATTAAGGGTGTGCCTTCAGGAAATGGGTAAGGTAGTGGAGAAGCAGGACAGACAAAGGGAAGAATCTAAGTAAGGGTGTGATATAAGGCAAAATCCCGTGGAGGAGAGTGTTGCAGATCTCACAGGAGAACTTGGGAATGTAAATTATGCCTCAGAGTTGTCCAGCTGGGGCAAGGTTGCTGGGCTTTGTTACCTCTTCTCCTGCCAGTCACTGGTGGAGGGCTGCCCATGGGGGGTGTATACTCACGCATTGCTGGCTTCCTGCCCGTGTGTCCAAAGCAGTCCTAGATGCATGAAGCCCATCCTTTGAAAAAGAGTTACTCATGTGGGCAGCTGGGGGTAAGAGCACCGTGAAACTGGGGAGAGGCATGCTGAAAAGGGGTTGAAGGTTCTGGGTGAGAACTGCTGTGGACTGAGTGATTTTGCGCTGCACAATTCATATGTTGAAACCCTACCTTCCAACGTGATGGTATTAAGTAAGAGGTAGGATCTTTGGGAGGTAATAAAAATTAGATGAGGTCATGAGGGTGGAGTCCCATGAATGCAATTAGTGCCCTTCTAGGAGTCCCAAGAGTGCTTGCCTCCTCTCTCTGCCATGAGAGGACACAGCGAGAAGATGACCTCCTATGTACCAGGAAGTGGGTCCTCAACAGGCACCACCTTAGTCTTGGGCTTCTAGCCTCCAAGACTGGGAGAAATAAATGGTTGTTGTTTAAGTCACCCAATTTTGGTATTTTGCTACAGCAGCCACAGCTGACAAAGACAATAATTGACTGTGTGTGCCCCAGTGGTTGTGCCAATTCATACCCCAGAAGCCGTTGTTCCCTTCCTTATCCACACTTGATGTGTCAGTGAGTCGTTTTCAATGTGGCCATTCTGGTGGTTCAGCACCATTTAGCTGTGAAAAACATTTCAGCAAATTAAGACTAGAAAGGGACTTCCTTAACTTGATGGAACTTGTAAACCAGAAACCTACAGCAAACATCATACTTAATGCAGACATTTTTGATACATTACTTTTAGAATTAAGAAAAAATTAAATATGACCTCTTTTGCTGCCAGATTTTACATGATCTTAAAGGTTCTGGAAAATAGACAAGAAAAGGAACCAAGATTATAACATTTGGAAAGAGGAGATACAACTCTATTTACAGATGATTTTATACATGGATAATCACAGAAAATACTTAAATCTAATAAGCACAGTCATTGGACTTGCTAGATTCAAGGTCAATTTACAAAAATCAATAGCATTTATCCACAACATCAATAACCATCCACAAATACAATAGAAAAATAAGAGATCCACCGTGGTTATAAAGACTATAAAGTACCTAGAAATTAACAGAGGTTACACAAAATATCAATGGAGATAGTTTGTAACACTTAACGGACATAAAAATCTGAGTAAATACTCATGATTTAATAAGTTAACTTCATAAAGATGTTAATATTCTCTCTATTAATCTGTTGATCCAATACAATCCCAATACAAAGTCTAGGTTGATAGCCTAAGGATTCCAAAAGAATTATGTTTAAATTTAAAGAGAAGAATAAACATTTATAAATAGTTAAGATGATACTGAGAAAGAAGAGCCAGGAGGGAGGACTTGCTCTACCATATATAAAGAAGCACTGCAACATTACTACAGTGAAAACATGGTGGCACCTGCACAAAAAAAGGCAAACAGACCCATGGAACAGAGTAGAAATGGCTCAGGAGGCCAAGCGCGGTGGCTCACACCTCCCAGCAATTTGGGAGGCTGAGGTGGGCGGGTCACCTGAAGTCAGGAGCTCGAGACCAGCCTGGCCAACATGGCGAAACCCCATCTCAACTAAAAATACAAAATGTAGCTGGGCGTGGTGGTGCATGCCTATAATCCCAGCTACTCGGGAGGCTGAGGCAGGAGAATCACTTGAACCTGGGAGGCAGAGGTTGCAGTGAGCCGAGATCATGCCATTGCACTCCAGCCTGGGCGACAGAGCGAGACTCAATCTCAAAAATAAATAAATAAATAAATAAATAAATAAATAAATAAATAAATAGCTCAGGAATAAACCCATGCCTATGTGATACTTGATGAAAGATACACATACATCAACAAGCAGATAGGATCGAGGAAACTGGCTACGTGCCTTTACCCATATGCAAATGGGGAATCCAGTTGCATTAAAGACCTAAATGAGGAAAGTAAAACTATGAAGCTAACAGAAGAAATAATAGGAGAATAAGAATGGCTAATGGGGTAGGAAACGACATCTTAAAAATGAACAATCTGTTCACAGACAATGATATACAAATGCCTCCTAAACTTAAAAAAAGACTTTTAACTTCACTCATGTTGAGAGAAAATCAAATTAAAATTAAAATGAATATATTTTTTTTCTTACCTAACAGCTTGGCAAAAATGCCAAAGTTCAATAAGGGTTAAATTGCAGGCAGCAGAATCCAACTAGCTGGGCTAAGCACAGATATTTTTAATACAGGGAATTAGGTGCTTATAGCTGGGACCAGGCCCAGTGGCTCACGCCTGTAATCCTAACCCTTGGGAAGCTGTGGTGGGAGGATCACTTGAGCCCAGGAGTTCAAGACAAGCCTGGGCAACAGAGCGAGACCTCGGTATCTACAAAAAAATTAAAGGCTGGGCGCGGTGGCTCACGCCTGTAATCCCAACACTTAGGGAGGCCGAGGCGGGCAGATCGCGAGGTCAGGAGATCGAGACCATCCTGGCTAACACGGTGAAACCCCGTCTCTACTAAAAAATACAAAAAATTAGCCAGGCGTGATGGTGGGCGCCTGCAGTCCCAGCTACTCGGGAGGCTGAGGCAGGAGAATGGCGTGAACCCGGGAGGCGGAGCTTGCAGTGGACCGAGATCCTGCCACTGCACTGCAGCCTGGGCGACAGGGCGAGAATCAGTCTCAAAAAAAAAAAAAAAAAAAAAAAAAAAAAAATTAGCTACATGTGGTAGTGCAAAACTGTAGTCCCAGCTATTTGGGGGACTGAGGTGGGAGGATTGCGTGAGCCAGGGAGGTCAAAGCCGTAGTGAGCTGTGATTGTGATATTGTGATACGGAAGTGCTGGGAAGGGAACAGCGTGGTCCCTTCAAATGATAGGGAAGTGCGGAGGGGAAGTGCTGGGTAGGATAGGGTGTGGTCCCTGGCTAGGACTCCACTCCCACGGACCTGGGTGAGGACAGACATTTTTGTTTTCCTGCCCAAATGTTGCATTTCTTTCCCAAGACCTCCCCTGGCCTGCCACACCCCCATCCTGTGCCTGTAAAAACCCAAGACCCTAGCAAAGCAGGGACAGAAGCGGCTGGCCGTCGGGAGGAGCACATCAGCGGAGGAACACACTGGCGGCTGGACGTCGAGAGGAACGCATCGGTATAGGAGCACACCTGCAAGCCGGCGGGCCATTGACTGGCTGAATGGCGTGGAGTTTGGCTAGAGAGGTTGGAGGAGAGCCCGACTCCAGGGGAAAACCTTCCCACTCCATCCCCTTCTGACTTTCCCCGTCTACTACTTCCACTCAAGAAAACCTGGCACTCATTCTCCAAGCCCTCTTGTGATCCGAGTTTTCTGGTACATCAAGGCAATAACCCCGGGATACAGAAAGCCCTCTGTCCTTGCCATAAGGCGAGGGTCTAATTGAGCTGGTTAACACAAGCCGCCTATAGACGGCAAAACGAAAAGAGCAAAACTAAAAGAGCACGCTGTAACTCCCGCTGGGGCTTCGGCTGTAAACATTCACCCCTAGACACTGCCATGGGGTGAGAGCCCCACAACCTGCCCATCTGTATGCTCCCCTAGAGGTTTGAGCAGCTGGACACTTAAGAAGCGAGCCACTCCCCCATCTCACACCTGCAAGAGGGACAAGGGAACTTTTCCTGTTTTAACTGTGCCACTACACTCCAGTATGGGCAACAGAGCGAGACCCTGCCTCAACAAAACAAAAGAACCCAAAAAACAGAATGGTCGATGGGGCCATAGGAGAAGAACCTCCATCCGTTTCCCAGGAAAAATGTGCAGCCCGTGGAATCACTGTGCTGAGATGAAGTCTGTGGCTATCACTGCAAACCAATATGGAAACCTGCCACTTTCCTTTCCTGTTGCCAGATCAGGAAACCCCTGAGTGATCTGAGAAGCTGCCACTACAGCGACTGGCCTTAGTACTCCAGCCAGTGAACGCTTTGCCTCTCTTCTCGTGGGGTTCAGGTCTAACGCAAAGTCTGTGGCAATGTGTCTGATTGGTAAACTTCAACCGTGTCTGGAGCCCTTGCTGTGAGGGTGTGTGGATGGTCCTGTTGTTGATGTTCTAGCCTTGGTGGACTAGACGGGAGTGGGGTGGAGGCTGAACAAGCCAGTCGATGGGCCTGCCATTGCAATGGGCGGATAGCAGGCCTCTCCTGCACCACTGGGAAAGGGCGCTGGTGCTGGTTTGCATGCCAATGGTTGGCCCTGGGGCTGGATATTTGTGAAAGGGTGAGTGTGTGTGTCTTTTGATCACTGTTACAAATGTAGTGCTTTACCATTCTTTGAACATAAATGTATCTGTGGAAATCTGCCAAAATGCCCTTCTCTTTGCCAGAGACTTTGTACTTGCTTCTGAGCCAGGAGAGATATAAAGGGTTAGGCAATTTTATGGTCACATAAATAGCCGAGCTGATCCCCATTGCACAAAGACACTCTCCTTATACCTTCTATCCTGTCCTTATGGGAGAAAACGGCAAAGGTGAAACGAGCCCCGGATTGAGAGTCAAGAGTTCTGGCTTCTAGTCCAGGCCCTGCAGTATTTCCCCAGGGCAAGGACTAACTTTCCCTCCTGGGCTTCCATGAGGCCAGTGTTTTCCTTACAGTTTACAACCCCACAGTCTTGTAGTCAGTGGACTTATAGGGAACTGTATTAAATGAAACGCAAAAGCAGAATTGCTCTGGCTGGGTTGAGGGGAGCCAGGTGTGTGGAGGGGAGCCCTGCCTTCTGCCTCTTTTCGCTTCTGAGCGGACTTGAAGCAGCTCTGTAGAGCACGGCTTGCAGATCACAGGATCAGCTTCTTTCCAAGGTGCCTTTCAGCCTTAGGTATTTTGCACTAAGAATCCAAAGGCCGATTCCTTCAGAGGCAGGAAACGACCACTACTAGCCAAATGTGCCAAATAGTCCCACACAGGTGGTGGGTAGGAATTCGCTGTAAGCCCTCGGGCACAGAAACCATCGTTTTGTTTTATTTCATTTCTCTAAATTGAACTAAGTCAGGCTGTTTGAGCTGTGTCTCCTCAGTTATCATTGGAGCTCCCTGCTCCTGTCTGGGAGCACCTATGAACATCTCAGAGTTGCTGGGGCCAGAGCCAGAGCCAGAGCCAGAGCCAGGGCCAGAAAGCTCTCTCAGCAGGCTCCACAGTTCACACTGTGCTTCGGGTGCAGCATCCAGGGCTTGGAGGTGCCCCAGTGTGGGGCTCCTGGGTCTCAGTCCACTGCTGCCTCAGGACTGCATTTCTCAGGGTCCTGGCTCTCTGGGGAGACCACAGCCAAACGGAGCATGGGTCTGCCTCTTGTGGAAACCCCCAAACTCCTGGGCGAAAGCTATCCTGCACTGTCAATTGTCTGCTTCCATCCCTCCCACCTCTCTGCCCCCACCTCAGCTTGATCACCTGCTTTAATGGGCCTGGGTTTCCCAAAGAAGGCAGGGAACTTTGGAGTGCCTGGACGCTTCAGTTTGGGACCCTTAAATTTAAAAGCCTTTCATAACCCTCAAGGGGAGAGAGCAGAGCTTAGAGTATTAGGACTTGTTCTGTAAGAAAGAGGGGAAGGGGGATGCAGAGGACAATGGGGAGACCCGGGATTTGCACTTTCATTCTTCACAATAGCTCATAGGACAAAAGCTCACTAAACTATACTCCTGCCTCTGCTTTTTCTTAAAATTACAAAATAAAGTTTGAAGAATAAAATAAAAATCACCTTGAATTTTACCCTCTGAAAATATCCTACTTGTAAATTTTGATGTGTTTGCTTCCAATTTTTTTCCAAGTACAATCTTTCATCGTTAAGGTCATACCTTATATGGTGTTTTTTGCAAACTTTCCTCTGTATTTAAAGTATATTTTATGCATTTTTACATTTTAAAGTTCTTCTTTCACCATTTAGCGAATGTGCATTGAGTTCTTACAATGTAGGTGCCGGAGATTCCGTGGAGCGCAATGGCCCTCGCCGTCCTTATAGAGGCGTGCAGTCTGTTTGGGGGTCCTGGGGGGGAGTCCTGTGGAGGGTGGGGAGCTGGGAGTCACTGATATGCAGGTGGGTGAGGGATTCTCAAGCTGGAGCCAGTGCCTCCCCTGAACTGAATGCAAAACTTTGTAAGTATGTGTGAGCATGTGAATTTATTTCTGAATAGAAAACTCCCAGCTTTCAAAGGACCTTGGAAAGGTCAAACCACTGAGTGATGTGGTAGTGAAGTTGTGGGCGGGGATACGATGGCCCAGGGAGAAGGAGGAGAGACATGCTGGGGACTGGTTGTGGAAAAAGCAACGAGGAAGGCAATGGAGAAAGACAGGTGGAAAAGGCAGCAGGAAGACCTTGGCTGCACGTCAGCCAGTATGAAAAGGGAATCAAGGAAGTGAAGGAATGGAAGAATCTCCAAAAACTTCAAACTAAACAAAGGGCAAAACCACACTTCAACTCCACCTGTTACTTATGCGAAGAGCATATTTCTCCTCTGGGCATCCTCTGAGCCTTGTGGCTCCGCCTGCATACCAATACTATTTGCCCAGGGACCAACTAATTCAGTTTCTCACTGGACTTGAGCAAGAAAGGACAGTGAAAACTCATAGCTTCCATCCAGATCATATACCCAGAGAGTGTTTTTCCAGGACCTATGATTTTGCAACAGGCGCCTGTCAAGATGAATGTATGTTTTCCCATAATATTTTTGTGGTTTTCCAAAACAGTGCTCCTTTAGCCATGGTCTGCATTTTTAGTTTGGAATTTGTTTTAAACAATTGGACCTAGTGTTCCTTCTGGTCTTTAGTCTCCTGTTAAGTAGCTCTCTATTTGTCATACAGGTAGTCAATATACAGTCTCAGTTTTCTTTTGAATTTTATGATACTTTTAGGTTACCCTGGGTCAGCCCGGGCCTAGAACTGAGCTCTAGAAGGTCCTAGAGATGTGATGCCATTTTTTTTTGAACAGGTTGATAAATGCCTGGATTTAAAATGAACCTTGGGAAAAGATGCACAATAAATACTTAATCCAAGTTGGAACCCAGGCATCAAATGTATTTACTCAGACAGTGAAATATTTAAATGCCATGTTGCCAGGTTGCTGGTGTGTATGGATGACATACTTACCCATATCTATTTAAAGAAAGGACCCAAACATTTCAAAGTGATTGTTTACCTGAACCTAGAAGAGTGTAGACAGTTGAACAAAATCACTGCAGGTTTCCGGAAATGTCTCTAAAGATGCATTAAAGTGATGCAGCTCTTAATGTTATTTTAGGGATGATGGTAGAACTGACAGGGAAATTTGTGCATGACAGGGAAATCTTGAAATAGTCAAGTGGCTCAAATCATTAGTGCTGGAGCTTTGAACTGGTTCAAGATTACCTTTAATTATTAACCTTCTTTAATATTTCAGAATGTCTGTAATAAAAGAGGCATGGTGCATTTAATTTATAGTTATACAGTCAGAGATTATTCGACCTGAAGTGGATGTAGATCATCTTGGGCAACTGGAGATTCACAAGCTTTTATCTTCTCCAGCATACCCCAGAGATGCCGCACCGTTTCTCCTAGTAACAGTGCTCTCGAAGGCAATGATTCTTTGGTTGAAGAGTTAGGGTGAGAAGGGAAGGGATTGCATACAAGAAACAAAGTCTCCAGTGTTGTGTTTAGTTTGAAAAATGCCTCATTTAAGAGATCCTAAATTTTAAAAATCATTGAGGATAAACTCATCTGGTATTTTATTTATTCATGCTTCTCAGTATACAAACAAGCAAAAGTGCAAAGGCACCTGTGCTGATATCTTCATCATAAATCTCTTCCCCAAATTCCAGACTTATAGTGTACATCTCATAGGCATCTCAAAATTATTTTGGCATATTTTATTCTCCCCACTCACTGAACTTACTCTTCTCCGAGTCTTCACCAGCACAGGAGAGCATACCAAAGTCTATATCAGAGACTGGAAGGGTAGTGGTTCATATCATGTGAAATATCTGGTAACGGTACCAACTGCGATAGTTTGAAAGATAGATAATTCCCCAGTGAACTCCAGTTTAAAGAGAAGAGCTCACGAAACAGAGCTGCAGCATTATGTGTTAGCTGCAGTTGGCTGAAAATAAAAGAGAACAGAAAGTTCAGAAATCTGGGGACTTGTACCTCTGAATGAGGCAACCGCTTTCCAATTCCAAACAGTAAAAATTAATATTGAGAAATGCTTGAGCAAGAAAGGACAGTTAAAACCCAGACTTGCAGCCAGTACCAAGACAAGAGCTTGTTCATCACACTCATTGCTTAACATTTCTGAGTAGATTAAGACGATGACCAATAAACCATTTTCAAAATGGGCCTTGGAGAAAAGATGGAGGGGTGTGGGTAGACGAAATTAAGGGGTGGGGGCGGAGAGAGAGAGAAAGAGAGGAAGAAAGAGGGAGGGAGAGAGAGAGAGGGGAGACATTTGTCAAGGACTCTAGTATGACAATGGTGCATGGAGCTGCTTAGTATTAAATAGGTAAGAAGCTTTCTAGATTTTTAGGTTTCTGAGAGAGATGTGTTGCCAAAGACACCAAAAGTCTGGGCCAAAATGATCACTGGACCCCAACGTTCTACAGGAAGGGGGCAGGATGAGATGCTCAGCCTGAAAAATGCCCTCTTCAGATGCAGCCAAGGAGGAAAGTGGAAGGCCTGGAAGCCCCCCCTGGGAAGCCCTGGCCGGAGCGAATTAGCACCTAACTCAGGAACTTGCCCCTCCCGGGTGGGGGGTTCTGGGAAGGCCACCCAGTGGGATTCCAGCGGACCATCCTGTGGGGTCTTGCGTCTCCCTTTCTCCCTGGAATCATGTATTTTGGTTATTCCTGATTCTGTGGTGGAGGGTGGGGTGGTGTGGGGAGAGAAAGACAGCTTTGATGCAGGGCATGAGTGTCTGGGGCAGAGCAGGCTGACGGGACTCATGCATAAACAGTCTGCATGGCTGCCTGGCATGGGGACCCCTGCAGGAGCAGGGCACAGAGCCCTGTGCTTTAAGTCTGGTGTCCCACCTAACAGGGCTCTCTGGAATCTAGACACACACCACATGCAGTCTCCACATGACCACTGAACAAATGAACCAAGGGCTGAGTGAACTGATGAACTAATGATAGATTTGTTGAAGCCTGTGTCAAGTTACTCCTCGTTTTAGGCCCTGGGAGTCAAAGATGAGAGACAGGGTCCATGCCCCATCCTGGGTCTCCAGGGAAAGGCTCACAAGAGGGTAGGTAGTGAGGTGGGAAACCCTCTGAGCACAGAAACCCAAAGAGTTGGGTCTGAGCAGGAAGTGTGGCAGTGGGAGTCTGTTTGCCTTGTCCAGGAGAAGCAGCCTAAGGGTCTTCATGGGGAGAGGACCTGTCTTTGGACCAAGGATGGCTCACATGGGGGTACTCACACTGGAGGACTCACATACCAGGTGAGTTGCATCAAGGTGATTCACACACCATGGTAACTCCCACACACAGTGACACCCACACGGGGATGATTCCCTCACACTGGGCAACTCTCACACCAGATGACTCTTCCACACATGATGACTTCCACACAGGGTGACCCCCCCCACAGGGTCCCTCACACTCCAGGTGACTCACCCAGGCTCTCCCGCTGCTGCCGACACCCTGGAATCTGGGCCGAGTCCATCTGTACGTGAGGGTGCTGCAGGCCTCACCTGAGGGGCTCTGGGGAGCCGACGCTTTGTGATTCAGGGTTGCTGTCTCCAAGCCGCCTCTAGCCTGGCGCTCCAGGCTCTGTCCCAGAACCTGAAGAGCAGAAGGCAGTGGATGGCAGGACTGCCTTCTCCAGCCGCCCTGAGGGAGGTGGTCTTGACTCCCCTGCCCCCTCTGAGAGCTGGCCAAGGCGCTTGCCCTGGAGGGCTTGGTGGATGTCCCCTGGTGAGTGGATGGCATTGACCTCAGGGCTGTGACTGTGCTCCCAGGTGCCTGATAACTCACTGGGGCTTGCCTGGGAATGGGCTCCCGCAGAGCTTTCCTGAGGCTGTCCTCTCTTCTTCCAGTCTGGGAAACAAGTTCTTTAAGTTTATTATCCACAACAAGTAATCTAGGAGCCTAGTGGGTCACCTCCAGAAATTCAAGGACTTGGTCACTTGAAGAGGTTCACCAGTTTCTTCTGGGCAGCAGACTGTGCTGGGAACCAAGTGCCCACAGCTTCCCGGGGCAGACAGGGCCTCCAGAGGCTACAGCATGGGGTGTGGAGTGTAGGGCCAGTGAGAGCCTCAGCGGGGCCTCCGCGTACAGAGCGAGGCTTCCCAGAAGAGGTGGCTGAGCTTGAGTCACAAAGATTTTAGCAGTAGCCAGGGAAAGGGGAAGGAGGAAGAGAGAAGGTGGCGAAGAATGGAGGTGTGTGCCGACATGGAGCTGCTCAGTGTGGCTGCCTCTGTCTGTGTGCCAGTGTGCACATGCATCCGGGTTTCTGTGTGTGCATACATGTACATGAGTGTGGGTGCATCAGCATATGTGTTCACTTGTGTTTATGTGAATGATGTGCACATGTGTGACATCTGTGTGCATGTGTGTTGTGTGTATTTATGCATGCATATATGTGTATGTACACACACTCTTTGGGTGCATGTCTCTCTGTGTGCACATGTGAAAGTGAAGTTGTGCTTGGGGTGGGAGGAAGAGGAATCAGCCAGAGGGGAGACTATAGAGCCATGTTCATGTCTGCTTCCCTTCTGGGGGAGTCCACGTGACCAGCGCACTCAACAATATCTGTTGGAAGAATAAATGGGAGAACTGTGTTTCCTGGACCCTAGAGAGCCACAGAAGACCCCTCTTTGGGCTGTAGTGGGGAGCATAGGGTGGGGTGGTTTGCTGCTGAGGCTGTAGGCAGTTTCTGCTCTCCCAGAAGTCACTCTTTTTTGTTTTAATTAATTAATTAATTTTTATTTTTATTTATTTATTTTTTGAGATGGAGTCTCGCTCTGTCGCCCAGGCTGGAGTGCAGTGGCCCAATCTCAGCTCACTGCAAGCTCCGCCTCTTGGGTTCACACCATTCTCCTGCCTCAGCCTCCCAAGTAGCTGGGACCAGAAGTCACTCTTACCCTGCCGGGTGTAGGATGCAGAAGACCCCACCCAGGAGAGGATCCAGGGCTATCATAAAGGTGCAACTTCTACCAGGCTCCAGCTGCTATGTGGGCAGGGAGAGGGCGGTGCTAGGTCAGAAACACAGAGAAAGACAGCAAAGGGCCAGGCCAAGTCCTGTCCAGGCAGGACTTTTAAATTTGCAATTGACAGTGGGTTTACTCAAGTTAAAATTTAAATCTACTCAAATTAAAATCAAATTTAAAGTTTTAAATTTGCAATTTGAGTGGGTTTACTCAAATTAGCTTAAAAACAAAAAGGAACATATTGGTTCCTAAAACTGGAAGTCTAGGGCAAGACAGCTTAGGCATGGCCAGGTCCGGGGTCTCAGAGGATGTCTAGGACTGGGTGGTCTTCATATGTGGTGGCTTGACCTTCTTCTGAGTTGCCCGTTCTCAGAGTAGTGGCACAGATGAGTCCCACGGCCCCAGCCCTAATGGGATCTCTGCCTCATTGTCGGTAGGGATCTGCTTAGAAGGTCCTGACTGGTGACACGTCTGCTTTGTAGGCAAGGGAGGCAGGTAGGGAAGGAGCAGAGGGGAAAAGCTGCCAGGCCAGCAGAGAGGACAGGAGGTGACCCACCCTGGAAGACAGTAGCACCACAACAGCAGTCCTGTCCTCAGAGGAAGGGGAAGATGGAACTCGGGGACATTCTTCCGTTTTTAAGACCTGGGAGATGTGTATTTAAAGGCAAATAAGAAAGCATGATCAAGTAGAGAAGTCCTATCCAGCAATGCACTCAGAGAGAAGAGGACCATATGATTTGGGGGTGGAAGAGGAAGAAACTGAGTTGACAAACAGAAAATATAGATTTTCTAAAAGGATCTAAAAGCAAACTCTTTGTGGAAAAACACACCAAGAAACCTTGGGGAATGCCCCCAGAGCCCAGCAGTCCCCGAAGCGTGATTTAAAGACACTGGGCTCTACAACTGCCATCTCCAGCATTTGATGTTAAGGACTGAGTTTGCATTTTGCAAATCATTCCCTCTATCATTTTGTTTTTCCACAGTAATGCGGGGGTTGCCCTCATCATGTAGTATCTTATAGCAGCTAGTTCCCTTCCATCTTTTTAAAATAATGCATTTCCACGTAGCTTGTGCTGTCCTCTGGGATTAATTAGTGACTGAATAAGTTCTATGAGGTGTAGGTGGCCAGAACTTCTTGACAGATGGCAGCTGGAAAAAAAATGGGAGATGATTGCAAGGACGGTAATTATGATTTTCTGGATGTGAGAAGTTTATGAAATACCTCCAGGGCTGAAGTGCCCACAGAAGTTCTTGGAGCCGCTGAGCCTGTGGTCAAGCAACCATTCATCCTCTGTCTGAACTCTGGTTAGAAATGGGATTTCCTAGTACACTGAAGGCAACAAAATATAAAAAGTTGATTAATACGCAAATCTCCTGCTTCATAATTATGGTCTAGAATTAATTGAATACCCTGTAGCTTTTTGCACTGTATACGCTAATGATGACCAAAAATTGATTCTCTTCTATATTTCCTTATTAACTTATCTTAAAATGACATACTGTGAATAATGACCTCCTGTACTGCTGGACTAGGCAACTTTATAATTTGCTATTCAAGCTGTTTATTCTTTTCCATTTGTTTAGGTAATTTATTTTCACAGGAAGAAAAAAAGAACTAAATTATAGGAACAAACAGTCCCTGTTGCCTGGAAAGTGCTGGGGCTCTGGAGTGAATAAATACTCCTGAAATGAGATGATCACGACCTTGTGTGGAGAGCTTGGTGAGTGGTCATGCTAGTTTTATTTTATGGACCATATTGAATTAATTTAATTATGGGATATCAATGCTCTGCCTGGTAATTAGCGCTGTGGCTATTTCTCCACGTGCTCCAGTGCCAGGCAGGGCCGTGTAGTCCCGCCAGTCGCTGCCTTGCTCAGAGGTGGCTGCTGACCCCAGGTGGCTGCTCCGCAGCAGGAGGCAGGTTGGGGAGTTCTCATCCTGTCCTCTCCCTGTCCCAGCTCCTCTTCCCTGAGAGAGCAACACAGAGGCAGGCAGATGGAGGTCCATAGAGTGCCTTATTTAATGCCAAATTATAATTTAGTGTTATTTTATTAGATGATCTAATTAGTAGCTCTGAGCTAGAGGAAAACTTAACTTTTTGTGTCCAGCTCAGCAGGCATCTCCACAGCAAGCTTTGATCACAACCCCAGACCTGTGAGCCTCAAGTTGTTTCCCAGGGAAAGAAGTGGGTCTCAGGCCAGCACACTGTCACCACAGCTACCGCTGAAACCCGGCTTCTTTCCTGCACCTGCCACAGCTTCATGATGCTCCCCTCATCTCAGGGACGGTTGCTCCTTTTTTTTTTGCTGAGTGATTAGAAGATTTTGTCAGACATAAATTCCCTGCCAGAGGTTAACAAACTGAGTTGTTTGGATCCTGCTTTGGCCCCTCCCTCTCCCCCTCCCCCATATCCCTTCCTCTCTTCTGCCTCCCTTCCTTTCTCCCTCTTCTCTTCCTCAGTGGGGGTAATTCCTCCACTTTGTAAGATTCCAGCCCTTCCTCCCTCCTTGGGGACTGACGCTATCGACTATCCTTTCTCTATCCTATACCTCCAGGTCTCTTTGTGTGTGTTCCTTCCCAGTGCATTTAAAGCCACTCAAGTCCTCCAATGCTGAGAAAACTCCACTCAGCATCTTTCTCCAGCTGTCACCCTCCTCTCCTCCTGCCTCTGTTCCACAGCTGTGGTGTTTCTCTTACCCGCTGTTTCCCATATCCATTGAAGTTGGTACCTGCCCTCCACACCCCCAACAAACCTGCTCTAGCTCAGGGCACCCATGGCCTCCTGACTGTGGAACTGGCCATTCTCAGCCCTTCTCATGTTTTCCTCTAGGAGAGGAGCAGAGCACAGTGGTTAAGAGCTTGGGCTCCCAACCTCTCTGTGCCTCATTTTTAAAAATCTCTATAAAGAGGATAATAATGGTTTGCAGGAAGGTGCTTGGAATACTCTGGATCTCATAAGCACCCTCTAAGTGCAATTTATTATGACAATTCATCACTCCCTCCTCAGCTCCAGGCTTGTGCACACAGTTGCCTACTGGACATGTCCAGATTCCCACCTTAGCCCAACCACACTGCGCTCATGCCTTTCCCGTGCACCTCCCTCTGCAGCCTTCTGCCTCTTCGTCTTCATGAACGGACCTGGCAGACACAAGACTGCCAAAGCCCAAAGCCTATGCCTGGATTTGGACCCAACCTTTTCCCTTAGCACCCAGGGCTGATCAATACCAAGTCCATTTCTAGAACCTTCTTAATGTTTGTCCCCTCTTTCTACTTTTCTTCATCTTCACCACCTGTGCCTAAGGTCAGACTGCCACTGCGTCCTGACAGGTCTATTGATCTGGAATCCGTTTTGTGGAGTGGCTTTTCTGGAAACAGACACATGTAGGAGTCAGTGTCCTGCCTGCACCATCCTTGGCACCCAGCACTCCTGGGAAGCTGTGCCAGGCCCCCTGTGACCTGCCTCCCACTGTTTCCCTGGCCCCAGGCCTCTCCAACATCCCTGACACCTGAAAATACTTTGTCTTTGCAAATATGACTCAGACCTGGGGTGAAAATGCAGCAGACTCAATGGGGAACCATCCAAACAAGGTAGAATTGGAAACGGCTCCTGTGCTCGCTCCCTTTTGAGATTTTCTGGGCCCACACACACTATTTCTACACACCTGTGGCACTCACTGCCACGCTCACACCTAGAGCAAGGGAAAGGAGGAAGGGGCATTTTATAGGCGGCAACTCTGTGCCCAGCTAAAAGTCAGAGCTCTCTTTCAGAGGTCAAAGGGGAGTGGTTACTGGAGCTATTGGGGACACCACAGCCCGTGACAGATGGCATCAGTTCCACATGCGCCATGGCCCTGACGTATGAGTGGAAAGGTGAGCAGTGAGGTGCTCTGGGCCTGGTCATGGGTTCTGTTCAGGTGGCTTTGGGGGCTTGTCCCCTGCATGGGGCATCAGGACTGGGACCTCTCACTACAGTCCCTGCATGGATACTCCTGGCCTGGGCCCCAGATGTTCTCTGGGTCCCCTGAGGTAAATGTGTCCCCAGAGGCCCTTCTCTCACTTCCCTACGTGGGCTCCATCCTGGCTCATGGGAAGGGCATGGTCTCCAGGAGTTTGTGTTGGCTGGGAGTCCAGGTAGGGCCACCCTGTGTCCCCTGGGGATGCGCACCAAGCTCTCTACAGGGTTCTTATGAAGCCCCCTTCATTTGGCTTAAGGGGAAGGTAAGAAAAATACAACAGCACTACCAAAACAGCCTTTCTCTAGAGGAGACTTCTTCCAGATCCCTCTTGCTCTGTCTCCTGGGCTTTCCTTATGCACCTCCCTCGAAGTGAGTAATGGACTTGTTTTTTGGATCACCCCTTCTGAACAGGTGATAGACAGAAGGATGGATCGTTAAGCCATGCGAGGGTTGGACTTGTCACAGCCAGGGAAGTCTCTGCAGGACAGTTCTCCAGGTGGCCTTGGAACAGCCCAATTCTTTCTCCTTTCTCACTCATACTTCTCAAGAATAACGGTAGAATGTCCTGGGAATGCAGTCTTCTGAGATAAAGAGAAACTGGCTGGAACAGCCCAGCTCTGCTTCTGTCCCCTTAGAAAAAGGAGTTCCTTCAACATTTTAGCCCAGCAATCATGTTGCACCTGGGCTATAAAACCCTGGGCGGGCTGCTTTCCAGGGTCCCTCAGCTGTGGCGCAGGTGGAGGCAGAGGCAGACAAAACTCCATCCACCCTAGGCAGCTTCTAGAGCCTTGGAGAACCGGCTCGCCATGAATCCTAGGCTTCTCCTGTCCCTTGCTGTGCACTGTGGATAATAAAGTCTCATCACTTAACTTGTGTATGTTCATTCTCACTGGACTCATGCGAGTAGCAGAGATTGCAGCCCAAGAGGCAGCGGACTGAAGTGGAAAGAAAGGGACCTGCTTCTGAGGTCCCCAGGTTCCAGGAGGCAGGTGCTGGTGCCCTCCTCAGCTGCAGCCCACACAGGAGCTGAGGGGCTGAGGGTAGACCTTGGACTTTCTGAAGGTGTTCTTGTTAGCAGTGGCACACTGTGTGGGCTCATCCCGGGAGAGGACGTGCCGCTGATGCCAAGGAAGGAACCATCTAGCTCAGCGTATCCAGTGGAAATAAAATACAAGCCATAAATGTAATTTTAAATTTTCCCATAGCCATGTTTAAAAAATAAGAACCAGGGGCCGGGCGCGGTGGCTCATGGCTGTAATCCCAGCACTTTGGGAGGCCGAGGAGGGCAGATCACAAGGTCAGGAGATTGAGACCATCCTGGCTAACATGATGAAACCCCGTCTCTACTAAAAATACAAAAAATTAGCTGGGCGTGGTGGTGGGCGCCTGTAGTCCCAGCTACTCAGGAGGCTGAGGCAGGAGAATGGCATGAACCCGGGAGGCAGAGCTTGCAGTGAGCCGAGATCATGCCACTGCACTCCAGCCTGGGCGACAGAGCAAGACTCCGTCTCAAAAAAAAAAAAAAAATAAGAACCCGGTGAAATTAATTTTCATAATATATTCTATTGAACCCAATATATAAAAATATGATTGCAACTTAAAATATGAAAGATACTAGTTAGATATTTTATATCCTTATTTATACTAGTTAGATATTTTATCTCTTTATGGTTTTGCACTAAGTTGTCTAAACCCAGTGTTTTACACTCATAGAATATCTCAGCCTATAGGAGATACACTCCAAGGCTCATTGCCACACTGGCCAGTGGCTGCCGTATGGACAGCAGGGCCAGCTGTCAGCTACCAGGTTTCTGTTCCCGAGAGAGCCTTCACCCTCCAAGTGTCGGCTACCTGGTCTACAAGTGAGAGAGACGCTATTGCCCATGGGCTCACTGGAAGCAGTGAGGTAGGTAAGTGTTGCCTGGTAACATTTCAGATCCTCGTGAAGGTTCCTCTTTAACCACATTGAGTTGCTATCCTGTGTGCACCTGCCATTGGTTCAGAGAATAGAGGCACAAATGGAGAGAACACAGAAGCCAAATGCATTTCTACCTATCAATAGCTACATTTTTGAGTGATACTTAGTGCTTGATACTTTTGAGCCCCTTTTGGTATTGACTCATGGTTATTATCTTCATTTTATACGTGCAGACATCGACACACAGAGAGGCTTGCCAAATCCCCTGAAGCCACACACAGGTAAGTGGTGAAGTTGGAATCTGAATCTTGACAACTTGGTTTCCTCCACACGACTCTCATCTATTTATTTATTATTTTTATTATTTTTTATGTTTTGGAGATGGAGTCTTGCTCTGTCGTCCAGGCTGGAGTGCAATGGTGTGATCTTGGCTCACTGCAACCTCCACCTCTCGGGTTCAAGCAATTCTCCTGCCTCAGCCTTCTGAGTAGATGGGACTACAGGCGTATGCCTCCACGCCTGGCAATTTTTTGGTATTTTTTAGTAGAGATGTGGTTTCACCACGGGGGTTGCCCAGGCTGGTCTCGAACTCCTGAGCTCAGGCAATCTGCCTGCCTCAGCCTCCCAAAGTGCTATGATTACAGGTGTGAGCCACCATGCCTGGCCCAATTTATTTTTAATCTCATAAAGACAGTCCCCTTTGTATAACTGCTGAGTGTTTTCGGGAGAAAAGATTCCCAGCTTTTGGGTTTCTAAAAGCAGCAGAGGCAGGTGGCTGAGACTGTTCAGTACAGGAAGGTTCCCTGGCTCCTGAGAGGGTCCAGCATCATGCTGTGACTCACAGAGGCCCCTGTGCAGAGACGCCACCTGGGCCCAAGGGTGTCCACGAGCCCTGCGGTACCCATGGCTCCACCTTACTTTATGCCATTGTCATTTACTGAAGGTAAATTCTGGCTATGCAGCCTCTAGCAAGGTAGGGCTGAGGACCAGCTGGGATGGGCCGGGTGCATGTGCTATAGAACTGGAGGCCCTGGTGTTCCAAAAGGCCAAGGAGTGCTGTGAGGGGTGCTGGGCCTCAGTCCCTGCGCCCAGGTGGCTCAGCTCCTGCGCTCAAGTCTCAGTGGCCTACAGGAGAGAGGGTGGGGGAGGGACTTTCTGGTCACCCCACATCCAGCTGAAGATTGTCCCAGAGGAGGGAAGGAGAGAGGGAGGGAGGGAGAGGACCAGGGATAGAAAGGAGGAGGGAGGGAGGGACTTCGGGAGACAGAAAAGCAACAAGGAGAATGTGAATGGATCTTTTTTTCCTCTTTGAATGGGGCAATCACCTGAATAACACTTGGGCCAGGCAAGGGCAGGAAAGGAGGAAAACATTTCTGATGCTCGTTCATCCTGAAATACCTGGGTCAGATGGTTGATTCTGTGGATGCTGCCAGAATTCATCTCAGATAGAGGCAGGCACAGAAAAATATTCCTGTGGAGGGAGCCATCAGGATATGTGCACTGCAAGGCTCAGGGATCTAGAGTACTTGTGTGCATGTGTGCGTGTGCTTGCATGTGTGTGTGCATGTGTGCACATGTGTTTGTGTGTGTGTGTGTGCATATGATTCTCTTGAGTGACACAAAAGCCCATTCCCAGTCTTCTCAAAGCTCAGGCAGCCCCTTGAACAGGTGCAGTGGGCACCCAGCACCCAGAGGGCATGCCCCTGAGTTAGCATTGCCTCCTCTCATCTTCTCCACCTGCAGAAAAGGTGATGTGATCCTGACTTTAAAGATGAAGAAACAAAGGCTCAGGGAGATGAAGGAACTTGGCCAGTGCGACATTTAGTTGGTTGGGCAGCAGGCTTTGAGCCCAGATTTTTCTGTAAAGCTCCTGGGTTTCCTACTGCCTCACGCTGTCATCCCAAAGCCAAAACAGTTAAAGACTCCAAGGTATGTTTATACATGTAATTATGTATGTATGATGCTGCGCTCCACGGATGTGGAGAGACTGGCCTCATTTTTGTCCTGACTTAGGAGCCCCTCCAATGCAGCTCTGCAGAAGCTGGGGCCAGCGTAGGGCAGGGACAGGACTTTTGTGTCTTTGCTGTGCCTGATGCTGCCCTGTGTGTGACCTGGTGGCCCACATCAGTGGTGGCCACAAAACAGGCTGTGTTTTATATCATCCAAGGGCAGCAGGGTGGGCTGGGCTGGGGAGTGGGGGTCCCCTGAGGCTCACAGGTGGTGCTGAGACAGCTCCTCCCACCAGCCCTCACCAGGCTGTTGGCGTAGGAGAGCATGAAGGGCTAATTTCATGGCTGATAAAACTCCCCGTACAAGGGACTTCACAGACAAACGAGAGCCCTGCTCCTCTCGTTTTTACTATGACATTTATTTTCTCTTTAAATTGAGAGAGGTACGTGTTCCATCCTTCCTTGGTCCTGGCCCCTGCAATCTTGCGAGGAAGGATCAGGGCTTTTGTGATGAAAGTCAGGACACTCAGACAGGTGAAGGAGCTGGCCTGGGGCAGCCAGCCTTGAGGCAGGCCAGGAGCAGATGGGGCTGTCTGGGGAGGCTGGTGGGAGGCTCCAGGTGAGTCTGCAGGATGCAGCTGTCATTCAGAGTGGGTGAGGCCTGATTGGGTTTGATGTGATCTTGGCGTCCTGTGCCTTCCCTGGCCTCCCCGAGCTATACCTTGCTCTGCAATGGATTCTCCAGGACCTGACTCAACCGGCCTGTTCCAGGAGGCCTTCCTGAGTGCTTGACTCTTGGCCACCTCCTTTCTCCCCTGAATCTGTATCCAAGGCCACTCTCCTAATGCCGCTGGCTCTGTCTGTAGGCCAGGTGCTGCCATGTCAGGGTGATCTCATGGGAGCCCCTCACTGCCTTCTCTCACAGATGAGGCAGCTGAGAGGTCCAGTCCATTGAGTGGAATCTCCCAGCTCACAGATGATGGGGCCGGATGAGGTCCTCGGCTCATCCCATCTGACCCAGGTCCAGTGCCCCATCCTGGCCAGGTCGCATGACTTAACTTTTTGCAGGTGATGCTTTACCCGAACACCTTCTTGCATCTAATGTTTCTCCTTAATGACACTGGAAGCTTCTGGGGAATAGTCACCATATTGTATTTCCTCCTATGCCTTCCCCCAAGTATGAAACAGGGCACACACATGCATCCCACAAGCACTAAGAGCCACCCACAGACAAACACATATATGGTACACAGAATACACAATGCACACAAAACCACAGGGCCTGCACACACATGCCTGAGTCCACCTGCATGCCTGCGTGTACATGACACCTGCCCAAGCGCACACAAACAAACTCACCTACCTGTACTTCTTGAGCACACAGGTGTATTGAGGAAAAACAATGTGAAAGGGATTTTGGCAGAAATCAGGACTTAAGACTACCTTGTGTGTCCCTGGCTGAGCCACTTCCAGGCTTTCTCCACCTCTGAGTCTGGCTGGAAGGTGTGGTGGGGCTCGGTTCTGGTCTGTGCACCAGACAAGGGCAAGGAACACCCCCAGCCTCAGTTTCCCCTTCTGTGAAGTATGGTCAGCCTGCCTTGCCCATGGGTGGTTGTGAAGATTAAATGAGAGGGCAGATGCCACCTTGAGTGAATTGATAAGAAATGAGCCTTTCATTCCTCTCTAAACAATGAAACTTATTCAGAACGAGGGTGAAGAGGCCCACATGGTGGTCACTTGGCAAGGAAAGATGCCCTTCTTGGCCTCAGACTAGAAAAACTTTGGCAGGGGAGGGGACTCAGAGACTTTCACAAATTAGCATTTAAAAAAATGAAAACAATGATCGCTTATTAGTTGTTTTCTCATTTTATAGGTAACATACAATCCATTTTAAACCATTTGGAAAATGCAGAAAGATGCTAAGAAGAATATTTTTAAGAAGCACCTAGGGTCCTGCCACCTTGGCACATTCATTTACTCACTGGACAACCTTTTCCAGGCACCTCCACCAGGGTGTGCAGTCATTAGTCCTGATTTCTGCCCAAATCCCTTTCACCACTGTGTTTCCTCTACTCACCCGTGTACTCAGGGAGTGCAGCTAGATGAGCATGTTTGTGTGTGCTTGGTGGGCAGGGGTCATGCAAACACAGCCATGCAGGTGGACTCAGGCATGTATGCACAGGCCTGTGGTTGTGTGTTTCATACATGCATTCTGTGTATGCTGTGTGTGTTTATCTTTAGGTGGCTCTTTGTGCTAGTGTCAGGCCCAGGGTTAGCAGTGAGTGAGACAGGATGGATGCCTGGGACCATGGTATGTAGGTTCTGGTGGGAGGGAAGCATGCCACAGGCAGGTCCTAAGTGTTTTCCCCATTGTAACTGCAGGGGGTGAACACGCATTCAGGGAGTGCGATGATTAATTTTATGCATCAACTTGACTAGTCTACAGGGTGCCCACATATTTGGTTAGATGTTATTCTGTGTGTGTCCATGTGATGTCTCTGGATGAGATTAACATTTGAATAGGTATATGGGGTAAAGCAGATGGTCCTCTCCAGTGTGGGTCTCATCCAGCCAGTTGAAGGCCTAAACAGAAAAAAGAATGAGCAAGAGAGAACCTGAACTCTCTGCCTGATGGTCTTCAAGCTGAGACATCAGTCTTCTGCCTTTGACCTCAGACTTAGGCTGGAACTTACACCATTGACTCTTCTGGTTCTCAGGCCTTCAGACTGCAGATCTTGGAACTTATCAACCCCATAATTGCCAATTCCTTATTATGCATGTAAACACATGTGTATGTATGCATGCATGTATCTATCTATCTATCTATCTATCTATCTATCTATCTATCATCTATATATCTCCTATTGGTTCTGTTTCTTTGGAGAATGCTGATTAATACAGGGAGGAAGCTGTTTTTTATGGAAAACTATTTGGGAAGTGGGCAAGGGCCTGGGGGGCTGGTTGGCAGGTGCCAAGGCTATGAAGGAGGACCAGCTGCCCTCACAGGTTTGAGGACCTGGGAGTGCCTTGCACAAGAGCCCTTGACTGACCAGTGTCCAGCATGGCTCCATGTGGCTGTGTTGTGTGTGCTTTAAGAAAGCCAAGATGCAGGTCTTTTTTCACCATTGCTGCAGTAGCAGGCATGCAGCAGAGATGGTGAGGTCTGCGTGGTTGCACCAAGTAGAAGCTAACACATGACGATTCCTCTGAGGTGCAGTTCGGAAGAAAATTACTCTCAGCTCCACTCAGTGAAATCGCTCCATGGGAACATGGGGCCTGCTGGTTTGCACCATTCCAGGATGCTGCCATGAATGATCCATGTTGGCATCCCAACGAGTAAAGTTTGGGCACTATCTGGGGCCCAGACTGGGCCTACTCTTGCTTCGCCACCATTGATAGGAAGGAGTGAGTGTCCAGACAGGGTCTGTGGGGCTCAGGGCTCTGGAATGTTCGATGCTTCCTTAAATGACACAGATGTTATAAAACAAAGCAGAGACCTCCAAACTGGGATCCAGAGCATGGGGCATGGAGAGGAAGAGGACATCCCAAGAGCTGTATGGCAGTGGAACGTGTGGGACATCTCTTTGTCTTTTCCTGTCTTCCTCCCTGGAGCCAGGCAGATGGAGCTGAGTGGGCAGGCACAGCATGTGTGTGCCAAATCCCAACCCATCCATCCTTCCAGCTGCTGTCTCAGTGCCACACACCCAATGGAACTTATGTTCAGGTTACACAAAAATCCCTGCTATTCTCAGAAAGCACTGTGGTCTCTCAAGCTCTTGCACCTTTTCCCATGCCGTTCCCTCCACTTGGAGTGCCCTCTGTCCCATCCCCACTGGTTCCCCAGCCCCTTCACCTCCCCCTTTTCCCATATGCTCAAATTTCACTATTTTTAAGGGCTTATGTCCATGTCACATCCATGAAAAATTGTCAGGAAATTGTCACTGGACCCCCAGACAGCCGTTGGCATCCCCACTGAGCCTTGTATGCATGCTTACAGCAGCACTTATCACTCTGAATTGCAGCTTTGTTGCCCTTTTCAGATCTTAAAACTAGACTGTGAACATTTGAGGACAGGGGCTGACAAGCAGCGAGTCCCTATACACAGTGGGAAAATGGCCTTCTCCACACCGGTGAGGCCACAGCACAGCAAGAGAATCCACGGCCAGAGGGTTCTTGCTGAAGCCCAGCTGACATGGCTCCAGCCACGGCAGAGAACACCTTTGCTTTCCTTCCAGATGGCACCCGAGAGCATGAGCAAGTGGTGCCGCTAGTCAGTTGCTCTGGGAACTCTGGACAGCAACACCATTGTGAGGAGCAGCAGAGCACAGGTGCACACACCCCTGGAGCCAGCACCTACTCTAGACCTCTTGAGAGTGGCTATTCTATCTTTCTCTTATTTTGTTCTTGTTCTTCCTTTATCCATTTTTAAAGAACACTATCTATGACCAATTAAATCAATTTCAGGGCCACTAATGGGTAACCTGCACTAACTGGCAGACTGTCCCCCACCCCTGCACTCTGTTTGTGAATTAGCATCTGTGACTAAGCCGCCTCTCCAGAATCTGTGTGTGTGTGTGTGTGTGTGTGTGTGCGCGCGCACTTGTCAGGGCATTCTTTTGTGTGTGCATGTGCATGAACTTGGGAGTGTGTACAGGTGTGTGATTGTCTCAGTGAGGGTGCGTTGTGTCAGCTGATGGATGTACAGGTTAGTGCTTCCTTTGTAGCAGAATGGATTGATAAACAAATAGTGCTCCATCATGTGTTCATTCATTTATTCCTCAATGTAGGCACTCATTCAATATTAGTTGAGTCCCTGTTATGTGCCTGGCACTGTGCAGGGTGTTAGGAATTGTGCAATGCCCAAGACAGACACCTTTTAACACATCAGGTACCATCTGGGCCACTGCTCCATTCTTGGCTTCTAAATGTGGCTGTCTGGAGCTAGTGAGAAGGTGCTACCCAACGTGGGATCTCCTCTTCACTTCAGCACTTTTCAGTCCACACTTGGCTTCTGGGGCCAGAGGGAGGGCAGTGAGTGGGTGAGGATACCTGTGAGAACTTCCAGCGCCCACCAGCACCTGTTGTCCATCCTGGGGAACTGAGCATCAGAGCCCATCTCAAAAGATTTGGCCCTTGTAAGCCACCACCTGCCCTGAGCCCCTCATTGGTCCCTTCCTCTCCAGGTGGGCTCATCCCCAGTCCCAACTCATACTGCCAGCTCTGAATGCCTGCTCCCCACTCTGTGCGCCCTTGGGAACTAGACACGGTTCCCTCTGCTTGGAGGTCCCTGACCTCATGGTGCATGGCCAGATCCCGTTGATTTTTTAAAATCAACTTTTCTGGATCTTCCTTTCGGGAAGACTTGCCTTCCCCTCTTTGCCTCCCCAGACGGCTTTTAATGCCTGTCTCTGCAGAACACACCTGCCTGGTGCATAGGCTTTGCCTGTAACCATCCTCTGCCCTGGCATCTGAGGCAGGAGCAAGCCTGTGTCTCCTTGTTCACTGCCTGGCACTGAGTAGGTGCTCAGCAGAATTACTGAATCTGGTTAATGCCCATCTGAGAGCTCACAATCACAGCACCAATGCTGGGATAGTGGGTGGCTCTCAGCAACTGGTTGGGGGTGGGGACCACAGCTTTAGCAAACTTCAACCATACCCTGCAAGGAACCGCCACAGTCTCGGTCCTCATGGATGCTCCTGTTGGGGTCAGTTAGCCCCTGCGTGAATCCCACCCCCAGCATGCATTCCACATGTGGGCTCATGAGAGATATTCAACTTCCCTGTGCCTCAGTTTTGTTATCTTAAAAATGGAGGTAATAAGACCATCCTTATAGAATCTCGTTGTGCAGGGAAATCCTGCGTGTAATAAGATTCTACAAGCGGATGCACACGACCCCTGCCACTAAGACAGGGTGTATCTGCATCACCCCAGATCCTCCTGTGTCCAGCGGCCTCCCCTTGCCACCCATGTCCATCTCTCCCTGTGCAAGCCTTCCCCCTCACAAACTGCCAGCTCACTCTTGGAAGTCTGTTTCTCCTTGGGGAGAAAGGACGAAGCTGATTTAGGCTCAGGCAGCCTGTCAGTGGAACAGAAGCAGGAAATGAGGATGGAAACAATTACAAATTAAAACCTGTCACTGGTGAAGAGTCCCTGCCCCCTCTCATGGCGATTAAAGTCAGCTCCCTTTGAGAGGCCTCTGTGCGGGAGTCGGGTGCCTGCCTTGCGCTCCCGTCCCCTTGGGCATCGCTGTGGAAGAGTGCTCCCCTTCCTCGGCAGGACTCCTTGCCGCGCTTGCTCATTCGGTCATTCATCCATTTGTTCATTTGTTCAACAGTATTTATGGAGAGGGTAAGGACATGCCTGGCAGTGCTCCAGGGCCTGGAGATAGAGCCACCCAAAGGCAAGAATTAGCTTGACTGGTAGTGATGAGGATTAGGTCATTTCAGAGAGCAGGGAAGGGCTGTGCCATGTCTGTGGAGACCCAGGTGCAGAAGGAGGGAGGGTGACAGGTGCAAGGCTGGAGGTGGTGAACTGTGGGATGGTAAGGCAAGAAGGGACGGCCAGGAAGAGTGTTCCCAGGGCAATGTGTTGGATGGATGGAGCAAGGGGAATAAAAGATTGACCAGCGGGCCAGGTGCAGTGGCTCACACCTGTAATCCCAGCACTTTGAGAGGCTGAGGTGGGCAGATCACCTGAGCTCAGGAATTCAAGACCAGCCTGACCAACATGGTGAAACTCTGTGTCTACTAAAAATACAGAAAAATTACCTGAGCATGGTGGTGGGCACCTGTAATCCCAGCTACTCAGGAGGCTGAGGCAGGAGAATCCCTTGAACCTGGGAGGCGGAGGTTGCAGTGAGCTGAGATCGCGTCATTGCACTCCAGCCTCCAGCCTGGGCAGCAAGAGCAAAACTCTGTCTCAAAAAAAAAAAAAAAAGAAAGAAAAAAGAAAAAAGATTGACTAGGGAGTAGCACCACTGGAAGGAAAAGAGTGAAGCAGGACCAGGCAAGGGGCCCCCAGACCAGTGAGGCCTGACGAGTCTCTATCCACACTGGGAGGGTTCCAGAGCAATGCTCCCTGTCCCGGGTCCTGCCTTTCCCGGGTCCTGCCTGTCCCGGGTCCTGCCTGTCCTGGCTCCTGCCTGATCCAGGTCTGTGCTGGGGACATGGCCAGGCCCTCATGCCCCTGGCATATTCAGTTATTGGCCATGGATGACCCAGAGAAATATGACTGCTTTGAAAACTGAAGCGCCAGAAGGAGTTAGCAGCTGGGGTGCCAGGGAACACATTCCTTGTGCTGCTGAGCAGTGAGTCCTTTCTTGAAGGGGGTCTGGGTAATGCATCTCAGTATCTGCCAGAGTAAGAAGTGAGTTTTGTTGGCCCAAAAAGGAGAAGCACCCTGCCCCTACCCCTGCACTTCTAGGCCCCAGAAGGTTCTAATGATGCATCTGCCTGGTGAACCAGAAGGGCTGAGCAGGACTGCAGCTGTTGTGGGCTCTGGCTTTCCAGAGGCTGGGGTGGGACCTCAGGACCTTCACTCACTGTGGGGCCACTGCTGGAGGAGGCGGCTGGGGCTCACAGGCTGGGGCTGGGAGAGTCTTGGCTGCCATGTAGTGCTGGACAGTGGCGTTGGATGGGGAACCAGCATTCCAAGGCTCCTGTTCAGGTTGGGGGGTGGGTGAGGGAACAGGTTTTTATAGGGTGAGACCGCTTGGTGTCTCCCGTGTTGAGACACTTTTGGCTGGTGTAGGTGCTACTGTGGAATTTCTGTCAATTACATTTTAAAACGATGAGAGAGAAAAGGCTTGGTTCTTATTTTAGACATGGGTGGTAGTAGTGGTGGTGGAGAAAAGGGGCACTTCACCTGTCATTATTCCTGGAACCAGTTACCTGGAGAGATGATGTAACATGTGTGATGATCAATTGGGGTGCTCAGACTGAAGGCTGGGTTAGGAGAAGAAAACTGATGACTGAAGGCAGGTGCAGGCCCTCCTATTGGCAAGGGTTGAGTAGCTCCTGTTACACACGCTGCCACAGGTGACTGCACACAGCATTGAAAGCAACTGTAGGGAGGCACGGGCGAGTGGCCAAAGGCAGGTGGAAACTGGAGGCGGGGCTTTGGAAGAAGAAAGGTGCTGGAGAAGGTTTATCCCTTCCCTAGCTTGATGCTGGGAACAGTGTGTGTCACTGGGACATGAGAGCTGGGACAGAAAATAACCAAGGATTTTGCAGCATTCACTACAGAGGAGATGGCTTTCTCACTGGGAGTCCAGCCATCCTGACTCCCTGCTTGAAAAGAGAAATCAATTCTTGTGGGACAAAGTAGGTGCTGAGAGGGGTGAGACATTAACACTGGGGGCCCACGAAGGGACCTGGGGTGCTGAACTTGGAGGGGGGCAGGGGAGGGGAGACAGGCAGTGGCTATCTACTACTTACAGGGTCACCGTGAGTGACAGGAGTAGACTCACCACGTGGTCTTGAGGGTGAAATGGGCGCTCTCAGTTGACGTTACAAGCAGACCGTTCTCAGCTCCACCTAAAGAACCATTTGCTAAGAAGGAGTCTTATCCATTGAACCATTAATGGAAGGAGCTGCCCTCCTTCCATTATATGGTATACCATTAATACCATACATCCCTGGAGGAATTCGAAGAGAGACCCACTGGCATTTTAGGGAGACTATTGGAGGCTGTATGGTTGCAGGAGGAAATAGACATTTACATACTGGAAAATCTGGGCTCTGGGGCCAGGTGGCCCTGGTTCCAGTCCCCATCCAGCTGCAGATATTTCATCCTTAAAAAAGAGGAGAAGTTTACTGTCTCAGGACATGGGTTTTTGGGCTTGGGACACATGGAGGATACCACGAGGGGCTGAGTGGAGGAGCAGCCTACAGGTTTGTAGAAACAATGCCACTGGCTCCCTGCTCTCCCCAGCTACTGCACGGCCACTGCATGGCCCTCCAAGTCCACATTCTGGTTCCCCATCCTGCTGGTGAGAAGCCACTCTCAGGGCCTCCCTGGGATTGGTGAGGCCACACAATGAGTGCCTGGTCCGGTGAGGAGACCAGGTCTCCAGCCTCCCAGCTAGCCTGTCTGCTTCACCCAAGAGCTGCTCCTGAGGCCTGCCCGAGGGGCTGTCGCCACCCAAGGCACCGCGATGATTGGTTAAATGAAGCCCGGTGATTTGGCATGTCTTCCCCTCCTGTGTGTACATTCAGAAAGGGCAATAACCAGAAAATTGAGGCGACCGATGGTGCCTGCCGGACAGCAGAGATGAAACACATCTGACTACACAGATAAGGAGGAGAAAATGAGCTATCGGGGCCTCCTTGCCCCTGCTTTGATCAGCAGAGACATTGTCGGGTCACAGCGAAGAAGCCCTTCTGGAATCAGACACTATTTTTAGCCCCTTTAATTGTGCTGTATTGAAATCCGCAGGCTCCCTGAACAAAGCGAGTGGGGAAGTAGATTGCCAGGACCTGGGGAGGAGGGAGGTCATGCTGTTACCACTGGAGGCTGAAAGCACCACCCTGTGCTGCTGCTCTGTGATTACTATCAAAGCTAATTAACACAGCTCCTTGAACCAGCTGTCCCAGGTGAGGCCCAGCCTGGGGGAATCATGGTGAGGCCAGTGGGGGAGGAATGGGCTCCTGTCTACTAACTGGCGTCTCCCCCAGCACCACCCCTAACCCTGTCAGTATGAGGGTGGGCAAAGCTGCCAGTCCCAATGGCCCCAGCTGGACTCTCCTGGCTGGGATCCTGTGCCTCTGGCTCTCCCCACGCCTTGCTCTCCTGTCCTGTCCTGGGACCAGGGATTCTGGCTGTCAGCTTTAGGGCAGGTGGATGGGGCCGAGAGTGGGAGCTCACTCTAGGGAGCAGCAGCTTCTATGTGGGCGGGTCACTGGCAAACTGCCCTCTTTACTACCTTTGTTCCTCAGCTACGTCCTGAGCACCTCTTATGTGCCAAACACCTAAGACGCTGGGGATGTGCCGATTAGATGTCCTGGTGGTGGTGGGGAATAAGGCTTGGAGGGAGAGATGCATAGAGGGTGTGACCCTGATGATACGGAAGTTCCTCAGCAGGGATCCCCAGGAAGGGATGAAGTGGCTGAACCCACAGGGCTGGTCATGCCCCAATTCAAGGATAAGGAAGGGCAGCCACATGAGTTGGGAGGGGGCTTTCCAGTAGAGGAAAAGTTGATGCAGAGGTACGAAATAAAGGGAGGACTTGGGGCCGGGCGCCGTGGCTCACGCCTGTAATCCCAGCACTTTGGGAGGCCGAGGCGGGCGGATCACGAGGTCAGGAGATCGAGATCATCCTGGCTAACATGGTGAAACCCTGTCTCCACTAAAAATACAAAAAATTAGCCGGGCGTTGTGGTGTGCGCCTGTAGTCCCAGCTACTCGGGAGGCTGAGGCAGGAGAATCGCGTGAACCCGGGAGGCGGAGCTTGCAGTGAGCCGAGATCATGCCACTGCACTCCAGCCTGGGCGACAGAGTGAGACTCCATCTCAAGAAAAAAAAAAAAAGAAAACGGACAGATCTGCTGTGTGACTTTTGTTAGAAATGACATGTTTGAAAATGGTCACAGGCAAGGCTCATTTACTCTGTGCGTGCATTCATTTTGAGTCCATTCATTCATGCGCTGGCGCACTCATGACCACTCTCCTATTATTTCTTCATTCTGAGGTTTATTTACCCATTCCCTTCCCTATTGACTCTTTTGTTCATCAGTTCACAATAATGACAATGTATGGAGTTCTTCGTTTCCTCCTTTCTTGGGACGCCCTTGCCCAGCGAGGACCGTGCAGAAGCGGGAACCGGGCACTGGAGGGCGCGCGCGGCACGCGCATCTCGGCTGGCACCTCCTGGCTCCGCGGGGCCGGAAAGAACCTCGAATACTGGGTCTTAAAAGGCTCCTAGTCATCCCGTTCCTTCCACTCCTCACAGCACAGATGGGGAAACTGAGGCCTGGAGAATAAGCGTGGCATACCCAGGGTCACCGGAAGAGTAATGAGCTGAACCAGAGAGGAGGAACGGGAAGCGAGACTTCTGCGCAATGCGGGGTGGCCCCGGGGCCACCGGAGGAGGCATGGTCGGGCACGTCCCCAAGTCTCGGTACCCGCGGTGGCTGTGCCAGCCGATATGAGCCCCTCCCCCTCTAGGAAGGCGCAGGACTCGGGGAAGCCTCCGCGGCCAGGCCGCCTGCCTACCCGCAGACCCCGGGCGCCGCCCGCGTTCCCTGCCCTTCACTTCCCAACCCCTGCGTGGCCCCAGGGTCCACATTCCTGGAGTTTTCCTCCCCAGTAAATAGTGCTGTCCCCCACTTAACAGCAGAGGCGCCCAGGAGTTCAGGCGATGTGTCCAAGGCCGAACAGAGGGACAGCAGTGAGCTGCTCAACCTTTCCAGCTGCGCAGCCAGGACACGGCTGGGGGCGGGTGGAGATGTGGCGCAGGGTTAGGGTCCGGGTCCCGGGAAGTAATGACCGAGGGCGGTAACCACTGTCTTCAGCTTCCCGGCGGGCTTCCCTCCAAGGGATCCCTAAGCCCGAAGGTGCCCGGCTGGGAGAGCAGAAAGGGTACTGGCACTGGGACCAGACCGCTGGGGTGAGGCGGGGGCGGGGAGAGCTGGCCAAGCGCCTGGGCGGGGCTGGGGCGGGGCCAGGGCGGGGCCGGGGCGCGAAGGGGTCTGTGAGCGACCCCTTGCCCGCTTTCCCCGCTGTACAATGGGTATAGGCGTGCTGCCCTTTCTACTCCCAATGGCTTTGTCCAGAGTGACCACACTCGGGAATTAATCGCGGCACACTCCCTGTGGTTGTCTCCGGGAAACTCGCAGGCACCTGGGATGAAACTGGGCTGTGTGGCCCTGAAGTGAGGTCCTCAGTGTGCCTCTCAGGCTGAGTGAACCCAGGGGGGAGCCGTGCCTGGCTTATGGTGGTCCCCAATCCTGCCCTTCTCCTGGCTTCATGTTCTTACTGAGGCCACGTGCCCCATCCCCAAGACACCCACCTGCCCCATAGAGACGCCTCCTCCTGCATCCTTCTCTGCTCCTGCAGGACTCTTGAGGACTCCATCCCTCCCTCTTCCCAGCTCTGCACTGGCCAGGTGGGGCACCTTCATTCAGTGTTGTTACAACAGCCTCAGGACTTGCCTCTGTGCCTGCAGCCAGAGAGCAAAGCAGAAACCGATCTTGGACACTCATCCTGCCTAAACCTTCTATGGCTCCCCAGTGCCTTCTGGGATCAAGTTAAACCCCTTAGCATGAATTGCCCCTGATCAAGTGATCAAGGCTATGACGTCTTGAAGTCTTGTTTTGTCTTTTCTCCTTTCTTTCCTTCTTCCTTCCTTCCTTCTTTTCTTTTCATTTCTTTCTTCTGTTCTTTCTTTTTTCTTTTCTTTCTTTTTTTTTTTGAGACAGGGCCTTCCTCTTCACCTAGGCTGGAGTGCAGTGAGGCAATCTCGGCTCGCTGCAACCTCCTCCCGGGTTTAAAGGATTCTTGTGCCTCAGCCTCCCTGAGTAGCTGGCCACGCTGGTCTCAAAATCCTGGTCTCAAGTGATCCACCTGCCTTGGCCTCCCAAAGTGCTGGGATTACAGGCCTGAGCCACCGTCCCTGGCTGCTCCTGATCAAGTCTTTAGTCTCAACTCTGGTCACACAGCTGCCTCCCTCTACCGCCTGTGCTACATCTGCAAAGCACTCACACATGCACACACTTGTGTCCACACCCACACATGTGCACATGAGCAGCGCCTGCACACACAATAGACGGACACACAGGTACTCCCATAATTTGCCATGTTCTCTCCCCCACCTTTGCACCTGCCTTGAATATACCGTTCCTCTTTTTCTGTCCAATACTTTCTCAGGTTTCAGGAATCAACTAAGTCATCACTTTTTCCAGGAAGCTGCCTAGACAGCTAGTGTGTTAGGTGCTCTCCCCTGGGCTCCCTTCGTCCCTCTGGTGCAGCACTGACCTGTTTCTGGTCCCCCACAGAAGACAGGGCATGTCCTGAAGGCAGGGCAAGACATATTTCTCCTTTGTTGCCCTGCAGGAGGCCTGACACAGAGACAGCCTTCTGGAGGGTTTGTTAAAATGAATGAATGAGGAAAACCAGAGTATCCATCAAATGGAAAACTGAAGAAATGTGAGATGGTTGGATGGATACCCAGAACAAGGCTGGCTCCAGAATGTGCTGGAAGCTCACAGTGCCTACAGCAGGACAGACAAACCTTCTTCAGTGAGGACAAGCTAGCTCAGGTGGTGTCACAGCGACCCACAGACCAGTGGCTCAAAACTTGGACAGTTTATTTCTCATTTGCACTTCAGGTCATTGTGGTCAGCAGGAGCTCTGCTCATTACCGTCACTTGTGTGCAGCTGACAAAGCAGCCCAAGTCCAGTGCAGCCTGCCTGTGTCACAACAGAGCAGGGTTCTGGAGAGAAACTTGGCTTATCCCTTCTGCTCACAGCTCACTGGACAGAGCTAGTAACATAGCCCCACCTGCCCCAACCACAAGGGGCTTGGAAGTGCCATCTGCC
Source organism: Pan troglodytes (assembly GCF_028858775.2). Classification (NCBI taxonomy): domain Eukaryota; kingdom Metazoa; phylum Chordata; class Mammalia; order Primates; family Hominidae; genus Pan; species Pan troglodytes. The sequence continues at coordinate 27,445,575 of NC_072411.2, read as the reverse complement.
TTGGGCTCGGAAATGTGGCAACCTGGAAAAACGGCCAGTGGTACTAATGACAACCACTGTCCATGTGTCACCAGGGAGCCCAGAGAAAGGGGCTTTGAGAAGACCTCAAAACTATATAAGCCAGCCTCCCATAGCACTCCTGTTTTCTGTTTGCCCCCTCCCACCACACTAAGCCACCTACCATGGGCAACAGGAATACCAAGAATTATAAAGTCAGAAGAGATCTTGGGATCTAAGACAGACTGATTCTTCTAGGGTGTGTGTGCATATGTGCAGGTGTGTGTGTGTGTGTATGAGTGACCGTGTGTTAGTGTGTGGATGCAGGTGCACTGTGTGCATGTATGTGTTTGTGTGCATATGTGCATGTGCGAGTAAGTATGTGTGTTTGCTGGGAGCAGTGATGTTGTGTGTAGTGGGTCAATAGTTCCCCTTAGCGACCACCGCTGTGTGTCAGGCTCTGCTGTAGATGCTGGGCACACATTATCTCCTAATCCTTCCCATAACCCTGCAAAGGTTGGCATTGATGTGCATGTATGGAGGATACACGGATCTCAGTGAGGCCCAAGGAGGTGACAGGCTTGCCTGGCACCATTGGAGCAGGTCTTGGCATTTGTCTCTGCCTGAGTCCTGGACTGTTCACATCTTACCAGAGTGTAGCTCTTGCCTGCCCTTTTCCTTGCTTTTCCTGGCTGATTTCCATCCCATTTCCTGGGATGCTGCCTTGTATGCTGGTTTCACTCTGCCTCCAGGCCTTCCTCCAATTTGGATCTCCTTGAGGAAGGCGGTTTTCCCTCTGCTTCTCTCTGCAGGCCTAGGCCCAGCCTATGCTCAAGCAAGGTTAGAGGGTGATGTGACCAGGGAACCTTCCTTCACTTTCATTTGGGGTAGGAGTTTCCTTCTCTTCCTAAAGCCTCCTGGTATAACAGCAAGAGCCCAAGTTCTGGTATTAGAGCTGTCTGTCTCACTTCCAGACTCGCTAGCCATGTCCCCTGGCAAGTCACTTCCCCTTCTTAAGCCTCAGTTTTCTGGTTAGCCAAGTGGGTAGAGGTGCACGCTACAGCATAGAGGTGCAGGGAGGATAAAAATAGATAGCGTGATGTGGCTATCACAGATCCTACATGTTACCAGGGCACACATATAGCAGCTATTTTAATTCGTATAAATATATTACTGTACAGGAGCTCTCAGGACTGCTGCTGAGGGCTGGGAAATGAGCATGCTCTGACGGACTGGGCATTTTGTGCTCTCCTGCAGAGGAGATGCATGCAACACAGTGGCCTGAAGCCTCCACTTGAATTTCACCGGACAAATATCGACAAGTCTTCATCCCTTTCCTGAGTCTGTGATTTGTCCTCACTGTAGAATCAGGGATTGTGGAAGACAAGGAAACAGGCCAGAGGGAGGAGAATTGTCCTCCCTTCTTGCCTGTGAGAGTCCAGGGCAGAGGATCTCAGAGTAGGCCCGATGGACTGGCTGATGGAGAGGAACTTAGGTGGGTTTATCCAACAGAAACCTGGAAGAAAATTTTCCCTGCTTGACCTACTCCGGGGCAGGCTACCACAATTCCACTCCTTTGCTCCCCAGTTCTGTGATTTGAATGCCTTCCAGCCTTTCCAGTCTCCAAGTAAGGTTAGTGGGCCTCACATTCCACAGCCTCCAGGCAGGATTCCCAGAGCCCTTTAGCTACACCCACTTCTGCCTCCTGGAAGTCTCCACACCTGAGAGTGCCAGCATCATGCCAGGCCTTTACAAACAGCCTCTCTTTTATTTCCAGGACAACCAAGAGGTGCAAACTTTGGTTGGTGCAACCAAACAAAGGAGGTACTGACCTCCTTTACAAATGTAGACACTGAACTCAGCAGCTAAGTGCAAGGACAGCCCGCAGCGACCCAGCAGAGGAGCTGCGATTTTGAACCCAGGTGGTCCTGGGTCCAAAGCTCTTGGTTCTAACTTGGCCACCTCAGGCTTCCCAGGAACAGCCCTTCACATGAAATCCCATGTGGCATTTGCCATTAGCCTGTTGTTTTTGAGGGACAGGTGCAAAGATTTTACATATTTTTTAAAAAATTCACTTCTCAGAGCATGATATGGTTTGGATATGTGTCCCCACCCAAATCTCATGTCTAATTGTAATACCCAATGGTGGAGGTGGGGCCTGGTGGGAGGTGAATTGGATCATGCGGGGGGTTTCTTATGAATGGTTTAGCAACATCCCCCTTAGTACTGTCCCCTTGATAATAAATGAGTTCTCATGAGATCTGGTTGTTTAAAAGTGTATAGCACTTCCCCCAACCCTTGCTCCAGCTCACACTATGTGAGGCACCTGGCTCCCCCTTCTCCTTCTGCCATGATTGTAAGTTTCCTGAAGCCTCCCCAGAAGCAAGGAGAAACCTCTATGCTTTCTGTACAGCCTGCAGAACCCCGAGCCAATTAAACCTCATTTCTTTATAAATTACTCAGTAACAAGTATTTCTTTATAGCAATGTGAGAAAATCCTAATACAGAGCCCAGACCCCAGAGTGGTATATTCACCTTCTGTATCGTGCCCCAGAGCACTCATTGGCTTCTTTTCCCATATGATCAACTTAAACTCCTCTGTCTGGTTTCTATAATTTTGATAGTTAAGCCTTCTGATCCCCGTGGGATCCTCATTCCAGTTGGAAGATGTGTGGTTTGGAACCAAAAGCAGTGCTTCATTAGAAGGGAACCTAGACGCGGACCCACTGTCAGACCTAGCCTGAGATCAGCTGTACCTGGCGGCAGGTTCCAGGTGAGTGGTCCGAGACCCGCAGGGCGTGGCCTGGCCGTGGTGTGGGCGTGGTCTGGCCAAGGTGTGGGCGTGGGTATGCGCACACAGCACACCGACCCTCAGCCCTTTCCAGAGCGCCTGAGCAGGCCTGGCTCCCAGCAGTCCTGTGAAGCTGCTCAATCCGGAAGTGGGGCCCTTTTTGAGTCTGTGTTTCTCACCCTCACGTTCAATGTCAAATTCCACCGATGCTTTCTGGTCATTGCCCCAGCTCTTCCCTTCCTCAGCGTCCCTACTCTGTGCTCCCTGTGGCCCTCGGTGCCTCCTGCTTCGCGTTGTGCCCTGTTTCCTAACGCCCCGCACGGCTTCGGCCGCCTCACACACCCTCCACCTCCCCGTTGAGGGGCTCATTATCAGTCTGGGCGTTTCTTCGTGGCTCCCTTGTTTAAAGGTCCATCACTTCTTCATTTAGAAAACCTTTAAAAGTGCTTCTCATGTGCCAGAACTGGGGTGTCACCTACAGCATGAAGCCCCTGCTCCTACAGCGTGGACCCTTCCATCCTCAGCCGTGTGCCCCAGCCTCAGCTGCAGTCTCGGGCTTCCAGCCACCTCTGTACCCTGGCTCTCACTGCTCCCCGTTACGGAAATGCCCCTTCCCTCCTGTCATGGGGCTGCTGTCCTCACAGCAGCTGTCTTCTCCCCCAGGGGAGAAAAGGGGCTTGGTGTCCTTGCCCCACTGCTGCCTCCTGGCCCCCCTTGTGTGTCCTCTAGTCAGAGCTCTGCTGGGGCCTTGCTCCACCGCCTCTAGTCAGAGCTCTGCTGGGACCTGGCTCCACCGCCCGTGGCCTTTCCGGTGGCTGGGACCTCTGGTGGCCCAACCTGTAACTTTGACACCCGAAGAATGCACCTGCCTCCAGATCTGCTTTCCACTTGTTCTTTATGGTGTCAACTTTCATCTTGATGACCTATCTGATACACACTGGCTGCTGGCCTCTGTCTTCCTTGATGTTTTCTCTGGGGACCATCTCTGGGGGTTCAGGTCAGCCGGCTCATGACCCACATCAGTCAGGAACCTTGCTATTATTGGGAACTCTTCACTTCAAAATAACTCCCTCCACTCTGTGCTTAAAGCTTCCCTCCTCCCACACGGCTGTCCATCTTGGGACCTCAGATCTCATCCCTCTACATCCTCCCAAGGCAGCAGCTCCTTTCTGCCCTCTTGTTCCTCCTGACCCAGGAGGATGAGACCCTGGCATTCCTCTTATGTTTCTTGCTACAATCCTTCATGCTTGCTTTCCCATACCCTAAACTTCCTCACCTGTGTTTCCCTCCAGCAAATCTGGTAAAGCCGCACTCCTGGGTGAGCCCTCCCTTCACTCTGCTTTCTCCCCACCTGCCCCTGCCTGGCTGAGCGCTGCTGGAAAGAGGCACACAGTGGGACAGGTGAATTCACTGACCTTGAGTGGGACCTGCACCAGGCCAGCAAGTATGACTGTAGAGGGGACACTGGCTTGGTGTCATTGGTTCCTGCTCTCCCAGCTCTCCAACCCCTATTGACTTAGACATACAAGAGGCAAAACATAGGATGGTAGCAGAGAGTGACAGATTTGTCACAGTAGGAAAAACACAGCCCTGTTGGAAAATCATTCAATTAGAGGGCTGTGTTTGCTAAGAAGTCTCAATGGCCCCCAAGGAAGACAACATTGGGAAGACCAGATCTGGAGAAATTCACAAAGACACAGAGCCAATCCATGAGAAGCATCCTTGGTGGGCTAGCAGTCAGAGGCATGCAGAGACCGAGGGACTAAGGGCCATCATCAGAAGCTACAGGGAGACAGGGAAGAGAAGATAGCTAGAAACAAGTGTGGATGAGATTGTCTTGGGAAAGGCTGAGCAAAGAAAAGAGAAAGAGGTCCACAAATCCCCAGTATTGAAAGAGAAGGCAGAGGAGGGATGGCCAGGAGATAAAGGCACCCAAGGAGAGAAGGAGGCTACCCAGCAGCCAATAGCCCCAGATGAAAAAACGTATTTCCCAGCTTCTCAGCATTTGTCAAATTCAATAGGGGTAGGAGTAGCAAGTAAGACAAAAGTCATTAGATAGGGTTACTGGGAAAATCTTCTGTCTTTCCCCACTTGCACCTTGCTGCTGCTTGGGACTTGAATGTGATGCCTGGAGTTCTCACAGCCACCTTGGATCATTTGGTTACCAGAGGAGCAAATCCATGTGCTAAAAAGGGCAGAGAAGAAGGGTAGAAGGAGGCTGAGTCCCTAATAACCTTGGAGCCACCACAGCAGCTTTGGGACAGCTCACCTATGGGTCTTTATTTATGTGAGAGAAGGCTAATCCTCTTGGACACTTATTGACAGTTGAGGGCATGGGTCCCGGGTAGTGGGAGGGTCCCAGACCTATGGGCTGAGTAGGATGTGGTCATTAGGAGGCTGTGAGACACCTGGTGAGAGCAGTGGGTCGTGGGGTGGAGACAGGATGCAAGGTGTGAGGCTTGAACAGAAAAGAAGGATGGGGCAGAGGCCCATGAGAATTGAGCACTTTTTTATGGATTGTGACTCAGTACAATGGAGAGATGAGATCAGTGTGATACGGACAGTGTGAGCCAAATGCATTTCTATGGCAGATACAGTCTTCCTTGGTGCCCACATAGAGCCCAGCACACCCTGGGGTCCAATGTGTTGGTGCAGGCTGGTGGAAAGTTGCTCAGCAGCCAGGCCAGGGAGAAGGCATGTTTTGCTGAGCTGTATCAGGCCCATTGCTGTAAGGGCTGGTTGGGTTTCATCTTGTTGCTTTCCCCAGAACCACTGGTAGGGGAGGGGCTTCTGAGTGACTCCCACCTTTGTCACTTAACCAAGCTGTATCCCAGCTTCTCATTTGTGAGCTGGGGGTGCACCTTCCCACCGGAGGCAGGAGCTGTGAGGCTAACTCCAGATAATGCTCATGACATGTTCATCTTTGTGCCTGGTGTCTTCTCCATCCCTGACCTGACTCTAAGATCATGTTTCCAACAATGAAAGGCTTCATGAAGGATGGTGGCACCTACAAAGTATGTAGGATTTGGGGACAGCCTGACCCTTCTCCTGGCCCTACCTCTTCTGTTTACTTTTCCAGGGACCTCGGGCCAATTCTTTCACCCTCTGGCCTTGGCTTCCCATCTGTAAAACAGAAACAACACCTCAAATTAGCTGTGCAGGGGTTAAAAGAGGTGATGGGGGTCATACACCCACTCGAATGTCTTACATTAAAGACTTGGACAGTGAGGAAGGAGACCTGCTGTGGAGGGCTGTTCCATGGCCCCCACCTCTCCTGGAGACACAGCTTCCTCTTGGCTTCACTGAACCCCTAACATATGCCTGTTGGGGTTCACTGAAGCTCTGAAATGGCTGTTGCAAAATTTTTCAAAGGATTTGGTCTGTTTAATTCATTTTCTGGAAATACCCACGTTCTCAACGTAAGTAAGAATTATTCCAGAAATGACCAAATCCCCCTTCCTTGGGAGTTTGGTAGAATAAAGATGCAGAGGATGCGGTGGAGCCTGACTCTCCTCATCTGGGAAGACCTGGTGGGAGCAGGAAGTGGCAGAGATTGGCTGCCCAGAAGGTCATGGTGACCATGCCATGTGTCTAGGGGTGCCAAGCATAGGGTGGGGTCTAGAAGAAACTGGCCAGGCCCTTACTGGCCTTCTCCTCTGAAATGGTTTGGCTCTGTGTCCCCACCCAAATCTCACCTTTAATTGTAATAATCCCCACGTGTCAAGGGTGGGACGAGGTGAAGATAATTGAATCATGGGGTCGGTTTCCCCCATACTGTTCTGATGACAGTGAGTGAGTTCTCATGAGATCTGATGATTTCATAAGGGGCTTCCTCCTTCACTTGGTACTCATTCTGTCTCCTGCCGCCCTGGGAAGAGGTGCCTTCCACCATGATTGTAAGTTTCCTGAGGACTCCTCAGGCATGCAAAACTGTGAGTCAATTAAACCTTGTTTCTTTATAAGTTACCCAGTCTTGGGTATTTCTTCATAGCAGCATGAGAACAGACTAATACATCTTCTTCAGAACAAAAAGGCTGGGTAAGGGGGTGGGCACGGAGGTTCCCAGCAGTACTGTGCTCACGGCATTGTGCCAAGTGCATACTTGTCCTCCATCTGAGCCTCCACAACCCTAAGAGGAGATGGGTCAGAAGCAACCCAAGGTTTTGCCAAGTGAAACTCCGTAAGGAGACAGAGCAAATTTCCAGATAGGCTGGGATCGGAGCCCACCCATGACTCCAGCTCTGTGTGTGTTTCCTCTGAGTCTTCCCATGCATTGCTGTCCCAGAGAAAACACTCTGGAGCCCCCAGGAGGTGCCTCCTCTTGTGCTACTGCCCCTGGGGAGGGGGCTTCCTTCCCAAGTGGGCATGGGGCTATTGCTATCCCTGTTTATAAAAGAAGACACCAATTGTTGAGATGAGAGAGTGAGAGAGGAAAGAAGAGAGAGAGGGAGAGAGAGAGAGAGAGAGCACATAAGAGCAAGCAATGGAGGAGCAGCAACTGCTGCAGAGGGGGATGTTTTCGTTGAATTTTCCATACACTAGTCACTCGCCAGTGTGGAGATGATGCCAGGGAAGGTGGGTAATCATGTGAAACCAACATCACAAGACGGGGGTAGAGTCACTGAGCCCTGCTGTCTCTTAATGTTAGATGTTGAACACTTGGGCCAGTTGACTCAAACGTGATTTCAATCTTAAGTGTCCAGCAGTTTCCACCTGCGTAGAAGCTGCTGGCTCTAGGTCCTGCTATCAGGGGCTGTTCCCGGCATAGGCACTGGGGTTGGGGGTCCTCACAGACACCACGCTGGCTTGCTGTGTCCTCCTCTGGGGTGGGGCACAAACCTAGGATCCCCATGTGGATCACAGCACTGGGCACTCCGCCTAGACTCCCTCCCAAGGCCATCACATCAGAGCGCTAGAGCTGCAGGAAGCTGAGCTCTGCAGAGTCCAGAGATCCACATCAGGGAGGCCAGCGAAGCCTAGAGGATCCTGCAGAGGGGAGGAGTAGCGGGCTGGGGAAGGTATGAGGAGATTTTCCAGAAAATCGCAGCTTATCCCTCTCGTCACAGAGATGCATCTCTTTCTGTGTGTGGTTGTGCTGTCTGCAGTCATACACATTGTATCCAAGGGGCTGGCAGTATTTTGATATAGTAACAGTGTGAATTTTGTTCTTGGTAATTCCTCTTTTAACCCAACTGCTTTTCAATTTAGACTTTGACGCTGAAACATTTTGGACTTTCCCTGGGGGGACCAAAGGAAGCAGTGCTTGCCTGTAGGTTCCTATGTGTGGAGGAACAACAGAGCCACTTCGGGTGGATTGGGCATCTCTGGGTAGAGAAGGACTTTGCTTCCTTCCTTGGGATTGGAGTGGGAAGAGGCTCAGGGAAGCAGAAAATTCGTTGAGCCCTCTGTCTTCCCACCACCCCTGGCCTGACATAGTAGAATGGACCGGGCAGTGAGATAAATGAGAAAACCTTGGAATGTCCCAGACTGGGGCAGGAGAGCATCTGCAGACTTTCAGGCTTCTGAGAGGAGTACTTGCTGGCGAGAGAACAGTGCCCAGAGGGGAGCCTGGAGCCTCTGTAGGAGAACATCCTCTTAGACAGTGGAGACCAGAGACAACAATGGAGTGCTGGTCATCTCAGCAGCTCCTAGGAGCACCACAGGCCATGGCCAAGGACCAGACACCCTCCCTATGAAGTCCTTCAGAGCTCGGATACCACCCTGGTGAGAAACTTGTGAAGAAAACTGAACGCACTAGAGGAAAAGAGTATCATGCACATGAAATGCATGTGATTAAATTTTCTGGAATCAGCAGAATTGGGGCTTGAAATAGAAATTATGTCCAATTATAGAAAAGATTTTTTTTAAAAAAACATACCTTCCATATTTTTTGAGTTACATCCCAGATTGACATCTTTGTGGCCTTTGTAGTCTTTGTGGCCTTGGAGATGAAAGTAAACTTGGTTTACCCCACCCCCCAATTCCACAGCCTGGCAGCTCAGCAAGCACTATTTGAGCTTCACCGGGTATCTGGAGAGCAGCCTTCACTCTACGTTTTATGTTGAATCATTTCTTTAAATACAAACAGTGCTTGCCATTAGAATTTTTAAAATGTACTTTCTACCTTGCTTTTGCACTTACAATCTCACACTGTGTAATAATTTTATATAGAAATATTTTTGAAATGTACTGCCTTCTTCCCAGGTGAGTGAACAGGAGTTGACCCAGCAGGACCAACTCCTTGATGCCATGGCCATTGCCAGTTTGCTTTGTCCCTGTTCTGTGATGCCTGATCTTGAATGGAACTCCTAGCTGCTGCCAGCTGATCAGCTTGGTTAGGAGCAAAGTGAGCACAGTGCTTGGAAGCCCAGTAGTGGCCTCAGACCTCTTGGGCTATTCCACCACCCACTCAGACTCAGACCCCTCTGACATCCTTCAGACCCCAGGCTTGGTGGGCATCTGCAGGGCTTGCTGCAGAGCCTGATGCAAAATGGGCACGCCATAGATGATGGCTTGTTTCGTTATTATTTATTGCTACCCAGGTCTAGACGAAGGCTGTCAGAGGCAACAAAATAAGCGAGATCCTGTCAAGTTTAAAAGGGAGAGAGATTATTAAATCACTACAAGGTTGAAGATATTTTTAGCTAGTCAATTTTATGCAGTATTGATTGACTCCCATTTATGGAAGATGAGAGTATCAGTGCCATTTACATTTTTCCCCTGTATAACCTCTGAACAACTTTTCATTGTTATTTGTGTTTTATTTGATCTGGACATACAACATTCATATTCTGTTATATAAACAGGGTTCCTACATTTGTTCCATATTAGTTATAGATGTAAACAGATTCACTGCTCACCACCATTTTTTAAAATCATCATTTCTTCATCCCTGAGTTTTTATTTTGATTCCTCTTTTGTCTAGATTTTTTTTTCTTTTTGCAAAATACTGTTTCAGGGAAAGACTACTGGATTTGGTAATCTCTGAGCTTCTTATTTCATGCCTGCATAAATTGATCTATTGCCTAAGTGATATTAAAAGTCATCTTGGTTTCTATACTTAGATGGCATCTTGGCTGGATAGTACGCTCACCACCATTTTTTAAATAATCATTTCTTCATCCTGGATTTTATTTTGATTCCTTTTATGTCTAGATTTTTTTTTTTTTTTGTGCAAAATACTGCTTGAGGGAAAGACTACTGGATTTGGTAATCTCTGAGCTTCTTTTTTTTCATACTTGCATAAGTTTACCAATTGCCTAAGTGATATTAAAAGTCATCTTGGTTTATATGCTTAGATGGCATCTTGGCTGGATATTATGATCTGCTATTTCCTTCAGGACTTGTAGACAATACTCCCTTGTCTTTGACATTGCTATTGCCGTGGATTCATATATATGCTTTTTACCTTTTTAGGTTATTTATTTTCTGTCAGAATGGCGGAAAATTCTTTCCTTATTCTTTAATTTTAATAGTTATCTAGGAAATAAGACATTTCAGTATTATGTACTTTATATAAAAATTTCCCCGATTAGAATGTGCATTCTTTTAATCTACAGACTATTTTTTTCTCTGCAATTTCAGAAACTTTGAAAAGAAGACATTATCCATTGCAAGTGTTAGGACAGGCTTTCATTCCTATTGTCTGTTTCCCCTCGCTGCTATAGTGGTGTCCTTTATCCACAGGAGATACATTCCAAGGCCCCCAATGGATGCCTGAAACCGAGGATAGTACCAAATCCTATGTATATAGTCATCCCCTCCGTATCCACGGGGGATTGGTTTCAGGATTCCCCTGAATACCAAAATTTGAGGATTCTCAAGCCCCTTAAACAAAATGGCATAGTATTGGCATGTAATCTACAAACATCCTCTTTATACTTTAAATCAATTCTAGATTACTTATGATACCTAATATAATGTAAATGCTGTGTAAATAGTTGCTGGACTATATTGTGTAGGGTATGATGAGAAGAAAAAAGTATGTATGTGTTCAGTACAGCTGCAACCATCCACTTCGTGTGTATCAATCAACTATCTACAGTTGGTTGAATCCACAGATGTGGAACCCATGGATATGGAAGGCCAACTGTGCTGTGTTTTTTTGATCTGATAACTGGGATGGCTAGTGAGTAACTAATGGGCAGGTCATATATACAACACAGATGCATGAGACCAAGGAGATGATTCATGTCCCAAATGGGATGGAGTGGGTTGGTGGGATTTCATCACTGCTATTCAGAACAGTGCACAATTTAAAACTTATGAATTGATCATTCCTAAAATTTTCAATTTAATATTTTTAGACTGTAGTTGATCAGAGGTAATGGAAACCTCAGAGAAAGGAAAACTACTGTATCTTTTCTGCTCTCTTTCCTTTCTTCATCTACGTTCATTATCCAGTCACTTAACCTCACTGAGCCTGCTGCCTCATATAAAGTTGGAATAATATACCTATCTCAGGGCAGCTCCTAGGATTAAAAGACTTAATATATGTAAAGCTCTTAAGAAACAGTGCTCAGACCAGAGCAAGTCATGGAAAAGTGTTTGTGATTTTTATTATTATGGATTTTTAAGATTATTATTACTCATCATAGTGAAATGGTTCATTGCAAGGACTCTGGAGCCAGACTGCCACATATTAGCTGTGTGACCTTGGGAAGATACTTAACCTCTCAGTTTCTTGTTTTTGTCCTTTGTAAAATGCAGATAATACTTGTCCTTACCTCAGGATTATTATGAGGATTAATAGTTAGTAAAGTGCTTAGAACAGTACTGGCATGCAGTAAGTGTGCTGTATGTGTTGTTAAGTTAACATTTCCTGAAGCTTTTCCTGCAGACAAGCAATTATTTTCAGTAGTGTTTATTCTGTTTCTTGCTGTTTCTAATGTGTTATCTGTAATGATGTTTTGATATTAATTTGCTTCTGTATGTCTATAATGTTTTTTCGCTTCATTCTGTTTTATCATTCTGTCACTGAGCTCTCTTGTTATTGACTTTACACCCTTTTAAGTTGTACTTTAAAGCAATTCTGGAACATTTCTTTTCACTCCTTGAGTGATGTTTTCTTCTAGGTAGGGTTCTTTGTTCTTGAATGCTCTTTCCCTTTTCTTCATTGTTACTGTGTGTGTACGTGTGTGTGTGTTAGTGTATACTGTGCACATCTGTGCTCCTTTGTGTAAGTGAATCTTTTTTTTTTTTTAATCTTGCCTTCTGCTCAGGCAGCATTGTCCAGAGCTTCTGTCTTCTCCGCTCAACACTGTGGTGACTTTCTTCTTTGTCTGAGGCACCTTACTTCCCCCTTGAGAGCCTCTGTTTCACTGGATTACTGCAGCCTGAGGGCATGGCACAGGGATGGATAGGGTACAGGCTCTGAGAGCCCTGGGCTGGGGCTTGCCTCAGATGGCTGAAGTGTTGACACTGGGAAAAACACCTGCATGAACCTGTTCCCCATTACTAGAGGTGGGGTTAGGGAAGGGTTAGACCTTTACTCACGTCCCAGTAGCCAGCAACCACTTCCATTTTTTTCAGTAAGAAAGGACAAGACCCCCACTCCTTCAACTCCAGTTTTCTTCACTCTGGGCTTGAGGGTGCTCGTGAGAATGCTCAGCGTTTTTCAGACTTGCCAGTGTGTTCTTTGGGGTGGGGCAGGTTAGCCTCGGTGAGGTGGGCGGCTTCCTGTCTGGGTGTGTAGAGCACCAGCTTGTGGCCTGCTCTTCCTTTGGTTGCTGTTGGAGAAACTTTTTTTTGGAGGGGATGGGGCCTTTAATGTATGCTTTCACTTGTTTTTTAAAAAAACATGGTAAATGAATTTTCTTTTATTTTTCCCCAACTTTACTGAGATGTAGTTGATAGTTAAACATCACATGGGTTTAAGTTGTCCAACTTGAGGATCTGATACACATATATGCTGGGCTTTCAGTAGCTGCTGCTTATGTGGTTGGAGACTGGGCTCAGAAGCCCTGTGACCCAGTTGCTTTTAGCCAGCTTAACTGTCTTTTGATTAATCCTTTTCTTTTTTTGTCACTGCCTCCCCAGCAATCTTTAAGAGACTACTATGTTATCAAATCTATATAGTAAGCCAGAAAAATGCCGCTGAAACTGGAATAAGGGCTTTAAAATGTGGCTAATATCTGCTATTCCCTTCTTCCCTTGACTGAATGAAGCAGCACAGTCACCCCGAAACTGGGCTGATTCCAAGGCACTCCCAGGTTTGCAGAGAAGTATAAATTCTCTCAACTGTCTTACAGCCTGAAGGACAGCAAGGGTCAGGTTGGGTAATTTTAATTATATTCAGTTAGCATGTCTTGAAGCCCATAAATCTAAATGCCAGTAAATTAATATATTATTCTGAGTGCCTCCCAGCCACAGCATTAAATCACTTATGCAGGGAGTGCCACGAAGAATGGGGCAAACTCCCAGAAGCACAAGCATTTCAGTTTTTCTGTAGTAATCTGTCATTAATGGGGCCTGCAAATTCCCGTGTCCACACATGTGAGCAAGAAAAATGGAATGTGCTCCCTAAGCATGAACTCGGCCCACTATGCCCTTGGTTTCTGCGCAGCTGTCCATGCCCAGAGCCTCCATGACAGGGGCCTAGTCATCCCTCTCCAGGAGCCTGGTCTGGTTTCAGGGGCAGGTGCTTCTTTTTGTGTAGGACGTTTAGAGTCAGGCTGAGTTAAAGTGCCTCTGGCCTTTACTGTTTGATATCAGGAAGGATTTCAAACCCCACCTTTGATACTTAGGCTGTTGCAGGGGGCCTTGGGTTTGAGCAGGCTGGGATCAGGGTGAGGCAGGTGAGGTGCCACTTCCAGTTGATGATGGAATCCTGCTGTGCATGTACAACATTAGAGCTTGATGGGCCAGACAACATCCCACTCATGATGGGGGGCTAAGGTTGCATGGAAACTTGGCCTCTTCACTAAGACCCAGTAGCAGCCAAGAGCTCTTTCTCAAAAGGAGAGTAGTTATCTGCAGAGGATGGCTCAGTTTTACTCTGGAATCCTGGACTATGATTCACGTATAGGAGCCTGCTGCAGGCCCCAAACAGTGTCCCTGTCACTGCCACTTCATGCTGGATTCAGTGGCCCAAGTGGCAGATGAACTTTCATAGCAGTCTGGACCCATTGCGGAGTGTTCTTTCTTGTTTTATGCCCCATTCAAAATGAACAGCTTTTCAGGGTTCTCAGGAAACAGGCTGGAGTAGAACACCCAAATGAGGAATATGTTGCTGCTAAAATCCAAGTCCTCCACCATCCCATGGGTGCTGTGCCCTTCGTTTGGTTGTGGGAGGGGCCAGGTGCAGTAATGTGTCCTTTACACTAGCAGACATATCTCAATATGCCCTAGAACACTGGGTCCCTACAAGTTTTGATGAAGTGGAAGGACCCTGAATTTTTGTGGGATTTATTTCCCAGCCTCTAGCACATAGATGTTTTACCAACATGTCTGCAGTAGTTGCTGCATCTTGCTCACTCGTCAGCATCACGTCATCAATTTCATGGACTCTTTTGGAAGAGAAGAGTGATCAAAATCCCTGCAGACTAAACTATGAGAGAAGGGTGGAGAGTTGCTATACTCCTGAGATATGCCCCTGAGGCAGACCTGGGCAACTGAAAGCAGACTGCTTCTGTGGTCTTTACTAATAGGTAAACAGCGAAAAGAAAGTACTCACCAGATCAATGGCTGCAGAGCAGGTACCAGGGGATGTGTTAATTTGTCTAAGAAACGAAGCCACATCTGGAACAGCAGCTACAATTGGAGTCGCCACCTGGTTAAGCTTATGATAATCCACTGTCATTCTCCAAGATCCATCTGTCTTCTGCACAGGCTGGATGGGCACGTTGAATGGGGATGTGGTGGGAATCACCACCCCTGCATATTCCAAGTCCTTCTCTCCAGGAGTGTGGAATTGATTTTGGTTTACTATTTTTGTAGATAAAGGCAATTATAGTGGCTTCTACTTTGTCTTTCTCACCATCATAGCCCTCACTCCACAGACCAGGGGACCAATGTAGGGATTCTGCCTGCTGCTGAGTATGTCTGTGGCAATGATGAACTCCAGAACTGGGGAAGTAACAGCAGGATGCATTTGGGGACCCCCAGGACCCACTGTAAGATGGAACTAAGATAAAACTCCATTGACCACATAGCCTCCTCAAGCCCCTATGCTGACTGGTGGGTCACAGTGATGTCTGGGGTCTCTTGGAATCAATGTCAATTCAGAGCCAGTGTCCAGTAGTTCCCAAAAGGTCTAATTATTTCCTTTCCCCCAATTCACAGTCACCCTGGTATATGGCCGTAGGCTCCTTTGGGGAAGGCTGGGCAAAAGATTAATAGTGTAAATTTTGGGCAGTATAGTGGGGGTCCTTCCTCAAGGGGACCTGGCCTCCCTTGTATTCAGGGGGCTCTGCATCTGTAACTTGGCTTGTCTGGGAGTTGGTTGATTGGGGAAATTTTGTGTTTTGGTAATTCAAGGCAGAATCTGTTCACTGGACCTAGAGTTCTTCTGATGACACAGATGAAGTAAGAATTTAGTAGGCTGCCCATCAGTTTCTCTTCCAGGGACACTGTGATCAACCAACCAACACCTTGGATCTCTGTGCACTGGGGTCTTCTGACTGCTGCTTTCCTCCTCTGACGCGTACGGTCCTTAGCCTGACATAAGAGGTTGTCCAGGATCTGGCCACGAGCTCTTTCTTCAGCCTCAGCTCTCTCCTCTCCCTGTCTTGAACTCTGGGCCCCAACAACACTGAAATGTACATACTCTATTCTCTCCCTAGTCAGGCCATTTCTCACCCCTAGGCCTTTACTGGGGCTGTCTCCCCTGCACAGAATGTTCCACTCACTCTGTATGATCTGACTCCGTGGGAAAGAGCCTCTGTGTCCTCAAGACCTCCCCTATACTTCTCTGTTCCCATCCTTTACCCCAGTGTTTGGTCCTCATCTACTTTCTTTTCTCTTCCCCCACTGTCTGTGAGTTCCTCCAGGAGAGGGCTGTCTGTGGGACTCAGCTTTGCGTCCCCAGTACAGGCATTAGTACTGAGCTAGCATGCGAGGAATGTTCTATGGAAGTGTGATTTTAAACTCTGGTGCTGAAAGTGTCTGAAAGATGCATTTGATGGCTCTCTGACTCACCTGTCCAGGTGAGAGATGCAGACATTCCAGTGCATTCTTATGGGTTTAGGTGAGATGTAAAAGGTGCACTCTCAAATGTCACTTAATATTCTCCATTTTGCATGTTCAGTCAGTGAGGCTGGAGATGGAATATGCCCTGCATGATTTTTTTTTTTTTTTTTTTTGCTTTTGACAGCCTTTGCTGTCTGTCAACCTGATTCCCCATAAATTGTTCTAATTTATAAGGTGTTTCACACTGCAGGAGGCTAGCAGAGGCAGGAGCTTGGTGGGGTGAAGGAGTCAGCTCCTTGGCTTGTAAAGCTGTTTGTGTTCATGTAGAATGTCAGAGAGAGACTGCTTCCCTGGCTGGGGCATGGGATCAGCTGGGCAGGAACTTTAATTAAAGGCAAAAAGTTGCCACTCCTGGGCTTCACAACCTCCACCAGCTCTGAGTTCTGCTCTGCAGCCCCTGGAAACTCCTGCATCAAGCAGTGAATTATTCAACAGAGCAAGGCAAGTAAACAAAGAGGTGGAAGAACTCACCTTAGCCCCAGTATGCAGAGGTGAGCAAAGAGATGCCGCAGTGGCAAAAAGCATACACTTAATGCAGAAACAAGATATTTACAATGCAAATTACTTTTAAGCAGCCATATCAAACCAAAAGCAAAAAATCAGTGCATGTTTTTTTCTACTATTTTTGTTAGTCTACTGTTTTATTTATCTATCAGTCCTCATTAGGGGCTGGTAATGTAACATACCTATTTATTTGTTAGTTTTTTAGAGATTTAGTGATTTCTTGCTATTTTTAAGGTTATATATTGAATGTCATTTCAGAAAAATACACATGGTTTTTATATATGTGTTGACTTAGAACTTAAGCTTATAAAATATGTTTATCTTATGAAGTTGTTTTCAATGCTTAACTTTGCAAGTTATATCAAGGTTGTAGGAATCACTTCTCTCAGGCTTTTGGGAGCAAATTGATGTTCTTATTTCAGGTCTTAAAAAAGTCAGACAATTTACTTCTAAGATTGTTTCAGTAGGGAGATATGTTAGAATATTGAGGGAAGGGTTCTTTTTCAAGCTACACCTTCTCCCTCCACCTTCCCTCCTGCTCCCAGGGGATTTTCAGCCATTCTCTCCCACCTACCTGAGCCATGGTTAGTGTTGAGCCATGATGGGCATGAGTGTTGTGGCTGAACGTAATGAACAAGAGAGCTACTTGCATCATTGCTTAAAGGAACAGTAACAGACAGTTGTATTAGTCTATTCTCAGGCTGCTAATAAAGACATACTTGAGTCTGGGTAATTCATAAAGGAAAGAGGTTTAATTGACTCACAGTTCTGCAGGTTGGGGAGGCCTTAGGAAACTTACAATGGCAGAAGTGGAAGCAAATATGTCCTTCTTCACATGGCGGCAGCAAGGAGAAGTGTTGAGCAAAAGGGGGAAGATCCTTATAAAACCTTCAGATCTCATGAGAACTCATTCACTATCATAAGAATAGCTTGCGAGTAATTGCCCCCATGATTAAATTACCTCTTACCATGATTAAATCACCCTCCCACGACATGTTGGGATTATGGGAACTACAATTCAAGATGAGATTTGGGTGGGGACATAGCCAAATCATATCAACAGTGGACCACTTTGGCTATCTAAAATGTTCCCCATTAATTAAAATAGATTTATCACTCTTCCCTTTAACTTTTAGTCATCTTTACACTATTGTCTGTGCTTCCAAGGCTCTTTAGCAAACAGATCCTCTTAATGAGAAATAGTTTTTTCTCAAACACTTTATTTCTATCTTACACCATTTATCTCATTCTTTATTGTATTTAAGTTATTATGTTTATATACTTTATCTCTCCAGACAGACTATCAGCCACCTGACTTTAGGAATCATGATTTATTGTCTTTCTATTACTCAAAAAAGTATTGCTAATAGTAATAAATAGATGTCTTATATATATGTTTAATAAGTGAGTGAATGAATGAATGGATAAAATCTCAGATCTTAATGTTCTGTAAAAGGAATTCTGTCTGTTATATATTTATTTTTCACCTAACAATTAGCTCAGGGACAAAGAAGCAGACACAAGCGTATTTACTCCTTTGGTCAGGAATGAGCAATGTTGCTGTAATATGCAAAGTGCCCTTACAGGAATGATTGTCATCAGTTGAATGTATAAAGAAAGCATCATGTTGACATGTGAAAAGTAAGCAGTTTGGTTTTCCCCAAGGCTAGTTGCAGGCCATCTGGGGAGCCAAGAGAAAGATGTGAGGTCAGAGAGACAAGTCTCCAGAAGATACCACCCCATTCTGATTTTCCATGCACCCAAAGGCCTGGCTAAACATGAGCTAGGAACCTGTATACACCAAATAGTATTTGTAATGTGGCTGAAGTGGTGGTGCTATTGAGTATGCCTCAGACATTTATCCAGAATTAGAATTGGTTTAACAAAGACTTCACGAATAGGAAACAATACTGGCCCAGAGGAGCTCAGCCCAGGCAGGCAGGCAGAGGTGTCAACAGGGAATTCTAAGTGGCCCCATGGCTGTAAGGACAGGACTGTGTCCTCAGTGTCCTAGAGCTCTGAGTCAGCATGGGGGAGTCAGGGCTGACTTCCAGAGATGGCAGCATTTGAGTGGAGAGTTGAAGGGGAAGTAAGAATTAGCTGGAAAGGTGATGGGGAAGACATCCTGGGAGGAGGGAGTGGCACAAGACATGAAGCAATGACACAGCAGCAGTAATGAGCACCCTTGGTGTGCAGACCTTGGTTTCTAACAACCATGTCAACTAAAAGGAACCAGGGCTCCTTGGGGCCATGGGACAGAGAGACTGGGACAGAGAGAATACAGAATGAGGCTGAAATCTCTTGTGCAGGAAAGAGAATGTTTCAAGAATGATAGGGACCGGGAGGAAGGGCCCACTGGCCACCTCCTGAGACAATTCAAGCATCAAAATAAAGGATGATAGTGATGAATTATAATGCATGAGAAAAGTAAGAATCCTTGAGTCCCTACTGATAGTAAATGAATGAGGGGGGGAGAAGAGAAATGTGGAAAGAATGATGGAGCTGGAGAGCCACACTTCACCACATTCAAGAGCCACCCTTCATCACTTAATTCAGATAGGAACTGTCAGTGGGTGCTAAGGCTGTAGGGAAAGTTTGATGACAATAGGCCATTTACACAATTTCAAAGTATCTCCCCACAAATTATATACACTAATTACAGTGGGAAATATAGCAGCTTTATTGTGGAGAAGCCTGGCAGGCATCACCTTAAGCAAATGATCAAAGTTAATATCACCAGAAATGGGACTAAGTCACAATCATGTGCCTGCTAATATGATGTGCTGAGAGCACGTCATTTCTGAGTACTCCTGTGAAAAATGCATAACTGGAATCTAATTATGAGAAAACATCAGACAAACCCTAATTAAGGGATTTTTTTTAAAAAAAAGCTTTGTACTCTTAAAAAATGTCAGTATCATAAAAGACAAAGAAAGGCCAAGAAATCATTCCATATTAAAGGAAACCAAAGAGACACAAAAATTTTTACTACAAAATATAGTAGCCAAGAAAAGTATTATTATGAATGGATGAAATATTAATAAGTTTTTTCGTGTAGAAAATAGTATTACATTAGTGTCAAATATCCTCATTCTGATAAATACAATCTGGGTATGTAAGTGAACGTCATTATTTTTAGGTTTTCCATGCAGAGGCATTTAGGGGTTAAGGGACATGCCAGCAACATATTTTTAAATATTCAAATAACTGAGAGAAGGAATGAAAAAAAGATAATGATAAAACAAAAATAGAGTAAAATGTTAACCATTGGTATATAAGGTTCTTTGCAATATTCTTACAACTTTTTTTTTGTAAATTTGAAATTATTTTTAAAAATCCAGCCTTTGGTGCCAGAATATCTGGATTTGAATCCAAGCACTGCCACTTACTAGCTGTGTGTCTGTGGGCAAGTTACTTAACCTCTCGGGTTAAGCTGGGCTTCAGCTTTTTTATCTGTAACATGAGGATAATAACAGTGCCCACTTCAGGGTGTGATGAGGTTGAAGCGTTAAGACATGTAAAGCACTTACAAGTGTCTGGCACAAGGTAAACCCTGGGCTGGTGGTTGCTGTTGTTGTTTCTAAGAGATAAAATCATCACACGCAGAAAGGTGAGACAAGGATGTCTCCTGGAGACTTGTAGAGTGAGGACACCATGTGAGGAGGTAACCAGTGCCATGGAGGGCACCTTAACTCAGGCCCTGGCACAACCCCCAACTGGGCCTGTGTGGTGTGACACTGGATTAAGATCAGGGTCCCACTTCCTGTTGCTCTGATGAGACTGAGTCTATTTTGAAGGTCCAGGAAGGGAGGTGGACCAGCTGGTGAAGCCCTGGCCCCAGATGCTCCTCCTCTGTCCCAGCTGGGATGCTGTGTGCCCTGGGACTGGCCCCGTGGCTATGCCTGAGCAGCAGCTGATGTGTTTGGCAAACAAGGGCCCCTGTGGCACTGCCAGTTACCAGGGCCCACCACTTGTCCCATGGCAGCAAAAATAAGACCCCACATGGCCTTTGGGCCTGCCACTGCCTAGCTGGCGGCCTTCAGCCTGTTGTCCCACCCCCTGAGCTGCAGTTGCACCAACAGGATTCTAATACTCACCGCTAGGTATTCACTGTCGCAAATAATCAACAGGTAAGATTTATCAAGCATGTTTATTAGGCCAGGCATTTTTCATGGATTATCATTTAATCCTCACCACAAACCTCTGAGGTAGGTGCTATCAGGATCTGCATTTCAGACATGGGACTTTGAGGCTTAGAGATGTTAATTAAACTGCCCAAGGTCACACAGTGAGTAAGTGGTGACATGGCTTCCACCTGGCCTGTGGGGGTGACTGCTATGCTCTTATCACTGATTACAGTGCTTTGCTTGCTCTTGAATATTTTTAAAGTCATCGAATGGTGTTAAGTTTGCCCAGCAGCTGCATCCAGTCTTGGGCCTGCTGGCTAATCTTGCAGGGGCCAGGAAGGAGCCCTGAATTTGTCTGGTGTGTGTTCCAGGGCATCAGTTTTGCCTTTGGTCATTCTCATCCAGCAGGTGTGAGGCTTGAGGCAAATATCCTGGAGACACCCAGAAGCTGCCTCTTCCTCCAGAGAAGGGCTTGCAGCTGGCGCCGCATCTTCAGAAGCTCCAGGTGAAAGTCAGGGCTGTGCACCTGTGAGGAGGGACGGGATGGAGCAGTGAGCTTGCCCACTCACCTGAGGGGCATTATGGAGCCTGGTTCTTCGCTGCTCAAACCTGGGCAAACAGCGTAGGCAGAATTGAATGAGTTCCCCCACCTGAAGTTGGGCAGACCAGGAAAGGATGCCCTGTTTCATGCCTCAGCATCCATGCAACAGCCCTGAGATCAGGGAGCCGGGTCGTGTTTGTGCAGGGCAGGCCCAGGCATCTCCAAGTACGTGTGCCCCCATCCCCAACCCCACACTCACAGGCAAGCTCACCCTCCCTTCCTCACACACACAGCACACGCACCACAGACTTTCCCTGTAAAGCATTGGCTTCCTCCTTTACTGTTGGGCCTGGAAGCAGGGGCAAAAATGCCCCTGTTGAGTTATTTTCCTCCCAGCAGGGAATAGGGTAGTGTCCCAAAGTCTGCCCACGCACTGAGCATGGGTGGCTCATGCAATCCACGTGGCTGCAGTAGCCCCTTTAGCTGGGGTCCCGCGCTGCAGGCCTGGGCTCCTTGCTTACCCGCTGTGCTCCCAAGTGCCTGGCCCATGCTCCACCTGCCAGTCTTGGCCTAAGGCAGCCAAGACCCCTCTGCCTTCCTGGGTCCCTCTGGTCTCCTCGGCCCCTGCCACCCTGCTGCTTTTCCTAAGGGTTGCCTGACATCGGGGCAGGGCCAGGGAGGAGGGCCCCAGGCCTGTGGGGAATGTGCCTTTCCCTGGAAGACCTTGAAGATGCCCACTGAGGAGTCAGGGTGATTTACACCAAGGATCCAGCAGTGGAGCCAGGAGCAGTGTTTGAGGGGATGGCCCACGGTTGGCTCCTTGAGAGCTGTTAAGTGCTGGGCAGGATTATTGATGCCAACTCCTGGAACCCCCTTCCTTGAGTGTGCTGTATGGGCTGCTCCTCCAGTTTTACAGAAGAGGAAACAGCCTCAGGCAAGTTAAGTGTCTGCCCGAGGTCATCTCTTGGTAAGGGGACCCCAGAGTCTGTGTTCTTTCCACACCCAGATTTCCTGGAGTTGGGAGGGGTGAGGGTAGTGGGGAGATTGGAACACACCAGTTATACTGAGTGTCTGAAGGGAGCAGGAGGCCCAAGAGATGGGCAGGAAATCCCAGTTCATCATAAGGAAAAAGTTTTCTGCATTTGGAACTTTCCATAAAGCAGCGATACCCCCTCACCATCATCAGAACAACTTGGCCAGAGGCTGAATGGTCAGGTGTGAGGGATGTACAAGGACGGCACTCTCTGGAGGCTGGACTTTAGGAGCCCATGGGTCTGAGAGGTGGCATGCTAGACACTCTCAGTCCCTCCCATCTTAGTGAGGATTTGCCTCTCAGACTGGAGCTCTCCAAAATCACCTGCTCTGAGTGCTGGCGTGCTGTGGCTGTGGCTTCCTACTTCATCTCCCAGATTGCTGATCCACTCTTTATCCAGCTTTTTCTAGTCTGCAGCCACAGTGATTGCTCCCAAATGTGAAAACATCAATGTCCTTCCCCTGCATAAACTTTTGGCATGGGTTTGCACCACTCTTAAGATAATGTCTCTCGATGTGTCTACAGGACTGGCGTGGTCTGTACCTGCTGCCCAGACACACCTCATGCCCCTACCTCCTCTACTCTGGCCTGTGGGACAGTTGGGTCTGGTGCTGTCCCACCCACCACAGGGCCTTCCCACAGGGCGCCCCATTACTCTCCACCACCTGCTCTCCTTCCCTTTCTCCCAGTTAACTCCTACCCAACTTTCAACTCTCGGTGCAGGCACTGCTTCCCAAGGAGACCTTTCTTGATGCCCGCCCCCACCATATTCCATCCTTCACAGGTTAACACAGCCCTGTTATAACTGCACACTGTGTATGTGATTATTCCTCCATCTGACATCTGCTCCCTGCCAGGTTGCAAGTTCCATGAGAGCAGGCACCGTGGTTGCTTTGCTGGACGCCTGTCTCCAGCACCCGGAAAGAATAGACACCCCCAAATGGATCTGTTGAATAAATTAACTGGCAAGTCCTTGAGGCAGTGGGGCCCAGGAGGAAGGATTTTGATAGATGAAGGGCTTGCCTGCCCTTGCTAGCAAGAAGGCTGTCTGGGGGCATCAGGGTGGGCATCTTCAGTGGTGGCTGAAAGGCCCTGGCATGAGAGGCCCGTCACCTGGGCACTTCCTCCCGTAGGAATGATTCCCACCTCTCCTTCAGTGTAGGGATTTGTGATCTGTGGGGTGGCGGGGGGTGGGTAGGGGATACAGATGGGAGGGGAGTGCTCAGACCCAGAGGCCAGACAGCCCCACTCCAGACCGTACACAGCCTCAAGTGTCTTCGGGTCCCGCCTGGAACAGGTGCTTACTGGTAGTTCAGTGAGCTTTCCTCCTTGCCCCGACAGCCTTTGTATTTGTGCAGTCATGCCTTTGTTTGTTTGGACATTCGTTATTCCAATTTGTCTTTCTTGAGGATCAATTAGATGACCAAGAGAGAATTATGTTCATTGAGACAACTGCTTTACAAGTAATGTTAATTTAGGTGAATATTCTTATTTCCTTATTTGGATAAATATCCAAATTTCCTTGTAATGGAAATACTTCCATTCACTATCTTTTTCCCTCCTCTATTGAAAATGCATAGAGGTTATACTCCTCTTCTTATAGATTAGAAAAGCAAGAAATCAAGAAGTTAAGCAAATTGGCCAACCAGAGAGTCTCAGTGTCTCCATCTTTAAAAAGGGACTAATATCACCAAACCGAGGGGGTCCATGTGGGTTAATTGCGTAGGGAGAGTGGCTAAAAGAAAATAATATTCTTTTATTCCTAACAATGAAAAGGTAGTTTACCCTTTCTGAAAGTGGTTCAATATTCAGCTGTAATGAGAAACCAAAATCTTGTTAAACGGTCTCCCTTCTGCTTGAGATCTGACACCCTGGCATCTGGCTGACGGAAATGTGATCTCATCAGACACCTGTGCTAAGGCCTGAGGTTTATGCTGACTCAGTTGTTCTAATCCAGCTAAATATTTAATGTGTGTCTAGCTCACATTACCTCCTCAGCCCCAAGTTAGTTTATCCTTCATCGCAATCAAATCCCATTCTTCCTTTACTAAAAGAGCTTTCTTGCAGAGCAGAATACTTGGGGGCATTAAGTAATAGAGAATTGTGCTTCTCAAGACCAACAGATCCAATACCCGCTTTGTATCAAATACTATGTAACATTCTCTTTATTATATAGTAATGAAATATAGATAGTACAACTTACCTGTACACATAATTGTATAAAAAGACAATGAAGCCCTGAGCATAATTATAGTAGAAAGGAGAAATAAAAGCAAAGCAATCCATAGTAAAATACAATATATTGTAATTGCTCAGGTCTGGCTTTCCTAGAAAATATAATAATGTAATCAAATGTTTGCATGTACTTAAAATGAATAAATGTATATGAAGAGAAGGACAAAAAATTTATTAAAGGTTTTTCTTTACATTTGACATTTTGAAATAAGAGCTGCAGAAGTACTTATACATGGAAGGTACTCCCTTGTGGGACTGCAGTGACAGCCACAGATGCAGGTGTGTCCAGGTGTTTGGGGCTGGAGATGACTCATGTTCTTGGAAAGGCATTGCCATTGTGATAGGGTTTTTCCAAAAGAAGAGCAATACTTGGTAAAGGAGTAATTCTTCCCTTGATTCACATAATTGTTGCATTTGATTCAGTGTATGTGAAACTAGGTGAATATACTTTGTTTTTCTATGTAAAATGACACAAAGTTCAAATAATAAACAGGCCTATCATCTACACAAATGTCCAGCAGCACATTCAGAAGTGAGTTTGGGACTCTTCCAGGTACTGCAGAAGTACCACCCATCATATTGATAATCCCAAACACCCCACAGAGTTCCCAGACACCCCCTAGGGGTCAGCATCCACCGTGTTTAGAACACTGATGGAGAGGCTTGGATGTTAACATGGCCCAGGGGAAAGTCAAAGCTTCTGCCTCTGCTTCTGTGTCTCTGATGACCGTGCAGGTAACAGCTGGGATATGATTCTGAGCACTCACTACCTGCTGGCCATGGTGGTAGCTGTTCTCCCTACACCATTAACCCACATGGACCCCTTCGGGTTGGTGATATTAGTCCCATTTTAAAGATGGAGACACTGAGACTCTCTGGTCGGCCAATTTACTTCTTGATTTCTCACCTTTCTAATCTATCAGAAGAGGAGCATAACCTCTATGCATTTTCAATAGAGGAGGAGAAAAGATAGTGCGTAGAAGTATTTCTATTACAATGGGAAATCTCGGTGTAGATTAATCTGTGAACCAGGAAGTAATTATAGAGTACTCCTCTGTTGTGTGTGGTCAGAGGGGATGTCCAATGGTGGTTATCAGGAAGCATAAAGGGGTCTATGTTTTCATAGTGCAACCCGGAGGTGACTTGTGTGATCAGTTGGGGTTTAAAAAGTTCCTGTTCTGACGAAAGTAGAGAAAATGCAGATGCTACTGATGGGCTCTTAGAGTGAACCTCTGCAGGAGGACAGGTCGCGCAGCCTCGGGAACCAGCCTCGCCCACTGTGGAGCTGCTGGCCACACAGCACATGCAGCCTGCAGGAGGACAGCACACCCTCTGAAAAGCCAACTGCTCCCTAAAGGCTGGCTACTGAGGAAGCTCTGTGACCTGAGTGAGCTGAGGAGCGGGTGACTGAGAGACCACCACCCAGAGTGAGCACGGCTGGGGACCCACGTGGTGTTCTCAGAATCTCTGTTTTAGTTTCTCATCAGGGCTTTGGTGAAAGGCACTGGAGGTTGATATTATAACCCACTGAAGCCCCTCACTGAGTGTGTGTGTGTGTGTGTGTGTGTGTGTGTGTTTGTGGTGGGTTGTGGGGGATGTGAGAGAGAGAGAGAGGAGAGAAAGATGAGAAGATGTTCTAGTTGAATGAGGCACACTTGGATCAGAGCAGAGGACCCTCTTTGCTGGAAAGGGAGAAGATCCCTTGCTAGGGATTCAGCTTGGTTTTATTTCCTTCTACTTACTCCTTTCTTGGCTCCAGCCAGCAGAGCTATACCCAGAAGAATCACAGTTAAACAGAAAAGCAAACATTTTGATTAAGAGCTGGAAAGTCCCCACTGCCTACCCTCTCTTCTGGAGCCCAAGCACAAAGGCTGGGGAAGACCAGCCACAAGAGGGGAAGGTGGGTGCAGGGAAAAAAGGCTACTGGTGAGCCCTACATCCATCACAGGGGGACCCCCAGGTGCATTTGGGCCTGTGACAGCCAAGCTGAGTGATGCCCTGAATGAAGGTGTGTCCCCTCCAGTCTGAGGAGCTGTCTGTGGGATCTGAAGGGACAAGCAGCCCAGGCTACCAAGACAGCACCACAGTTTCAAGTCAGTCTGCATTCGAGGAGGCTGGGGAAGCCCTGGGGTGCCCAGATGTGCCCCGTCTGCTGGCTCCAGAGATGGGCCAAGATGGCCAGGCTTTGACTTTTGGAGGATAGTGAGCAGCCCACGTATGTTGGGATGTCAAAGGAGGGCATCTCAAGGTGATGTTTGTGGAGAGAATGGCTCTGCAGGCCTGGCCTTCCTCCTAATCTGGGCATGCAGAGGTTCTGTTTGTTCTATGGACAGCTATGTGGTGTGGAGTGACGCTATTTGAACCCCAGCTTGAAAAAGTAGGATAACCTAATTGCACAGAGTAAATTTCATATCATCTTCATGGATATAGGATATCATTTTCATCAATATAGAACAATTAATTGCATTTCTGTTAAAGCATTTTCATGTTAAAGCATGGGCTTAATTATTCACCATCAATTCTCATTGTTATCTCAGAAAGTACTGAAGTAAACGGCCCATGCAGGTATTGTTACAGACTGATCACCTGGGTTGGTTGAAATGCTAGAGCTCCAGCCGCTAACTTCACATGACTTGAGTTGCTCTGGGCACCTGCACCTTCAAGTGTTACCTGTCCTGTTGTCATCAGTGCTTTTGAAAGATGGTCCATGAGAGGAAGGGATTTTGGGAGTTCCCATTTCACTATGCAGAAAACTCTTAATGAAACGCTCATCAACTTGAGCGCCCTTTTAAGTTTGTATAGATTTAGGGGGTACTAGTGTAGTTTTGTTACATGAGCATGGCTATACACTGTTGGTGGGAATATAAATTAGCAAAACCCCTATGGAAAACAGGGATTATACAACCCCTATGGAAAAAAGTACGGAAATTTCTTAAATAACTAAAAATAGAACCACCATTCAATCCAGCAATCCTGTTACTGGGATTATATAAAAAAGACACCTGCACTCATACGTTTATTTCAGAACTATGCACAATGGCCAAGATATGGAATCAAAATGAGTGTCCATCAGTGGATGATTGGATAAAGAAAATATGGTACCTATAAACCATGAAATAACTCCTCCTCTTGGGGGAGATATCCCCAAATCTCCACTTGGGAAGGGAATTCCTGCTAAGGCCACAAGGGAAAGCTTCTTGGATCTAGCTAGTTTTAACTAGTGCAATTAGGCAGGAAGACAAAATAAATATCATCCAGATTGAATAAAAAAAGAGAAAATCTACCTTTAATTTTGAGTGCACTAGAACTAATAGCTGAGTTTAGCAAGTTTGCAGTATTCAAGATCAATACAGAAAAATTAATTGCATTTCTGTAGACTGTCAATAAACAATCAGAACTTAAAATAAAAACATCTTCGAATAACAAAAATTTAAATACTTTGAGATAAATTTGACCACAAAATGCTAGACCTGTACTCTGAAAACTATAAAACATTGCTAAGAGAAATGAAACATCTAAATAAGTGGAGAGGTATATGTTATGCATGGGTCAGAAGACCCAATAGTATGATGCCAGTTCTCCTCAAACTATAGATTCAATAAAATCCAGTCAAAATTCCACCAGCCTTATTTATCTATTGATTTAGTAGAGATGGATACAGTACTGTCTGGGGCTCACAGGGGTTACATCAGTGCCAAGCTAGTGAGTGGCAGAGCTTGGATTCATAATGGCAATAAGAAGAATCAGAGAACTTTAGAGCTGGAAGGGACTTTTTAAAGGATCCAATCTAACTTCCACAGGGTAGAAATGAGAGAAGCAAGTTCAGGAGAGAGGAAGCAGCTTCCCAGGGTCTCACTGCAATTAAATCGCAGCCCTCCGGACTCTCACGTGAACAGTCTTTCCATAGCAGAGGGGGAGCCAGGCAGGCAGAGCCAGCCGCTGCATCGCCAGCCTTCCTTCACTTCTCCTTAAAAAAAGAGATTTATGCCTAAAAATGGATGCCCCTTGCTACTTTATTTTTCCCTAGGTGGGGAATCGAGACAATATAAGAAAATTGCATTCCTTCTTCCCCTGTGGAAACACCAAGCATGCACGTGGCTGATGAGCTGTCCCTCCAGCCAAGATGGGCACTACGAAGCTGCAATATTGAATTTCATTAAAATACTTGGTTCTGAAAAAGGAAATAATGTTTTGAACCCAGGTTCAGCCCTAGGCATAGGGAAAAATGTAAAATCAGGCAAGTTGAGGCAAAATGGTCACAGTATCAAATGAACAGGCACCAGCATAGTTGGTGGTGAATCAGAGAGGAGGCCTTTTGAAATTCCTGGAGACCCCGTCAGAAAGAGGCACATCTGGCCTTTTATGGTGAGAGATATGGTGGCCAGGCCGTCCCTCTGAGTTTCTGTAACTTTACATGCAGCTTAAGAAGTAATACAGAGAGGTCCTGTGTGCTCCTTACACAATTGACTCTAAAGCAACATCTTGGAAAACTATAGCGCAATATAACCAGGACACTGACACTGATGCAACCCGCAAGCCTTATTTAGGTTTTCCTAGTTTTATTGCACTCGTGTGTGTGCGCATGTGTGTGTGAAGGTGTGTTTGTGTGCATTTAGTTCTGTACAATGCCATCTCATGTGTAGGTCCACGTTCCTACCACTGCAGTCAAGATACAGAACAGGTCAGCACAAGGATCTCTCATGTTGCCCTTTAAAAAAATTGAGGCGGCTGGGCGTGGTGGCTCACGCCTGTAATCCCAGCAGTTTGGGAGGCCAAGAGGGGCAGATCACCTGAGGTCAGGAATTTCAGACCAGCCTGGCCAACATGGCGAAACCCCATGTCTACTGAAAATACGAAAATTAGCCGGGCATGGTGGTGTGTGCCTGTAGTCCCAGCTACTCGGGACGCTGAGGCAGGAGAATCAATTGAACCCGGGAGGCGGAGGTTGCAGTGAGCCGAGATCATGCCACTGCACTCCAGCCTGGGTGACAGAGTGAGACTCTGTCTCAAATAAAATAAAAAAATAAAAAAAGAGGTGGAATTCAGATAACATAAAATTAGCCATTTGGCATTCAGTACATTTACAATGTTGTTTAAATACCACATCTATTGAGTTCTACAACATTTCTATCACTTCAAAGGAAAATTTGTTACCCTTAAGCAGTTTTCCCCAATATAGCCTGTGTCTGGCTTTCACTTACATAGCGTTTTCAATGCTTATCAGTGTTGTAATATCAGTACAGGTTTATGGCTGAATAGTGTTCTTTTGTGCATATATACCATGATTTGTTTATCATGGACATTTGGGCTCATTCCACCTTTTGGCCATGTGAATAGTGCTTATATGAACAAACTGACATATGTACTAGTTTGGGTATCTGTTTTCAGTTCTTTGGGGAATATGCCTAGGAGTGGAATTTTGGGATCACAGGTCATTCAATGTTTCATTTTTTCAGGGAAGGTTAAGCTGTTTTACGCAGTGGCTGAGCCATTTTATTCCCATCGGTAATGAATGAAGGTTCCAATTTCTCCGCATCCTTGTCAGCACTCTGGGAGATTGTTTTTATTGCTGATTCAATCTCTTTGTTGGTTTCAGATTGTATTAGTCTGTTAGGGCTTCCAGGACAAATACCACCAACTGGCCTCAACAGCAGAAATTCTGCTCCCCTACAACTCTATCCCCACTTTATGTTGTTGTTATCAGAAATTACATCTTTACATATTGTTTGCCTAATAGCATAAGCTTTTTATTAGACCTGGTGATTTCTTGTTAAAAGTTGGACATTTGGGTATTATAAGGTGGCATCTCTGGAAATCTGATTTTCCCCTTCATTAGAGTTTGCTGTTTTTAATTGTTGAAGGCTGCAGTTGTCCATTTTTTTAGTGACTTTTCCAGATGTTTTGCAAACACTGTTTTTTGTTTTTTTTTGTTTTTTGTCATGTGTGGTCTCTGAAGTCTGTTCCTTGAGCTTGTGTTCAGTTAGGATTTTGAAAGATATTTTTTCGAGTATCAGTGGTTAAAAACAAAACAAAGAAGATCCCAAACAAAAATGAAAACAACAACAACGAAACCCCACCACTCTGTTTTTTTTTTTTTTTTTTTTTTTTTTTTTTTTTGCAGGTTGGCTTTGTGCTGTGGTACTGGTTAGCCAGGCTGTTTACTCCTCTGCCTTTAGCCTTCACATCCTGCTTGTCTTAGAGATCAGCCAGCGGTGAAAGCTTAGGATCTTCGCAGGCTTTTTCTGAGATGCATCTTGTTCCAGGCATACAAATGGCTTTCTAAATTCCATAGCATACACAGGTGTTTTTGAATGTTCCAATTTCTCAAAGAAGCTCTGCAGTTTTCCTCTCTGACTTTAGAGGTTCTACTCTGTATCTCAACTCTTTCACCCCCAGAGGATGCAGATTTCTCATTTGACTTGTAATGTTTTGAGCATTCAAACACGAATTTAGAATTAAGACCTGCTCTGCTCTCTGAACTAGGGACTTGAGGGGCCCATGCTGGGAATATGGGCTGCTATATTCAAGACAGCCACCAAGTTGGAGAGGGTGTAGGGCCGACAAGTAGAAATGCAACAACGTTGTTCTACCATTTGAAGTTGTCTTTCTTGATTCAATGTTTGTTATTCAGATTTTCTTACTTTTTACCTAAAGTTCTTTTTCTGTTCCAGGATCCCATCTGGAATATCAATTACATCTTTCTTTCTTGTTTTTTTTTTTTTTTTTTTTTTTTTCTGAGATGGAGTCTCACTCTGGTTGCACAGGCTGGAGTGCAATGGCATAATCTCGGCTCACTGCAACCTCTGCCTCCCGGATTCAAACAATTCTCCTGCCTCAGCCTCCTGAGTATCTGGGATTACAGGCGTGCACCACCACGCCCAGCTAATTTTTGTATTTTTAGTAGAGGTGGGGGTTTCACCATGTTGGTCAGGCTGGTCTCGAACTCCTGACCTCAAGTGATCCACCCAAAATGCTGGGATTACAGGCGTGAGCCACCACGCCCGGCCTGGGACACCAATTACATCTAGTGCAATGTCACTGTATCTAGAGTTTCAGGCTTCCTTGTTTTGATCCTATTGACAGTTTTGAGGAGTACTGGTTATATATTTTGTGAAACGTCTCTCAACTGGGTTGTGTGTGATGTTTCTCTCATGACTAGACTGGAGTTATGGGTTTGGGGAGGGAAGGACATAGAAGAAAAGTGTGATTTTCACACATCATATCAAGGGTACATGCTATCAATATGACTTATCACTGTTGATGTGTGACATCCCCCTATCATTTTTTTTTTGAGCACTTTCTTACTTTCTAGTCCGATAAGATGTTTTGGATGCTACAGGATGTTCCTGTCCTAGTCCTAGAATCAGCCATTTATCCAAAGATCTCTGGGTTCCTTTATTGGAATATGATGGTAGAAACCATACTCTGGGCACTAGGTGTGCTAATTGCTACTGGGACATCACTGATTTAAATGTATATTAACCTGTGTATGTATACATATCTATTCCTATTTCTATATGTAACCATCTCTACATATACTAAGCTAACATGAGTTCTTACTGATTATCTGACTGTAATCCATTATCATATAAATAATTCTAGTCTCCTTCTCTTACTTATCTTTAAACTCCCACTCCAACAGTGAGAAACCTAGCTCCCACCATCTCCCATTCTTTTACTTAATTGTTCAATTCCAATAGATGTGGGCAGTGATATCAGAATTATTATTATTATTATTATTTGAGATGGAGTCTTACTCTGTCACCCAGGCTAGAGTGCAGTGGCACAATCTTGGCTCACTGCAACCTCCGTCTACCGGGTTCAAGTGATTCTCCTGCCTCAGCCTCCTGAGTAGCTGGGATTACAGGTGTGCACCAAGACATCTGACTAATTTTTGTAGTTTTAGTAGAGATGGGGTTTCACCATATGGGCCAGGCTGGTCTCGAACTCCTGACCTCAGGTAATCTGCCAGCCTTGGCCTCCCAAAGTGCTGGGATTACACGCGTGAGCCACCACTTCTGTCTGTGATACAGAATTATTAACCAGTGCCCCATTGTGAGAAAATGTTATCAGGTAGCATTTATGTACAATTTCTTTCGTCTTTAGTCTTACAGACTCCACTCATTTCCAAAGTTACTTAGGTCAGTCCCTTTTCTTCCCATTTCCTTCAATGAGGTTGTTTCATACATTTGTAAGTCAGATTCTTTTGCCATGGCTTGCATTTGCAGTCCAGTGTCCCTCAGCCATTTTATCAAAATTATTTTGATAAAATGATTATCAAAAACATTTGCATGCAATAAGGGTTCACTCTGTGTGCTCTAAAGTTCTATCGGTTTTGACAAATGCTTAATGGGACATATCCACCATTTCAGCTTCATACAAAACATTTCACTGCCCTAAAACATCTTCCATGTTTCACCTGTTCGACCATCTCCTCTCCCCAGCTACCACTGATCTTTTTGTCAATGTCATATGATTGGAATGATAGAGTATACTGCTTTTTCAGAACTGGCTTCTTTCACTTATCAATATGTATTTAAGATTCATCCATGTCTTTTACAGTTTAATATCTCATTTTTTATTGTTGAATAAATTTTTTATCATATGAATGTACCATAGTTTATTCATTCACCTATCAAAGAACATTTTGTTTACTTCAAGTTTTTGGTCATTATGAACAAAGCTGCTATAAACATTCACAAGCAGGTTTTTATGTCATCGTAAGTTTCCAACTCAATTGGTAAATATCTACAAATGCAGTGTATTAGTCCATTTTCATGCTGCTGATAAAGACATATGTGAGCCTGGGTAATTTATAAAGAAAAAGAGGTTTAATGGACTCACAATTCCTTGTGGCTGGGGGGGCCTCGCAATCATGGTGGAAGGCAAAAGGCACGTCTTACGTGATGGCAGACAAGAGAGAATGAGAGCCAAGCAATAGTGTTTCCCCTCATAAAAGCATCAGATCTGGTGAGACTTATTCACTACCATGAGAACAGTATGGGGGAAACCACCCCCATGACTTGATTTTCTCCCACAGAGTTCCTCCCACAGCACATGGGAATTATGGGAGCTACAGTTCAAGATGAGGTTTGGGTTGGGGACACAGCCAAACCAAATCATGCAGTTTCTGGATTATGGGGTAAAACTATGTTCGGCTTTCTAAGAAACTGTTAAACCACCTTCCAAGGTAACTCTACCATGCTGCATTCCCGAAGCAATAAGTGAGTAGTTACGTTTGTGAGTGTTAAACCATTCTAATGGGTGTGTAGTGGAATCTCATTGTTTTAACTCGCATTTCCC
The DNA here is from genome assembly GCF_028858775.2 of Pan troglodytes. NCBI lineage: Eukaryota > Metazoa > Chordata > Mammalia > Primates > Hominidae > Pan > Pan troglodytes. The sequence continues at coordinate 27,411,856 of NC_072411.2, read as the reverse complement.
TAATGATAAAATGATATTGAGGACCTTTTCATATGCTTATTTGCCATCTATATATTTTCTTTAGTGAGATATCTGTTCAGATATTTTTCCCATTTTTTGATTGGGTTGTTTTAATTGGTTGCATTTTAAGCGTTCTTTGTATATTTTGGAGACAAGTCTTTTATGTGGTATGTGTTTTGCAAATATTTCCCCTTAGCCTGTGGCTTGCCTTTTGATTCTGTTAACGTTGTCTTTCACTGAGCAGAAGCTTTTCAATTTAATAAAGTCCAAATTTCTACTTTTTAAACTTCGTGGATTGTACTTTTGGTATTGTATCTAAAAACTAATAATCAAACCAAAGGTCACCTAGATTTGGGGGCAGATTTTTACCATCCAAAAATTAAATTCCTGGTCTTTGTTTGACTTATAAGTGGTATTTGACAAAATGATTTACTACTTCTGGATATATTTTCTGTGTGCAGCTTCTAAGATACAACACTATTCTTTTTTTTCCTCCAACATCATAAACCACTCTTTCTCAGTTTTCATTGCTGATTCTCCTTAATTCTCTGATCTCTTATTGCAAGAGTGCTCCAGGGCTTAATCTTACAACTGCTTCACTTTTCTACGTATGCTCACACTCTTGTGACTTTATCTAGTCCTTTGTCTTTAAATATTATCTATGTAATGTTGACTCACAAATGTTTATATCCTTCCAGGACCTCTCTCTTAATTACAGATTCATATATGCCTGATTGAATCTCCACATTGATTGCATCTGGAATTTAGTGGGCCTTAATCCAAACTCCTTATTTATTATTATTATTATTATTATTATTGAGATGGAGTCCCGCTTGTAGCCCAGGCTGGGGTGCAGTAGTGTGATCTTGGCTCACTGCAACCTCCTGCAACCTCTGCCTCCTGGGTTCAAGCAATTCTCCTGCCTCAGCCTCCTGAGTAGCTGAGACTACAGGCGTGTGCCACCATGCCTGGCTAATTTTTGTATTTTTAGTAGAGACAGGGTTTCACCATGTCGGCCGGGCTAGTCTCGAACTCCTGACTTCAGATGATCAGCCTGCCTCAGCCTCCCAAAGTGCTGGGACTACAGGCGTGACAAACTCCTCATTTCTACCACCACGTTTGTACTTCCTAGTCTTTTCCTCTCAGTTACTGACAATTGCCAAGGGGTCAGCATTTTCTTGGGTGGTGGGCATTAAAGATGGTATCCATTTCATGGAAGCAGCCTGGGGCTGGGTTTGCAGAGCAGGCAAGCAATGCCTCCTGTAGATTACTTGCCATGTGGCTGCCATTGTGCCCTTTCCTATATGCAAGCAGTGTCCTCCAACACCGACTACAGGCTTGGCCATGTGAATTACCTGGACCAAAAGAATACGGAAGAAGTGATGTGTAACTTCTGAGCCTAGGCCTTGAGAGGCTTTACAGCTTCTGCTCTCATTCTTTTGGCATACTTCTCTGGGATCATCATGTGGAAAAGGGCTGATCGAGTTTCCTACAGGATGAAGTCAACATTGAACAGAGATGATCCTTCCCAGCTAAGATTCCTTAAATTAGCAACCCCTAGTTAATGCTAACATCAGACATGTGACTGAAGGCATCTTTGACCATCTGGCTTTATTTAAGTCTCTTGGTGACCACTGTCATATATGTGACTTCAGACAAGACAAGCAGAAGGACCTCCCACTGGAACCTGGGCCAAATGTCTGACTCACAGAGTTTTGAGCAAACGAAAAATAGTTTTTGCCTTAAGACACCAAGTTTTGAGTTGGTTGGTTATGCAGCAAAAGATAACTGTGATCCAGGAAATCCAAGCCAAACTTCTTATCTTTAGTGTCCAATATGGTCTAGTACAGGTTTGGGAGCTTTGGAGAATGTGCTCACTTGAATGTGACCAGATGGCCTGTGTTATGTGAGCCAAGCTGTATTTTTGCTCAGAGAAAACTGTGTTTAGTGTTCTTCTTTTCCCTGATGATTTAGTAAAATTTGTAGAGCTCCTTTCTTTACCAATTGGGCCCACCTTCCAAAATACCAGCTTGTGAACTTCGTGGGGACAGTGTGTCAAAGGAGGTCCCTTGGCGTCTGTGTGAGGGTGGCAGTGGGACCAGTGAGAGTCCAGCCAAGGCAAGAACAAGTTTAGTCATTTAGCTGCAATTTCTTTGTTGTTGTTGTTGTTTGAGATGGAGTTTCACTCTTGTTGCCCAGGCTGGAGTACAGTGGCGCGATCTTGGCTCACTGCAACCTCCACCTTCCAGTTTCAAGCGATTCTCCTGCCTCAGCCTCCCGAGTAGCTGGGACTGCAGGCGCCCGCCATCACGTCTGGCTAATTTTTGTATTTTTAGTAGAGACGAGGTTTCACCACGTTGGCCAGGCTGATCTCGAATTCCTGATCTCAGGTGATCCGCCCACTTTGGCCTCCCAAAGTGCTGGGATTACAGGCGTGAGCCACAGCGCCCGGCCTCAGCTGCAATTTCTTTCCTCAGAGGGCCAATCTCTGAATGTTGTAAGACCTCTCTTATTGATGATGTCTGCTTCCTTCTTAGATTCCTTTTTAGCTCCCATACTCCTTTTCCAGGCACTGGACTGGTTTTACCACTCATCATCATCCATGCAACAAACAGCTATTGAGCTCTTCCCTTGGGTCGGATCCTGTAGGCCCAAACATTACAGAGATAAAAGACTTAATTCCAGCCCTTAAGAAGCAGATAAGTAGGGCTGGGCATGGTGGCTCGTGCCTGTAATCCCAGCACTCTGGGAGGCCAAAGTGGGCGGATCACCTGAGGTCAGGAGTTCGAGACCAGCCTGGCCAACATAGCGAAACCTATCTCTACTAAAAATAAAAAAAATTAGCCCAGCATGGTGACAGGCACCTGTAGTCCCAGCTACCTGGGAGGCTGAGGCCGGAGAATTGCTCGAATCTGGGAGGTAGAGGTTGCAGTGAGCCAAGGTCTGGCCACTGCACTCCAGCCTGGGTGACAGAGTAAGACTCTGCTTCAAAAAAGAAGCAGACAAGTAATAAGACAAGTTTAACACTGTCTAATAAAGAAAGTAGAAAGATGAAATATATTGGAGACATAGAAAGGCAACAGTTAACTAAGCCAGGGAGTATTCCCAAAGTTGATGGCACCTGAGTGAGTCTGGAGTAGAAATGAGAAAAATAGAGGCCATTTCCATCCCTAAGGAGGTCTCATGCTTGTGGGAAGACACACGGTGCAAAGGTGGAGCAATATAGGAAGATTAGGGTCCTGACTTCAGCTTATGGCTCCATGTCCTCTGCAGGAGGCCCTGCTACACTGCTGCAGGGAGCTAGCAGCATTCCATGGCATGAACACACACTATTTAAACATCCATTCTCCTGTTGGTGGAAATCTTGTTGCTCCAAGTTTAAAGATACTACAGATTGTCTGGAATGAACACATTCGAATACATCATTTGGTGCATATAGATACACATTTCTGTTGGGAAAACACTTATGAGTGGGATGGTTATGTTCAGCTTCGGTAAATAATGCTAAACAGTCTTCCAAAACAAGTTTCCATTCCCATCTATCTATCTATCTGTCTGTCTATCTATCTATTATCTATCTATCTATCTATCTATCTATCTATCTATCTATCTATCTATCTATCTATCATCTATGTATCTATCTATCTGTCATCTATGTATCTATCATCTATGTATCTATGAATCAATCTTCTATCTTTCTATCATCTTTCATCTTCTATCTATCATCTATCTATCTATCTATCTATGTATTATCAATCTATCTGTCTACTATCATCAATCTATCTATCATCTATGTATCAATCAGCCTATCTACTATCTTTCTATCCTCTTCTATCATCTATCTATCTATCTATCTATCTATCTATCTATCTATCTATCATCATCATCTATGTATCTATCAATCTATCTTATATCATCTATCTATCTATCTATCATATTCTATCATCTATCTATCTATCTCTATCATCTATCTATCATCTATCTATCTATCTATCTATCTATCTATCTATCTATCTATCATATTCTATCATCTATCTATCATCTGTCTATCATCTATTTATCTATCTATCATCTTCTATTATCTATCTATCTATCTATCTATCTATCTATCTATCTATCTATGCAGTGGATGAAGCTAATTTCCTCAGATGAAGTGTGATTTAATTGGAAGTGTGGCAAGAACCTCAATCCCCCAGTTGTCTCTGTAAGGCTTTTTGCGGCTCTTACAGGCATGTGCAGGTCACAGGAAGTATTGGGAAAAACATTAAAGGGCTTTGCAGCCAGAAAGTCCTTATACTGAATCCTGACTCCATCACTAACTGGCTGTGGGGCCCAAGCAAAGTTCATAACTGCCTCAAGGTTGCATCATCATATTCCATGGAGTTAACCTGCTCAATCTCTTAGGGCCACTGAAAGAAGTTAAATGTTGTGTATACTGTGGGCTGGCCAAGAGCCTAGCCTGTGGCAAGTGTGCAATAAACAGCTGTTGTTATTACGGTTGTAAATGCTTTCTCTAAGTGGTGACAGGATGTGAGAAGGGCTTCCAGTTGAAACCACAGGCTTGCAGCAGTCAAACTGCTGGTATAAGGGCCATGCAGGAAAATTTAGGTACTTGAGGTTTGTTAAGGCTCCAGGGTTCTCATTTCAGCTCAGTTATTCCTATTTTATCCCAAGTTAGATAAGAAGTTTCTATTTCTTTTGTCTCCAGGTCATAGCAGATTCATGGAAGGCATATGCGGTCATGGTGGTAGTGGTGGTTGTGGTCATTGTGGCGAGGAGGACTGTCCTTCACAGACATGCAGACAACAGCGGGTATGTGTACCCGAGGGTTAGCAAAAAGGAAAAGAACAACAGAAAGACACCCATGCCCCTGTCTCTGCTTTTACAATGCACTCAACTCACCCAAGGTGGTCGGAGTGGGAAATGTTAAAAAGCTGCTGCAGCCCCCTGACCTCAGATTGTCCTCGGGCTTTCATTCCACCTGCCTTGATGGTTCCCTGGTGCTTTTGCCCATCAGGCTCCATGTGGCATCCCCACCTGTATTGCCCTTCAGGTCTTGTGTCTGTGCCACGCTCTGAACTCATATTCCTTCTGTATAACACTTTGGGTCCAAACCCCACCTCCAGGTTGCCCTGATTCGCTAGGTGGGCCAAGGTCAAAAGAAAAGCTGCTGAGAGGCTGGGCGCAGTGGCTCACGCCCATCATCCCAGCACTTTGGGAGGCCAAGGCGGGCAGATCACAAGGGCAGGAGTTTGAGACCAGCCTGGCCAACATGGTGAAACTGCGTCTCAACTAAAAATACAAAAGTTATCAGGTGCGGTGGTGTGCACCTGTAGTCCCAGCTACTTGGGAGGCTGAGGCAGGAGAATTGCTTGAACCTAGGAGGTGGAGGTGGAGATTGCAGTGAGCCGAGATCACACCATTGCACTCCAACATGGGTGACAGGGCGAGACTCCATCTCAAAAAAAAAAAAAAAAAAGAAAGAAAAGAAAGAAAAGTTACTGAGAAAGAAAGGGAACACTCAGTCTAAGTCCCTTTAGAGGAGCCAGAGTACCCCTCTGTCCCCAAAATGTCCAGGGGCAGCACAGCACAGTCATGGTAAACCAGAGACTATCCCCATCCATAGTGGTATGTTCAGTTGGATTTAGGATGCTAGAAGACAGGGTGGTGTGGGAATATTTCCACCAGTAAAATTAAAAGAGAAAAGAAGTTTTGAATCAGAGAAACACTTTGTATTATTTGGCTTCCACTTGGCCATATTTGACATTAAAAGAGAAAGTGTTTTGATCTACATTTGAACTATTAAGACCTGCAGGAGTCACACAGCTGGTCCATATGGCTGGACCCCATAGCTGGCTCTTAGTCCAAAGACCACACTGCTGGCCAGAGAAGAAGTCCTCGAAACTGGAACAGGTTATGAGCGTGAGATATATATATATATAATGTTTAGGGATCCTGAAGCTGCAGGAGTCCCAAGACCCTGAAGGAGCAAGGCTTGAATATCTCAGGAGATGAAACAGAAGGTGATGGTTATGACTACAAGGCTGGAGATAGGCTGCAGGGAGGCCTTTATGAGCAGCAACCCCAGGGCACAGGCAGAGAGGAGAAATTCTGTAAAATAAAGAAGCCCAGTGGTGGTGCCATTAGTTGTACTAAGTATCTGGGGCTCAGAGGTTAAGTGCATTATCGAAGTGCCAAGTTAATCTAGGCAATTGAGTTTTGTTCAGTTGCAGCACACGGGCTATGCAGCAGAATACACAGCACTGGTTGAGGAGATGGGAGCAGAGTTACAGAGGTAGGTGAGGCTTCCTGGGCAGCCAGCTCCCCCTCTTCCACAGCCCCCAGGCCTCTGCTGCTTGCTTCCTCCTCGGGCACAAATGCTGTCCCCCTCCGCTGGGACTGGCGTGGACCTGTGTCCCTGCACCCTGCCATCTCTGCTGCTGAAATACTCACAGCCTCAAGTCAGGTGCATTTGTCCAAGCAAGCATGCCACCTGGAAGTGGGATCCTAGACTTTGCGTTTTTTGAGATGCCCGTGAAATTTTTAAAAGTTGATATATTGAAAGGAATTTCATCTGTTAATTTCCCAAATTAAGAAATTATAAAAGTCAACAATTGCTAATCAGAACTTATCATTTCTCCAAGGAAAGTCCATTTTGACACTGAGAGAAGGAAAACAATTTCTCAGAATAAAGGACAATCAATTATGTTGACTAAATAGATTAAATTTCTGATATTTTCTTTCTTTCTTTCCTCTTTCTCCTTTCTTGAAGGATCAGTGTGAAGTTTACTGTGGACCAGGGCAGCTAGGGGGGTTTCAAGCTGTCCTAGATTCAAATCTGCTAGCCTCATACAATTGGCATGTCTTTGGGCATAGAACTTAAGCACAGAAGCAACAGGGTGTGTTTGCACGTGTTTGTGTGTGTGTGTGGAGAGAGAGAGAGAGAGAGAGATTTTAAGGGATTGTCTCATGTGATTGCAGAGGCTTGGTAAATCTGAAATCTGCAGGTTAGGTTAGGCCAGCAGGCCAGAGACCCAAGGAAGAGTTGCAGTTTGAGTCCAAAAATATCTGCTGGCAGAATTCCTTCTTGCTTGGTCCATCTTTGTTCAATTAAGTCCTTCAACTGATTAGATGTGGCCCACCTGCTTTGTGGATGGCAATCTGCTTTACTCAAAGCCCATGGATTTCAACGTTAATCTCTCCCAAAAATCACCTTTACAGAAACATCCAGAATAATATCTGGGCATGATGGCCAAGCCAAGTTGACATAAAATTTACCATTGCAGTAAGCTTTAGTTTTCTTGATATATAAATGAAATAATAATCCCTTCCTAACCATGGCCTGGTTAAAATGACTTCACAATATAGCACCTAAAGCCTGCCCCAGAATGCCTGTCCTGGCGTCATTTTCTGTCCCTCTCTCAGGCTCCCTAGGCTCCCTACAGACAGTCACTACTGGGCTCCACGTCCCTGGGGGTGCAGCTGTATCCTCCTCCCAGAGGCCTGGCTGGGCAGGGTCTTAGCAAGCTCTGTGCCATGACTTTGCCATGACTCGCATCCATGATGGTCCACCCATCTTCCCCACCAGACGGCCCTGAGGGGTGGATGGTTTCCTGCTCATCTCTTCAGCCAGTGCCCATCACAGACTTTGGCACATAGTACGTGTGTGGGATGATTGAAGAGCTGGGTGAATTGAGGGGATTTTAGGTGGGACTTAGGGACACCATCAACTGCTTTACCAAGGCTCAACTCTCCTTCTGTGGGACTCTGCTGCCTGCCCCCTCCTCCCTGCCCTCACAGAAGCAGGACTTTTGCTCCAGGTCCTGAGCAATTGCGCTTACCTCTTCGGCCCCCTTCCCCTGGGTGCCATGGCAGCTTTCTATCTCTTAAAAACACCAATGTCTGTCCTGCTGGCCTCTGCAGCCCCCTCCCAAAGCAGGAGTCCCCTCCAGGACCTGCAGAGCCGTATATCTGCCCTGGGTGCTCCACCTCTGCAGGGCCTCTTGGAGGTGCTGGCTGCTTCATCTTTGAAAGTCTTCCTCCTTCCTGGACCTGCCAGTGCCTCCTCACATTCCCAGAGCACTGCTTCCTGTCAGCCCATCGCCTGGCTTCCTTCTTCACTGGGACCTCCCTTTTCTGACTGGCTTCTCCCTTAGGACTATACACCTCACTATCCTCCCTAAGAGTTTCCACCCACCCCTGCCCCACATTTTCTCAGCTGTGGGCTCCCCCTGACCTCACTGGGAAGAGGGTGAGCAGATTGCATCACTTCTCTCAGTCAAACCCTAAATATCCCTGATGCTCACCAGCCTCTCTTCCTCCCTTAAGTTATTGGAACAAGCAGCCCCTGTGTAGACAGTCCCACCCACCTGAGCCCTGGCTGCCTTGCCGAGTGTGCTGTGATGAAAAAGAGAATGTCTATGGATCAGAATGAGTGAGATCGAGAGAGTTCTCTGGGACTTTGGGCAAATTACTGCACCTCTTTGGACTTCAGAGTCCTTGCCTTTAATTTCTGTCATTCAGTGAAGTTGCTGTTGGGCATACTAGATCTACTGGACATTCACGGGTCTGGCACAGAGAGGGTGCATGAGGAGAGATGGCTTTCACCACCTGTCATGCCACCCAAATCCTCAATGACCCTCCTTGCCCTTGCACCCTATTCTGCTCCCACAGGTGTGGGAATGAACCATGGTGCCTGGTCTCCCACACATTTGGCTCCCCTCCCATCACCACGCGCACACACTGCCTTTCCTTCTTCTTTTTCTTTTTTCTTGAGACGGTGTCTCACTCTGTCACCCAAGCTGGAGTGCAGTGGTGCGATCTTGGCTCACTGCAACCACAGCCTCCCAGATTCAAGCAATTCTCCTGCCTCAGTCTCCCGAGTAGCTGGGATTACAGGCACCCACCACCACGCCTGGCTAATTTTTGTATTTTTAGCAGAGACGGGGTTTCGCCATGTTGGCCAGGCTGGTCTCGAACTCAGGTGATCCACTTGCCTCGGCCTCCCAAAGTGCTTGGATTACAGGTGTGAGCCACCGTGACCAGCCTGCCCTTCCTTCTTTTGCAGGCAGGGCTAGGGCTGAGCTGATCCAGGGGAGACAATACTTGGGTTGGGGTGGCAGGGAGGGTGACAATGGCAGGCATCCTTCCCTTGGGGCTGTGAAGGTGGAAAGCAGAGGACTCAGGGCTGGGGCTATCAGGGTTTTCACGGCCTGAGAGCAGCCCAGGGTGGCTCTGGGGCCTAGGACATTGGACTGGGCCTGTGGGAACTGTCTCAGCTTCCTCTCGCCTCCCCACTGCCTGCTGCTGCATCTTTTTGGGCTCTTCTCTGAGAATGTTTTTGCAGCCCCTATTCCTGCTGCGTGCTGAGGCGGCCTTGCTCTCTTACCTGGGCACAGGCCTCTCCTCCGGCTTGCTGTGGGGGCTTCTCCTGGTTCCTACTCTCAAGCAGCCCCTCACTGTGCTGGCCTGACTTTACCCCGTGAACCTCCCATTGTGGAATCTGGACCTTTCCAAACTGGTTCTGTGAGCCCCTCCCCACCGAGGCGGCCCCCTGTACCCAAGGATCCCTGTTGCATTGGTGGCAGCCCCCCTGTGACCATCCCGGCTCAGACAAGCTCAGCGGCAGCTGGCCCATGGCGGACAGGGGACTTCACCAAGGACCACCACATTCCACCCCCACTGAATCACTGAATGCCCCTTCTGTGTGCTTTTATTGAACTATTAAGACTACATTATGAAATAACAACTAATTACCAGAGAGAAAGCTTTGGACAAAGGGAAAAAGAGAGTGGTCTGTGAAGTAGAGATAAGTGGATTTTGGTTATGTATTCAACATTGGAAAGAAAAAGGGGTGCAGTTAAGCCTTTACTGAGAACCAGTGGCTCACCATGAGCACTTCCCTTCTCCTCCTCTTTTTCTTTATTTGCTGAAAAAACTGGGTTATTTGTTTTATAGAATGTCCCATGTACTAGGTCTGGCCAATTGCATCTTTGTGGTATAATTTAACTTGTTATTCTATCCCCCACATTTCTTAAAAATTGGGAGTCAGATCTGGAGGCTGTTTGGACCAGTTTTAATTTGACAAGGACCCATCACAGGAGATGCTGTGATTGGTGCTGTTATCTGGCATCAGAAGCACGTGCTGAGGGGTCGTCCCTCTTTAGCGACCCTGAGGTCTGCCAGTCTGAGCCCTCCATTCACAAGCCTCATCTGGGGAGATTTTGATGGGCAGCCAGGTTTGAGAATCCTGGTTAGGATCTACCTTGTCATTTTTCAGGTGAGCTGGAAGGTTTGTGACCATCACCACCCACACAGCAGTGCAGGAAGCCCCAGCCCCACAGTGCGGGATGATCGGGTTCTGCCCATCAGGGCCTCTTGCAGGCGGTTTTCCAGGGCTCTATCTGAGTTTCTCACATTTCCTCCTTACCAGGGACAGTGTCAGGGCATTTCCCTGTGACATTTATTTACCGCTAGAGAGGAACCAGAGAGCTCTCCTGACTGTCATCTAACTTCAATAAATGTCTCATGTCCAAGCATGGCAAGGGCTTGTGAAAGTCAGCGGGCTTACGGGGGCACTGGAGAGGAGCGTGAACTCCTCTTCTAGGCACCTTGCATGGGAGATTCAGTCTGTGGTGGGCCCTGGGTCCAGCCGACTCCATCGGAGGCTGCCGTAACCCTGGAGCCCAGAGGAGGCTGGTTCCTAGTGAATCATCCAAGTGTCTCTGTTGCTCAGTGAGGGTCCCAGGGCACCTGCGCTGGAGCTGGATGGGACGATTCTTATCTCTTGGCTTTGTCCACGGTACACATATTGCCTGGAATGCACCTCTGCCCACTGGCCCCCATGCAGGGTTCTGGGGTACTCCATGACTGCTCCCCTGCACTGCCTGTTCTGATCCCAGGTTGGGTCAGACTGTTCACTTTCCCGCCTTCAGCACTGACCACGCTGTGCTACAATCAGGGGTGTACTGGTACTACTGAGCAGAGCAATGGCATCTGCAGAAAAGCAGCCCTGATCTGCAGCATATGCTGATACTGGAGTGTGGACACTCTCACCATGGTGATTTCAGGAGCTGGCTCTCCGTTCCAGGGAGTCTGTGGCTTGAGTGAGCAGTGGACAGATTCTCCCCTGTTCCTGCCCTATCTTGGAGGTTTCTCTGCTGGGGTGACTGCAGCCTCTTCTGTGGCTGAGCCATGCAGAGGGATGACAGGAGGCCTTGCCTGCATCCCCTCCCTGCTTCTATGGGCTTCTCATATCCCCGGTTTTCATAGGACAGGTCTGGCACCTCTCCAGCGGGGATTGGTGTCTCCAAACCTTCCCCAGGGATTCTGCCTGGCTTTTCCTCCCTCACAGGGTCAATTTGGGCTCTGTCCCTTGAGACCTCCATCTCAGCCTTTACAGGTGGCCCCTTCTGTACCTGGTGTGTTGGGAACAGCATGTCACAGCTCGATGAGAGGAGAGCCCTTTGGGCCTCACACCTCATCCTGTTCAGCTCTGGTTTGCTGGTCCAGCTGGCCAGGGACAGAGACGAGGACTTGGGGTTACCATCCCCTCTCAGAATCCTGGGTCTCTATCTATCTCTGACCTCTGGCTCAGCTGTGGCCTCTGCAGGGTTCCTAGGGCAACCTAGCTCTTGGGCCTTGACAATGGAGCCCCCTCTGCCTGCTGAGCTGTTTGGAGGCTCTGCCTTCTTTCCCAGCCTGCTTTCCAAGATGCCTTGACTGAGACTGGGGTACTGCCTGGGTCTTTGCCCAGTTTCTTTAGCCCCTTCATGTTTGAGTTTTATGAGGTGTTGGGGGTATCGCATACTCAATTTGTGAGAAGTTCACCATAGAAGCGATAGGAGGGTAGCCTGCACATCATGAGTCCTGGTTTTGTGCCAGCCTTGCTCTAGCTACATCCTTCAGCCTCACAACTGCCTGATGAACCTGATGTCATCATCGTGCCCATTTTATCTTCAGTATACTGAGGTATAGAGGTTAAGTGTGTTACCTGAGGTCATACAGCTGCTGAGCGTGGAGCTCAGAATCAAATCCTGGCAGATGAGTCCATAACATCAATGCTTGAAATCAGAATGTATAATGCCTCCAGCTTTGGTCTTTTTTTTTTTCTTAAAACTGATTTGGCTCTTCGTGGTTTTTTATTTCGTATTTATTTTGGAATTGTTTTTTCTATTTCTGTAACCAATACCAAGGGGATTTTGACAGGGATTGATTTGAATCTGTACATCACTTTGGGTAGTTGGACATTTTAACAATATTAGGTCTTCTGATACATGAACATAAGCTATCTTTCCATTTTTAAATCTTTTTTTCATTTCCATTACCAATACTTTGTAGTTTTCAATGTTCAAGTCTTTCTCTTCCTTAGTTAAGTTAATCCCTAGATATCTTATTCATTTAGCGCTATTATAAATAAACTCCTTTTCCTAATTTCCTTCCCAAATAGTTCATTATTAGTGTACGGAAACATAACTGAATTTTTGTAAATTTATTTTGTATCCTCCAACTTTATTGAATTTATTTAGTTGTTCTAACAGTTTTTCTATAAAGTCTTCAGAAATTTCTATATATAATATGTCATCTGCAAAGAGGGATAATTTTACTTTCTTTATGATTCGAATGTCTTTTATTTCTTTTTCTTGTCTAATTTTTCTGGATAGGCCTTCTAGTACTATGTTGAATAGAACGGGCAGAATGGGCATCCTTGTCCTTGTTTTTCATCTTGGAGGAAAAGCTTTAAGTTGGTTGCTATTGAGTGTGATGTTAGCTGTAGGTTTTTCATTCATGGCCCTTTATTACATTGAAGTACTTTTCTTTTATTCATAGCTCATTGAAAGGTTTTTTAAATCATAAAAGGGTGTTAAATTTTGTCGGGCACTTTTTCTGCATCTATGATACATATTATTGTGTGATTTTTATCTTTTATTCTGTTTATGTCTTATATTAATTAAATTTTGCATTTTGAACCATATTTGCATTCCAGGGATACATTCCACTTGGTCATGGTATATGATCCTTTTACTGTGCTGTTCAATTCAGTTCACTAGTAGTTTGTTGAGGATTTTTGCATCTGTACACATCAGAGATACTGGCTTGTTATTTTCTTTTCTTGTGGTGCCTTTGTGTAGCTTTCATATCAGGGTAATACCATCCTCATAAAAAGTATTTAGAAGTATTCTTGCTCTTCAATTTCTTGGAAAAGTTTAAGAAGGATTGGTGTTAATTCTTCTTTGAATGTTTGGTAGAATTCACCAGTGAAGCCTTCTAGTCTTGGGCTTCTCTCTGTTGGAAAACTTTAGATTACTGGCTCAATCTTCATATCATTTATAGGTCTACTCAGATTTCCTATTTTTAATGATTTAGTTTTTTGTAGTTTGCAAATTTCTAAACATTTATCAACTTCTTCTAGGTTTTCCAATTTGTTGGCATATAATTGTTTATAGTAGTATCTTATGTTGCTTTGTGTTTCTGTGGTATCAGCTACAATGTCTTCTCTTACATTTAACATTTTATTTGAGTCTTCTCTCTCTTTTTTCCTTTGTTCAGTTAAGGGTTTGTTAACTTTGTTCTATTCTTTTCAAAAGAAAAACAACTCAATTTCATTGATTTTTTTCCAATTGTTTTTCTATTTTTTATTTTATTTATTTCTGCTTGAATCTTTGTTATTTCCTTCCTTCTGCTAACTCTGTGCTTAGTTGTTCTTTTCTATTTGAGGTATAAAATTAGGTTACTTATTTGGGATATTTCTTCTTTTTCAATTTGGCATTTATCCCTACGAACTTCCCTCTTAGTACTGTTTTGCTGCATTCCATAAATTTTGGTCTGCTGTGCTTCCATTTTTTGTTTGTCTTAAAGTATTTTCTGATTCCTTTAAAAAATTTCTTTTTTAACCCAATGGTTGTTCAAGAGTATGTTTTTTAATTTCCACATACTTGTGAATTTTCCAGTTTTCTTTTCACTATTAATTTATAGTTTTATTCTATTATGGCTAGAAAAAAAAAACACTTGCTATGATTTCAGTCTTCCTAAATTTGTTAGAACTTGTTTTATGACCTCACATGTTATCTATTCTAGAGAAAGATCCGTGTGCACTTGAGAGGGATGCTTACTTTGTTGCTGTTGGATGGAATGCTCTGTATATATCTGTTAGGTTCATTCGCTTTGTAATGTTTCTCAAGTCCTCTGTTTCCTTATTTTCTGTATAAATGCCCTATTCATTATTGAAAGTGGGGTACTGAAGTCTCCTACTATTATTGCCTTGCTTTCTGTTTCTCCCTTCAGTTCTATTAATGTTTGCTTTATATATTTAAGTGCTCCGATGTTAGGTGTATATATAGTTATGATTGTTATATCTTCCGGGTAAAGTTACCATTTTATAATGATAAAGTTTCCCTCTTGGTTTCTTGTGGAAGTTTTGACTAAAGTCTATTTTGTCTGGTATAAGTCTAACCACCCCCTCTCTCTTTTGGTTGCCATTTACATGAAGTACCTTTTTATCTCTTTATATTGAGCCTATGTGTGTCTTTAAATCTAAAGTGAGTTTTTCGTAGACAGCATATAATTAGTTTTTTTTTAAATAAAATTATTGAGTGACTCTATGTCTTTTGGTAATGATTTTCATCCATTTAAATTTAGGTAATTATTGATAGAGAAAAAATTACTATTGCTATTTTTTGGTTAGTTGTTTCTCTTAGTCTTGTAGTTCTTTTATCTGCCTTTTTTTCTCTTACTGTCTTCCCTTGTGTTTTGATAATTTTTTTGTATTGATATGCTTTAATTCCTTTCTTTTTTTGTTTTGTGTAACTTCCACAGCTATTTTTATTTGTGTGATTACCTTGGGGCTTATATAAACTATCTTCAACTATAACAGTCTATTTTAAGCTGATAACAACTTAAGTTCAATTACGTATAGAAACTATACACTTTAATTTCTTCTCTGATCACTTTATGTTACTGCAGTCATGATTTGCATTTATTCATACTGTAAATCTTTAAACATGTTTTAGTTTACTTTCTGTACTTTTGTCTTTCATACTAGAATTATAAGTGAATCACCCACTTTTATACTACAGTAATACAATATTTTACATTTCTGTATATTTACCTTTACCAATGAGTTTTATACTTTCTAATGATATCATATTGCTCTTTAGCATCATTTTATTTCAACTTGAAAAATTTTTTTAGCATTTTTTGGATGGCAGATCTACTGGTACAGAACTCCCTCAGCTTTTGTTTGTCTGTGAACATCTTTATCTCTCCTTCAGTTTTGAAAGAGAATTTTGCTGGGTATAGTGTCCTTGGTTGGCAGTCTTTTTCTCTTAGCACTTTGAATGTATTGTCCTATTGTTTCCAGGCCTACAAAGTTTCTGTTGAATAATTCACTGATAGTCTCATCAGAGTTTCTTTTTATGTGACAAGTTGCTTTTCTCTTTCTACTTTCAAAACTTTCTGTTTTTGACTTTTGGCAATTTGAATACACAGTGTCTTGGTGTGGATATATTTGGATTCACTTTTTGGTGTTCTTTGGGTTTCTTGGATGTAGATCCAACTCCTTCCTCAGATTTGGGATGTTTTCAGCCATTAATTTTTTTTTAATGAGCTTTCCAATCCTTTCTGTTTCTTTGCCTTCTGAAACTTCCATAATGCATGTATTTGTTCACCCGATGGTGTCTCACAATTCCCTTAAGCTTTCTTTACTTTCTTTCGTTCTTTTTCTTCTCCTCTGACTGAATTATTTCTAGTGACTTGTCTTCAAGTGGCTGATTCTTTCTTCTGCTTGGTATAGTCTGCTATTGAACTCTTCAGTGGATTTTTCAATTCAGTTATTGTGTTCTTCCACTCCATAATTTCTGTTTGGTACTTTAAAATATTTTCTGTCTCTTTGTTGAAATTCTCACTTTGTTTATGCATTGTTGTCTTGGTGAACATCTTTAAAAGAACTATTTTACATTCTCTGTCAGGTAAATCATATAATTCTGCTTTATTAGGACCAGTTTTTGGATATATTTCTTATTTCTTTGTTTGGAACACTTTGCCTGTTCTTCATTGTGTTGGACTCTGTATTCACATTTGTGCCTTAGACAAAGCAGCATCTCTCAGACTGGCCCTGTACAGAAGACTCCCAACCATCAGCTGGGTCAGAGATTCTGAGGGCTTTTATCAACTCTTCCTCTCCCACAAGGAGAAGCAGGCAGCTGTGGTTTTTGCCCACTAGCTCTGTGTTTAACCAGAAGGAAGAGGGCTATGCTTTTTATCAGCCCAAGCTGCCATCTTCACTGTTCCTCAGGCTATGAGGCTGTGGTGGACTTATTCATGTCCCAAGACTGGCAGGACAAAGTTAGTTCTCTGGCAAACCCTCCTGAGGAAGTTGGGACATTGAACAGTGAATCAAACCTTGCCCTTTTTGGGAGAAGCTGGGAGCTAATGGGGTCTATTCTAATCATATGATCCTGTTCTGGAGGCAGAATCTCTGGTGCAGTGTGTCCTGAAAGTTTTTACAAGCTTTGATAAGTCTGGTTGCACATTCTCTTGGGGTGCAGGAGCCTTTCAGTGAGGCTGAATAATTTTAATAATTTAAGACTAACTTTTTTAATTAAAAAATTAATTTAAAAAATTTAATTATTTAAGAATAATTTTAATAATTCCTAATTTCAGAATTATTTCTGAATTGGTGTGTTTGTGGAGGAGAGGAGGATCTAGGGCTTCTTACTCTGCCACATTGCTAATGTCACACTCTCTGGTTGTTATATATTTTGGCAACTCAGACAACCTTCTATTTAAATCCTTCTGCACACACTGTTTCTGAATACTAGTCTATAACTAGCAACTGCAATGCTAGGGCTTAATAATATAATAAAAGCCCCAACTGACCACAGTTGTCAGAAGCTACAGAAGCCTAAGGTCAGATTGTCGATGGCATCATCTTCTGGCTTTCTTCTCAGGACATCTCATCCATGAGGTGAGAGAAAGGATGAAGCCATCAAAAGGGAGGGAGCAACAGGGGAAGAGGAAACAAATGGGAGAGATGAGAAGTTAAAGTGCTGGAGAGGAAGTGAGAAAGGTGGGAAAACAAAAGTTGGAGGAGGAGAAAAGGAGAAAAAGTGGAGAGGAGCAGGCAAGAGTGAGAGGTCTCTACCCTCCTCCTTCACTCCTAGCCATCTCCTGCTCCCCTCCTCTGCTTCTGTCCAGGCTGGTAGCCTTTGCCACAGGGAACTCTTTGTCTTCCTTAGGGCCAGTGCTCCTCCCAGGTGACATAATTTTTTATGCTTTTTTTTTGCTCCGTTCCACTCACTGAAGCTACTGCCTCCATAGAAGCTTGGTCCTCAAGTTAGAGAGAAATTCTGTCTACGGACCAATCACAAGGACTACACAGAGGCCCTTTGCTTCACCATTGCCCAGGCCAATCAGCCACACTCAGCTCTCCACGGAAGAGAGCATGGAACCTCCTTCCTGGGACAGCCTATTCTCTCTGCACAGCTTTGGGTCTTGGCAGCCAGAGTCTTGGCAGGAAAAAGCTGGAACATCCACACTCAGAAGGCCTGGGGTGTGGATGGTTTCTGCTGAAGTCAGGCTACAAGCATTTGCATGACAAGCATGGGAAGGGAACATGGACAGATTTTATTTTACACTGATCTTTTTATTGGGATGCACATGACCACTTGAGGCTTGGGGGTGCTGGTTGGCTCAAACCTATTGCTCTGATCTAACTCCTTTGAGCCCTGAGCTTCTGTGACAGACAGGAGGAGGACAAGCAAGGAGTGGGCTCGAGTCATCCTCTCAGGGAGGGAGCAGAGGAGAAACCCATTCCACTGGCTTCCTCAAGCAGGGAAATAGGGAATAACGACCAGGAAGATGGCTTTGAAAACAAACGTTTAAACAACAACAAGAACAACAACAACAAATTCAAGATGCTTTGGATTGAAAGCAAAGAAGACCCAAAGTAAAACAGCTATAAGAACAAGGGTATGTATGATATGCCACAGCAAAATCATAGGTGTGGGTGGTCCCAGAGTTGATGTGGTCGCTCCAGAGGTCCTCAGGGACCCCACTGGTTTTTCATCTTTCCCCTCTGCCACTGCTGTCTGCTGTGATGCCACTCTCAGTGGTTGCAGGAAGACTGGGGCCTTTCCATGCAGCAGAAAAACAGAGTTCTCCTACTCAGCCATTCCTTATCAATAGGGAAAAAAATCTTTTCCTTGGAATCCATGGCAGAATTCATCTTAGTGCTATTGGCCAGGGCTGGCCCTGTGCCCAAAACTCTGCAGGCAGTGCGGGCTGGTAGGGCTACTCTTCTGGGCCTCATGGTAGAGGGTGGGTTGTGCTCCAGACACGTGGGCAGGAGGGGCTTCTGGTTAGGCCCATGGCATCTGCTACATCCCACACATCATAGAAATCCCTGAGGGGTCGTTTCTGTTGTCTCTGTTGGGATTCACAATGAAATTATGATGATGACTGTGGAGTGCTATTTTTATAGGAGCATGGACGCAGAGGCATCTGCATCCTGCTTCACAGCCAGACTCGGGGAATCCCCAGGGAATCATTGGACCACTGAATGTCTGGTCCACTGAGGAAGAGAAGGTGAGCTGATCCTGTGGGAGGAAGAAAGGAGACCCTGGGGGAATCAGGGGCTCGATTAGCCACTGGGGGACATTCTGGAGTGAACAGTGCTTAGCCACAAGCAAGAACTAATGGATCAGGAAGAACTGCTTTGTTGCTCTGTGCCAGGCAGTGTGGTGAGTTCTTTGCACTCATTTTGCCCAGGCCTAATCTTGCCAGTGATTATTACCCCAAGTTTGCCAATAAGGGATAATTGTTTCTTGTTTCCAGCTGTTGGCCAACAGCCCCCCCCCATCACCCATGTGACTCTTCAAATGTGCACCAGATGCTTGAATTCCTGGAGGGATGTGCTCTCACTCCAGGTTTTGCCTGGTCCAGGAGCTTAGCATGGAGCCACTTAGTCATTATCATTTGGGATTTTTTGTTCATTACTGGTAGTTTCTAAAAGCACTGGGGGCAGTCTTTAGCAGGGGGTCCAGCTCTCTTGGCAGCTAAACTGCTCCTTGTAGAAAGTTAGAGTTGCAGAACACACCAGTCTCTGAGAGCCACTCTGTCCAGCGTCACTGAGGGTCGTCAGAGCCTCTGCCTGTGTTCTGCAGATCCGACCTGGGGTACCTAATCCCCTCCTGCTGAAGCAGCATCTGGTTTGCTGATCAGCTTTTCTGTGCTCTGACCACTTTTGACAACTGTCCTGCTCTACCCCTGTCTCTTCTCCCTGTGCATGGAAACAGGACCCTCCTTTGTTTGCCCAAAGCATAACAAATGCTAAGATCTGGCATTTAACACGACTTCCTTAGAAGCTTGGGCATGACCTAGGAGATTACAATGGAGAAGAGGACAACTCCACACTGAGTCTCATGCACACACATAGAATATCTAAGGAATGTTGTACAGGTATCCTGTAACATAGTGGGGATTAGGTTGCTGGAGAGAAAGATGAATGGGAGATTTGCTTTCTGGTCCAAATGTGTTGAATGTTGCACTTGAAATTTAAATCATGTTGCATATATTCCCCTTTCCAATATAATCAATCAAACAATAAGCACACATGAGATTAGTCACTGCTGTTTCTATAATCTAGAAGCCCTTCACAGGGTCTTTCCTTTTTGTCCCATTTGCTGTCCCATTTTGTAGGGCTTAGCTTATTCTGCCCCCTCTCCACACACAGAGTCCCCCATGGTCCTGAACTCCCTCCCTGAGCCTCTAGGACCCCAAAACACTGTTGGGCCGAAGAGAAAGCCAAGGCAACTCATCCTGACACCCAGGCCTGGTCCTCCACTCCTGGGCAGATGGCCTCTCGCATCACTATGGACTATACCTCTCCTTGTCTCAATCGCTACTTTTTTAGAAGAGGATTTAGGCTTTACCTGCAGAACCAAAGGTTGACTGAAGAGTTGGCCTCTGCTTGGAGAGGCTCAGTAGCCAAAGGCCAACTGAAGAAAGTAGACCACAGTTTTCCATAGTTCATAGGGAGTCTTGCAGCTGGGGAGATTTTGGAGATAGTGTGCAACCAGCTCATTTACTCATAAAGACATTGAGGGTCAGAGGGAAGGAAGAACTGCAGCTTGAATTTCTCTATCCCGAGAGTGCTGCTGGCCCCAGCATGGCCGCAACCAGGGCCCTGACACTCTCTAACCTGTGATTCAGCCTCCAGACTTCCCCAGGCTGTGTGACTAAGCCTGGAGGGGCTCCCCTCAGCTCAAGTCACTGCGGAGTTTTCACAGGGCAGGTGGCAGAGGACAAGACAAAAGGCCAACACTGATAGAGATGCGACAACTGGAAGGTGCTACAGCCCCTTGGACATTGCCTGTGGGAGGGATGGCCAGAGTCTCTCCCCACAGGGGTGTTATGAATGGAGTCTGGAGGGGGCCAGCCTTGAGCATGCTGAAGGAAAAGACTTGTAGGTGGGAGGCTGACATCAGCTCTCAGATGGAGGCTGCAGCTCTGCAAGACATAGGCCCAGCCAGGGAGTTCGGAATGCATTCTGGCGCTCCTTGCTGACACTGAAGTACTGGGCAGTCTGTTATGGGTTGGGTGAGTCTCTGAAAATGAAGGTGACAACCACCAGGTCATCCCAGGACACTCTTGTCTGTCGGCTTCCTTTTTGGCTTTTCCATGTTCCCTCAGAGTGCTGCTTCCTAATCACGTGTGTCTTCAGGCTCACGCTGGCATTTATTTCCCCCAAGTGGACATGCTGAAGCTGACCTCTATGGATCCTGATTCGGGGGTCTGAGGTGGGGACTGGCTGTGACAGTGTTGGAATTCTCCCTGGGTGAGTCAGATGCATGAGAATATGATCCTCAAACCTTGTTTCCTCTGCACAAGATTCAGCAGCTGGGAGTCAGGGCTGATGAGTCTGGGTGTTGGGTCAGGGCTTGGATGTGTCATCTCCCTCCTTCATCCTCACATCTCTAGTCAGCTCTCCCACTTCCCTCAAGGCCAACAGTAGCCTGTTCCATTCGCCTTGAACGCACTCTCTCTATGTCTGCCACCTCCCCTTTGCTTATGACATTCTTTCAGCTTGGAATGGCTGGCCCTTTTATAATAGCAGGAAGGAAGCCTTTCCTGCTAATCTCATCCCAATCCCCCGACTTCCTACTTCACTCAAGGACTGCACTCCTGGATGCATGTTTGCTACATCCTGCTTCACAGTTTAAAGTGAGGTGCTCTTGCCTCTTATAGGTCCTGTGTCCTGAAATACTCAGCCAACTGTTCTATTGACTGAGCAAATGGTGTAAGAAAAAATGAATGCCCATATGAATGAGTGTCAGCTGAAAGAACAAATGAGTAAATAAATGAACAAATAAAGAATTGCAGACCTCATTGCATGCCTGCACCCCTCCAAAAATAGCACAAACCAAGTCACTTGCTTTCATCTTCCTTCCTGAAACCTCTTCCCTCTTTAGAAAGTGGCTAAGATTGGGGGTGAGCTTCATTTGATTTGACTTGATCTGCTCAGCTCTTATTGACTGAATTTCATCCAGCTGCAAACTGGCCCACTTGGGTCCATGGCTCAGCAGAAGGCCCCTGGGCTTTTTCTGCCCTCAGAGCACTTAGGGTGACATGCACAGGCCCGAGATTCCACAGCCAGATTATCAATGGCCTCTGCCTGCTTTTTCCGGCTGGTTGTTGCCAGGACCGCTGAGCTATTAATACTCTGCCATCAGCTGCCTTGAAACAATGCATGGTAAGCAGATTGATCCCTCAGCTGACTTTTCTGTGAGCTGGTGGTGGGGGGACGCCTGGGAGGAGTGGGGGTGAAGCAGCCCTGTGGGGCTGGCACCTGGATCTGTCTACAGGGGATTTGTCCAGCACCTCACTCTCAGAGTCACAGGTTTTCCACACCTAAGTCCTGTGTGTCCCTCGACCAACACATCTGCATCATTTCAAGTGTCCTAATGGATGTGATGATTGCCAAGGGCCTTGGGATTGGGTTACCTCTGGGTTATCCCAATTGGATAGTGACTTAGGTGAGAACCTGCAAGGAAGACCCTGAAGCTCTGTCAGCTCAGTGATCTGGGGTTAGATGCAAATGGTCCCAATGTGATGCCTGCCATCTCGGTCACCCCATCTCTATCCATCCTCACTGCCACCTCTGCTGCCTCCAAACAAAGGGTGTAAGAAAAAATGAATGTCCATATGAATGAGTGAATGTCAGCTGTAAAAAACAAATGAGTAAATGAATGAACAAATAAACAAACATATAACCATCATCGCCACTATCCTTACCCCATCCCAACCGTGAAACTACAACCGTTATCATTAATACCCCATCCCAACTCCAAGATTGGCAGATTACCCCATCGCAACTCCAACCCCACCATCAACAGAAGCACCAGCCCAAATACCAAGACTCGCCCCCGCATCAACCTCCACAGCACCCACCCCAACCCCACACGTCCTGTAGCACCCCTCACCATTCCCTTTTCCCGGGTCACCTCTGCTGGCTGTAACACACTCTGTCACTCACTGTGTCTGAAGAGCCAGGCTGCCCATATCCTGCACCACATACATCCTTGGGCTCCATTTTTCTTTCTAAACTGCCTTTGGGGTGTATTTAAAGCCCCTCTCGTTTGTGTGGTCAGGTTGGGGGGTGGTTGAAGAGATAGATAGATTGATGACAACCCTGGAAGGGCTCACTGGCCCCAGACAGTGGGGTACCTTGAGGGCTACAGGCATCAGTGTGGATTTGATCTTGAGATTACCTTTTTGAGTTAGGAGAGGTTTCCAAGAAGAAAGTTACATGAAAAATCCAAAGAATCACAGAATCAGGGGTCATTCAGACAGAGAACGCTTATTAGATACCTGTGAAGGAGTAACATGGCAAAGTGAGGGAGCAGGCTGGGGACAGGAGAGCAGGTGCGATGACCAGAGCAGACTTCTGAGGAGCTGGCATCTGGATAAGAAAGAGCCAGGCATTTGAAGATCAGGGAGAAGTGTTCTGGAGAGAGGAGTCGGCAGACACAAAGGCCCTGAAGTGGAAAGAGCTTGACTGATTTGAGGAAGAGAAAACTAGTGTGCTGGAGCCCCTGACCCCTGGGAGCCAGGTCTCCTTATTTACTACAAGATGAAATAATACCCCCCACGCATGGTTATTATGAGGATTCAGTGAGATAATATTCACTAAGGTCAGGCCAGCATATGAAGCACGTATCTTGTACATACTAAGCACTAAATGAAGAGCTATTATTACACTTCATTGCCTTTAAAAGCCTCCTCCACCTACTCCCGACAGCCAGTGGAATGTATCTGGGCTGGATGTGGGGGGCATGGTGACTTTTTTTTTTTTTTTTTAACAAAGTCTCACTCTGTCACCAGTCTAGAGTGCAGTGGCGCAATCTCAGCTCACTGGAACCTCCGCCTCCCAGGTTCAAGCAATTCTCCTGCCTCAACCACCTGAGTAGCTGGGACTACAGGTGCATGCCACCACTCCCAGCTAATTTTTGTAGTTTTAGTAGAGACGGGGTTTCACCGTGTTAGCGAGGATGGTCTCGATATCTTGATCTCATGATCCACCCGCCTCGGCCTTCCAAAGTGCTGGGATTACAGGCATAAGCCACCACGCCCAGCCGACATGGTGACTTTTATGAAGCGGTTGACTGGGAATGGAGAGGCACAGGATGGCAGATGAAAAGTAAGTTAGTAAATTGAATTTTTTATTAGAAACTGTGAGTATTCCTGATGAGGCAGGCAGGCCAACACTGCTAGATAAATAAGATACGTAAATTTTTATTCACATCCTACCAAGTCCTACTGATGAAAACATACCTTTTGAACATTAACTCCTTCCTGGAAGATTATGTTTCTACTTCTTGGAGATTTTTTTTGTTTCCCTGTAAGCATGGGGAGTTTGATATTCCTGGCCACAGACCTTCAAGGGACACAAAGCAAGATCACTGCATTTCATAACACAGTCTCATGTGTTAATTTTCCATATGTAGATGCTATAGTTTGAATGTTTGTGTCTCCTCCAAAATTAATGCTGAAACTTAATCCCCAGTGCAGCAGTATTAAGAGTGAGGCAGGCCTGGCACAGTGGCTCACGCCTGTAATCCCAGCACTTTGGGAGGCCAAGGCAGGCGGATCACGAGGTCAAGAGATGGAGACCATCCTGGCCAACATGGTGAAACCCCATCTCTACTAAAAATACAAAAATTAACTGGGTGTAGTGGCACGCGCCTGTTGTCCCACCTACTCAGGAGGCTGAGGCAGGAGAATTGCTTGAACTCGGGAGGCAGAGGTTGCAGTGTGCCAAGATCGTGCCACTGGACTCCAGCCTGGCAACAGAATGAGAATCTATCTCAAAAAAAAAAAAAAAAAAAGAAAAGAAAAGAAAAGAAAAGAAAAAAATGCAGTAAGCCCTCCAGAAAGTGATTAGGCCATGAGGCCCCTTCCTGGTGGATGGAATTAGTCACTGACCAAAGGACTGGCGGAGCTAGGTAGGTCTCCTTTCACCCTTCCACCTTTTCTGCCATGTGAGGACACAGTACTCCTCTCCTCTGGAGGTCACAGCCACGCAGTGCCATCAGGGAAGCGAAGCTGGGCCCTCAGCAGACGCCACACCTGCTGGGGTCTTGATGTTGCGCTTCCCAGCCTCCAGAAATGTGAGAAAGAAACATCTGTTCTTTATAAATTACCCATTCTGTTGTTATAACAACAGAAACAAAACCAAGACAGTAGAATATAAATCCCAGAGTGCACCTTCTGTGTGTGAATAGCACAACTTGCCCTTTGGGTCCTAACCGCTGGCCTTGAGTTTGGATTACTGGTGCCCACAATGATGACTATTCTAGAGCAGCTCTTGCAGAACCACACACCCAGAAGGGCCACCCAGCCTTGCCCTGAGTGGACTGGGCACGATGTATGAGCTGACAGTCATTCGTTTCAGAATGACATCTTCAACTGTATTATTTTGGCACAGATTTTGTTTTTGCGTTAATCATGCAGGAGCACTCTTTTGTCCCACAAAGTAACACACTCTCTCCCAAACTTCTCAAAATGCATGGCCTTCCTGGTCCAGCTCTTTATCTCCCATAAAGGAACAGTGCAGAGACAGTGAGGAATGGCAGCCAACACATGGCTTCAGGTAGGCTAAGGGATGGGGTTTAAAGAAGACTAGAATCCACAGGAGAATGTGCCCAGCCTGAAGCAGGCACTGTCACGTGCTTCCAGCATATTGTTGCAGCAGAGGAAAATGCCTACTATTTCTGGCTTCTCTAATTTTTCAAGAGAATCCAGAAATTCAGATATTTATGGGATGTCTATCAATTTTTAAGTGTGGGCAAGTAATCCAATGTTTTTAAAAACCCTGTGCAGGGAGCACTGTGAGATCAAAAGCCTATATAGCTGTGGGTGGGATGTGGAGCTCTGTTTCAGAGGATCAGTGCAGGAGGCTGTCAATTTCCTTCCCCTAGTTTCTTCAACTGTTATTCCTGAGGAAAGAGCATGTGATGCTTGCATATGTGACCAAGTTACACTGGTCCTCTGTAGGATTTCATTTTAAAAATTGTATTTTCTCCACTGTGTCCATGGAGGGCAACATGCTTGCCCAGAGCTTTCAACCAAGTTGCCTGGCATCACCTTGCATCCCACCAGCACAGGACTGAGACATATGTTCTCTGGACTCAATTAAAAAATCCCACTGAAGGGCCCTGAGTCAGCCCAACTTGAGTCAAATGCTGTCTTTGGAAGGAATCAACTATAAATGGGGTGGGTGTGAAGTACTGTGATTGGCTGAGCTTGGATCAGGTACTTCCCCCTGGGCCAATCAACTGTGGCTGGAGGGTGTGTGTCTGTGAACCTGGAGGGTCCTATATAAATTGCAGAGCAGCAGCGAGAGGGGTGTGTCCTTGAAGAAGGGAAATGGTCCTGTGGTACTTTGGGAAGATGGACAAGAGGGATCAGAGGCTTCAGATATCTAGGGCTTCATGGGACCATAATTAACAATGAAGTGGTGTTTTGATCGATGAGTCTCAGAGGAAGTCTTGTCCACCTGCACTGCTAGAGCAAAGCTCAGGCATTGATTCAATCCTGGTTGCTGGGGCCAGTGTAGATGGCAAGTGGGAGGAGATGATGTTTCTTGGGCAGCATCAGGACCCTCTTCTGAATCCCTGACCCTGGGTCTTGTGCTCTAGCCTGCTGGTGTCCCAAGGCTCTCACAGACAAAGCAAAGCGGACAGAGGTGGTTGAGTTCAGAAGCCATGTTTTCGGGGTGTCCAGGAAGGAATTGGGATCAGGCTGAGGTCACCCTGGGGAGGGGGTTGCCATTTGACTTGAACCTGGAAGAATAAGTGAGGTAGAGGAAGCAGATGAGTGGTGAGAAGCCTAAGGCAGAGGCGTGAAGTGAGGAAAAGGCTGGAACAAAATGTGGGTCAGAAGCACAGAGACAGGGAGTCTAAAAGAGGGACCCAGGCACCAGGTCACCCTGGCTCTTGAATCCTGTTCAGTTTAATATGAAGCTGTTGTCTCTCAGCCCCAGCTCCACCCTTTTACAACTCATTTTGCAATGCTGAACTTGAGACTGCAAACCAGGTTTCTACCTTGCCAGCTTCTCTTTGTTAGGCTCCTCTAATTGCCCCCATGATCCTCTGTGAGGCAAGCCTGGGAATGGCTCCTCCCTGTTTCTTGTGGCCTTTCTGTCTCCTCCCTGTTCCTGGGAGAATCAGCCAGCCCTGGTTCTTCCTCATAGTAGAGACAGTTCCTTTCCATTGCAGCCTCTGAACTGTTCCCCTGAGATGCACCAGCAACGCCCGAACAGTGCCCCTTCCTGAGGCCTGGGCCCCAGATCTTCTTGGGCCCAGAGACACCAGCACCAATAGCAGAAATGAGAAAGTTCTGAGAAGGATCAAGACCTCAGAAAACATATTTTCTTTATTTCCTCAAAAGTCAGAGTTTTCTCCTAGAAGTTCAATCTAGTTCTGTCACGAATTAGGTTGAATGGATGTGCTGCTCTAATTTTTGGCTCCCTACTCGTTTCCATTTGTCTTTTCTCCCCTTCTGCACCAATACCTCATTGCCTAATTACTTGAGATGGGTAATAATTCCTAGTCTGTGACAGGGTGAGTCCTCCTGTCTAAGTCTGCGTCTTCAGGACCATCTTGGCTATTCTTAATCTTTGTTCCTCTTTGTCAGTATCAGAAGCAGCAGATCAAGCTACACAATCACAACCACAACACGACAAAAACAAAAAATCCAACCACTTTTGTGTTCAAAACACAATAAGTGCTTTGTGTGCTTTGGAATGCATTGAAGACATAGACAACGGATATTCTTTAATGTTTTTAAATCAGGTTTATAATTTTGTCCATATAGGTCAGGTACATCCTTTGTTAAATCTACTCTTGTGGACTTTATAAGCTTGAGACAATTTTAAATGATACCTTTACAAATGACATTTTAAAATGTTGTTAGTGTATAGAAATGCAATTTTAAAAAGTGACCTCTACTAGTACCCTACAGAGTAATGGTAAATTCTCTTATTAATTCAATAATTCACCTGTAGATTCTCTGGATTTTCTACATGGACAGTCATAGTATCTGCAAGTACTGACTGTTTTGGCTGTTCTTGCCTGATCTTCATAACAATATTTTCCTTGCCTGTCTTTGGGAGCTGGGACCCACAGTATGATGTTTAATGGAAGCAGTGATAATGGGCCCTTTACCTCCTCCTAATCTTAGGGAAATGCTTTTAACATGCCACTCTTCTATGTGATGTTTGCATTATTGGGTTGAGAAACTTTCTATTTCTAGCTTGCTAGGAATTTTTATAATGAAAGTAAAGTTGTATCAAATGCTTTTTCTTCAACTAAGAGATACTGATCTTTCCCTTTGAACTGTGAATGTATGACTTTCATTCATTGATTTTAAAAAATGTTAAATCCACCTTACACTACCAGAATAAACCCAATGGTGATATATAAGCTTTCTTATACATTGCTGGATTCAGTTTGCTAATATATTTTAAGATTTTCTTACATCTGGGTTCATGAGAGACAGGTTGCCTGTAATTTTATTTTCTTACACTGTTGTGGTTGGATTTTGGAATCCATGGTATGCCAGCTTCATAAAATGATCCCATTGTCTATTTTCTGGAGGATTCTCAGTAAATTTGGAATTGTTCATCTCTTGGGTATTTGATACAGCTCTCTGTGGAACTCAGACCCGGTGTTCTCTCTGTGGAAAGAGATCTTTCTAGCTACTGCTCCATTAAGTGGCTATAGAACCATTCAAAATTTTTGTTTTTTAGTTTTCCTCAGTGTTGGTAAGTTATATTTTTAATGAATTTGCACATATTATCTAAGTTTTCAAGTTTATTGGTATAATGTTGCTGTCCTTGTATTGCCTTCTTAATCGCTGCAGAATTTGAAGTTATGTTTTCTCTTTTACTCCTAAATTATTTATTCATGCCTTCTCTCAAGTTTTTCTTGATTACTTTTGCCTGAAGTTTTAAAATTTACCATTTCAAAGAACCAATTTTTAGCATTTTTTGTCTACTGTATATGCTTATTTTTCATTAATTTTTGCTTTCATCTTTAGTGTACTCTCCCTTCCATTTTCTTTAGGTTTGTTCTATTGTTTTTCTTAAGATGTTTAGTTCATTAAATTGTAGCCTTTCTTGTTCCTACTATTAACATTTAAGGATATACGTTTCCATCCATACAAGGGAACTTCAAAAATTTCATGGAAAATTTAATTAAAAGATAAAAATTAAAAACATAAACTTTATTTCTCAACATAAGCACCATCAAGTTCAAGACACTTTTGCAAGCAATGAAGCCAGCCAGTCAGTCCATCCCTAAAGAAATGAGGGTCCCTGGAATTTAACCATGTCAATGCAGTCTTTTTTACATTATTAGCTGAAGAAGAATGAGTGCCCTTTACAAACTTTTTAAGATTAGAAAGCAAAAAGAAGTCAGAAGGAGCCAAATCAGGATGGAAGGCAGATGCCTCATGATATCCCATAAAAACTCTCATGAAATTGCCCTTGTTTGATGAGAGGAATGAGCAGGGTCATTGTAGTGGTGGAGAAGGATCCTCTGGGTAAGCTTCCCCAGGCATTTTTTTGCTAAAGCAGAAACTGCTACCTTTCTCAACATACTCTCATAATAAGTAGATGTTATGGTTCTTTGGTTCTCCAGAAAGTCAACAAGTAAAATGCCTTGAGCATCTGAAAAGCTGTTCCCATGACCTCTGCTCTTGACCCATCCGCTTTTGCTTTGAATAGACCACTTCCACCTCTTGGTAGCCATTGCTTTGATTGTGCTTTGTCTTCAGGTAAAGCCACATTTTATCTCCTGTTGCGGTTCTTTGAAGGAATGGTTCAGGATCTTGATTCCACTTGTTTAAAATTTCCATTGGGAGATCTGGTCCTGTCTGCAGCAGATCTGGGCACAATGGCTTGGGCACCCATCAAGTGGAAAGTTCGTTCAACTTTAATTTCTTAGTCAGAGTTTTGTAAGCTGAATGATTTGAGATGTCTATGGTGGTGTCTCTTGTTTCTGCTGCTAATCTTCAGCCCTCCTCGATTAGGGCATGAGCAACATTAATATTTTTTCTCACAAGTTGATGTGAATGGTTGGCCACTATGGGCTTCATCTTCAACATCTTCTTGTCCTTTCTTTAAAGAAGTTATCCATATGCAAACTGCTGATTTTGGGGTCATTGTTTCCACAAACTTTTCATAAGGTACCAATAATTTCATCCTTCTTCCACCTACCTAAGCTTCACCACAAATTTGCATTTGTTTTTGCTTCAATTTTAGCAGAATTCATGTTGCTTTGATAAGGGCCCTTTTCAAAACGATGTCTTATCCTTCTTAGTGCCTCAAACTAGATCCTGACAGACATGTTATAACAAGTTAGTATGAGTTTGTTTTGATGCAAAAAAATTTTCAAATCCATGCTTAGTTTTTTTATAAGCATTTTCTATGAATGTTTTGAAGACCCTTTGAATATCAAATTAGCATTTCATTTCATTTTCATATGCAGTCTTTTAAATATTTTCTAATTTCTATTATTATTTCTTCTTTGACTCGTGTTATTCTGAAATATGTTGTTGAATTTGTGTGTGTGTGTATATATATATTTTTAATATATATATAATTTGTGTGTGTATATATAATATATATATAAATTACCTTTATGTTATTGATTTTTAACTTAATTTCATCATGGCCAGAGATTAGGGTTTATAAGATACCAAGACACCAATCCTTTGACAGTAGTTGAGACTTTTTTTTTTTGGTCTTAGTATGTTAACAATTTTTGTAAATATTTGTTTTTTGTTTGTTTGTTTGTGATGGAGTCTCACTCTGTCACCCAGGCCAGAGTGCAGTGGCACAATCTTGGCTCACTGCAACCTCCGCCTCCTGGGTTCAAGCGATTCTCCTGCCTCAGCTTCCTGAGTAGCTGGGACTACAGGTGCACACCACTATGCTTGGCTAATTTTCATATTTTTTTAGTAGAGGAGGGGTTCCACTACATTGCCCAGGCTGGCCTTGAACTCCTGGCCTCATGATCTGCCCACTTCGGCCTCCCAAAGTGCTGGGATTACAGGCATGAGCCACTGTGCCCAGCTCAATTTTTGTAAATATTCTATGTAGGCTTGAAGAGAATGTGTACTTCTTTACTGTTGGATGCTGTGGATACTAATTATTATCTATCTATTTGTCCATTGTTATCTTCTATCTTCTATCATCTCTACCTACCTTCCTATCCACCTACCTACCTACCTTCCTTCTTGATCTCTATTATATCAAGACTGGTGTATTTTTCAAATCTTGTGTGTCTCCTTCTTTCTCTCCCTCCCTTCCTTCCTTTTTTCCTCCCTCTTTGCAAGACAGCTGTGTCAATATCTCCTGAAATAATGATGGATTTGTCTATTTCTCTGTGAACTTCCTGCCAACTTTTGCTTTATATATTTCAAAACCGTATTTCTAGATGCATATAAGTTTATAACTATTATATTAGCTTTGGGGAGTTGATATTTGCATTTTTTTTTACTTTTTTACTTTTATCCTTTCTGCATTGATATGTTTTAGACCTATTTCTTATAAATAGCATGTTTTACTTTTCTATTATGACAATCTTCTCTTTTAAATGGAAAATTTAATAGATTTGCATTAATTGTATTTCTAATATAATTGATTGGTTTCTAATAAGTCATTTTGTACTTTCTGTCCAATCTTTTCTATATTTGTTTCTCTTGCTTTCTTTTGAATTGATTAGATATTTTTTCTTATTCCATTTTTTGGGGGCTCTGGTTTAGAATTTATACATGTTTTTCTGTTATTTATTTAACAGGTTTGTTTAACTTATCAAAGTCAAAATTTAATAAATTATAATTTCCTCAAACAATATAGGAACCAAGAACATGTTAATTTTAACTCCTTTCTAAATACAGTATTGATGCCCAGTCTTTTAGTTTTAACCATATTTCTAACCTTATTGGACATAATAATAATTATTATTTGTATAAAATCAGTATTTGT
This sequence comes from Pan troglodytes, assembly GCF_028858775.2. NCBI lineage: Eukaryota > Metazoa > Chordata > Mammalia > Primates > Hominidae > Pan > Pan troglodytes. The sequence continues at coordinate 27,380,307 of NC_072411.2, read as the reverse complement.
TTAGATTTACTTATATTTTATCATCATGTTCTTGTCAAATATGAATTCTAGGTTGACAATTTTTTCTACTTTCTCCTTGAAAGTATTATTCCTGTTTTCATGGCTTCCTTTGTTGCTGTTGAGAAGACATTTGCCAAAATACTGTTGACACGTTAAAATTTAGCCTGTATTTTCTCTCACATTACTGCTAATACATTCTTATTCTCATCACTATTTAGCACTTTCACTATGATATGGCTAGGTGTGGATTCTTTGTATTTATCCTATTTGGGTCTTTGGGATTTCTGTATTCTGAAGATTGGTGCCTTTAATTAATCCTGGGAAGTTCTCAGTCACCTATTACCTCCCACCATTTCTTCCCCTTCTGGAAATCGGATTAGATGTAGTCTAGCTTTCATTACTCAGTCCTCCATATATTTTTGGCACACATCTGAAGTATGGACTTAATTTTGCTTAACATACTTGGTGCTTGCGGGGCCCATTTGCTATGAGTCTGGTTTTCTAACTCTGGGTCTCCCTTGCCAGTGAAATACTTTTACTTCCTCAGTCAGCAAGCTGGTGCCTTTCTGCATCTTTATTTCTCTTCTGAGTCCACAGAAACGTCCTCCTTGCATTTGAGGCTACTTTCCCTCTTCAGTGCTTTCTCTCTTATAACCATATATTCAGAACAGAAAGGATGCATCTAAAGAGGAAGTTTACATGTGCTATCTTGACAGAAAGTCAAAGTATATAAAAGAGACCGAGACCATCCTGGCCAACATGGTGAAACCCCATCTCTACTAAAAATACAAAAATTATATGGGCGTGGTGGTGGGTGCCTGTAGTCCCAGCTACTTGGGAGGCTGAGGCAGGAGAATTGCTTGAACCCAGGAGGTGGAGGTTGCAGTGAGCCAAGACTGTGCCATTGCACTCCAGCCTAGCGACAGAGTGAGACTCCATCTCAAAAGAAAAAAAAGTGATAATAATGATATTAAGCCTAAATTAAATGAGCTTTCCTTTGCTGCATGAACGTTCAGCCTAGTTTTGCTTTGTCATGTAATCTGAGACAGGGGTGCAGTTTCATGTGCTGTAAAAGTTTACATGCTTGTGGACTTTAATGTCTTAGTAGGTGAATGTTAAGGAATTGTAAGGTGAGATACCCAGGGAACGTATTTGCATGCTCTTCACTTCCTTTCTAGAGATAATGGGTTCTTCTAAATTAGGAACTTTGAAAAATGGCAGGAGTTTTCATCATTTTGGCCTGTGGTGAAGGAAGATTCCCTCTAGTCCATCTCATGACACTAAAAGCGATGTTTCTGAATTCCAAATTTGGTGATGCCACTCCCTGCTGAGAATCCTCCTGGGGATCCCAGGAGGATTACAGAGCAAAGTAGAAACTTCACAGCTGGACCCGCAGGGCTGTCAGTGAGCATCTTCCTGTTTCCTTCTCTAGGCTTGCCTCCTGCCACCTTCCCCGCTCCACCTATACTCTCCAGCGACTCACAGCACTTTGGATATGTCACAGCCATTTCTACCTAATCATTTACCTCTTCCTGAAATCCCCCATTTACTAGCTCAGATAACTGATAACTCTGATAACTCAATCATACGTTCTTACCTGTTCAGTACTAACAGAGTTCTTCCTCTGAGGTTTTCTTGACCAACTCCTCTCTCTCCATCCCACCATCTTCTGGGTCATGCATTGAAGCATCCTGCAGTTTTCTCTCTCCCTGTAGTTAGCAAGCTTTATTGCCATTTGGGGGTTACTTTCTATTATTGTTGCTGCCTCTGGGACCTCACTGAGGACAGGTATTCTTCTCTATAGACCTAGTGTACACACAGGACCAGGCACATAGGAGGTCCTGCATGCACGCTTGGTGACTTGGAATGAAGGTGTGTTCTCCCACTATGGTGTATGGGTGGTGCTGGGCTGTCTCAGGGCCCTGCAAGTCCTGCTCTGCCTTGGCCTAGGAACAAAGCTTCCCACTTGAATCTAGGGCAACACCATCCCCCAGGGCTTTCCTCTATCCTGAGAATTAAGTGTGTGTATCCAGATAAGACATTTCTGGAAGGATGTACCATTACCGCCTCCATTATCCCATCCCAGGCAGACATCTCTGGTAAAGCAGGGAAATCCCAAAGGGACAGCTACCTTGTGGGGTATCTCTGAGAACATGTTTGCCCTGCTCCTGAGGGTTTGCTTGGGAAAGTACTTACTTCAATGGGAATAGATGCCAGCTCTGCAAATGGGGATGCTGGCTTGGCATCCCCACTCACCTTGAGGCAAGCAGGAGGGTGTCTGGGCCCTCTTAGAGCAATTCTTCTGCAGGTCCCTTGGCTAAACCCCACATTCCCAGATCTCAGTGTGGATCTTCTGTCTCAGAGCTAGCATTTTCTAATACATTGTGTAGTTATTATGTGTACTGGCTGAAGCCTGGGTTCAGCTCCGGGCTTTGCCACTTCGTGATGTGCAATTTGGATGAGCTTTCTAATGTTTATTTTCTCTATTTCCTCATCTGTAACATGGGGAGAAAATAATAATACCTACCTCAGAGGATTGTTGTGAGCATTAAATGAGTTAATAGATTATACGTTATACATAGTAAATGCTTAGTACACTTAGAAATGTTAGTCAGAACTCATGTCTAATGCACTGTGTAGCCTCAGAAAAGCCCTTGCCCCATCTCCTAGCTGGGTTTCTAGCATCTGAGGGCCCTAGTTCTCTCCCATTTCACCAGTCAGTCCCACCCTGTTTGGCTTCCAAACACTCATGGCATGTTAGCAGTGCAGCTGGGCACAGGTCTGGAATCCCTCTCTGAACGAAGGGCCTTGACGGTAGTTTGGGTGATAATCATGATGATTCACTTTTTCTCTTTTGGTTCTAAAGACCACCCCCTTGGGTGTGGGCTGGGAAATACTCTGCAATTTACAACAGTGCCAATTCTTGGTGAGGCTCATCTAATTTTTAAAATTCTTTTTATCATATATTTTTGGTAGGGGATGTGGAAAAGTATTTGGTAGGAGAAAAGTATCTGGAAACAATGACCCATAAAGACACCCATAAAGGTGTCCGATCCTGGAAGGCAAAGAGAAGAGGCACAAGCTGATGCTCCCTCCTGTCTCGGCCTCTGAAGCGGGTGGAGTCTTGGAAAACTTCTTGATTCTGATGGAACTTCTTTTAATGGTCTTAGTACCCTAAGTAATTACCCTTAATATGCAGGTGAAATTTTCCAATCTTTTCTGTCCTTTTTTGGCATGCTTGAGTTTACAGTGGGTATATTGTGTATTTTACTGCTTTTCACTTAACATTATATCACAAGCATTTCCTCAACTTATTAAAAATTCTTTGTAACATCATTTTCTTGCTGTAGAATATTTATTTCCAAGTCTGCATCATAATTCTCTTAACATTCCCCTAATGATGCAAATTTAAATAGTTCTATATTTTTTCTATGGCAAATAGAGCTGTTATAAGCCTTTTTTAAGCGGAAATTTTGGCCCATATTTCAGCATATTGTTTTCAGGATAGACTTTGAGAGGTACAATTTTTGGATCAAAGAATACTAACAGTTACAAGATTCTTGGCACACTGCCACATGTACTGTCAGAGAGGTCATGCCCACGTTTATATTCACTAGCCAGTGCGAACCTAGTGACTTTGGGTAAGAGTCTTTTAAATGATCTCTGGCCTAATTTAATATGTTAAACTGCAATACACACAGGTACACCCATATTTACTACACATATATATGCACATACATGTATATATACAAGTGTATACATATACATCTACCTGTCTATATCTAAATCGAATCTATCTATCTATATCTACATCTCTATAAAGTTGACCCTTGAACAATGTGAGGGTTAGGAATACCACCCCCATCTCTACACAGTCGGAAATACATGAATAAGTCTTTTGACTTCCCCAAAACTTAACTACTAATAGATTACTGTTGAGTAGACGCCTTACCTATAACCTTAATCAATTGTTGTATGTATCATATAGTATATTCTCATCATAAAGTAAGCTAGAGAAAAGAAAACGTCACTAAGAAAATCATAAGGACTGCGTGAGGTGGCTTGCACTTGTAATCCCAGCTACTTGGGAGGCTCAGGTGGGAGGGTTGCTTGAGCCCAGGAGTCCAAGGCTGCAGTGAGGTATGATTCTACTGCTGCACTGCAGCCTGGGCAACAGAGAGAGACCTATGTCTCAAGAAAATTATAAAGAAAGAAAATCATAAGGAAGAGAAAATATATTTGATATATTTACTATTCATTAAGTGCAAGTGGATCATCAGAAAGATTTTCATCTTCATGTTGAGCAGGCTGAGGAGGAGGCGGGGTTGGTCTTGCTGTCTCAGGGGTGGCAGAGGTGGAAGAAAATCTGCATACGAGTGAACCTGCTCAGTTCAAATCCGTGTTGTTCAAGGGTCAGTGGTGTATATATACATACATATATACAAACATACATGCATATATGTATTTTTTATTAGTAATGCAGCTGCACATTTTCTTCCTGTTAGAATCATTTTTCAATGGCAGGTGATTTATAGTGGGTGGAATAAACAAGCTACAGAACTTCCTTCTACCTCCCTGGGGGTAGCTGCAGTTAGCTGCCAAGAATTCCAATTCAGCTTTGCTATTTAAAATCTCCAGCCTTGTTTTAAAAATCAAACATGTCTGTGAGGGGAAAATCTCTCTCCATGTAAACAAACAAAAAATATCTTTCTGATAATACATTTCAACAGGGTATTGAAAGGAATGAAAAATACTTATGGTAAAGAGCTTTCTTCACTTTTAGGCACCTCTGCATCTCACTACCTTGGCTAATTCTAAGTTTAAGGAAGAAGAAAGGAGCAAGGTTTATCACCCCCCACCCCCCCTTATTTTGGGAGGTTTGTTTGTTTGTTTGTTTGTTTGTTTGTTTTTGTGACAGAGTCTCGCTGTGTCACCCAGGCTGGAGTGCAATGGCCCAATCTTGGCTTACTGCAACCTCTGCCTCCTGGGTTCAAGCAGTTCTCCTGCCTCAGCCTCCTGAGTAGCTGGGATTACAGACACGTGCCACCACACCTGGCTAATTTTTGTATTTTTAGTAGAGACAGAGTTTTGCTATGCTGGCCAGGCTAGCCTCCAACTCCTGGTCTCAAGTGATCCGCCCACCTCGGCCTCCCAAAGTGCTGGGATTACAGATGTGATCCACTGCACCTGGCCTATCACCCCTTTTTTACTAATGAGGAACAAAACTCCAAGAGGAGAGCCACCTGACTCTGCTCCATGTCATCTCCCAGGAGCTGCCTTGTCTTATTCACCTAGTGAGTATCAACTGCAAGACACCAACAGATTCATTCAATTGTCAGCCCACATGTGGTGTCTAGTAATTGCACAGGTACCCAGTATTGAATGGATGACTAGTATTGCTCTGGTATCTAGTATTGCACAAATATCTAGTATTGCACAGGTGCCAGTATTGATCAGATGCTAGTACTGCACAGCTATACCCAGTATTACACAGGTACGTATTGCCCAGGTGCAAACATTGTTTGATGCTAATGTTGTACAGCTGTCCAGTATTGCACGGGAGCCAGTATTGCTCAGGTGCCCAGTATAGAATAGGTGCTTAGTATTGCATAGGGGCCAGTATTGCACAGGTATTCTGCATGGAACATGTGTTGATATTACTCAGATGCTAGTGGTACACAGCTGTTCAGTAGTGCTTAGATGCTAGTATTGTACAGGTGCCAGTATTGCCCAGGTGGCTAGTATTCCACAGCTAGCCAGCATTGCACAGGTGCCCAGTATGGAACAGATGCTAGCATTGCACAGGTATCCAGTACTTATAACATATGTGAAGCCTGCTCCCCCTGGCATCTCCATGACCTCATTTCTTAGGAAAATGAGAAAGTGGGACATGAGTCCCATACTGGATTTTATGACCTTGTCTGAAACACTTGCCTGACTTCTAGCACAACTTTTTTTGGTCTCATGTTCTCACATGGGCGCAGGATGGCATTCCGACCTGAGAAGTGTGTCAGAGCTGAGCCGGGGAAGAGTAGTGAACTTGGAATCATCTACGTTTTCTTCCCTCCTGTGTCCCTCCCACCACACACTCCACACACATGCCTCGGCATCCCTTTCGGCGATCCTGTCTCCAGATGAAGAGGGAAGGTGGTGGGCCTTCTCACTATTCTCCCTGCTTCCTCCCTGCCTGGAGGGACGAACTTGGCAGAGAGCTTTCTAATACTCATCCCAAAGAAGAAAACTTGCAGGATAAAATTTCTGACTCAGGTCAAAAGTCTGGGTGGAATGGCCTTCCCCCTGGCCTCCCAGAGGCATAGAGGCCAGGCCTCATGAGGTAGCCCTTCTGAATCCTTTGCTTTCATTTTCTCTTTGGGATCCTAGTTAGGTATCTTTTGTTGCAGAGGAGCTGCAGATGTGTCTATGTGATACTTAAAAACTTGGTTTATTCCATAGAGATTTTAGTACAAAGGCAGATGAACGGTCTTCATCCACAAACTCAACAGGTCTAGTTTGGTCTTTTGCTCCAGGGGCTATTGTGTTCTGTACACATGGTGCTTCATAACCAATTCAGGGTCATATTGATTCACAATTGTGTTAAAAGAGGATTTTGGTGCTCACTTACGCAGCACATATACTAAAATTGGAATGATACAGAGAAGATTAGCACGGCCCCTGTGCACGGATAACATGCACATTCATGAAGCGTTCCATATTTTTATTTAAAAAAAAAATTAAGAGGATTTTGTCTCATCCTGAAAGATCTCTCATAAGGTGCTTTTCCCTGTTCAGGCCTCAGTAATTTCTAGGCTGTCTTCCTCCCCAGAGTACAACCTCTAATTCCTCTCAACATTGGATGCAACATAATTTGCAAATCTGACCATATCTGCACCCACTTTCCTCCTGTAAAGGGCTCTTACCACCTTCAATTACAGCATAGTGGCCAGCCCCCTCATTAGCTGATTCTTTGCAGTCTCTGTGTCTGGAGTCATCCTCGGTTACTTCCATACATGCCTGAAGCTGCAGGAAGAATTGCACACTTGCAGGTTCCAATATCACCTTGATTTCTCTGCATTTGTCATCCCCTCACCTAGACAGCTCCTTCAAAACCCATCTCAGAATTCTCCCTCCAACAATCCTTCCCTGACTTCCCCTCAGGCCATTTGGTCCTCTGTGATGGAACCGTCGCAGCTTGGACTATTTTAACACATCTCTTATTGCAGCCAGTGTCCTCCAGGGAGCCAGTAAGGCCTTGCTCAGCTCCAAATCTCTGGCATTGCATCACCTGTAGTGTAAATGCAGAGAACATTTGTGTTCCGATTGAAGGAATTAAGGGTGTTATCTCTGCCTGGGAGCTGAGGTCTGGATGCCTACCATCCTTTCACCCTAACACCTCCATTTGTTACCTTAAGAAGACAATGTCCGTGCACTGCAGCTATGAACAAAATGGTCCTTCCTGGGCCGAGCGCAGTGGCTCACGCCTGTAATCCCAACACTTTGGGAGGCTGAGGTGGGCGAATTACCTGAGGTCAGGAGTTCAAGGCCAGCCTGGCCAACATGGTGAAACCCCTTCTCTACTAAAAGTACAAAAAATTAGCTGGGCATGGTGGTGGACGCCTGTAATCCCAGCTACTTGGGAAGCTGAGGCAGGAGAATTGCTTGAACCTGGGAGGTGGAGGTTGCAGTGAGCCGAGATTGCATCATTACACTCCAGCTTGGGCAACGAGAGCAAAACTCTGTCTCAAACAAAACAAAACAAAACAAAACAAAAAAGGTCCTTCCCTGGAGAAAGGAGTGGCCTCACTCTGACTTGGGGAATCTCAGTAAGCCCAGAGGAAGCTTTATCTTGAGAAAGCTGAATATAGAACTTGTTTCTAAGTACTTTTTGAGAGAAAAAAAATGATAATAATTTCAGCTACTTGAAAAATAAAAGGTGGCTAATGTAATGTATTTGGTTCTAAAAAAACTAGGAGATCTGCATATCTTAACATCAGCTTTGGAGGTCTATAATGTTGGCAAGAGACCTCTTGATTACAGGATGATCTTAGAATAGAGGCTGGCGAACTCCACCCAACCTTATTGCCAGGGCTCTGGATTTATGGATCCACCCATGAACCAAAACATTCTCACAGCTGTATGCCTCTATGTGTTCCTGTCATAGCAAACCAATAAAAAAGACCAAGCCTGCAGTGAAATCTCTCATACACTGGCCAGAGGATGGAGAAAAGTTTTCTGCTTTAAACTCTTGCATGTGGTTTGAGAAACAGAAGATGTTTTTGATTTTCTGGAGAGAAAGCTGGGACACTTTAAAGACCTATGAGCCCTGTTATTTAGTTCATTGCATTGTTCATTCAACATGTATTTATTGAGTACTCACAGGTACCAGGCACAATGTTAGGCAGTGCCTACCTTTTTGGAAGACAATTCTCCATGGGTCTCTTGCATTTTTCACATCTGTTGAGTGAGGCAGGAACTGCACTGTGTTCTTGACTACCTTTTCCAGGATGTTTGTGTATTAAACAGACTTGGAAGACTCAGTAGTAGCTCCCTCCAGTGCAAAAGGCAGGCATTTTACTGCCCATTATGAGATTCTGATTTTCTTGGTTCAAGATTTCTCTTCTGGAACTCCACCCACCATATGGATAAACATCCTCTGAGATCACCCACATCACCCACGTGTAACTTGGAGATGAAGAGATGCCATTCAAATATGCTGATGTCATGCTGCTTGCTGGGCTGTAAGTGCCTTTGTCTCTGACCCAGGTATCTCATGTCTTCTGTCAGCATCTATGAAACTGGTACAGGCCGAATTGCTCACTTAAAAGCAGGGCAAAACCTCAGACCCTTCACAATTCTTGGCAAGTTTCTATCTTCCTTTAACTTACTATTCAAAACATGAAAATGCAAATATTTTGTCACCATGTTACTGGTAAGAACCGTGGAGCACGGAGAAGTTAAGTAACTCTTCCTAGGTCACGCAGAGCTAGTTAGTGCCTGAGATGAGATTTTTGTCCAAGTCTGTCCAATTCCAGAGCCACTCTCTTTTCATAGCATCATGCTGACATGCTAAATTGCAAACATTAAAATGCCTGTAGTTCTACTTGTGACAGTGGGCCAGCTAAAGTACTGTTGGCCCCTAAATCATTCCCGTTGCTATGATGATAAAAATATTTAGGTAAGGAATGAAAAACAATTGAGCAGATTCTCTCCAGGGAGGACAAAAAGATAAAATCATGAAGGGGAGTTCCTTCCATTAAAAAAAGAAGAGAAAAATTCTCTCTAATATTTACATAACAATTGGCTCAAAGCCTTGACCTCCTGCCGCTTCTTCTGGTGAATAGATGAGATCCATCTCTCTCCAGGCAGGATGGGCCGAGTCATGTGAAATTCAGACTAAACAATGGAGCAGCTGGAGGAGTGGGTGAGCCCCAGGGTGGGGAGGCCTCCAGCTCCACAGGCAGGGTCTGAGCCTTGCTAGATCTTTTGAAGCCCCTTTGTGAATTTCCATGGTGCATTTTCATCTTTTGTCTTGTTTAACTTGATCATTATCTTATCCATATGATAGAGACTGACTTGTTCCTTCAGTGACTCTTTATTACCTATGCAACAAAGTCCTAATTTCTTAGCTTGGGACTGAAGCCGCTCTGTGGTCAAGCCCTTATATACTGTGCAACTGGCCCAAGCCTCCCTTCCTCTCTAAAGCATTTCCTAAGTCCATCTCACTCCCAAGATAGAACTGCTGTCTCTCTCCTTAGTGTTTTAAATTGATCTGTATCACTACTCTCTCAGCATCCATAATACTTTAGGGCTTATATACATTTACATGTTTATCTTCTCCCCTAAGCTAGGGACCCCTGAAGGCAGAGGCTGCTATATTCAGCTATGTAATTTCAACACTTACATGGCACCTAATAAATGTTTGTGGATTACAGCTATATGCTCAGACACACACACATATATATTATCTATCTGTCTCTGAATCTGAAATTTAATCACTAAATACTCTTAGTTTGGGAATGAGCACTTTGAAGAAGCACAAATCATCTAAGAAGTGTTGGTAGAGATGCTTTGGCATGATGTAATCTAGATGATCACTTTCCTTTTCATAAGACTGGCCTGGGTGCAAGCGTCCTGGGTGCTGGAAGTGTGGATGAGGTGTGACCGGGCTGGCAGCACTTGCTATCTCTATAAGCTAATCATCCCACCAAGAGCAGATAGACTCCACTGCATTATCTCTCCCCACCAGGAGGAGAGACCTCTCAACCAGGCCAGCTCTGACTAGGGATGGCGATGCTGGCAGAGGTGCCTGGGCCATCACTGTCCAGGGCCACTGGGTGGCAGAGACCTGGCTGGGGATTCTCTGATCCCAGCACTGGTCAGTCATGCCAGCATCCATGAGTCTTGATGCCACCTGCTCTGCTCCCTGGGCAGCTCCTGCTGACTCATCTCAACCTCCTGAAGGGAGGCCAGACAGGCCTGAGATAAATGGCTCCTCTGCCATTAGAAACTGTGAGACCTCCAGTAAAGCTCATTGACCTTTCTGCGCCTCAATTTCTACAGATCTAAAGGGAGGATAAGGATATCCACTTGCCAGGATTATTTCGAGGATTAAAGGAGGCTTATGTGCAAAGAAGCTGGGATTTTCTACAGACAGAGCTCTGTCCCTTTCCCTCTTCTTCCAGCCCTTCTCTGCCCCATCCCCTCTCTTCCTTTCCTCTCCTCTTTCTTCCTTCTTAACAGTCTTTTTGACTCTTTGGTGTGTGCAAATTTGTGCATTATTTACCCCAACTAATACTGGTTGCAGGCGTACTGCAGAATGACTTAGTGCATTGCTGGAGGAAGTATCAGATTTAAAAACCTGGTCCCTAATCTAAGAGAGGATTATTAATTGCCCACAAGTGTCCACCAGTGTGCACTGTGTGTGTGTGTGCATTATCTCTTTAAGTTGCCCTGCTCTCTGGTGTGGCCATCTGGCCTCTGCAGTTAGCCTGCAACAGTTCCCTCCTCGTGGCATCTGAGCTAGGCCACCTGGGACAAACCAGCTCTGCAGCTTCCATGTCATCACTACTGCTGCTGAGCCTGATTCTGGCTGGGTCTGGGGACCCAGTAGACTGGGAGCAGACTGTGTTTCAATTGTTTTCCAGGACACTAGGCAGGCAAAAGAGTGAGGATAAAGGGAGGTGAGGAAGGGGAGGTGGGTGGCCAGGAAGTCAAGCTTAGTATAGACAGCTCCTGGGCCCAATGAGGGAGAAAGGAATGAGTTACCATCATCCTTCCCCCACATAGGCACCTGCTCTCTAGGAGGCCTGGAGAGCCCTGGGCTCATCCTCTTCTGGAGCCTTTTCACCCCAATGAGTGTCTATGTGTAGGTTCTGGTGCCTCCTCTGTGCTCACTGGACAGTGATCTGTGCTCCCAAGATGTGGGTGCTCAAAAACCTGAAATGGCATTGCCACAGGAAGGGATGTTAGAAACCATTTACCTGAGTGTTTCCAAAATGTGCTCCGAGGACCACTTGGTCCACGAGTTCCTAGCAGGTATCCTGTGAGCAAATGGGGTCTCTGGTTCAACATGCTTGGGAAAGGCTATGTGCACAGCTCCCCTCCCACCAGTGTCAGCATCCACACTGGGCCAGTGAAGACGCTGAGGAGCCTGCACTGCTTTCACTTTACATGATACATCATTTTCTAAACTGACTTGTGCATATTCATTGGGACTATTTATCGCCATTTTTGCCACACTGGTGTTCTGAAGATCAGTGTGGGCCATGCAGATACAGCCAAGCCCTTTATTTCATAGATGAAGGCCTGCGAGCTCGGGTCACCAGGAAAAGGTCTCACTTTTGGACCAGGCTTCTGCCATCACTGCTTCTGTGAGCTCCCAGCTCATCTCCCCCACCACGGCCCCAGGATTGCCAGCTCCTCTGACAGGTGGACCCCCCACTGAGCTCACATTCCCCATAATCCTCCCAGGGAGATCTTTGGGACCTTTCTGCCAACTCCCAAGTGGAGATGGTGCAGCCTCAAGAAGCCTGAGCCCCAGGGAGTACCTAGGTGACCCCAGCACCTGGCGTGCAGTCTTTAACCTCATAGCTGCTGGTCCTTGGAGTGACAGCTGAGCTGTTGAGAATCTTGGAAAAACTCGCCTGGAAGGGGATGGTTAACGAGTTCATCTTCTCTTCCTGTTACTCTGTGATTTTGAGTGACAGCTACTCCTCAGGAAGTGTGCAGAAGTAGTGCAATGAAGAATGTTTGTTTACCGTTGCACACAGTTGCTGACACTGGAAGACAGGGAGGTCTGAGCACTTGACCCTCAACGCTGGGAGTCAGGCACAACAGAGGTGTCATTATCAGCATCATTTGTACATGAGGGAGGAGAACACAGAGGCCAGAGGGGTCAAACAAGTTGTTCAAGGTCCTGGGACCAGGAAAGGGGAGCTGGGACCCAAAGCCATCGAGCGGAGCTCTGCAGCCTCTGCTTCCACCCCTGGGTGCCACGGTCACTGTGATTGGAAGGACAAGACTCACTCATATTTTTGGATCAGGTCCGTTTGTTCTAATACTGCACCTTGGAAAATCAACACTTCAGCTAGTGCCCTGGCCACTGGGAAAGGCTATTTCTAGAGGGACATTTCACCCTTCCTTTTGTTTCATGCAGCTGGTGCCCCTGTAGGGAAAGGAAAGCTGGTCACTTGTCCTTCCTCCCTTGGCAGGCTTGGGAGCCGCCTGTACTGGCTGTGCTCTCTGGGAACTGGCCCCCACAGGAGCCAGAAATGAACTGTCCTGGCCCCGTCAGAGAATATAATATTGCACAGGTGAAAAGCAAGCCCTGGGTGGCGTTTATCTTTCCCCAGATAACTACAGTAATACTGTCGGACTCTGAATGCTCGGTTACATTTCAAATTTATTTCCAATCGTTCTGAGCTGGATCAATGGGAGACAAAGGTACCTTTTAGCTCTGGCACCTGCTGTTCCCCCCAAATGTCAAGGACTGACATTTGATGCCATTATCCCCAGTCAGCATACAGATGACTTATTTCCTTGCTTCCCCAGCCCCCGGGTACCCCGGCACCCCCTCACTCTCAACAAGGACTTTCCTGCCAGTGAGCTGATGTTGTCCTGCACTGCCCAGGGGGCCCCATGTGCCCAGATTTTCTCCCACCTCCGTGGAGCAAAAGGTGGCCTCTGGGGTGGCCATCGCCTCCCTGGGTCCCTGGGAGTGGCCTCTTGTAGCGCGAGTCCTCCTTCGTTCCTCCCTGGGCAGGCACCTAGTGTTTCCAGGTGCCTATCTTGGGAAGAATCAAGTGCTCTCTCTCTCTGTCTGGTGGTATCAGCAGGGGTGCTGGGCGATGGGGTGTATTTTTCCTGATGGAGATGGGGGAGGCATTCAGGGAAGTGAAATCTGTTGTCCCTCAAATAAAGTACTCCTTTCTGCTGCTATCACCAGCATCTTGGAGGGCAGGGTCGCCCTGCAGGGCTGCATCTGCACTCTCAGCAAACTCCGTGCCCTTGGCCTCATTGGTGTGGTACGTGCCCTTGTGCCGGTACATGTAGCGCAGCATGACGAAGAGGAGGGAGATTAGGACAATGGCCACAGCAGCAATCACGCCTGCAGGTGGGAAGAGGTGCAAGGGTCAGTCTGAGGCAGGAGCTCTGGGGCCTGGGATGGGGGTCAAGACCCACAGGGGTTGTGTGAGGACAGATACAATGCCACAACCGAAACAGATGCTCCTTGATTTATGATGGGAGCCAGGTTCCTGTAAGCCCATAATAAGTTAAAAATACTGTAAATGAAAAATGCATTTAATACTCCAAACCTACTGAGCATCAAAGCTTGGCCTAGCCTACCTTAAGCAGGCTCAGAACACTTACATTAACCTAAAGTTGTGCAAAATCATCTGACCCAGAGACTATTTTATAATATAGTGTATCATACTATATATTGCCAGCCTGGGAAATGGTCAAAGTTCAAAATTCAAAGTACCGTTTCTACTGAATTCTTTTGCATTCACGCCATTCCAAACTCAAGAACTCATAAGTTGAACCGTGTACACTGGAGACAACTGTACCAACACCAAACAGGCCAGTTCATTCCTTCCCCATGCTTCACCAACCTGTTGTGTGGTGGCACTGTAACCTGTGCCTTCCTAAAATAATCCACCTTTCCCCTTCTCTCCTCTCCTTCCTTCCCTCCCTTTTCATTTTCTTCCTCACAGTTCTGCTACTAACCACTCTAACCACTCTGCAGACAGGTTAGAATCATACCCCAGGACTGAACGTTGTTTGGAGATTTTCCATTCTAAAACTAGGAAAGTCCCAGAAAACAGGGCAGAGCTGGTTGCTCTATGTACACTATAGAGGGGGAAAAAAGATGAGGCTATTAACTGTGCTTGGGGCAGGTTGTGTGGTTTGTGTTTTTCAATGGCCCGATGGCTGCTCCTCACCCTACCCTGCTCCCATTCCCTCCGGGGGACTGAGGACTGGGCGAATCTGCTGGAGGAGCAGGACTTGGCCACACAAAGGACTGAAGTGGGAGAGGGTAACGCAGAGGATGCCAAGGTGGTGGCTGTGCGAGGGGTAGTCACCCCTCACTTCTGCTAGGACTCCAGAGGGGTGGGGAAGTACAGTGTGAAGCTGCTCAGGAGGGGTCAGATCAATCAGGACCTTGAAAGTGAGGGGGCAGCAGTCTCATGGGGTGGGGGTGTTTTGAGTTTGGGCATTTACTTTGAAGCTGCAGAACAAGCCTCTGTCTTTTCTTAGAATGCAGGCTTATTTGGAGGCCTTGGGGAGGGACTGCTGAAGAATATGGAAAGTCTGAAACTGCTCCCAAGTCCCACCTTTACAGAACAATTTCCTAAACTTCCTACTACCTTCAGGGGTACACTTGTATCTGCAAAATGTTAATAATACCATCTAAGAAGAAAAAACGCTCAGTGGTGCAATGAGTTGGAGAATGCCAGATTACACAGAGTCCAACAGGTGTCTTTGATTGCTTGCTGCTGATGCTTTTTCTTTCTTTTCAAATTGTAGATGTTTCCTGAGTTATTAATAAGCTGCTGAGAAGTGTGGATCTCAAAGAAGGTCGCAGAGCACACAGCACCTCCCAAACTTGGTTGTTCTTCAAACACAGTTTGCAGTCACAGCCATGACCCATGGCGAGCCCCTTGCCCAGGGTTCAAAGCAAGGCAAAGGCAGGCTCAAGTTTCCTTGAGGATGGAGGGTTGGGGGTCATGGACCCAGGGAAGACAATAATGTGAGATGAGGGAGATGGTGGAGAAGTCTAAGTAGCCTGGTCAGTCTGCCCTCATCCCACCTCCACCCTCAACCTCCTTCACCAAAGCTGCTGCCTCTCCAGCCCCTGAGTTCCTGTGAGTCAACAGCCCTGAGAAAGGCCAATAAATACATACATAGATATGTACGATGTATGTGTGTATATATATATATTTACCCAGGGCTAGACTCCTCCATTCCACATTCAAAACCACCTCTGAGGGAGAGAAAAAATTGCTACAGCCACCACTGCCCAAGTCCTTAGGTCAGTTCTCCCCTGGATGTTTTCACCAAGGCCCCCCACCCTGGCTGCTTAAAGGGCTCTGTGATGAGAGCTCACCTGCAATGATGACAATGTCAATTATGGTAGGGGTGGAGGCCTCCATCCAGCCATCCACCCCTCCAGCCATCCCTGGATCAGGCTCTGTGAACAGAGGACAAGAATCTGAGGTCAGAGAGGAAGACTTTCCATGCCTAGCAGCACCTTGGCCCAAGCTGCATCCTTTGCTCAGGTGTAAGCAGCTCTGAGAATGGGTCCAAGTGGACAGAGACAGTGTGGTGCACCCACCAACTCCTAGCAGGGGTGCACAGACCAGGAACCAGGTTCTGCTTGGCCACTGACTGGGATGGAACTGTTTGAACCTGAACCACCAGGTCGCTCCAGGCCCATTTGAGTTCTCTGCCATATGCCTCCACTGAGGGTGCTGCCTACACCTGGAAGATGATCAACAGATGTCTGTGGTATGTATGAAGGCAGGTACTCTTGTTGTGTTTAAGAAAGAATGTTTGTGGAGTGTCTGATGCTCACACCAGCTATCTCAGTCCAATTTGTGTTCCTATAGCTGAATACCTGTGTAATTTATAAAGAAGAGAGGTTTATTTAGCTCACAGTTCTAGTGGCTGGGAAGTCCAAATTGGGCAGCTGCATCTGGTGAGGGCCTCATACTGCTCCCACTCATGGCAAAAAGCAGAAGGGGAGCAGACATTCGCAAAGAGACCACAAGGTGATGTAGAAAGCAAGAGAGTTTAGAAAGCTGAATTTGCTTTTATAACAACCTGCTCTCCAGTGACTAATCCAGTCTCACGACAGCTAGAACTCCCTCCCTCCCTCAAGGGGGTATTAATATATGCAGGAGGGATCTGCCCCTGTGACTCAAATATCTCCCACTAGGTCCCACCTCCCATCACTGCCACCTTGGGAATCAAATTTCAACATGAGCTTTTGCAGGGTCAAACCACATCCAAACCATAGCACCAGGTGTTGCTTTAACTGCCTTCTATCTACTCTATCATGCAGTCTTCACATCCATCCTATGAGGTGCCTGGTGTTATTGGCCCGTCTCACAGGAAGAACACCAGGGCTCAGAGACGTGATGTGCCCGTGATCACACAGCTCATCCGATATCAGGTCAGGACTTGGCCAGTGCTCTTGCCTCTGGAGTGCACTTTCTCTCTTGGAGAAGCCCTTCCCAGGGCTCCTGTCTGAGGAGTCATTCCTGAAGCCCTCCCATAGGTCTTTACATTGAATCTGCTGTGGGAAGGACCACTCTATGACACTCTCCAAGTTACTGAGTGTGTTTTTTCACAGCTTAATGGCCTGGCCAAAGAGGGTAGGATGTCTAGGACATTGGGGACCAGGATGTTTCCTAGAGCTGCTGCACAGAATGCCTTCTCTCCTCTGGGAGATGATTGTGAAGAAGGATTTATTGGATCACAGAAATATCAGTGTTAACATAGGAAATCCCATGTTCCCATTACAATGGCTCTGCATAATAAAACAGAGAAGGATGCTTCATAATAGTCATTTCCACTCAGATAATCACTTTAATTATAGTGCTATGAGGTCATTCTCCCCAGTGCAGCTGCCAGATGCCTCTTTCTTATAAGTAACTGCCTGCTGGAGTCAGGAGTCATAGTGGGTGAGGGGAAAACAGACTCCCAGCTAGGGGTCCACAGCAGGACGCAGATGGGCCAAGCTAGGGGTGTCTGGGGCCACCAAGGAGCTTGGAGGTGGGGAAGAAGATAACACAAGGCATTGAGGCCGCCAAGGGACCCAGTGAACACTGGGTCAGGAGTCAGGACCTTGGGAGCCAGGAACCAGGCAGGGTATAGGATCCAGCATTCATGGTGCTTCTCAGTAGTAAGACCTGAAGCAGGAGCCATAGCAAGTTCAAGTGGGTGCTAGACTTTATTATACAGTGTGAACAAGTGCAGCCTCCAGTTTAGTATCTAGCACATAGTAGGTACTCAATAAATATTCACTGAATGCATGAGTAAATGCATGCATATATAAATGAATGGATTTAGTGGTGGGGTTCTAGACTTTTCCAATCACCAAGCACCTCAAAGTTCAGAAAGAAAGAATAACACCTTGCTTAAGTAGGCATGGATGGTTATAGAAGCTCAAATACCCAGAACTGCCCTCCGAAATTTTCCAGGTGAAGACAACATTTCTTATGACAGTTTGTCCAACACAATCAGGGTTAGAAGAGACTGTTATTTCCTCTTCCTTTAAAACAACTAACAATCGCTTACTAGATGCCAGGTGCAGGTCTCAACATTTAATGCATTTTAATATGGTCCTTGCAACAGTTGCAAGAACGTTGCTTGGAGATTATTCATTCTAAAACCAGGAAAGTCCCAGAAAACAGGGCAGAGCTGGTTGCTGTATATACACTATACAGGGGGTAAAAAGATGAGGTTATTAACTGTGCTTGGGGCAGGTTGTGTGGTTTGTGTTTTTCAATGGCCCGATGGCTGCTCCTCACCCTACCCTGCTCCCATTCCCTCCTGGGGATTGAGGACTGCGGAAATCTGCAGGAGGAGCAGTTAACTTGGCCACACAAAGGACTGAAGAGGGAGAGGGTAACGCAGAGGATGCTAAGTTGGTGGCTGTGCGAGGGGCTGTCACCCCTCACTTCTGCTGGGACTCCAGAGGGGTGGGGAAGTACAGTGTAAGGCTGCTGAGAAGGGGTCACATCACTCAGGAACTTGAAAGTGAGGGGGCAGCAGTCTCATGGGGTGGGGGTGTTTTGAGTTTGGGCATTTACTTTGAAGCTGCAGAACAAGCCTCTGTCTTTTCTTAGAATGCAGGTTTATTTGGAGGCCTTGGGGAGGGACTGCTGAAGAATATGGAAAGTCTGAAATTGCTCCCAAGTCCCACCTTTATAGAACAATTTCTTAAACTTCCTACTGCCTTCAGGGGAACACTTGTATCTGCATAATGTTAATAATACCATCTAAGAAGAAAAAACGCTCAGTGGTGCAATGAGTTGGAGAATGCCAGGTTACACAGAGTCCAACAGGTGTCTTTGATTGCTTGCTGCTGATGCTTTTTCTTTCTTTTCAAATTGTAGATGTTTCCTGAGTTATTAATAAGCTGCTGAGAAGTGTGGATCTCAAAGAAGGTCGCAGAGCATACAGCACCTCCCAAACTTGGTTGTTCTTCAAACACAGTTTGCAGTCACAGCCATGACCCATGGCGAGCCCCTTGCCCAGGGTTCAAAGCAAGGCAAAGGCAGGCTCAAGTTTCCTTGAGGACAGAGTGTTGAGGGTCATGGACCCAGGGCAGAAAATAATGTGAGATGAGGGAGACGGTGGAGAAGTCTAAGTAGCCTGATCAGTCTACCCTCATCTCACCTCCACCCTCAACCTCCCCCGCCAAAACTGCTGCCTCTCCAGCTCCTGAGTTCCTGTGAGTCAACAGCCCTGAGAAAGGCCAATAAATACATACATAGATATGTACGATGTATGTGTGTATATATATATTTACCCAGGGCTAGACTCCTCCATTCCACATTCAAAACCACCTCTAAGGGAGAGAAAAAATGGCCACAGCCACCCCTGTTCAAGTCCTTAGGTCAGTTCTCCCCTGGATGTTTTCACCAAGTCCCCCAACCCTGGCTGCTTAAAGGGCTCTGTGATGAGAGCTCATCTGAAGTCATGGCAGTTTCCATTATGGTGGGGCTCTGTGATGAGAACTCACCTGCAATGGTGGTAGTATGCATTGTGGTGGAGGCAGAGGCCATCCCTGGATCAGGCTCTGTGAACAGAGGACAAGAATCTGAGGTCAGAGAGGAAAACTCTCCATGCCTAGCAGCACCTTGGCCCAAGCTGCATCCTTTGCTCAGGTGTAAGCAGCTCTGAGAATGGGTCCAAGTGGACAGAGACAGTGTGGTGCACCCACCAACTCCTAGCAGGGGTGCACAGACCAGGAACCAGGTTCTGCTTGGTCACTGACTGGGATGGAACTGTTTGAACCTGAACCACCAGGTCACTCCAGGCCCATTTAAGTTCTCTGCAGTATGCCTCCACTGAGAGTGGTGCCTGCACGTGGTAGATGCTCAACAGATATCTGTGCTGTGTATGAAGGCAGGGACTCTTGTTGTGTTTAAGAAAGAATGTTTGTGGAGTGTCTGATGCTCACATCAGGTGTCTCAGTCCATTTTGTGTTGCTATAGGTGAATACTTGGGTAATTTATAAAGAAGAAGGGTTTATTTGGCTCACAGTTCTAGTGGCTGGGAAGTCCAAATTGGGCAGCTGCATCTGGTGAGGGCCTCATACTGCTCCCACTCATGGCAAAAAGCAGAAGGGGAGCAGACATTCGCAAAGAGACCACAAGGTGATGTAGAAAGCAAGAGAGTTTAGAAAGCTGAATTTGCTTTTATAACAACCTGCTCTCCAGTGACTAATCCAGTCTCATGACAGCTAGAACTCCCTCCCTCCCTCAAGGGGGTATTAATGTATGCAGGAGGGATCTGCCCCTGTGACTCAAATATCTCCCACTAGGTCCCACCTCCCATCACTGCCACCTTGGGAATCAAATTTCAACATGAGCTTTTGCAGGGTCAAACCACATCCAAACCATAGCACCAGGTGTTGCTTTAACTGCCTTCTATCTACTCTATCATGCAGTCTTCACATCCATCCTATGAGGTGCCTGGTGTTATTGGCCCGTCTCACAGGAAGAACACCAAGGCTCAGAGACGTGATGTGCCCGTGATCACACAGCTCATCCGATATCAGGTCAGGACTTGGCCAGTGCTCTTGCCTCTGGAGTGCACTTTCTCTCTTGGAGAAGCCCTTCCCAGGGCTCCTGTCTGAGGAGTCATTCCTGAAGCCCTCCCATAGGTCTTTACATTGACTCTGCTGTGGGAAGGACCACTCTATGACACTCTCCAAGTTACTGAGTGTGTTTTTTCACAGCTTAATGGCCTGGCCAAAGAGGGTGGGATGTCTAGGACATTGGGGACCAGGATGTTTCCTAGAGCTGCTGCACAGAATGCCTTCTCTCCTCTGGGAGATGATTGTGAAGAAGGATTTATTGGATCACAGAAATATCAGTGTTAACATAGGAAATCCCATGTTCCCAATACAATGGCTCTGCATAATAAAACAGAGAAGGATGCTTCATAATAGTCATTTCCACTCAGATAATCACTTTAATTATAGTGCTATGAGGTCATTCTCCCCAGTGCAGCTGCCAGATGCCTCTTTCTTATAAGTAACTGCCTGCTGGAGTCAGGAGTCATAGTGGGTGAGGGGAAAACAGACTCCCAGCTAGGAGTCCACAGCAGGATGCAGGTGGGCCAAGCTAGAGGTGTCTGGGGCCACCAAGGAGCTTGGAGGTGGGGAAGAAGATAACACAAGGCACTGAGGCAGCCAAGGGACCCAGTGAACACTGGGTCAGGAGTCAGGACCTTGGGAGCCAGGAACCAGGCAGGGTATAGGATCCAGCATTCATGGTGCTTCTCAGTAGCAAGACCTGAAGCAGGAGCCATAGCAAGTTCAAGTGGGTGCTAGACTTTATTATACAGTGAATAAGTGCAGCCTCCAGTTTAGTATCTAGCACATAGTAGGTACTCAATAAATATTCACTGAATGCATGAGTAAATGCATGCATATATAAATGAATGGATTTAGTGGTGGAGTTCTAGACTTTTCTAACCACTATGCACCTCAAAGTTCAGAAAGAAAGAATAACACCTTGCTTAAGTAGGCATGGATGGTTATAGAAGCTCAAATACCCAGAACTGCCCTTTGAAATTTTCCAGGTGAAGACCAGCATTTCTTATGATAGTTTGTCCAACACAATCAGGGTTAGAAGAGACTGTTATTTTCCCTTCCTTTAAAACAGGTAATAATTTCATACTAAATGCCAGGTGCTGCTCTCCACATTTAATGTATTTTAACTCAGACCTTGCAACATTTCCATTTGATAGGAGTTATTATTAGCCCCATTTTCCAGATTTGGCAGCTGCGTCCCAGAAAAGTGTTATTTTCCCCGGCTTGTACCTTGAGAGTCAGAAGTCAATCATTTGAAGCCCTGGCAGCCTTGAGTCAGTGTGTTTAGCCCTACAGGGCACTGCGAAGTGTAGAGCCTTGGTAAGCTGGTTTCCAGATGAGATATTTGGCTTGAACAACTTGGGGTGCATTTCTTGGCTTCTGGTTAGGGACCTTGTACCCAAATCTGTATACTGGGAGACTATACACACTTCCAGCAGGGCAGCCAGGCTGGGAGGGGAGGTAGGACCTGAGAGCTTCGGGGCCTCATTGGGAGACCATTGGGATTGCCTGCTGGGCCTCCCAATGTGGGCTCCCTCCAAGCTCATGCCCCCTGAGGAGCGTGGTGGGCAGGAAAGGTCCCTCAGCTGGAACTACTCTCTCCATGCCCCCCACCCCACCAAGTGTGTGGAGCTGAATTTACATATGTTTCACAATGTGACAGACTCCAGGGGAGTGACATTTCAGCCCAACCAGAGCTGCCCTATATTAATAGATCAGAATCAGCATAGAGAGGAAGCTCAAGGCTGTCTGGGAAGGTGCGGATGCTGTGAGACAGCAATTCTCAAAGCATAGTCTCTGGGTACACAGCATCCTCTGGGAGCCTGTTAGAAATAGAAATTCTCAGGCCCCAGCCCAGACCTACTGAAGAAAAACACTAGGACTGGGACCCAGTAATTACTATAGTAGATTCTGATTCATGCTGTAGGCTGGGAAGTGCTGGTGTAAAGAGGGCTTCCAGAAGCGGTGACATCAGGATTGGTCCTTTAAGGGCAAATAGGAGTTTGCTGCACAAAGCCTATAAGCATTCCAGGCAGAGAGCTCAGCATCTAAGGCAGCTCTCCCCACTTCTCAGCTTTCTCCCCAGTGTCTGCTTGCCATCCACGGCTCCAAGGCTCCGGAAGCCTCTGGAGATGGAAGGGTGAGAGCCCCCCTTGGTGCACTCCCTTACCCTGTACCCATTCAGCTAGCAGCAGTGATATCAGGTCTTCGGAGAAGACTGGCTGAGTGAGCTCAGATCCTGCCCAGAAAGTAGGTGGTTGGTCTGCATCCAGCTTAACGGGCCTGGAATGAAAGCCTGCCCCTTGCTGGAGCTGAGGGATACTTCTGAGGTTGAGATTAGGATCATGCTGAGCTCAGCAACTAGGATGGGGGTGATCTGCAGGCAGCCTTGGGGGTGGGTTCATGGCAGAATAAGGCGTTGATTACAGCCAAGCTTGGGTCTGGTATCAGAAATAGACAATTACCCAGCACAACAATTGGACAGACATGAGAGGACCTATTTTTTGGAAAGACCCAAGCATCCTACTTTTTTTCTTCCCAGCCCTCCTCCAGGTTGCAAGGTCCCCCCGGCCCCCTGCAACACCCCACCAGACAGGAAGCTCCACACGTTCAGGCTTGTCTTGCTCACAACTCTATACTCAGCATTAGACTGGGTGCCTGGCACTGAATGACAACTGCTGAATGTTTGAAAGCCTTCTGGGGAACCACGAACCAACTAAACTGCAGCCTTCACTATGCTCATCTTTGTGGAGTTGGGAGTGGCTTTTCATCCATGGGATTTGCCATTGGCTACAGTCATTCCTACTAACTCTCTATGTCCTCAGGATGTCAGCTGTCCATTCTCTGGCAGAAGGCAGCCACCCCTGGAGGCAGCGGGGCACACAGGCACAACCCTGCAGTGCGGGCAGTGCTCTCTGCTTCAGTTGGCAGCTTGAGTGCAGCTGTTGGGGTGCAGAACCTCAGTTGCAATGGATTCTCAGGGCCAGTGGTATTTTTCAGATGTGGACGGAGAGCAGGGGTCAGGTGCTAGCCCTGAGGATGGAAGTCACACTCCTCTGTTGCCACCAAGAGCCTCTCTTCTTTTGCATTTTCAGATGACACTCTGCTAAAAAGTTCTCTTTTTTTCCTGCATGGGCTGGTCTTTACATTTCCCGGCCCATCTCCTATGGCTCCCCTCTGCCATAGGAGTTGTTGAAGGGGTTCCCCACTTCCTGTCTTCCTCCTGTCCATCTGTCCCAGCAAAGAAGGAAGAATTCAGGCACAGGGTGAGGGCTCGAAGGAGGGGAGTTGAGAATGAGGATGGCTTCAGACTAGAACACCTAGGTGTTCTGGGAGGAGGAAGATGATTTCAGCCTCAAAATCATGACAGGAAATGCAGGTGTTTCATGGGGGTCCTTGGAGACTTCCTGCAATGACAAACCTTGTTGATGACAGTGATGCAGCAGCAACAGCAACGTTGACTGCTTGACAGTTGGCCAGGTGCTGTGGCAGTTACCTGGAGTGTTCAATTGCGAGGAACCTACAAGCCTGGTTAGAAAAGTCAATTTACCAGGCCGGGTGCAGTGGCTCATGCCTGTAATCCCAACTTTGGGAGGCTGAGGTGGGTGGAACACCTGAGGTCAGGAGTTCAAGACCAGCCTGACCAACATGGTGAAATTCCATCTCTACTAAAAATACAAAAATTAGTTGGGCATGCTGGCGGGTGCCTGTAATCCCAGCTACTCAGGAGGCTAAGGCAGGAGAATCACTTGAACCTGGGAGGTGGAGGTTGTAGTGAGCTGAGATTGCATCATTGCACTCCAACCTGGGCGACAGAGTGAGAATCCCTCTCAAAAAAAAAAAAAAAAAGAAAGAAAGAAAAGTCAATTTAACAAGCACTCTGAAGCAGAAAGGCTTTGTGCAAGTCTGATTTGGGGTTCAAGAGCCAGACAGCAATGGGGGAAGGAACAGTAACCTTTGGGGACATGGAAAGTGCTTCTCAGCTAGCACTGTGGTTTTTCTTCCTGCTCTAGATTCCTGAGCATCCTTGCACAAGTGAAGCAGAAATCAGATGAGAGTTGAAGTACATTAACTAACTTTTCTTTTTGGTAGGAAAGGTCAAATGCATTTACTTGCCCTTGATGGCTGGCTATCATTGCTTCCGGAAAAGACGCAGTGTACAGGCTGTAGGGTCTCAGAATAAAGTGCCCCCAAGAAATAAATGAATAGCTTATTACCCACACATCCATTTCTCCTAGAAGCCAGCCAGTGTTGGCTAAGCAGTTAACATTTATTCAGCCACAGAGTTACAGGGGAGAGGAGAATATGGTGCGCGTCCCCCGGAAGCATATGACTTGGCTGGGGAGGTGCAAAAGTCAGACTGCCCACAGTCTCTATGTGATGAAGCATCAAAATGAGCATTGACGAGGTGCTAGGGAGACTTGTGGAGACACAACTGTGAGACTGAGCCCCAGGACTCTAGGATTCTATGGCAATGGGGATGCTCATAATTGTGCTGGTTCATTCTTTCCTTCAGCAAACCTTTTGTAGCACCTTCTACGCTCCAGCCATATGCTCCACCGTTAAGGCCAAGTCCCTGCCATCAGGAGCACGCTGTGTAACCGACAAGGACAAATGCATGTGGGTAAGTTGGGAAAAGGTTGCTCTCTGTTGGAATCCATAGATCTCCAGTGTCCTCAGGAAAGGCTTCCTGAAGAGGTGGCCCCAAGTCTGTCCTTCTGAGATAGTGGGTTGGCAATGCCAGTGTGGTAGTGGGCATGGTGGTGGGAGGGATACATGAAGGGAAGGCCATGATGATAGAGTGGTCAGTAAGCCTCTGGGTTGGGTGGAGAGCTTCCCTGGATGCCTGATCACCATGGGCTCCAGGGACCTGCTGGATGTATACTATGAGGGCTTCAATCTGCCGTCATTCTCAGGCATGGCCACTCTTCCTATCTGTGCAGAAAGCACATGTGCATTCGTCTGGTCTTGCAGATGGAATACACAGGTGAGGTTGATGTGAACTTGACCAGCCTGTTCAGAACGTGTCTGAAAGTCTCAAGGTCAAAAGGATTGCCCTGAAGGTCTGTATGGGTGACCTTACAACAGTCTCCCAACAATCCCCAGGGCTGCCAAGGTGCTGTGCAATTTAGCTGTACTGCTTTGACACTCTATAAGATGATCAGCAGTGCTTTCCTCCTCCTAACCCTTATCCGGTCTTATCTGCTGCTACGGTATCAAAACACCACATCGATGACAGAATTGGACCCACGCAGGCTGCACTGCACCATCTTGATGGAAGTGTAGAGGCCTGCAAAGGTGGGTGGGGAGGAGATGTGGCCTCTCTGCCCTGGAGAAGACAGTCATTCCTATGTCAGTAAATTGGGATGAAGCAGAGGCTCAACACTCAGAAGGCAGAGTCAGGAAAGGACATCTCTTCCTTATGTACATCTTGGAGTCTTGCTGGATAACTTTTCATACCTAGTCACTTGCTTTTGGGATGTACTCCCAGGAGGGGAACTGGAAAGAAAGTGAGGCTGCCGTGACTTAGAACTTGAAATGTCTGGTTCCAGGGTTTCCTCTGTATAGATTTCCCTGTTACTCGCCCTGAGCCTTAGAAAAAAAATCTAAACAGAACCTTACTTCAACACCATAACCAATCTGCCTCAGTTGAGCTACGACATCTAAGTAAAAGGAAAGAGTGCTTTTTCTCCCTTGTGAGGCGAGAGTATGAAAAAGTGGAACCATCGTCTCCAAAGTCCGGGATGCTGACAACAGCAGAAATCAGCAAGGCACTCTGAAGGAGGAAGAATCTGGGGATAAAAGCTGGCTGAGCAAGGTGGAGTTGCCCTTGTCCACCACTGGGGAGAAGACTTTGTCAGCTGTGGATGGTGCAGCATTTGTAGTTTATCAGGAAAGCAGCAAATATCCTTTTTTTTTTGAGACAGAGTCTCGCTCTGTTGCCCAGGCTGGAGTGCAATGGCGCGATCTAGACTCACTGCAACCTCTGCCCCCCAGGTTCAAGTGATTCTCCCTGCCTCAGCCTCCCGAGTAGCTGGGATTACAGGCACTTGCCACCATGTCTGGCTAATTTTTGTATTTTCAGTAGAGATGGGTTTTTCGCCATGTTGGCCAGGCTGGTTTCGAACTCCTGACTTCACATGATCCGCCCGCCTTGGCCTCCCGAAGTGTTGGGATTACAGGCATGAGCCATCTCACCTGTTCACAAATATCCTTCTTTACTCATGGCATAGACTGAAGGAAAGCAGAACCACAATTCCCCCAGCCTGACCCCCAGAAGACACACCCTGCCGGAAGATTTCTAGGGAAATCAAATTTGAAAGAGGCAGGAAGAGTGGGGAGGAGGCGATTCTAGTGGCTTTTATGTCTGGGAAGCTCCTAGGGCTTGGTCAGCATCTGGCTGCTGGAGATGGGTAGGGACTGGAGGGGGTGTCTGGGGTCAGCAGGCAACTGAAGAAGCTCAGGCTTAAGACAACGCCCAGACTGCTGAAAGGAGCCAGGTCAATGTGTTCTTCCTGGAAGCAGAAAGCTGCCCTGAACAGTTGGCATGGCTTCAGCACACTAGCAGGGCAGCCCCCACTGTGTAACCTCTGACTTGCCCCTGCATCTTCATCACACTGAGGGATCTTCACAGCGGAAGTGGAAGGAGAACAGAGTCCTTAAGAGGGAACTGAAGCTGAGGGGAGAAGCGGGAGATGCCATCTGAGAGTGAGCGGCAACCAGGCTTTCAAGAACCCCACGCTGACAGAGATGAGGACCGGGCACAGTGGAGGACTCGGAGAATCTATTCCTTCTGCGTGTCCCCTGTCTACCCCCATGCCTGGTGCTGGGTTCGGGGATTTGGGGCCTTTGTGCCAGGGTCTGGTCCATGCACACACCCTTCTGCTCCATAGCTCCTGAGACTGCAGTCTCCTTGGCCTTGTTGTTGGGAAATTAAGCACGTGTTCCCAGCTGATCCACCTACCAGACCACTGCTGATTGATTTAAGGATAGCTGAGCTCCAGTGAGGCAGCAGGGAAATGCTTCTCCAAAAATAGGTGTTTGGGGTACCAAAATGGCAAAGAAAATGGCTGTGTGCAGATGTTCTGAGGAGCCAGGAAGGCCCGTGTATCCCAATCAGCATCTGCTTGACTTGCCAGCTCCAAGCTCCACCAGAGGTGGCTGGAGCGCAGAACACCCTGGACACACCTATTTCCAGTCCCAGCTCCACCCAGACACCTCCCTGAGGAAAGTGAGGGTGTGCAATCCTGCGCACCATGCTCCTGGGGTCATGCATCTGCCAGGCTCAGGGCCAGGCATCTGGCCGCCCTGCTGTGAAGTCAGCACACTTGCCAGGCACGGCGCAGACAGGTGAGGGAGTGGCCCCTCAGTGACGATACTCATGGCCAGACCATTTTGAGGAATGCTATGTAGCTTTTCTTTCTTTCTTTTCTTTTCTTTTCTTTCTTTCTTTTTTTTTTTTTGGATGAAGTTTTTGCTCTGTTGCCCAGGCTGGAGTGCAACGGCGCAATCTCGGCTCACTGCAAACCATGGTTTCTTCACATGTAAAACCCGGTGGCACAACAGTGTAGCCCCGTTGTAAGCTAGTTTGTGGTACACAGTGCCTGACATAGGTCAGGCTATTTGAATATTAATTATTCTCATCGTCAATATGTCAAAGTGGGATTCCTAGAAACAAGTACCTTCAATACTCTGGTATACTATTTGGCATATGTATCACCCTGAGAATCAAGCAATCCACTTCTAGGAATTGATCCTAGAGAAACAATCTGGAACAGGAACAAAAGTCCGTGCTCGGGAAAGTAGATGGTAATGCAGTCTAAAATGAAAAATTAAAGAGAGAGAGCAATCTAAATGTTCCATATTTGGGCATTGGTTATGTAAATTATGATACCCCCATATGACCCAGTATTATGCAGTTAGGGAAGGGGTGCACGTGAACTTAGCAACAGGAGGAAATGCTTAGGGTATGATGTTAAGTGAAGAAAACAGGACCCTCTAAATAGAAATGATGAAAAATATTCCACAAAAATCTTAAAACAAAGGAATGAAAAGAAATACGCTTCAAATGTTAAGTACCGGCTTTTAAGAAGTAGACGGGTTAGGAGTGGTTTTGTTTACTTCTAATATATGGCTGTCTGTATTTTCCAAGTCACCTACAAAAAACGTGTTACTTTTACAGTGAAGAAATGGGGATGAATCTTCAGAACTGGCTATTGTCTTGAAGAATCTTCAAAGTCGCCGACTAGAAGGTCTGTTAAGGTCCTTTCCCGCCGCCCTGACCTGCCCGCCTTGCTCCAGGTTCCCACTGGGTGCCTGCACCTGCTTGGCGGTGTCTCCCGTGAGCTGACGTCAGGCTGTTGTTGGATAGTAGGACCATGACCACCCTCTCTGAATGGCCCTCTGAGTCTTGTGTCCACACATCCTTTGCCTAACCTGGTTAGGAGATGCTCCAAGTAGTCATTTTCATTTTCAAGAAAGACATGCATGTTGTGGAAAAGAGACAGTGCATTCAGTGACCACAGCTCCTTTCACCCTTTCCCTGGGCTGCAATTGCACACTGAGAAATGTGCACTGTGGCTTCAGTCCATGGTTCACCCCCAGTCCCTTGCTTCTGCAGGTGGAAATGAAGGGAAGTTCTGACCTCTCAGGGAGCAGGTCAGAGGCTGGGCATTTGGAATCACAGGGCCGCTGGCCACAAACTTTGCTTCTCGAGCTCCCTGAGTTTGTTATTGGTGTGTTACTCAGCTGTCCTCTCAGGGGTCTCCAGTGTGAACGGTTTCCTAGAGACACTGGAAAGGTTCCTCTCACTTCCTACGCTCATTGAGAGTCCGCTGCCAGGATTATTTGAGGGGAGGCTCCGGGTTGTCCCTTGGATTTTGGGCTCATGGAGGGAAACCCTACACTGAAGTGTGTAGACTCAGTTTCCCCTCTTGGCCTCATCTTTCTCCATCTCCTCCTCTGACAATTCCTGTGACCATCTTCAACCTCTTCATCCTTATTCACATCATTGGCTTCCTTTTCCAAGATATAATGAATCTTTCTTTCATTAACAATTTGGCTCCACAGTTTTGTTTCAATATTTATAAAGAAATATGAGATTTGGCTCCTGGATGCAATGATCACTCTGGACCCCCCACTGGAGTTGTGCATGTACAGTGAGTGATTAATACTATGGCCTCAGAACCTGAGTTGCATGGGATGGAAGTGAGGAAACACCGTAAAGAGGTAAAAATCATTGTTAGCTTACCTGACTGTACAAAAACAGGCCACAGGTTGCATTTAGCCCACAAGTTGTAGTTTGCTGAACAACCTGTTCATATCACCATTAAGATGCTTTTTCTGTCTCTGCATTAATTTTTTTTTAGATGGATTTTTCACTCTTGTTGCCCAGGCTGGAGGGCAGTGGCATGATCTTGGCTCACTGCAACCTCCGCCTCCTGGATTGAAGCGATTCTCCTGCCTCAGCCTCCGGAGTAGTTGAGATTACAGGTATGCACCACCACACCTGGCAAATTTTGTGTTTTTAGAGACGGGGTTTCTCCTTGTTGGTCAGGCTGGTCTCAAACACCCGACCTCAGGTGATCCACCCGCCTCGGCCTCCCAAAGCACTTGTATTACAGGTGTCAGCCACCAGGCCCAGCCAACTCTGCACTAATTTTTGAGCTCCTAGAAGACACTGACTGTGTTTTTTTGCTTTAGCATCTGAATGAATGAGTGATGTTGCTTAAAATATCCTCTAACATATCCTGGCTGATCCTTCTCTCATTTTTTTTTCTTTCTCTACACACCTGCCTCTCAGATGCTGGATAAATAACCTTTCTAAGATTCTCTAAGTCGCTCAATAGTCACTCCATTGATGTACACTATGCTTCCAATGACATTAATGACTGTCATTTATCAAGTTCCTGGTGTGCACCAGACCTTTGTAGAGTCCTGGAGACACAGAGGTGAAGCTGGCATCCTCTGCGTGTGAGCCTGTGTGGGCCCGTGTGTGCTCACACATGTGATCTGGGTTCAGACCATTTGGCCCCTGTGCAGCTTGGAGTCACATTTGGGTGCCCTTCGAGGTACCTGCTCCCTAGACAGATGCTGCGTGCTAATCTTTACCACTTCTCTGGAAGATTTAATTCATTTAAAAAATCATATAATTGCATTTTCAGCATAATTAGGTACTTAATTACATGACTAAATGTCCTCGATTGGGCTGCATGTGTAAATAATGATGATTTAGTTAGGTACGCTTTGTTATTGGGTTTCCAGAAGGCTCATCAGTTGGTTAACAGGATGTGGAAAGTGTTTTTCTCCTTCCTCCACCGGGTTTGACAGGCAGGAGCAGCAGAGCCCATGTGGGGAGTGGGCAGGACCGCAGGGGCGGCAGGAAGCAGGAGGGAACATTCTGCTGCCTGGAAGCTCAGTTCAAACATTCAGGAGGATTGGCTCCAAGGAGGAGGTTCGTGGCTACATCCCAAGGCAGATAGCCGTGCTTCCCCAGGAGATGTGCTGAGGAAGGGGAGGCCAAAGTGGCCCAGAGACAACAGGACCCACAGTTTATGGGCACAAAGGGTGGAGATGCAGTGGCGAAGGATGCTGGAAGGAAGGAAAAGTGCAGGAGCAGGATGCAGGGGGCCGCTTCTCCTCATTCCCTAGAAGGCTTCTCCTCCTCCCTAGCCAGAGAGGGCTCTGTGAGAACTCAAGGGTTCAGGAAAGGCCACTGCATTCTCCCTACTCAGGCCAGCCAGAGGCACACTGGCTCTGTATGAGCCAGAGGCACACAGGCTCAGTGGGATGGGGAGGGAGCCTGCAGCAGAGGGTGGTGACCAGGCTCGCAGGAAAGGATGCCTGTGAAGGTCGTGGGAAGTGTATACACTGTACATCTTAGCCATTGCTATTGGTGATGCTGTGATCTGTCTTTTATGTCAGACTCGCATTTGAAAGTCTGTTGGAAAGAAGGGGGGCATTTATTTTTTTCTTTCTTCTTTTCTTTCTTTCCTCTTTCCTTTCCTTTCCTTTTTTGAGATGGAGTCTCGGTCTGTGGCCCAGGCTGGAGTGCAGTGGTGCCATCTCGGCTCACTGCAAGCTCCGCCTCCTGGGTTCAAGCGATTCTCCTGCCTCAGCCTCCTGAGTACCTGGGATTACAGGTGCGTGCCACCAGGGCCGGCTAATTTTTTTGTATTTTTAGTAGAGAAGGGGTTTCATCGTGTTAGCCAGGATGGTCTTGATCTCCTGACCTCGTGATCCGCCCACCTTGGCCTCCCAAAGTGCTGGGATTACAGGCGTGAGCTGCTGCACCCAGCCGATGGGGGACGTTTTCACCTGAATATTGGACAGCTATGTTTGGGGCAGTGGTGAAGACAAATGCACACCAACAAATGGCTCTTTCCAAAAAGCATCTTAAAAGTGCTTTAAGGGTGCATCCTGATAGGTGGCATAGGGAGCATGCGTTTTGGTGCCAGAGAGATTTGACAGTAAGTCCTGGTGCTCTGGGTTCCAACTCCAAGCACCCCTCCCGGACCCTCGTGTGCTCGTCCCTAGCGAAGGATTATGGCAGGCAACACACACAAAGCAGCACTGAGTGTGGCTCTCGGGGTGTTGCCCGGCACATGGGAGCTATTCTTATTGTCCTCATATATTTAAGGATGAACATACACACTCACACACTCACACACATACACTCACATACACACACTCACACACAGACACACACACACACAGACTCACACACTCTCGTACACACACACTCAGACTCACACGTGCTCACACAGACTCACACACACTGTCACACTCTCCTACACACACATATACACTCCTACTCTCTCACATTCTCTCACACTTACACACTCTAACACACTAATAAACACACTCACACTCCTACTCTCATTCTCTCACACTCACACTCACATTCTTACACACTATCACACACATTCTCACACACACTCACACACTCTAACACACTCACACACTCTCACATGCACTCACACACTTCACATATACTCTTACACACACTCTCCCACATATGCACACACAGGCACACATGCACACACACACTCTCACGCACATTCCTCTCACACTCTTCCACATATGCACAGACAGGTGCACACACAAACATGCACACACACTGACACACACACACAGCCTCAGGGGACAGAAGCCTAGACTTGCTCTATGGGAAGATAGGGTGTGGCAGCCTGGTTTCAGGGGCCAGTTCCTGTGACTGGGGCAGGCAGGGAGTGCTTTATCTCCTGGAGCAGCTGGGTACCTTGAGCACTTCCAGCTGTGCTGTGAACCCTCCTTTGTCCTCCAATCCTGTCTTCTGGGTATCAGGGCAGGAAAGAAGCTTCAGGAAGTTACCAATTCAATTTCATTTTGCTTTGAAACAGAGCCAGAAAGCCACCTGCCCTGGCTCAAGTGCCCATCCTGTCCTTTCTCTGTGCTTAGGGAGAAAAAGCCATCTCTCTTCACTGTCCCTGCCCCACCACCCCTCTGCCACATCTTCCCAGTGTTTTTCTAGTGATGAAAATCCTCTAAAATACGTCTCAATCCATCACCCTGGCAAGCTCCTGCTCCATCTTCCCAGCCCCCTATCCAGGTCTTGTGATTTATATTTGCCCAACATTAATCTTTTAAAGGCAAAGAAGCCATAAACACATACATAACTCTGCCTCCTGTCAGAAGAAATCCCATGACACAAATCAACTGCCATCTAAATTAGATGCTTCTTTCATAGAAAGTGATAAATGCACTAGAGACTTATCAAAGAAAAGTCAACTAACTTAGACTTTGTTTCATTTCAGGATTTTGTAGTTGATGTGGTTGAAGTTGGACAACCAGTTAATGTCTAATGATCAACAGGAATGGGTGAATTGGCCCAGTCCTGCTGTTTTGATGCTTCCAATGTAAACAGGAGGCTTTGTTCATCATTTATCATCAGGGTTCTTAGCACTTCAAAAGCAAGTTTGAAAGCTAACACTTAATTTTAGGAGAAGAAGGGTAAGCGCAAACACAATCTACTCTTCTGTCAGACTGGTGTGCTAATTTCCTTGATAAAGGCAAGAAACCTTTGCTTAAGCAAACCAAGTAACAGAGTGAAAGCAGTTACCCAAAAAGACATGAGGCAGTTACAGGGGTGGATCTGTTTCTTCAATCAGGATTAGAGGCTCCTAGAGAAGCCAGGTTGTGTGGAGGGCTCACAGCACAGCTGGAAGAAGCCAGGTTGTACAGATTTCAAATAATTGTGTCATTTTCAAGTATAGATGGTTTCATAATGAAACAAATGCATTAATTTTTCTTTACACATTTAACATAACTACTTCTGAGTTGTTTTGGGAAGTATAAACTCTGTGGTTTTAGGTGGGAAAAAATGAAAGAATATAAATGGCTAAACCCAGTACATATCATTAGCTTATTTTTCTCTTTTTCTTTTCCTTGTCTTATTACTTCTTCCACCATCACTACTACGGTGAATATCACTAATAAATTTTATTACTCACCTGCTTGGGTGAGGAAAGGGCAATGAAGGATCCTGAAGATCAGACTAAGAAGTCTGCGTTTTCTCGGGTAGTGACGAACAGCCACGACAGGTGAAGAGGTCATAGAGAAGGGGATTCTCTAGAGTTTTGAAGCAGGGTAGGGATGGAAAGGAGAGCCCATTGTTTAGAATAGCACTTAGAAGCTACTGAGAAAGAATCAGGATGACACAATGAGAGGCTCACAGGAGTGGATGATGGACAGAGACAAGGGTCTGGGTGTGAGGTAGGAGCTGCAGGAGAGGCTGGCGGTCTGAGAATTTGGGGTTTAAGCAGGAGTGTGAGTAGACGCGAATGAAGGGAACATCAGTGTGATGGGAGATGTAGGAGGGTTATGAATAATTATTTATTATTCTATGTTCCCACATGCCCCATTATTGAATCACTTCCACAATTACAGTAAAGTATTAAAAATTAAGATGTGTCTCAGATTCTACATTTACATACAAAATAGATTTCTGTTCATTGTGGGAGGAATCCACGAGATGGATGCAAAGGATGGGAAGGGAATCTGGGAAAGCCCCTTGGAGGATGTTTCTGATGACGAAGGGTCCGTCCACCCTGGGCTTTGTGGCGGGGCCTGGTAGGGCTGCAGCAGGTGGGTGTGCTCAGCAGGAGCCACTCACCCTGGGCACTCAGCTATGGCTGCACCTTGGAATCATCTGGGACCCTTTCAGAAACACCCATGTTCAGGTCCTTTTCTACCACAGCTGCCAGACACAATACAGGAAGCCAGTGAAATCTGACTTTCAGATAAAAAATGAAAATTGTTTGAATACAAGTATGTCCCAAATATTGCATGCCAGCCTCCGTTTGAACTCACCAAATGTGTTGGGGGGTTAACAGTAACAGAAGCTGAGGAAAAAAGTTAACTTCTGAAGGTAAAATGTGCTGTCTCAAACAGGGTGTGTGTGTGTGGCAGGGGTGGGATTCGGAGGGGTGAACCCCTCCAGCCAGAGCTCCCAGGAAGGAGCAAGGTGCTTGGGCTTTCGGCACCAGCAGATCTGGCTTCCAACCCGACCACACCACATCATACCTTAAATGAATAAAACACTTAAAAAAAAGCTTCCATCTTCTTTGAGGCTCAGTGCCGTCACATGGGAGCAGTAGAGTCTGCCTCACAGGGAATTCTCAGCACACGCAAAATCCTGTCACACCTGTGGGAGGCACCAGCTCCCACCACCACATTCAGGGCTCGAGGGCCTCTCTAGTGCCCCTTTCTCCACCCGCGGCCTTGCCGAGCCTGTATCCCCACTTGTTTCCCATCAGGTCCTTCCTGTTGCCCATAGCCCCCAGAAGCCTGCCTTGCTTTGGTATCTCAGAAAGTAAAGAAGTTTTCTGGGTCTCACTGCTCCCATTTCTAAGAGGTTGGGGCCTGGGGATGGGTCTGAGGGAGCAGCTGATGAGCGGCTGGCCCAAGCCCATTTTATCAGCACCAGGCCACCCAGCACAGGCCCACCAGGTACCCCTGCAGCTGACTGATAAGAGGCTCAGTTCTGCTTCTCCCGCTCAGAGGCTTATCAGTGGCAGGCCTGGGTGGAGGAGCCATTTCCATCTGCTTGAATAAGAGGATAGAAAGAAGGCCCTTGGAAGAAATATTATAATATAATGCCCAGGCACACTCAGACACAGCCACATACAGCCTGCCTGTGAGTCCGGGCTTTGTGTCCTGATGTTGCTGACAGGAGGCGGGTGTCTTACTTTCTATTCAGAGACCGGGTCTCTTAGGACAAGATGCCACAGTCCTGCTCTGGAAGGTCTTGGGAGCCCTCAGGTCGCACAGGGTCCAAGCTCAGCAGAGACTCGAGCTTAAATCCAAGAGGCTGATCCTCCTGGATTTAAGAGGTGTCATTTAAGTCTCCCAACAGTGTGCCTGTGCCCATGTGCGTGTGTGTGTGTGAGCGTGTGTGCATGTATGTGTGTACACGTGTGCATCTCATGGAGAGGATCTGGCAGTGTTTAAGCATGAAACCATTTGTCCACTTAAAATTATGGTACCTAAAGCACCTGGTTGAACTGAGAAGAGGAGTTGGCACGGTCTGCCTGCCCAGGAATCTGTGGGGGACAGAGGTTGTGGAAAACACCTGAATTCTAGTCGTGGCTCCGCCATTTGCTATTGGTGTGGCTTTAGGATTGTTATTTCACACCTTTCCAATCCCATTTATTTAGGAACACTCAGGATACCAAGTTGCGTTAGGACCTCAGACCTTGTCTTTTAAACAAGGGCATAATGACACTCTCCTCCCGAGAGCACACTGGCAGCTCGACTGGCACAGGGAGGGCTCAGTGAACGTGATCACCTTCTCCACCCCCACCCTGCCACTGTCCCAGGCTGTGGTGAGGACAGAGGGATAAGAAATGTGAATGTGTTTTGGTGTGCATGAGTGATTCCAAGTACAGACAGATGCCCAGCGGCCAACTTCCAAGATGTTAGGTGAAGACGAGAAGCGCGGGAATCAGGAGTCAGTCTCTTCCGGAGCAACTGGATTCTTGTCCTGGCATCATATTACTTAGGACAGGAGGCACACAGAAAGAGCACAGAAAGAGCCCTTGTGCTTGGGTTGGAGGGCTTCGCTCGCTTGCCCTCCCTGGACCGTTCATCACATCAAGCAGATGAAAAGCACCTCCCAATACCCTTCTGGGTCTCCCAATACCCTTCTGGGTATTAGGATCCTGACCTCGAGTGTGACTTGCCTTCTGGGTGAGTTACATTAGTCTGTACCTCTGACATGGGTGAGGATAAGACTGAGGTGGTGGAATACTGGGTTCTAGCCTGAGCTGTGTGAGGCCGAGCTGTTCTCTCTGCCTCTCTGATTTCAGAGAGGAGAAGGAGGCTATGTATCTGGGCTGTGCTTTCATTGTGCCAGGGAAGTGTGGGTGGGGCTGAGTGTGGTTCCTGGCCTTCCTCCCCCAGGTTAGGTGGCAGCTTGGACCTAGAAGCAGCAGGTCGAGACCTCCCTTATCCACCTCCTTTCACAGTTCTGTTCTCTGTCCACTGCTGGGCCAGCCCCTCCACCCTGAGGGGAGAAGGTTGCTGCTCTGTGCTCTCTCTGAGGCTGATGCCTCCAGGGCTTGCACTGACCCAGAACTGCGGTTGAGGGGTCCATGCACATTCTCCCTGCTCCCTAAGGGTCCTGTGTGCTCTGTGGACTGCAGGTGCTGAGGGGACAGGGGACCCACACTCACACTCATTCCCTGCAGGGCCAGGCACCCAAAAGATACATCTGACAATTTCAGACAGGCTCTGAAAGCTGGCCTTTGTGTGTGTGTGTGTGTGTATGTGTGTATGTGTGTGTTTGTGTGTGTGCAGGTGAAAGTGCAAATTGGGCACTGTGTGAAGCCCCCCATTTCAGGAACTGCAGGAGGGCTCACTAATCTCTTCCTCCTGCCCAGCTCCCACCTCATGTCACAAGTTGCCCGGGCCTTCCTCTCAGTCTCTAGTTAGGGCTAAGGTGAGATGCAGAAGGGCACCTCCTCAGAGTCATGAGCCTTCTGGAGGGGCCTTGAAGGCTCCAAGACTTAGAGGGGATGGTGGAAT
Source organism: Pan troglodytes (assembly GCF_028858775.2). Taxonomy (NCBI): domain Eukaryota; kingdom Metazoa; phylum Chordata; class Mammalia; order Primates; family Hominidae; genus Pan; species Pan troglodytes. The sequence continues at coordinate 27,342,914 of NC_072411.2, read as the reverse complement.
TCTGGATGCTGTAACAGGTGCCGGGAGGTGGTCCCCTCATCTCTCTGCCACCTCACCTGTCCACCTGCATCTCTCAGTTACCTTTTCCCTCCCTCCTCCCCCAGCCACCTGGCCCTGGATGTGTCTTGGTCAGACCAAGCCTGCACCTGCCTCAGGACCCTTGCACTTGCTGTGCTCTCTGCCTGTCATGCTTCTCTCAGATGGCCCCATGTCTGGATCACTCACTTTTTTCAGGGCTTTCTCAAACATTGCCACCCTTAGTGAAGCCTTCTATGGCCACCCTATAAGATGGCACCCCCTCACTCCTCACCTTCCATCTCCCTTCCCGGCTTCACTGGCCACCCAGCCCTTAGTGCCATCTGATGTACTGGGCATCCTACCCATGTGTCCACCTCGCCAAAGTGTGAGGTCCTCTTGGGATTCCTGCTGGTTTGTTCACTGTCTTATTCCCAGGGCTTTGGCCTGGGCCTGACACACAGCTGGTGCTCAGTGACCATTTGTGGAATCTGAGCTCCCAGGCCACGTGTGTGCTAGGGCAGTTGGCAGAAGTGTGGACTCCAGGAGACCACGGTTGAGCTCAGGAGCTACCAGGTTATGACTGGACAAATACGGACACACATTGACCCCCGAGGCTCCATCTCCAAATCTAATGATGGCCTCCCGGTAGGGAGAGGTTCCAATAAGGAAGCATGCAAGTGCACAGCTGACACCTGGCCCCGTGCGTGGAGAGGTTGCTCCCCTGTGCTCGTGCCTGTGATAAAGCACTGTTTTCTGAACTTGGGTGTTAGCTGGTTGTCCCTGGCTGTCGGGCTCAGGGAAGCCTGCCTCGCATGCTTGCACCTGCTCTGGCTCTCCCTCCTGCACCTGCCCAGTGAGGTGGGGATTTTCTGCAGGGCAGAGGCAAAGCCCCGAGTGCCTGTATTTCCAGAGGAGGTAGGAGGAGGGCAGGAGAGAGGGGAAGACTACAAGAGCCCCTCCTACCCGCTAGCAGCCCGGGCAGTGGAAGGTCAGGGAACGGGAATTGATGCTCTTCTCGTGGGCCCAGGTTAGTGGGCCTCCCTGGCTGCTGCCTGCTCCCTGACCTCAGGGTGGATTTTTCTTCCATGGCTTCCCATCCACTCATGGGGTTGAGGTGCAATGGGGTCAGGTGGGCCCAGGCCTAGAAGTTGTGCCATCAGAGAGTCTCCTGTTGGTTAAAGTCAGGAGTCTATAAAGGGCTGGACAGTAAATAGTTTAGACTTGGGGGCCACCGGTCTCTATGGCAAAGATTCAATGCTGCTATTGTAGCAGGGAAGCAGCACATGACACTCCGTAAATGATAGGTGCTGTTGGGCCCCAAGAAAGCTTCAAGTGTGCAGATAGGGGGCAGCTGGATTTGGCAGTGGGTCTCAGTTTGCAGCCCTCCTGTTTAAGTCTCCCTGTCTCTGAGTCTTTGTGGTCCCTCCCTGGCTAACATTTACTGAGTGTGTGCCCCGTGCTAGGCCTGGGCCTTCATCCACAGCCTCTCACGCAAGGTGCCTGTGGGGACTAAGCCACCAAGAGGCTGAGCTGTGCCTGTAGCCCAGCCTGGCCCCCTCGAAGCCTGTGACCCATGTGATATCCTGCTTCTTGTCAGAGCGCAGGCACATCCCTGCTGCCTCAGTCCCTTCTAGGGATTACAGAAGTGCCTGTGAGGACACAGGCATTGCTGGGGAAGCAGAGGCCAAAGGGGGTGAAACCAGTACCCCAAGGCCACCCTCACTGGCTCATGGCAGGGCCGAGACAGCAATGGGGAGGTGAGGTGGGTGGCCTGCTGGGCTCTTTGTGCCCCTCTGTGAGTGCACTGGTTGGAGAGGCGCTGCACAGTGAGACTTCTCCAGGCAATCCTGAGCCCCAGGGTGGAATCGGGGTGTCCCAGAAGGGCCCCAGCAAGTGAGTCCTGGCTAAACTTAAGGCTTGGTCCAGTGAGGCTAGAGCAGCTCTGGGCAGTGGCGTGCTGCAGCACAAGCCTCCCTGAGTGGGAGCTGCGGTCTCAGAAGGAGACATCATGAACTAGAGCAGAGAGAACTTGTTTTTCCTTGGGGAGGGCCTCACACGCAGGGAATTCAAAGGAGAAGCGTCTTTGAGAACCACTGGGGCTCTCAGGGCAGGAGGCAGGGCAGTGAGAGGCCAGCCTTTCATCCTTTCATCCTCCAGACAGTTCAGCCTCTGTTCCCACAGCCCTGGGCCGAGGAAGACGAGATGTGGCCAGAAACTCAGATAATTGTGCCTCTGAGATGTTGCAACCTCAGAGAAGGCTTTTACCAAAAGCACCACCCTGGAAACAGAAGAGATTAGGACCATGAAGAGAGTTAGGCAGAGGACAAAAGCCTCCAGGAAATAATAATAATAAGGCTCAGAAGTGCCCATGAGCGGGAAACACTAGCTCATCGGAACTTCGAAGGAACACCGTGGATTTCATCCTCCTGTGACCGCCACGTCCTGAAAGAGTCATTTTGACTTCCTCTAGCATTGTTGGTTTTCTCAGTGAGTGACAAGCTTCATTTCGCTCAAATAAATTGTTTAAAAATATCCTGTCCCAAAAGGGTTTTTCAGAGGCTCCAGGATTCTGAAATAAGAAATGACCCAGGGCGAATTACCAAGGCCTGATATAAATCAATGTACTCGACAGCCTGCTTGAACCAACTTTCTCTCCCTCCTTCTGGGAGAGGATACTCTGTTCTCCCTTGAAACTCCCCAGTTTCCGCACATATGAGGGAGGGGTGGTGCTGTGCAGGGATTAAGAGATAGCCTAGGGGTTGGAACCCCTGGGCTTGAATCACAACCCTGACACTCACAGACATGTCCTGTACCCTGAGGATGGGGCACGGCCTGGAGCATCCACTCGCAGCACAGGATGATGACCAGGGACAAATGTCGCCAGGCAACACTGCGCACGTAGTGAACTCTGGACATCAGCACTGTTCTTCCTGCTTTGTATCCGTGCAACTTGTCTTTACCAATTCATTCTCCAGAGTTAGAGCATCCTCAGCAGTCAGCATTGATCACCAACAACTTGTCTCTTCAAGCACAAGATTTTAATTCAACAAGCTGCGACTATGTCTAACTAGGTCAAAATTTACTATAATTTCCTATTAGCTAGAAAAGCACCCATTTACGTTGGGGGAATTATACTCCTTGAAGTTATTCTCTAAGTAGCTAGATAGCTATTGAGCCAGTTCAGCAACTAATCGCAGTAAGTCATAGGCAATTCGATCAGAAACCTGAATTCGTGTGATAAGAAATTTCTCACCAGGAAGACTGGATGCTTTTTATTCCTGTCATGATGTGAACCTTGCTGTCCCAAGAAGCCCAGCAAGGCTTCGAGGGCAGCCATCTCATCTCACACCTTTGTCCCCTCTCATTTCTGAGGACTGACGGCAGGGGAGAACCACCATAACGCCAAATGTTTCCAATGATGGTGGAACCAGGGATGTATAAAGTGATTAGTAATTGCTTGCGGATGAATTGCTCTCACAATCCAATTTTGTATCCAGTCTCTTTTTTAACATTTCAGATTTTCTTCCTGGAGTTTGAGCGTAGACCTTCTGAAGTTTGATAAGCATTTTTCTCATGGAACTAATTGGTAAAGTGATAAACAGCTGTGTGTGCATTGTAGTTGGCTGTAGGCAAATATTTAACCACAATGAGAGCATTTCACAACTGTATGGGGTAGAGACGTCTGCTATGGAGGGATTGTCTGAGATCCAGGCCTCAAAGTGTCCTCCTTGAGAGCAAATAGTGACCGAGCATCAGTTAACTGCTCTGGCTCTGGAAGGCACCAGGCAGGAGATCTCAAACTTGTCTCGGGAGTGAGCCATCACAAGCGGCCCTGGGGGTGTGGCCACCAGGCCTTATTCCTTACTCAAATGGGTCAGATGGACTTTTATCTCTTATGTATCTCTAGACTTCATCTAAGAATTAATTTTATAAAATTGCCACTGCTGCAAAAAAAGTCAAAAACAAAAATACTGCAATAGAGATTTGTAGTTGTGACACTCTTTTGTGTGTGTGTGACTTTTAGGGTGGGGATCCCAGGTGAAGACCCCCTTCTTTTGAAAGCTCAGGAAGATGTGGTCTTCATCTCAAAGCAGCCTGGCACTATTACCTGTGTCTGAGCCAGGTGCAGCAAGCAGTCTGCTGGGCCACGTGTCTCTAATCAGCATTTTGACTTATCAGAATAAGTTTTCTGATGCTCCTGGATCTCCCCTTCCTTACTAGGCTGAAGCCCCTTTGAAGATATGGTCTTTGTCCCTGTATGTCTCCTGTGCAGCACCTTGCATGCAGTAGGGACTCCCCGGATTAAAATCAAATGCATCAGATTGGACTGGGATGATCTGAATGGTGGGGCTCTTGACTGTATTCACTATAAGTGGATGAAAAGTTCAAGGCTCAGGGCTCAGGTCACCTGCTACACAAGAGGTCCCTGCAGACTTGGAACTTAGAAAAGGACTCCACAGGCCAGGCGTGGTGGCTCGTGCCTCTAATCCCAGCACTTTGGGAGGCCAAGGCGGGTGGATCACCTGAGGTTGGGAGTTTGAGACCAGCCTGACCAACATAGAGAAACCCCGTCTCTACTAAAAATATAAAATTAGCCAGGCGTGGTGGTGCATGCCTGTAATCCCAGCTACTCGGGAGGCTAAGGCAGGAGAATTGCTTGAACCTGGGAGGAGGAGGTTGCGGTGAGCCGAGATCATGCCACTGCCCTCCAGCCTGGGCAACAAGAGCAAGACTCCATCTCTAAAAAAAAAAAAAAAGAAAAAAAAAAAGATATCCAGATCATGTGATAGGCAATGCATGTAGGAGTCATGTCTAGAAACTGACTCAAATATTTAACTGCTGGGGTATGATTGGGGAAGGTTGTTTCTGTTTTCTTTACTGATACACTCCGGAGGGATTCATTGCAGATGCTCTACACTGAGCAAAGAAGTGGGAACAGAGTCCTAAAAATAGTGGAGTAGAAAAAGTTTCAAAAGCATGGGGCACCTAACACCCAAGGCCAAAAGATGTTGTAGGCAGCAGTTCTTAACATTTGTTTCTAGTTATCTTTGGGAGGTCAGTAGGATCCATGTACCAAATGCCTGTCTGCCCTGTCCCGAACCAGATCCCCAAGGGTCTGCCTCAGTTCTGGGGCTGATACCTGCCTGCTGCTAAGAAACGCAAGGAGATGGTGTGTAGGAAGAAATGTGTGTGTGCTTGTGCGTGTGCGTGCATATGTGTGTGCGTGCGTGCATGTGTGTGCGTGTGTGTGTGTGTAGGGAGGGAGGGGAGGGGGGCAGGAGAATGGAAGGCCAGCATCACAGTTTCTTACTTGCAATGACTCTTCAGCCTCAGCCCCTCCCACTTAAGAATGATGAATGAGTTTCAGTGGCCTGAACAGTACACTCACAAAGGAGTCAGGGACCGAGGACTGGTCCAGTCTGGCTCCTCTATTGCAACCTGGTTGTGTAAATTCTGCCAAGTCACTGAACTTTCCTGAGGTCTGCTTTATTTACCTGCGAAAGAGGGAGACTAGTATCTCTAGAATGAAGAGAGGAAACAGATTTGAAAGTGCCTAGCAAAGTGTAACAGAAATTGCAGTCATGCAGTGACAATGATCCTCCGGCTGGCTTGTTGTACTTTAACACAGAATAAAGTTGCCAGCCCAGGGGTGGTTCCACGGTGGAGGCATTCCAGGAATTGGCCAGGAGTTGGTGGGGGCATTATTCTCTCCCAGTGCCCCTGTAGTGACCTTGGGAGGCAGCTGCCCACTCCTTCCCCGGAGGAAGAGTGGGTTGGCCTGGGCTGGCAGGACTGTCACAACCCAGCCCTTGTGTACCACTCTGAGCACTGCATTCGCAGCTGCTGGGACACAAGTGGGTGCCTGCGGAGGACGGCAGAGGGAACACAAGTGGTTCCGGGTGTGGGGGGAACAAAGAAAGGCCCTTTCTTCAGAGGCCAGGAGAGCGACCTCAGGGCTGTAACAAGCTGAGCAGAAGGGCAAGGGGTCATGGGCAGCCCCCTCCCAGCAGGGCAGGCTGCAGAGTCCCAGAGCTGGAGGAAGACACACCTGGCTTCCAGGAGAGAGCGTGTCAGTGATGCACAGGGAAGCACTGGGGAAATCACCTCTTTGAGCCTCACTTTTTGTCTTCCTAAACTGGAATTAATAATATCTGCATCTGTGTGATGCCTTCAGCATTAAAGGAGGCACTGTGTGTGTTACACGTCCTCACTAGGTGCGGAGCAGGGCAGAGTGGGCGCTTGCCAGGGCGTGCACAGCCCCAGGCACCTGTGCCGCGTCTGCTGTAGTGCTTTGCCCTGCATCGGCATCCCTTGGACCCCCATCTGAGGTGATCAATGCACCCAGAGGGTCTCCAGGGCTCCCTTCTGGGCCCCTCACAGGGTGGCCTCTTTACACTGATGTCCTCCAGCCTTATCTGTGCCCTAATCTCCCTCCGAGCTGCCACTGGGTGATCATCTATCTGTCCCATGAATCGGTGGTTCCCCCTTACCTATGGGGGATGCTTTGCAAGACCCCCAGCGGATGCCTGAAACCAGAGATACCACTGAACCTTACATACATGATAGTTTTCCTATATGCGAATAACTATGATAAAGTTTATTTTATAAATTCGACACAGTAAGATATTAACAACAATGAATAATGAAGTAAAACAATTGTAACAACGTACTGTATAAAAGTTATATGAACTAGGCTCTCTCTCTCTCTCAGTATCTTACTGTACTGTACCTTAGGTAACTGAAAACTCACATCAGGGCAAGGGACTGTATCTCAAAGTCACCCTCTTCCCCATAGAGATTCTTCCTACATCCTTCCTCTTGATCTTGTTCCTACAATTCTACAATGAACAGGAATTGCTTCTGCAATAATGAAATAGGGCAAAGACAACTTACTTTTAAACTTGTAAGTGAAGAGTAGCCTATTCTTCTGACTTAAAAGGCCAAAAGAGTAAGAGAAAGATAGAGATAGAAAATGAGAGAGACACAGAGAGAGAGAGAGAAAGACAGCAAGTAGTGCATGACCTGAGCTTCCCTAGCATCTACGCCAGCTGTGTTAGTGAAGTCCCACAGGGAGAGGTAGAGGCTGCCCCTGCAGATGCCCAGCCCAGGGAGTCCTCCCGTGACAGACAGAACTGCTAAGGAACCGGGACTGCCAATGTAGAGGAGGATCAGAGCCCTGGGAACAAGGGGCAGATTCAGGCAGGGAGAGCAGAGGCAGTGAGCTTCAGCCCCTCAACCTCCAATGGGCTGAGCTCAGGTCACAGGGTGACTTCCATGGGCCAAGGTGCTTTACCTTATGGGTCCCTTCTCCTCCCAAATATTAGAAATCATATTGTATAGCTGCATTGGTATAAAGGCAAATGTACTATTTGATCTTAGAGGTTCATTTCCTTCCTTCTGATTTTAAAAGAAGCTCTAATACTGTTGTGGGCCTCTAGAAGCAGTGTGGTCTCTGAGCACTGCATCTGGGGTCAGGCCCTGGCTGAGCTTTCAATGTAGAGGGGGAAGAGAAGGAGCTGTGAGGGGCTGGTAGGTTCTCTGGAAGTCACATCCACTTGCTAGTTTCGGTATCATCACATGCAAAATGGAGATAAAAATACCTCCCTGGGGCTGCCAGAGGGCTAAATGAGATGGCGTCTGTGGAGTGGAGCCTCATCTCTACTCTCTGAGACAGGGCTACAGTCACCAGATGAGGAGGATGGCTCAGGACAGTGTAGAGAATCAGTGACAAAGAAAAAAAAAAGACTCTGAAAATTTTTTAAAAAGGGAATACTCAGGATTTTCAACCATAACTGAAATTAATTTCGCTAAAATGAGAAGTTTTGCAGAAGTTGAAGGAAAGGGATTCATATGACAAGTCCATCCAGGGCATGATCAAGCAAGGCCTGGCTCCACTCCCAGGAGTTTGGGACCTGGAAAAGCTGGAAAAGGCTGAGAAGGAGCTTTCTCCAGAGAGAGAGAGAGAGAGAGAGAGAGAGACAGAGAGAGACCAGAACCTTAGAGAGACCCAGGTCCAAGCCCATTCAAAGGGGAGCATGAAGGAAAAAGGAGAAATGACTGCCTAAAGAAGACATTGAAAGGTAGAGCGCATGAGGGCCAGGTGAGCCATGGGAAGGAGGCCCCCCGCTTCACACTCAGGGGAGGGGCACTGGCAGGCAGGGGGAGAGGTCAGGGGCTGAGCTGAGAGGAGCTTAGAGTGCACCAGGGTCAGGGCCTCGCCCAGGGCAGGGAGAGGGTGCAGTGAATGCTGGGGCCCAGGGCATTCTCTGCAGACCCTGCTTCCCTACATGGATGGACCTTCACATCCCTCCATCCGTTTACTGACTCATTCACTCATTCCTTCACTCACACGGTGCTTTCAAAGAGCCTACTCTTCTCCATGGAGAACCAGATGGCCCAGGTATGAGTGGTTGAGGGGCTGGTGCCCAGATGAGGTGGGGGTAAAGATGACCTCTCTCCAGGGTGATGTGAGGAAATGGAGCTCCGGAAGGTAAGAGGCTTGCTCCCCATCACACAGCTGGCGTGCGTGGCCAAGAGCAGGGCCTGCGTGTGTTTTCTGGGCTGTCTCCACCGCAGTGCTGACTCTTGGATAAAAACATGAAGGAGGCTGGGCGTGGCGGCTCATGCCTGTAATCCCAGCACTTTGGGAGGCCAAGGTGGGCAGATCAGGAGGTCAGGAGATTGAGACAATCCTGGCCAACAAGGTGAAACCCCATCTCTACTAAAAATACAAAAATTAGCTGGGCGTAGTGGCACATGTCTGTAATCCCAGCAACTCGGGAGGCTGAGGCAGGAGAATTGCTTGAACCAGGGAGTCGGAGGTTGCAGTGAGCCAAGATCATGTCACTACACTCCAGCCTGGGGACAGAACAAGATTCCATCTCAAAAGAAAAACAAAAACAATAAAAACCATGAAGGAGCAGCATCGGGAGCGAGAGGGCCTTGCCCTGGTCTCTGTGGGACCACACAGATGCAGATGGCCCCCTGTCATTGGGTATGACTTTCAGTGGCAAAGGGGCAAACATCTGAGGAGTCTGGAGAGCAAGGAGGGAGCAGGGCAGGGGGGAGGAAGCTGGCGTTTAAGCACACACACACGCACTCAGTGAGCGGAAGCAATTAAGCACAATTATGAGCACATACCAGGCACTACACTAGGATGTTTATCTGTGAGAATACACTGAATCCTCCGAACAAAGCCCTGAGGTAGAGACTGTTATTAGCTCCGTTGACAGGTTCAGGACTAGCTATAGAATTTGCAGAGCCCAGTGCAAAATAAAAACATGAGGCCCCTTGTTCGAAAGAGAAGAATTTGAAGATAGCAGTGACAGAGCATTAAACCTAGGAAGTGCCGGACCCTGCTGGGCAGGTCCCATCCCTGTGAAGCCATCCCTGTGCCAGACGATGGACCAGCAACTTGTCCCAGGTCACAGCCAGCTCATAGTGGATCCAGACCCAAAACCTCATCCTCAGATTTCAAAGCTAACCCTTTATCACTAGCAAATTGACACAAAGTCTATTTGAGCTAAAGGTTTAAAAAAAAATACAGAAGGGGAACCTGAACTTGAAGCTTCAAGCATTGCTAAGGCCTGTGTGTAGGTTTCGGCAAGAGCACTGGATGAGTTTCTCAAGCGAAAGTGGATTTCACATCCAATGGGCCCCTGTTGCCCGGTGAATAGAGGAGAATGGCTTGGCTGGGCCCCACACCAGAGGCATCATTGTTTTATCAGGTTTTCATCTGGCAACCCATAATTTCCCCCCTTTTAAGACTGTGCTGAGAATACATGTGCCCATCGGCTGCTGACGAAATGTGAAGATTCTCCATTCCAGAGTTCAAGGAGGAAGAGTGGCAGTGCTGGGCTGGGTCAGCTGGAGACCCTGTGCCTGAGCCCCTCGTAAAAATGCCCACTGCGTGTGGGAGCAGCGGGTGTGAGGCGCCCTGGCAGTGGCTCTCTGCGAGGATGTGTCAGTCAAGACCATCACGTGCAAAGTGCAGATAAACAGCGCCATCAGGGTGTGCCAGGGGTGCAGGGAGATAACCAAGGCCACCCTGCCCAGGGCTGGCTCTACATGCCCCGAAGCGGAGCTTCCTCCTCTGAGCCCTGGAAAGGGGTCACTGTTGTGCCTGCTTGGCCCCAAGCAGTGTGTGAACACAGTGTTTTGGCAATAAGAGAAGGGGCATCTGGTAGGCTGGGCACAGTGGCTCACGCCTGTAATCCCAGCACTTTGGGAGGCCAAGGAGGGCGGATCACCTGAGGTCGGGAGTTCGAGACCAGCCTGACCAACATGGAGAAACCCTGTCTATACTAAAAATACAAAATTAGCCAGGCATGGTGGTGCACGCCTGTAATCCCAGCTACTCGGCAGGCTGAGGCAGGAGAATCGCATGAACCCAGGAGACGCAGGTTGCGGTGAGCCAAGATTGTGCCATTGCACTCCAGCCTGGGCAACAAGAGCAAAACTCCGTATCAAAAAAAAAAAAAAAAAAAGAGAAAGAGAGAGAGAGAGAAAAGGGGCATCTGGCTTTCACATGCATAAGCAGAAGCAAGACAGACTAGAATGCAATTCCATAGAGAGTTCTGAAGGAGGGGTGGTGACGCCAGCAGAACGGGAGAGGGAGCAGAGACCACAGAGCCAGGCAGGTCGGCAGCAAGTCTTGCTCTGCCCCCATCTACAGCTGGGGGATGCCAGGCGAGGCAGGCACCCCTCACCAAGCCCAGGGCTCACTTGTGAAGGGGTCAGAACTGCAGAGGCTCTCCAGGGGCTGGAGAAGTCATGCCAGGGCCCACCCAACCCTCGCCTTGCCTAAGAAGGAACCCAGTGTCGCGGGCCTGGCTCTGCCTGCACATGGGAAATGGGCTCTTGCCAGTTTCTGCCATGGGTTAAGATTTTGTATAGGAACATTGTTCTGGAAGAATGTAGAAAAATGAAAATGTATAGTCTAAGGAGAGGAGCCAGCATTCTGTCAGAAGTTCCGATTATGTAAGGATCTGAAGAAAACCCCAGGCCAAGATGAGAGGGAGGTGGGGTAGGGGAAGGGAGTGGATATGAAAATGAACCCCAGCTGGGTGAGAAGGTGGGAAGGACTAGGTGGGATTCCTGGGGCCCAAGAACTGTGCCTTTAGAATTTGTTTGGGGTTGACTCCTGTCCATTTCAACTTAGTATTTACTGGCCTCCAAGTCCATGCCAAGTTCTGGACCAGGAGCTCCTGAGTGAAGGCTTTTTAAAGGCTCTTTTGGTATTGGAATTGGTGGCAGTCCTGGGAGGGTGGGCCTTGGGTCATCCCTGCAATCATCCACCTGCCTCAAAGTGGCTCAGCAAACCCCTCTCTGTGACAGGCCCTGAGTGGGGACAGGCGGGGTCACAGAGCCCCTGGAGAGGTCAGAATTCTGGGAAAAGGCAGACTCAGGAATCTGTCAGGGCTGCAAACTGTGCCCAGGGCTGTGGTGGGTCATTTTCTAGGCTTGGGAAACTGGGTCCTAGCAGACCAGCGGGTGAGTGTGTGCCAGGCCCGCGGCGTGCTGAGGGGCCTGTCGTGAGCAGTTGTGAGAAGTGCAGCTGGAAAGGCAGCAAGCCTGGGACGGTGCGTGAGGGAGGGCTCGAGGGCCACCCCGAGCCAGCTGCTGAGGCAGGCAAGGGCAGCAGCAGCCCAGAGCAGGCCAGACCTGACCACAGAAAGCACAGCATGGACACAACGGTGGACTGGGGTGGGACACAGGCCCGGCTGAGGAGCTGGGGGAGGCAGGCAGGTCCTGAGTGTCTGTGCATGCAGTTCCTCAGTGTGCAGAGCTACAGCAGCAGGCCCTGCCTGGCACATACAAGCTGTGGGCCCACATACCCTGCAACTCTCCCCTTGGGTTGGCCTCATTTGCCTGTGGGGTCTGGCAGTTTGTAACTACAGCCTGGCTGCACCCTCAGTGCCTGGGTGCCCTGTGGCGGCTTATCTACCCCGAGCCTCTGGTGTTTCATCCGAAAGTCTCTACAAAAAATATAAAAATTAGCTGGGTGTGGTGGCGAATGCCGGTAGTCCTAGCTACTTGGGAGGTTGAGGCAGAGAATCTCTTCAACGCAGGAGGTGGAGGAGGTGGAGGGTGCAATGACCTGAGATCACACCACTGCACTCCAGCCAGAGTGACAGAGCACGAGACTCTGTCTCAAAAAAAAAAAAAAAAGAAAAGAAAAAAGAAAAGAAAGAAAAAGAAAAAGAAAATGCCTATCATAGCAGGTGTGCAGGGGAGACCCAGGAAAGCCCCTTACCAGGGCTCGGCATCTAAGTTTGTTGTTATTTTATCAAAAGCGAAAAACAACAGCTGTCTGGAGGGTGACTCCTGAAATTACCAGCATCCTCAGGCCAGGTTTGCTCCAATAAATTTCGCTAACAAAAGCCACCTCCCAAGCCTCTGCCACTGGGAGCAGGTCCAGGCCCTGCTGCTGTTGCTCATCGGGTGACTCTGGGGAAGTGGCTGTTATCATTCCCACTCACAGATGGGAAAACTGAGGTGCTGAGGTATTTCCTCTCTCTCCCAAAGCTGGTGAACATTGGAGGGCAGTCAAACCCAGGGCTGACTCCACAGCACGGATGTTGCTCTGGCCTCTGCTCTGCCCCTCACTCGTCATGTGATGAGGACACGTCCTTTCACTTCTGGGGCACGTTTCCTCACCGGGGTGGGGTGCTGACAGGAAATGGACAAAGGCATCAACCGACACTTCCCAGAAAAGTAATACAACCTCTTATGGAAGTAAGAAAACATGCTCAGTCTCACTTAATTACAGACGCTCATTCCAAAGTGACAGCGTTTGTTTTGTTTTTTTACCTCTCAGTTTGGCCAAGATAAAAAATGCAGTGTGAGTGAGGATGCAGGGAAATAGTGACTTTCATAGGCTATTTGTGAGCATGAGAAACCGGTGTGACCTTTAGGAGGGTAGTTTCTTAAGATCTACTAACATTTTAAATGAATACACACTTTGTCCCAGAAATCAAATGCTGAGGTGGGAGAATTTATCCTAACAGTTTACAGACACGTGCATGTAAAATCCTCCTTACTCATTGTCACAGGACTACTGTGTGTGGTTTAAAAAAATTAAATGAAGTCTGCATACAGCCTAAATGCCCGTCAGCAGAGGAACTGATTAAAGAAAATAACAAGGTATAACCTTTAAGAGATATTCTGATGGAAAAAAACAAGATGAAGTAAAATATATAAAATGCATTTTTATTATGTAAAATAAGAAATATTTGTATCAACAAATTTACTTCTAGAAGGATTATCCTCAGTAAATAAAGTAATTGCCATTGAGGTAGGGAGAAGGTGTCTTTCTCCTATTTTTAACTCTTCATTCACTGTTAACTTTACTGTTTGTTTGGTTTTGTATTTAGAGCGTGCTTGTTGGCCCACTGGGTATGCTCAGTTACTGGAAGATGTTTTGGCTGTGGCCTCAGACAGGCACTTGAGGCATAGATGTACATACAGGTCTGCCACCTGAAGAGGCAAACTGACTTGACTTGGCCCAACCTCTCACCTCTGTTGAGGGGACCTCTTCCTACTCACTGCAGATGGGTTCACTTGTTCCCACCACAAGTGCAGAATGCCTTGTACTTCACAACCCTTTGCTCCCCAGGGAGCTCTGCAAGTCCCCAGAAATACTTGCCCAACCACGGGCACCCTTGAAGGGTCCAGCTGCTGACCACCAGCATCATGTGACTCCCAGTGCCAGTGACATCTGGAGGAATTGAGCAATGGCTGAGGTGGAATTTCATTTGGCACTTAATGCAGTCCTCTGCTTCTGCCAGAGGCGGTGAATTCTATATAAAGCTGCCAAACCTGGCCGTCTTCTCACTGAGCCGTGACCCCTTCCATCCAAGGGCAAGGCAACGGATTGCTGTGCATGACTCACGCGCAGTAACTGTGGCATTGGGGCCTAGCCCAGCTGAGCTGAGCAGAGCAGGCCGGCCTGGCGGAAGTGGGTCCTCTCCGCTCTAACCTCTGGCTCTGATGAGCAGCTACATAAACTGAGACAGGATATAGACACATCCTGCCTGAGTTAGCAGCAAGAAATAGCCGCCCCCCACCCCCTGCAGTTCTCGCACAGCAGGGATCCTGCCATAAATCAATCCGAAGTCTAATGTGGAATGGCTTGCAAGCAAGGGCTGCACCGCTGTTTGTCTCCCAAGGCAAGTGTTGAAGGTCTGAAACCTGAGTCCTGGAGAACTGCTTGGGCTGCTGGGCTGGGCTGGGCACGGGGGCGGGGGTCAGGCAAGCCCATCCTCTTCAGACATGAGAATGCCTCTCAGCCTCACCTCCTCAGTGACTGAATTGGAATAATGACAGTGGCTCCTGTCCCTTTAACCCAGGACCCGCCGTATACACACACATAAACATATGCTCAAGTTACGTGCTCCAGGAACCACAGTCTCACGTACAATTATATAAACATGCCCAGCACGGATCCAGCACTTAGGATGTGTCAGTCTCCGTGCTGGGACATTTATACGCACTTCGTACTGCTGGATGAGTTATCTCCTGTTATTATTCCTACTTTCCTACTTTGCAGATGAGGAAACTGGAGCTAAGAGAGGCTGCCTTGTTTATAGGCAGTGCAGATGATCCCAGTGCAGACTGAGGGGCCTCGCTCCCAAGCACCACTGATGCCTGCGCACTCCCAGGCTGACGCAAGCACAACCACAGGCACATGGAGTGCCGTGTACACACGTAGACCGAAGCAGCACTCCTCCACGCCAAGCTCCAAGCTCAGGCGGGGTGAGGGGTGAGGCCTCACAACCCCCTGGATTTCAAAGACTTATAAAAGAGTTGGTGTCTCCAATACCCATATCATTATCATATCAATAAGGTATCATTGTCACATGGTAGGCTCAGGATATCTCCTCTCTGACAGACTCTAAGAATCAGACCGCGGCAGGACGGGGGTAAGAGGGATGTACATTAGGTTTTTTGGTAAAATCAAATGGTAGTTTTTATTGCAAAAGTCGAACGGCAGAGGAAGAGGGCAGAGAGAGGCCCAGCAATGTTTCCAAGCATCTACAAAGACTTTCATCGCATATGATTTCCTCTCAGCAAGAAAACGTGATGGTTTAAAAGAGAAAACTAGCAGCGAGGAATTACAAATCCCCAAAGGATCCAGGCCGCAGGATTCCCTCGCATCTGTGTGCCTTTGCGGCGCCCAGCGGAGCGAGCAAGTCCCTGGGCAAGGCTGGAGTTGCCTGGAGTTCACCGGAGCCTGGCCGGTCGGACCCTGGCTGGGGAGCAGCACAGAAGCAACTTGTGATGTGAACTCTTACCTTACTGTTCTTTAGGGAGACAATTCTGGCCCCACACATTTCACATGCCCCGCACAAAGAAACAGAAAGCGGGCGACACGCCCTGGGAGGGCGGGCTGGCGGCTTCTCCAGCTCGGAGCGCGTGGAGGCTGCGCGTAGGGGTCCGGGACGCGGGACAGGGACTCCGCGCAGCCCAGGCGCCGGGGAACCGGGGCTGGAGTCGGGGATCTGAGCCCAGCGGACGCCTCCTCCGCCTGGAGGCCGGGCACGGACCGGGACACCAGGGCGTCCGTGGCCGTGGCTCGGCCCCTGGCTGCTGCGGGCCGCGGCCTCCAGTGGGTCCCCAGGACCCTTCCCCACGGCGGGTACTCACCGAGGCCGAGGGGCCACGACATGCTGTTGGGGCTTCTCGTCGACCACAGTCCTGGGCGTCAGCCCGGGCAGAGACCGCGGGGACTGGCCAGGCCGGGCCAGGGGAGGGTCGCGCTCACGGGCTCCTGACCCTCGGCGGCGAGAGGAAGCGGCACCTGGGTCACACTCCTCCCGCGCGGGCCGAGGGGAGGGGCTCTGGCCCGGAGATAGGCAGACTTCATTTATTTTTTTTCTGCAGACTTGGCTGGTGGGGTTTCCACCCCCTTTTTTTTTTTTTAAACACACACCCGCCCACTTCTGAACTCTTCTTTGCTCCAACTTTCCTGCGCAAGAACCACGCTTTTCTAACCGTTTCTCTTTCCATCTGCCACTACCGGATACAGAGGTTGTGGTTGAGAATTCCCCCTGGAGTGCAGGGAAAACTCCCCAATGTAACATGATGGCCTGGCCCAGCACTGTCGGGGATGGTGACCAAATAGGGCAGACCTGTGTTGAAATCTTGGCTGGCTGCGCGGCCGCTGGATAGCTGGGCGGCCTCTCTCAGCTGCGGGGCATTTGTCCCTGGAGAGAGTCCCTGTCTTGTTGGCCTTTGGGGGCCCTGTACTCATGGATGGGCTGTTGAGCAAAGATCATTCCAAAACAGGAAGAATTGCTGGACAAGAGTTGTGATTTGTTCCCATTGCTTTTGTCTGAAGCTGCCAGACACAGTGCAGTTTGTGAATTCGCTCTACTTTTGCCATGAAAACCTCCACGTGGATTTCGATACATACCTTTGTTGGTTAAATGCAGTCAAATGGCACCATCTACAAAAAACGTATCATAGCATTATCTGCCCCTTCTGCCCAGAGACAAGGGCAGGGAACTTGAGGCCCTTGTTTTAAATCCCCACCCAGGGGAACACCCTGTGCTTCTCCTGTGTGATGTCTGAACCTTCCTGTGCTGCTTTTCATTGTTTACTCTCTCCCCTACCTTCTGCCATTAAGGCCTATCCTGCACAATCCGGAGAGCCAGGCCAGCTGTCTGTACAATGTATGGGCTGTGCCTTTGGGGCTGTCATCTGCATTGAATACAATGAGAGGCTGCGCCCTGGAGATTTGCAACACAGAGGCTTGGCTCACCTCTAGCCGGGCTGCACAAACTCCAGGCCTTCTTGACGCAGTGGGAAAGCACTCGTGATTCACTTTAGTTAGATCATGAAGAACCCCCGATGCTGATAGATCTTTACTCCAACTGCCATGTGCAGCACAGCCATGTTGAATTGAAATAAACTACTCACAGAATGCCTTTGGCCTGGTGGGGAAGCCCTGAGTCTTGATTTCCTCATCTATAAAATGGAGGCAAGAACACCTGCATTCCGGGGTTTTACAGAGGCAGTGATTGTAGAATCACAGTGGGAACGGAAAAGGCATTTAATAAACAGCAATGAGAAATGATTAATTTATTTTTATTTATTTATTTATTTATTTATTTATTTTTCTGAGACGGAGTTTTTGCTCTTGTTGCCCAGGCTGGAGTCCAATGGCGTGATCTCGGCTCACCACAACCTCCGCCTCCTGGGTTCAAGCAATTCTCCTGCCTCAACCTCCCGAGTAGCTGGGATTACCAGCATGTGCCTCCACGCCTGGCTAATTTTGTATTTTTAGTAGAGACGGGGTTTCTCCATGTTGGTCAGGCTGGTCTCGAACTCCCGACCTCAGGTGATCCACCCACCTTGGCCTTCCAAAGTGCTGGGATTACAGGCATGAGCCACTGCACCCGTGATTACTTTAACAGTTTAACTTTTTTTTTTTGGTAATACATACACATATGTCTATGTGGAACAGTAGTCCCGCTCCTCTGTCCTGAGAGAAAACAACTTTAATTATCTGAAATGCAGCTGGAAAGTTGGAAAGAAGCAGAAAGTTCTGCCAGGTAACAACGGACAAGTCATTAGGTCATTGCAGCACACTTAGAGAAGTCACTTTTACAGACTCATTTAGAACCTACTGGCCTTAGACGTAATCATAAGAGATTTCCTTAATTTCTTAGGAATAAGACAGGTTGAAGGCATCAAAATGTTGCAGAGAATTCCTTACAGAAAAGAAGCCAAAAATTAATAAACTAACGAACTAAACAGCGAAAATTGAAAGCCCCACAAACTGCAGAGGTCAGATACAAGAACGAAGTAGCATTTGTTACAGAACTAAAGCAATCTCAGCTTCAGCCATCACTGGAGGATGTGACAGTTCCTTGCGCTATTAAAGACCACAGGGCTTTGGAACTCAATCTGGGTTAGTTACTCTACTGCCTACTAGCTGCGTAACCTTCAGCATTTCACTTTCTTTCTCTGAGCCTCATTTTTCTCAGCCTGGAAATTGGAGCAATCTGCAAAGTTAGGCTGTTGTGAGTAATATATTCGATAATAATTAAAGAGGTAATTACAATGAGAGTACACTGGAGTTACTTAAAGATATTGGCCCCCTTCCTCCTCTAACACATACTTTGTTCATAGTAAGGACCCCAAGTCATTTGAAAAAGAAAGTAAATAGTGTGTCTTAGTGTGTAGCAAATTAGCTAACAGGGAAACATTTGACATATTTTAGAAAATTTAACTATGAAAGTGTCTAATGTTAAATAAATGACTCTTAAGAAGGGAAAATAATTATGTGAAAAATTTAATTATATGGTAACAGTCTGACATAAGTCAAGAAATGTATTATTAGTGTGTCTTCATGTGTTGGATATTTATTAATGAAGTTAAAAAAAACCTCAGCTATATCTTGCAATAATAAACCAGTTCTTATCTTGTCTAGTTCCCATAAATACTCTTAAACGGAGTATTGCCAAGAGTCCATTGTAAAGATGAGAACCCAGAAGTTCAGCACAGTGACAAGAGCTTGCTCTGCAGTGCAGCCGGGATGGACGGTTCTAGCTGTGTCTTCATTGACTGTACTGTGGCTGATACAAGCTGCAGAGCCCTCCAAGGTGTGAGATGGTATGATCCAGTCCTGGAGATGAATTTTCTCTTCCTCTTCAGGGAAGAAACTGCTCATGGGAAACTGCCTTCCAAATCCTCAGTGCTAGTTCCTTATTGGGAGCGGAGTTGGAGGTCCCCTGCTGCTGTTGCTGTCTCCTGGGTGAGCCCTTACAGACGGTGGTAGGTAGATGTTGCTTGGGCCTTTAATGAAAGGTTTTGCCCCTCATCACAGTAACACATGCTCTTTGTGCAAAAAGAAAAAAAAAAAAAGAAAAAGCCAAAAAGATACCTAAACCCTAAGAATTGCTTGCAATCTCCAGCACATTAAGGTTATTTACCTTTAGTCTTTTTTATGCATTTACGAATATTTGCTTTATACTCTTGAGATTTTACTGAATACGTGATTTCAAGTGCTGAGCTTTTACTACCAAACATTATGTCATGAGCATTTTCTCATATAAAAGTAGAAAAGCTCTTTAACTCATTTTAATTACTAGGTTGTTTCATTTTCTTTGCTGGTTGAATAGTGCTGTGATAACCATATGAACATAAATATCTGGATTTCATAATTTTTTCCTTAGCGTATATTCTGACAAGCAGAATTACTCAATCAAAGGTTACAGATGCATTTAAAGCTTTTGATACATTCATAAGTTCTGGCTGTAACCTTTACTTTCTTCCTAATCAAGAGTACCAGTGTTTATCTCAGAGTCTCTTGCCAGAATTAAACAGCAAACTTAAAATCATAGTTAATTCCGTAGAAAAGAAACATACATAGTTATTTGTGTCAGCATTTTCTTTGATTACCAGAGAGGCTGCATATGCTGTCACTTGCTTATTTACAAATCACAGCTTCTTTTAGGTGAATATTTTGTTCACACTGTTTCCTCATTTGGAGGTGTGATGGTTAATACTGAGTGTCAACTCGATTGGATTGAAGGATACAAAGTATTAATCCTGGGTATGTCTATGAGAGTGTTGCCAAAAGAGATTAACATTTGGGTCAGTGGGCTGGGGAAGGCAGATCCACCCTTAATCTAGTGGGCACCATCTAACCAGCTTCCAGGGAATATAGAGCAGGCAGAAAAACATGAAAAGGAGGGATGGGTCTGGCCTCCCAGCCTACATCTTTCACCTGTGCTGGATGCTTTCTGCCCTGGAACATCAGACTCCAAGTTCTTCAGTTTTGGGATTTGGACTGGCTCTCCTTGCTCCTCAGCTTGCAGACAGCCTATTGTGGGACCTTGTGATCATGTAAGCTAATGCTTAATAAGCTCCACACTATATATATATACAGATCCTATTAGTTCTGTCCCTCTAAGAGAACCTTGACTAACACAGATTTTCGTACCAGGAGTGGTTCTAGAGGAACAGAATATGAAGGATGGAGTTCCTTCATTTGTTTTGGGGTTTCTGGAGTTGGCTGCTTAAGATGATTAGACCCCAAAATGCTAAGGAATCTACTTCTAATAGTATGGAGAACACTGATAGTCCTTGGCATGAACTGTTTAGAGAGTTATGCAAAATAAATGCATTTGACACTCCTGATTCTTCACTCGTGAGAGGCCAGTAGTTTAGTAACCCTATACATAATGCCTTTGACCATATGTGGAGAAACAAGGAACATATCGAAGCTGGTTGGTTGCTCCTAAGTTCGGGGACAAAGTGATGAAAAAAATGATGAACTCAGGGATTCTGTCTCCCGGCTTCAGAAGCAGATACTGAGCCTCAAATCTGCTAAGACTGCCCTGAGCGAAAGTCTGAACTTCTATAGAGAAAGAGCTGAAATTGTGGAAAAACAGACACAAGTTCTTATACTAGTGGCTGACCTGCAATGAAAGATGCATGCACAGCCTCACCAGGTGTCTACTGTTAGAGTGAGGGCATTGATTGGAAAAGAATGGGACCCTGCAACTTGGAATGGGGACATGTGGGAGGACCCTGATGAAGCTGGGGACACTGAGTTAATAAACTCTGATGAACATTTTTGGCCAGAAGGAACAGCTTCCCCATCCCCAGTAGTGGCAACATCCTCTCCCCCACCCATGCTGCTATCAGCCTTTCCACCTTTGTCTGAAGAGATAAACCCTGCGCTGCCTGAGGCAACAGTAATTGCCTTCCCTGAGGCAGTTGCCAGGCAAAATAATGTTGATTCTCCTCAGAAGCCACCCCCAACACCTCTGTTTGCTTCTAGGCCTATAACTAGACTAAAGGCTTGGTGGGCCCCTAGAGGTGAGGTGCAGAGTGTGACCCATGAGGAGGTGCACTACATTCGAAAAGAACTGTTTGAGTTCTCTAATTTATGTAAACTGCAATCTGGAGCACAGTCATGGGAATGGATATTAAGGGTGTGGGATAATGGTGGAAGGAACATGAGTTGGATCAGGCTGAATTTATTGATTTGGGCCCACTAAGTAGGGACTCTGCATTTAATGTTGCAGCTTGGGGAGTTAAAAAAAAGTTCTAATAGTTTATTTGCTTGGTTAGCTGAAATATGGATTAAAAGATGGCCCACTGTGAGTGAGCTGGAAACGCTTGATCTCCCTTGGTTTAATGTAGAGGAAGGGATCCAGAGGCTTAGAGAGATTGGGATGGTGGAGTGCATTAGTCACTTTAGACCTACTCATCCCAACTGGGAGGGTCCAGAAGATATACTCTTGACCAATTCCTTGAGAAATAGATTTTTGAGGGCAGCAACTGCATCTTTGAAGAGCCCTGTATTGCTCTTCTCTGTATATCAGATCTAACTGTGGGAACTGCAGTCACTCAGCTACAAAATTTAAATACGATTGGAATAATTGGATCCTGAGGTGGCAGGGGCCACGTGGCAGCACTCAACTGTCAAAGGCAAGGTGGCCATAGCTACCGTAATGGACAGCAGAGTCAAAGCAGCAATAAGAATAGTCTGACTTGTGTAGAGCTCTGGCATCAGCTAAATAATCACGGTGTTCCTAGAAGTGAAATTGATAGGAAGCCTACCACATTCCTACTTACATTATACAAATGGAAAACTTCTAGGTCAAATGGACAAAATACTAATCTGAATTATGAAAACAGAGAATCATGGCCCCTCAATCAATTTGCATACTTGAGCCAGTTTACAGACCCAGTTTACAGGCCGGGTCCCCTTGATGAAGGACTCCACTACATTACTGACAGTTTATGCAATGAATTTTTCTCTCATCCTTTCCCAAGGAGACCTCCAGCCTTTTACCAGGGTAACTGTGCATTGGGGAAAGGGAAATGATCAGACATTTCAGGGACTACTGGACACTGGCTCTGAGCTGACGTTGACTCCAGGGGACCCAAACTGTCATTGTGGTTCTCCAGTTTAAGTAGGAGCTTATGGAGGTCAGGTAATTAATGGAGTTTTAGCTCAGATTTGACTTACGGTGGGCCCAGTGGGTCCCCGGACTCATCCTGTGGTCATTTTCTCAGTGTCAGAATGCATAATTGGTATAGACATATTTAGCAGCTGGCAGAACCCCTGCATTGGCTCCCTGACTGGTAGGGTGAGGGCTACTGTTGTGGGAAAGGCCAAATGGAAGCCATTGGAGCTGCCATCACCTAGAAAAATTGCAAATCAAAAAGAATACCACATCCCTGGAGGGATTGTGGAGATTACTGCCACCATCAAGGACTTAAAAGATGCAGGGGTGGTGATTCCCACCACATCCTCATTCAGCTCTCCCATTTGGCCTGTGCAGAAGACAGATGGAGCTTGGAGAATGACAGTGGATTATTGTAAGCTTAACCAAGTGGTGACTCCAATTACAGCTGCTGTACCAGATGTGGTTTCATTGCTTGAGTAAGTTAACACATCTCCTGGTAACTTGTATGCAGCCATTGACTTGGCAAATGCCTTTTTCTCCATTCCTGTCCATAAGGCCCACCTGAAGCAATTTGCCTTCAGCTGGTAAGGCCAGCAATATACCTTTACTGTCCTACATCAGGGGACATACTGATATACTATCCGGCTTTGTGTCATAATATTATTCAGAGATAGCTTGATCACTTTTTGCTTCTGCAAGATATCACACTGGTCCATTATATTGATGACATCATGCTGATTGGATCCAGTGAGCAAGAAGCAGCAAACACACTGGACTTATTGGTAAGACATTTATGTGCCAAAGGATGGGAAGTAAATTTGACTAAAATTCAGGGAACCTCTACCTCAGTAAAATTTCTTGGAGTCCAGTGGTGTGGGGCCTGTCAAGATATTCCTTCTAAGATAAAGGATAAGTTGCAGCATTTGGCCCCTCCTACAACCAAAAAAGAGGCACAACATCTTGTGGGCCTATTTGGATTTTGGAGGCAACACATTCCTCATTTGGGTGTGTTATTCTGGCCCATTTATTAAGTGACCTGAAAGCCTGACAGTTTTGAGTGGGGTCCAGAACAGCAGAAGGCTCTGCAACAGGTCCAGGCTGCTGTGCAAGCTGCTCTGCCACTTGGGCCATATGACCCATCATATCCAGTGGTGCTTGAGGTGTTAGCCTTTGGGAAGCTCCATAGGCGAATCACAGTGGAAGCCTCTAGGATTTTGGATCAAGGCCCTGTCATCTCCTGCAGATAGCTACTCTCCTTTTGAGAGACAGCACTTGGCCTGTTACTGGGCTTTGGTGGAAACTGAATGTTTGACTATGGGTCATTGAGTCACCATGTGACCTTAACTGCCTACCATGGCCTGAGTGATTTCTGACCCATCTAGCCATAAAGTGGGTCATGCACAGCAACATTCCATCATCAATTGGAACTGACATATACATGATCAGGCTCGAGCAGGTCCTGAAGGCACAAGTGAGTTACATGAGGAAGTGGCTCAAATGTCCATGGTCTCTACTCCTGCCACCCTGCCTTCTCTCCCCGAGCCTGCACCGATGGCCTCATAAGGAGTTCCCTAGGATCAGTTGACAGAGGAAGAGAAGACTAAGGCCTGGTTCACAGATGGTTCTGCATGATATGCAGGCACCACCCAAAAGTGGACAGCTGTAGCACTACAGCCCCTTTCTAGGACATCCCTGAAGGACAGCAGTGAAGGGAAATCTTCCCAGTGGGCAGAACTTCAAGCAGTACACCTGGTTGTGCACTTTGCATGAAAGGAGAAATGGTCAGATGTGTAATTACATACTGATTCATGGGCCATAGCCAATGGTTTGGCTGGATGGTCAGGAATTTGGAAGAAACATGATTGGAAAATTGGCGACAAAGAAATTTGGGGAAGAGGTATGTGGATGGACCTCTCTGAGTGGTCAAAAACTGTGAAGATATTTGTATCCAATGTGAGTGCTCACCAATGGGTGACCTCAGCAGAGGAGAAGTTTAATAATCAAGTGGATAGTATGACTCATTCTGTGGACTCCACTCAGACTCTTTCCCCAGCCATCCCTGTCATTGCCCAATGGGCCCATGAACAAACTGGCCATGGTGGCAGGGATGGAAGTTATGCATGGGTTCAGCAACATGGACTTCCATTCACCAAGGCTGACATGGCTATAGCCACTGCTGAGTGCCCAATTTGCCAGCAGCAGAGATGAACACTGAGCCCTCTACATGGCACCATTCTTTGGGGTGATTAGCCAGCTACCTGGTAGCAGGTTGATTATATTGCACCTCTTCCCATCATGGAAAGGGCAGAAATTTGTCCTCACTGAAATAGACACTCCAGATATGGGTTAGCCTGTCCTGAATGCAATGCTTCTGCCAAGACTACCATCCGTGGACTCACAGAATGCCTTATCCACAGTCATGGTATTCCACATAGCATTGGCTCTGACCAAGGCACTCATGTTACAGCTAAAGAAGTGTAGCAGTGGGCTCATGCTCATGGAATTCACTGGTCTTACTATGTTCCCCATCATCTTGAAGCAGCTGGATTGATAGAATGGTAGAATGGTCTTTTGAAGTCACAATTACAACGCCAACTAGGAGACAATACTTTGCAGGGCTGGGGCAAAGTTCTCCAGAAGGCCATGTATGCTCTGCATCAGCATCCAATATATGGTACTGTTTCTCCCATAGCCAAGATTCACAGGTCCAGGAATCACAGGGTGGAAATGGAAATGGCATCACTTACCATCACCCCTCAAAATTTTTCCTTCCTGTTCCCATGACATTACATTCTGCTGCTAGAGGTCTTAGTTCCAGAGGGAGGAACAGTGCCACCAGGAGACACAAGAACAATTCCATTAAACTGGAAGTTAAGATCGCCACTTGGACACTTTGGGATCCTCCTACCTTTAAGTCAACAGGCTAAGAAGGGAGTTACAGTGTTGGCTAGGGTGATTGACCCAGACTACTAAGATGAAATCAGTCTACTACTCCACAATGGAGGTATGGGAAAGTGTGCATGGAATACAAGAGATCCATTAGGGTGTCTTAGTATTACCATGCCCTGTGATCAAGGTCAATGGGAAACTACAACAGCTCAATTCAGGCAGGACTACAGATGGCCCAGACCCCTCAGGAATGAAGGTTTGGGTCACTCCACCAGGAAAAATAACAAAACCTGCTGAGGTGCTTGCTAAAGGCAAAGGGAATACAGAATAGGTAGTAGAAGAAGGTAGTCATCTATACCAGCTACGACCACATGACCAGCTGCAGAAACCAGGACTGTAATTGTCATGAATATTTCCTCATTCTTTTGCTAAAAACATGTTTGTGTTTGTATACACTTGTACTAAGAAAATATATTCATTTTAGTTCCTTTTCTTTTATCATGTGACATAAGATTTATTGACTTTATATGAATATTTAAGTATTGTTAACTTTATGTAATAGTATTTGGGTTGGGGATTGGTGTGTTTCCAGTTGTGCAAAGGATAGTTGTATTATGTTAGATGTAAATATGACCTTACGATTGTCTTTATTTGGAGATTATGTATGATCTCAGGAGATGTGTATGGGTTCAAGTTGACTAGGGGTGAACTTGTGATGGTTAATACTGAGTGTCAACTTGATTGGATTGAGGTATAAAAAGTATTAATTCTGGGTGTGTCTGTGTGGGTGTTGCCGAAAGAGAGTAACATTTGAGTCAGTGGGCTGGGGAAAGCAGATCACCCTTAATCTGGTGGACACAATCTAATCAGCTTCCAATGAATGTAAAGCAGGCATAAAAACATAAAAAGGAGAGACAGGCCTAGCCTCCCAGCCTGCATCTTTCACCCGTGCTGGATGCCTCCTGCCCTTGAACATCAGACTCCAAGTTCTTCAGTTTTGGGACTGGCTCTCCTTGCTCCTCAGCTTGCAGAGAGCCTATTGAGCCTATTGTGGGACCTTGCGATTGTATAAGTTAATACTTAATAAACTTCTCTCTCTCTCTCTCTCTCTCTCTCTATATATATATATATATTCTATTAATTCTGTCCCTCTAAGAGAACCCTGACTAATAGAGAAGGAGTGGAAGGAGTGGCAAATGTTTTTCTTTTTGATTTATGTGAACCTTTTATACAAAAAAGGAAACATCACCTTTTCATGTGTATTGCAAATATCTTCTCTTTTGGCCTTTTTCTGGTTCTTTCAATTAATGCAGAAAAATAGGTTGATTTACATGATTGGCAAGTTGGTAGCTTTTAAGAAAACCCAAGTCCAGCTATGCATATTTTATGATGGATGTGGACAAGAAGGAGAAGTTTATTTTGTTCGTGCTGCCACAGGCTCCTTCTAAAGGAGTGGACAGTAAGAGGTGGGGACCGGAGAGGGTAGGGACAGAGAGACAGCCTTGTACCTGATCTAGACACCAAGAGATTAGTGGCTACAAGCTCCCAGCCTTGACTGGGAACCTATCCTCCTCTTTCTCAGCAGAATGTTCTTTCTGAGAATTCACTAATGGGGTGGTTTGGAGGCTCAGATGAGTGCCTCCAGGCAAGGGAGGAGACCTTATCATGCCTGCTCAGACTGAGCTGATAGATCCTCTTTCTTTTAGAAGTTGCTAAAGGCTGGCTGTCACCATGCAAGGCAGATAGATGGGAAACCACCATAGGGGACAAGAGAAAACTCCCTTGCCCTCTGAAGGTTCACTGAAAAATTAACTCGCAAAGGGCAGATTAGCTGGAGAAAAGGTCTACAAGTTTATTTTAACATGCATAGCATAGGAGCATTGTAGAATAATTACCCAATTAACCAATGGGGTACTTCTATATCCTTCTTCTTAGGAGAAGGAGAAATGGGGAAGTGTATTCGTCCATTCTCACATTGCTATAAAGAACTACCTGAGACTGGAGCATTTATAAAGAAAAGAGGCTTCGTTGACTCTCAGTTCTGCAGCCTGTACAGGAAGCATGGCTGGAGCTTACAGTCATGGCAGAAAGGGAAGCAGGCCTGTCTTACATGACTGAAGAAGGAGGAAGAGAGAGAAAGGGGAGGTGCTACACACTTTTAAACAACCAGAACTCCTGAGAACTCTATCACAAGAACAGCAAGGGGGAAGTCCACCTCTGTGATTCAGTCACCTCCCACCAGGGCACTCATCCAACATTGGGATTACAATTCGACATGTGATTTGGGTGGAGACACAAATCCAAGCCATATTAGGAAGTTTGGGTAATTTTAGGAGAGTAATAAGTGACTTTTAGGGAAATTCAATGGGCTTGAAGAACATACAATGGCTTGTGACAAACTGTTGTGCCTAAAGAACAGACCATGGTTTGCGACAAAAGTCTGCCCAGGTGTGTTGACAGACTTCAGACTTTCTTCCTGACATGTGAGTTCAGTTAATGAAAGCCCAGGGAAGGGACCAGGGATCATGTTTTCTTCTTAGGAAGGTCCAGACTTTAGACAGATTAGGGAACTTCAGAGAACAACTTCATCCTGGGCTTTGGGAGAGACAGAGGATTAACACCCAGGAGGTGTTGGTGGGGAGGTGAGAAAGGGGAAGGCCAGACAGACTTTGAGGATTCTTCAGTTCAGCATGTCAAAGGGCTATATTTTGAGGTATTTATTTCTGAGCCCCAACAGCACCCAAGCATTGTGTGAGGCTGTGGGAGCTGTAGTCTATTCCCCTGACTTACAGCAGCACCTCATTCAAGGGTAGATCTTTCAGCATCCAGAATGGCCCCCTTCTGGAAGCTTCCTAATGGGCATCTCTAAGAGAACAGGAAGAGCATAAAAACTCAGTGGGAACACTGGGTGGTCTGGGGTGGGCTGAGGCGATGCATAGGCCAGCCTCAACTGCCGGTGTGCACTCTAAAAGCCGATGTCTATGGACTGGGGTTGAGAAAAGTTGGGAAGCTTCAGACTGAGGGGAGAAAAAAGAAAGAGCCCAGAGAAACGTGAGGAGGAGCTTGAATTTCTAGCAAGTCAGTGAAAAAAGGAGACAACACATAGGCAACCTGGGTGGTTCAGATGCTCCAGGAAGTGTGTATTTTTCCCTAAAAATGCATCGCAGCAGGCCCAGGATTATAGGACCCATTTCCTGAGTATATGAGTATTATTAACTGTCACAGCTAATTGTCACAACAGGTGGTGCTTTGTTTTTGTTTGTTTTCCTGTTCACTCTTCATTTGACAGAAGCTGAGGACCAGAGGAGTGACTCTCACACAGCGGCTCGGTGCCTGAGCTGGAATTCCAACCAGGGCTGTCGCCCTCTAAAGCCCTGCCGTGGCAGTGCTGCCAGCTCATTCTCCTTGGGCTCCCTTCCCACCTCCCACATCCCCGTGTCCCCATGGACTCCTG
Source organism: Pan troglodytes (assembly GCF_028858775.2). Taxonomy (NCBI): domain Eukaryota; kingdom Metazoa; phylum Chordata; class Mammalia; order Primates; family Hominidae; genus Pan; species Pan troglodytes. The sequence goes on along the minus strand of NC_072411.2, from coordinate 27,314,618 downwards.
GTGCCACGGCACAGCTGCATGGGGGTGATTCATGCTGGACACCTGAGACACAAGGAGAGGAGGCAGGGAGCTGCCGAAAGAGATTCAGTTAAAAACTTCCAACAATGAGGGAGTGAGTTACCAACTTTCAGGAAGCCTTGTTTGGGTCCCAGCCCTTTTCCCTTTGGGTATAAGTTGTTGGTATGACACTGAACTAACACATTGCATCTCCAGCTGCTCCCTGCTGAGCTCTGGAGCCCACTAAGGGATGAAAGCAGCTCCTCCTTAGGCCTTTTGTTGTGGCTTTTTCTCTTTTTGGCCAACAGGAGACAGGAATTTGGGAATTATGCAGATGGGGTCTCTCAGAATCTAGCCCTGTGAAGAATAGGTGAAAAGTCTGTCTGGGCATGGTGTCCTGGATAGTTGTCTGGACATGGTATCCTGGGTGTGGAGACTTAGTTTCCTTCTCTGTGGTAAGAATTCACCTTCTTTTGTTAATGTAGATACCAGGGAGGGGATTCATGACAATTGAATTTCTTTTGGAGAAACTTCCCAAGGAAAACTTCAGAGAAAGCCCCTCCACGTGCTTTGGGAGAGAAATAGGATCCAGAGACAGGGGGCAGGGGCAGAGTCAGAGAGACCTTGGTTCTGAGACTGCTCCTTAGTTCAAAGCACTCAGCACGTCCAAGCACCACACCTTGGGGTATTATTTTCTGAGCCCCAACAGCTACCAAGAAGTGGGAACAGAATGGTAATGATGTTTGCCACAATTTTGCTATAAGCTTTGCTAGGTAACCTCATTAAATTTCCAGAATGGTCTCACAAGCAAGGACAGAGCAGGATTTAGAATGTGGCAGATGTGGCCTCTCATTCCTGGTTCGCCACCTACCGCTTTGCTTAGTGACTTTGCCCCCACGTAGGTTAATGACATCTGTGTCTGATGTGCTCTGGAGGGTTGAGGCAGGCTCTCCTGGGAGGTTTGCAGCTTCATTAACGATGATAAAGACAAAGGCTTCATAACGCTATAGAAAAAACTAGAAAATACCATGTGAAATAAACACACATGCGTGGATTAGCTGTGCCATGACCACATCCAGATATAACTACTTCCACCCACAGGTAGGAATGGTCATACCAAGGCCATGGGATATGGGTGACTGTTTATTTTCTTAACTTTTTTTTTCTCATTTATAAGTTCCTTTGAGTATTTGGCTCAAGTTCATAGATTTAGCATGTTTTGTACTCTCTCCCTCTGGAGAGCCCATTCCAATTGTATAAAGGAATACTGGAAGAAATAAGCTTGCGAGCTGCACAGGGGTTCCTCCAGCCACCTGTGAGATTTTGGGAATTCCTGGCTGCTGGATGGAGTGTGGGAGTGTGCTGAGGGGGAGGCAACAGAGAGCTGGGGACTGCAGCCCACAGGAAGCCCAGAGGAAGGGTGTGTGTGCATGCGGGGTGCGGGGGTATTAGACTGCCAGAGCCACAGGGGTCTGGGCTCAGAGATGGCTGGTTGGAGGGTGGGGGTCTGAGCTAGGGATGAAGACAAGGGTTGAAGGTCTCTGCTTGCAGTAGGAGCATATATATCCTCCCCACTTCCCCACTTCTGGGTACAAAATGTCAGGCAGGCCACAGAAGTTTATCCACAGGGACAAAAAAGTGTGGATGTCTCTAAGAAACTGTAAGAAAGCCACTAGTGTGGGAAGTGAATGCCTCCTGATGTAGTTTGGATGTATGCCTTGCCCACATCTCATATTGAAACATAATCCCCAATGTTAGACGTGGGGCCTGGGGACAGGTGATAGGATTATTGGGTGGGTTTCTCATGGGTTTAGTACCATTGCTCTTGGTACTGTTCTCAAGATAGTGAGTGAGTTATCCTAAGATCTCATTCTTTAGAAGTGTGTGGCACCTTCCCATTCTCTCTCTTGCTCCAGCTTTATTTTATTTATTTATTTTTGAGACAGAGTCTCGCTTTATCACCCAGGCTGGAGTGCAGTAGCACGAACTCAGCTCACTGCAACCTCTGCCTGCCAGGTTCAAGCAATTCTCCTGCCTCAACCTCCCGAGTAGCTGGGATTACAGATGTGTGCCACCATGCCTGGCTAATTTTTTGTGTTTTCGGTAGAGATGGGATTTCCCCATTTTGGCCAGGCCGGTCTTGAGCTCCTGACTTCAAGTATTCTGCTCACCTCGGCCTCGGAAAGTACTGGAATTACAGGCTTGAGCCATCACGCCCGGCTTCGCTCCTGCTTTTGCCATGTGACGTGCCCGCTCCCACTTTGCATTCTGCCATGATGTCTCAAAAATAAAAATAAAAGTTAAAAAAAATTGGAAGTTAAAGCTAAAGAAAATCTTCTAGACTAAAACAAGATAAAATACTATAGAAAAAATGATAGATAATATAAGGACCTCCAAGTAATATGAACTTCTCAAAGAGAGAACAGAAAAAATGAAGGGAGAGAGTTATATATATAACTGCAGATATATAACTATATATACATATCATTCTATATACCTAAGTATATATATCTATAGGTATAACTATATATGTGATGTGTATATATATGAAGAAGACAAACAAGAATGAAGAGAAGAAACAGAAGAAAATGTCTCAGAGCTAATGAAAGATAGTCTTCAGACTGAAATGGCTGAATTTAAAGACTACATCTATCTATATCTGTATCTATCTATCTATATATACACACACACAACACACATATACATAATATACTTACAGAACAAATATTTTAAAGGGAAAGGTTTTAAAAGCTTCGCAAATGACGTGGGTAGAGAGAGAGAGGCTTCCACAGAAAATAAAGTCACACACTGGCCTTAGAACTCACATCAATAATGCAGAAGCTAGCAGACAACAGATCAGTGCTTTCAAAGTTCAGGTGGAGATGTCTTTGAACCTTAAATCTTATACTTGGCTAAAAGATCAATTGACTGTGAGAGAAAATAAAGACATCTTTGGAGATGTAAAGACTGAAAAAGTTTTTTACACAGAAGAAAGCTGTTGGAAAAGAAAATCCATTAGAGCAGGGAGAATGGCAAGGAGAAGAGCCCCGGGATCGGGCCACAGTGGTGTGCCTAGAGGGCGGTGGAGGGACCCACAGGGTTTCATTTTAGTTCTGGAGAATGGCAAACTTCTGGAGGGACAACGCTGCAGAGAAAAATGAAAAGGAGGCTCCACAGGAGAAACAGGGTGATTGAACGGCTGGAGACACCTGAAAATGTGGTGAGAATGCATACTTTGTTTTTCCACAAGGAAAAATGTTGGCCGAAACCCCAGAAAACAAAAAGCTGTACAAATAAGCCATGGGACAAATCTGAAGCTATAAGTAAAGTACAGCATCACTTCGGGCCACTGATGGAGTATGAGGAACGTTAATCCACTGCAGCCCCAGGCTGGGGGCACTTTCCCTGGGGAAGTACAGGGGCCAAGAAGTGGAACCCCAAAAACAGGAGACAAGCCTCTCACCCCACTTGGCTCTGCAATGGCAAAATCGGATACGATTACTTTTTGTCACTTCATTGGTATTCCGGTTTAGAATGAACCTATAGAGAAACACACACACACACTGAAGATAATCAGGGTCACTGAATTGAATGTGATTTTTGGTGAGATTGAAATTGTGCAAGTCCAGGCCTATCAGTGGCAAGTAGGAGGAGGAGGTGAGAAGTGGAGGGAAGGGAGAGGATGCTGACGGTCTACTTTGCACAGGGAGGTTGAGAGGCAGATGACATTGGATCACACAGGAACACGTGCTTTACCATATTGTTTAAAGTTGCAAAGAAAATCAACTCAGGGGAGAACCAAATGTAATTATAAAAGTGTCCAGTATTTGGAGAAAGCAATGAAAAATGATGTGGAGAGTGATGTCAAGGTGTTGAACTGCCATCCTTCGTATGCGAGGTGAGTCAGCAGCATCCTGAAGTGACAAAGATGATGGGCACACTCAAAGAGGTTAACAAGGCACAGAGTATTTTGAGGGGAACTCATTTCAGAGCTGTGGGCTGGGTTAAGGGCCTCGCATCCCAGCACAAGCACCACCCTTAGGTCTTAAGGGACAGGAGAGGAATGTTGTTACTGGAGCTGGGCCAGGTGGGGGCCTTGGGTGAGGGGCCTCCCCTCCCCTGTTGCTTTATCGGAGCATAGCACTGCAGAAGCACAGAGGGAGGTTGGGGCAGGTGGGGCACTCTCTGGCCTAACCTACCTGCATGTTCTGCTGATGAAGCCCTTGCAGTCTGCCCCCATCTCCTGGGCACAGAGTAGGGGAGAATGAATCTAGGTTGGGTAAATGAAGAATTACCTGCATGAAAGCCAATAGACATTGTTTGAAGCTGGTGAGTCCAAAACTAGGATAACAAGCATATTATCTAGAAAAATGAAGTAACCTGTTGGAAACCTACAATCAAAGATGGTGAAAGGAGAGCAGGGCTGTGGGTAGGGTGTATGTGGGAGAGGATTGCTTTTCAAACAAAAGCTCTCTGTACTATTTGAATTATTTTTTTAATTCTTGAAGAAAACTTGTAAACCACAGGGAAAGCATACGATATCAAAAACATCTCAACTGGCTGAGAAAATGGACTTGATTTAGTAAGACGAAATTTAGCAGCAATTCATTTAAATGAATGACCTTTTTTCCAAAAAAGGCACGTGGACAGTACAAAGAAATGACTCAGATAGGCCTCCCAGCTTCAACTCTGCCTACGGCATGGTTAAGTGATGCATTGGGGATGCCCACAGCTTTGTGATCTCCTTAAAGAACCGACCCTGCTTCCCCATTGCACGTGAAAAGCAATTCCAGAGGCTGTAAGTAGAAATGATAACCTACCTTCTCCCAATACACCATCAGGTCAATACCATTGTCAATATCCCTGCTTACTGGAGTCACCACCCAAAGTTCCAAGTTTCCCAGTCTCTTCTTAAGGCACTTCATGGAAATCCATCTCCCATTACTCCTACTCCTCCAAACCCTTCCACCAGGTGCCCTGGAATTCACAGTCTTGTCAAAAACTTTCTTTGTGTTCTCTGACTTCTCATTAAATGTGACCAATGTTCATGCTCTTTCAGGAGCCCTGCTTTCCCTGAGGACATTGCTCTCTCTTCAGTCCACTCAAGTGGGGACTGTTTGTTGTTGTTTGTTGTTTTTTCTCATCCTAAGTACCACTGGGATCTACCAAGGGGCAATATGCCGGGGTGAGGAAGGCTGTTCTGTCTCCGTTTCCTCTTCTTGCAAACACCCAGTTGTTTGAAATGCCCTTTATCAGATTCCATTCCTGCCTCCCGCCCCCTAGTCATTCTCCCTTGTTTCCTGGGGATACCTTGCAGCTTCGTGCTTTTCTCTCCAGCACAACGTTTGCCTTTCAGGATCCACATAAACCTTAGTCTGATTTCACAGTTCCTTGGCCTGTTCGCCAGCACCGACCATTTCCTCCGTCTCATAGGCCCCCTGCGGTGGCAGCAGGCCGACCTTACTGCTGCACTGCCTCCAGTGTAGCACCATCCAGCTCCCTGACCATCTGCACCCCCACATTCTCAACACTCTCTCTGGAGCTGATTCTGACACTTCTCTAGGCTTGTTGGAATCCTCGATACTTTGACCCTATCCTGTCTCTCATGTCCACAGTTCTTTCCTCACCCCGGTGAGACTCTGAAGTCCACATGGGACCCACCCTGCAACCTCAACCTCCGCTCCTCCTTGCCCGTTAGCGACCTTGCCCTTCTCTCCTTGTGACTCTCTGTCTGAAGAAAGCCCAGCCCCGATGGAACACCATTCACCTCCTACCCTGCACTTTCACCCTCGCAGCTCAGCGTGTGCTGCCGACGTTGTGTTAAATTTATAAGCACTGGACTTATATAAACTCCCAGCTCTGCCCAGTGGCCTGTTACATTTTCTGGTCACTTGGATCCTCTCTCTGGGAATGCTGTTGCACATCTCTTCTCTTTTTTCTCCAGACCCCTGAAGCCCTTCTCTCATCTTATTTCTTTCAAAATAGAATCCACTGAGATATGGCCACTTCCTCTTTCCACCACAGAATCTATGATTCCACAGGCCTAGAAGCACAGTCCTGCTTCCGTCTCTGGCCACCTTTCCGCAGGGGCGTTCGATGTCATCTCTTCTTTCTTTGGGGTCTCGCTCCTCTGCCTCCTGGATCACTTGGATCAGTGCACATCTTGCACTTTAACCCCTTCCATTTTCCTCCCCAACTACCAATTCACTTGTTCTCTATTGCAGCAAAACTTCTTTAAAAAGTCACCCAAAGTTACTGCCTCCAATTCGCCTCCCATTCTTTCTCCTTTGACTATATTTTTAAAATTGTGAAGCTTTACATACATACAAAACATGCAGAAAACAATAGTGTACATAACAGCTCAATGAATTGTCACAACATCAGCCCCCATGGAAGCACCGTCCAAGTCAGGACACGGGACATGTCCAGCCTCCCAGAAGCCTCTCATGCCGTCTCCAAATCTTACCTTCCTTTTCCCCACACAATGGTAACAGCTATGCTAACTTTATTGTATTCGGTTTCCTTTTCTTTTCTTTTCTTTTTTTTTTTATTTGACAGAGTCTCGCTCTGTTGCCAGGCTGAAGTGCTGTGGCGTGATCTTGGCTCACTGCAACCTCTAGGGTTCAAGTGATTCTCCTGCCTCAGCCTCCCGAATAGCTGAGACTACAGGCTCATGCCACCACACCCAGCTAATTTTTGTATTTTTAGTATAGACAGGGTTTCACCATCTTGGCCAGGATAGTCTCGATTTCCTGACCTCGTGATCCGCCTGCCTTGGCCTCCCAAAGTGCTGGGATTACAGGCGTGAGCCACCTTGCCTGGCCTTCGTTTTTCTTTTTCAAGTTTCGCCTAAGGAAGAATATGTTTTTCTTTGCTTTTTGAACATTACATAAATGGAATCATATAGTGTCTACTTATTGGAGCCTGGCTTTTCTCACTCAACTTATGTCCATAAAATTAATTCACTTTGTTGTTATCCGTAGCTGTAGTTCATTCATTTTCATTGTATCCTAATATATAAATATATTAGAATTAATTTGATCTATTCTGCCACCAATGGACATTGGATTATATCCAGTTTGGGGCAATTATAAGTAATGTTACTATGAAAATTCTTGTGCATGTACATGTACCCTGGTGTTCAGGTATACACATTTCTGTTGGATATGTATTTACACAGATATATACACACACGCACACACTATACATTATATATACATACTATATATAATATATGTGCATACTATACATATTATTTATGTATACACATTATATACATAATATATACAGATACTACATGTACTGTATGTATAGACACATACACAATGTACATAATATACACAGACACTTATACATTATGTACACACACACACACACACACTTCACACTATGCACAAAAAAGTGGACTTGCTGCTTCATAGAGTATGCATTGGACTTTGTTAGATAATATAAACTTTTTCCCAAAGTGCCAATTTCCATGGCCACCAGCAGTATATAAATTTCTCAATATTCTACTTCTTCCAAACAGTTGGTATTTTGAGTGTTATAAATTAAGTTATTCTGTCTGGCATATAGGAGTATTTCATTGTGTTCTCTATTGGCATAGATAAAGAAATCAGATAGGATGACGTTTGAGGCTGAGTATCAAAAGAAACTGGAAGGAGCTCATGGTTGATTACATGGGCCGGTAGAACTAGACTTGACATCTGTCTTAGGCATTGACTCACTTACTGACACTGGACTACTTAGTTTCTCTCCTTGATCTGTAGCTTTCTTTTATGTAATGTATGCATAACTTTCACCTTGCAGATTTATGGAGAGGATTAAAAATAATAAAGTTAGACACTGTGCCTCACCCCTGTAAATCCCCGCAATTTGGGAAGCTGAGGTGGGAGGATTGCTTGAGGTTCTGAGTTTGAGACCAGCCTGGACAACATAGTGAGACCCCAATCACTACTAAATATATATATATTATATAAATAAATATATAAATATATATTTATATACATATATATATTAATATATTATATATATATAAATATATATATTTGTATACAAATATATATATTTATATATATAAAATATATATATATATATTGACTGGGGCATAGTAGGTACCCAATAAGTGGTGACTGTTTTTACCTTGTATCTTCACTTATTAGTGGTAAAGTCACCAATGGAAACAAAGCAGGCAGAGTTCCAGCAGACTGTGGGGAAGCAGCAGGGGTCTTGAGGGTTCACTGCTGAATGGTCCCCTGGGATAGCTTGTACTGTTGTGCAACAAATATTTACTCTTCCCTTCCCCAGCATGAGCCCAGTGCACTGCCTTACCCTAGTCCTCTGGGATTTGCTTTGGCTGGGGGAATGTGAGTGAACATGACCTGAGTGTATCCCAGAACAGTTTGGAATGTGCTAGATGGTTTGGTTCAGCCTCTTGCCCTCCAGCTCTCCCTCGTAGGAAGAGCATGTGCAGGAAGCCACTGTTTCTCCAGCTTGAGCCATGCTCCTGGAAGCTTGGATGGCTCTTACTATGCCAGCTTGATGCCTTGACTCAGCTGTGTCTGACTTTGTCAAGAATTGTTGGAAATGATGACCATCTGAAACATCAGAATTTTATTGTGCATGGCAACAATAAAAAAAAACATGAAATAGATTTTCTTTTGGTGTAAGAATAAATATGACAGTGGACAGATATTTTGATATTCAGTCCTGAAGCTGTTAGTGTTTGTTTTCTCAGAAACATGAAACAATAGGTATGAAAGGCTATTCTGCTTGGAAAAGAGAAAATGCAGTTAAAGAAAAACAGTACCATTTTAAATCATAGTTCTCTCTATATTGATGCAGCTTGAAGGGTGAAAATAAATTTCGCAAACTGGAATCTTGAAGGAGGGTAATAAGCTAGATCAGAATATAGAAATATTTGCAGAATAGTAGATATTTAGACATCATCGAGTGCAACCCTCTCATCTACATATAATAAGAAAAGGGTTAATACTAAATATGAAATATTGTTTATCTCCCTATACACCTACCCACTAATCTATTCATCCATCTGTGGTTCCAATCATTTATTTATTCAACAGCCATTCACCTACAGTCCACGTGTACCCGACACTGCTGAGTGTGGAGGACACAGAGGTCAATCAGATGCAGAGTTGCCTTCAGGAAGAGTAGAGTCAAGCAGTGGAGATAATAACTTTACAGTAAATCCCACACAGTGCTATAGATGTTGCCTGGATGCCTCGGCAGGGCTCCATTGGGAGACTGGAACGGAGTCCACGGTGTTCCTATAAAGATGTCTAGATCTTAGATAAAGAGACTCCGTTTTGTACTTTTTCTTCAGACCCCACAGCAGTCGGCGCTGTGGAGCACAGGGAAGTGGCAGGTGATTAAAAATACTTGGTATGGAAGCAATTAAATCTTCTCCCATGGTTATTTCATTTTAGGGACACGGCCAGCTCAGCCCTGTGGCTGTCTCCACCTGGTTCCATGTCACAGCCCCTTGATACATCTGGGCAACACTTTCTGATCTGTTTCTACCTGCCAAAACCAAGCCTGGTACATTCAGCCATTCTCTCTCAATCTCTCTCCTGTTCTTTTAATTTTGCCTCTACTAACGAGTGTTTGAGACAACAGTAAACTCTTCTATAGTTTATAGTAATTCAGTTTATTTCAATTCTAGCCTTAGTTTCCTCCCTCAACTACCATTCAGACTGGCATACATCTATCATCTCTATGTCATCGTGAGAATTGTATGAGTTTGTTCATGTAAAGCACTAAGAACAATGTCTGACAAATAGTGGGCTCTCAACAGTTTTTTTTTTTATTAGCTAGTGTATCTTTGAGTACTTTTATGAAAATTTCTGAATAACAAATTCTGAAAAATCAAATTGCTGAGTGAAAGGGTAATAAATTTGAAATACAGAAAGATATTTGCTAATTGGCAATTTTCACTCCCACTTCCATAGAATATGAAAGTCCTTATTTCACCATCGCATGTCAATGGAGTATTGTATTAATCTGTAAAATATTAAAAATCCAACGTATGAAAAATAGCATCTTATAGCTAGCTTAATTTGTATTTTTTTATTTTTTATTTTTATTTTATTTTACTTTATTATTATTATACTTTAAGTTTTAGGGTACATGTGCACAACATGCAGGTTTTGTTACATATGTATACATATGCCCTGTTGTTGTGCTGCACCCATTAGCTCGTCATTTAGCATTAGGTATATCTCCTAATGCTATCCCTCCCCACTCCCCCCACCCCACAACCGTCCCCGGTGTGTGATGTTCCCCTTCCTGTGAAAAGCAAGCCTGCATACCTACTAGATCTATTCATATATAGCCTATTTGTGCTTTGTTTGTGAATGGCCTGTTTAGGTTATTTGCACACTTCTCTTTTTTGTTGATTCTCTATATTCTTATTGATTTACTGTAGTTATTTGTATATTGTGTATAACAATTTAACTGTTACATATGCAAATATTTTCTTCCTGTCATGGTCTTTTGACTATTCGCTACTGATCTCACTCTTTATACTACTTCCATTTATTTTTAGGATTAGACAGGGCATCAACCATGCAGCCAAGAACATTTATAAACCTTGACCACAATATTAAGAAAATTAGCTTGAGGTTATAGAAGAACTAATGTGGCAGGAAGACTTGAAGGGCTAAGAGTCTATAGAAAGGAGAAGCACAGAAAAGTAGTTCTGACATTTGGTATCACTTTGTCTCCAGAGGCATTTTCTTATAAACAAATGGTGGCTGAGAAAGCTGAGAAGAGATGATGACAATCTTTTGAGGCTGGGGAGAAAAATGAAGTTCACAACTCAGCAAAGAGGATGGGCTCTGGTAAGTGCCTCAGCATTTAGATGAGGTCTCTGACTTACTAACATTCATGTGATACATTTGTTACAATAAACCAATATAGATGCATTATTATGAACTATAAGTCCATAGCAATATGAAGGGTCACCCCTTGTATTATATAGTCTATGGGTTTTGACAAGTGCATAATATCATGTACCTGCCATTACAATGTCACGAAAAATAGTCTCACTGCCCTGAAAATCCCCTATGTTTCACCTATTCATCCTCCTCCTTCCCTGAGTCCTTGAAAACCATAGATCTGTTTTTGTTGTTTCTATAGTTTTGCTTTTTTCTAGAATGTCATACAGTTGGAATCATACAGAATGTAGTCTTTTCAGATTGGCTTCTTATGCATAGTAATATACATTTAAGGTTCTTTCATGTCCTCTTGTGGCTTAGTAGCTCATTTTTAAAAATTACTAAATAATATTTCATTGTATGGACATATTAAGTTTGTTTATTCAATATCATCTATTGATATACATTTTGTTTTCAATTTTTTGCAATTATGATTAAAGCTGCTATAAACATTCATGTGTAGGTTTTTTGTGGATATAACCTTCCAATTAAATTGGTAAATGCTCTGAGTACAATTGCTAGATTGTATGAGAAGGCTGTTTAGCTTTGTAGGAAACTGCCAAACTGTTTTCTAATGTGGCTGTACTATTTCGTATTCCTGCTAGGATGCCTTATACCCTTGCAGCACTTGGAATTGTCAATTTTTTTTTTAAAGAAATTCTAATAGGTGTGTAGTGGTACCACATAGTTACTGTAGTTTGCAATACCTTAACACATATAATGTTGAACAACTCTTGATATACTTATTTGACATCTGGGTACCTGTACAGATTATCTACTTATTTTTAATTGGGTTGTTTGTATTCTTATCATTGAGTTTAAGAGCTCTTTGTATATTTTGGATACTAGTCCTTCATTTGATATGTGTTTCGCTAAGATTTTTTCCCTACTGTTGTCTTTTCAGTCTCTTAACAATGTCTTTTCCAGAGCAGAATTTTTTAATTTTAGTGAAGTGCAACTTAACGAGTAATTTTTATTCATGGGTGGTGATGGTGATGTTGTGTCTAAAAACTCATTCTTAAACCCAAGCTCATTGAGAATTTATTCTATGTTATCTTCTAGATATTTTATAGCTTTGCATTTTACATTAAGTGTATGATCTACTTTGAGTTAATTTTTGTGAAAGACATACGGTTTGTATCTAGGTTCATTTTTTTTTAATATGACAGTCCAGCTGTTTTAGTGAAATTTTTTGAAAAGGTGATATTTTTCTCCATTGTATTGCCTTTCTTCCTTTGTCTAGATCAGTTGACTATATTTGTGTCTATTTCTGGGCTCTTTATTCTGTTCTATTGATCTGTTTTCTATTCTGTTCTATTTGTCCATTTTTTTTTTGCCAGTATGACACTGTCCTGATTACTGTAGCTATTGAAGTAATGTTGAAGGTAATTATTGAAGTTAAGGTAGTGTCAGTTGTCCAACTTTGTTATATTTAGTATTGTGTTTGCTATTCTGTTTCTTTTGTGAGTTTTGATATAAACTTTAAAAAGAGTTTGTTGACATCCACTAAATAGCATCTTGGGATTTTTGGGGGGATTACATTGCATCTATAGTTCAAGTTGGGAAGAATGGACATCTTAGCAATATTGAGTCTTCCTTTCCATAAACATGGAATAGCTCTTCATTTATTTAGTTCTTATTTGATTTCTTTAATCAGTTTTGTGGGTTTCTTCATATTGATCTAGTGCATATTTTATTATATTTATATCTAAGTATTCATCTTTTGTTGTTATTATAAATGGTATTGTGTTTCTAACTTCAAATTCCAATAGTTTCTTGCTGATATATAGGAAAGCACTTGATTATTGTATATTAACAATGAATCTTGCAAACATGCAATATTCACTTCCCAGTTCCAGAAAGTTTTTTCTCCATTCTTTGAGATTTTCTACATAATCATGTAATCTGCAAAGACAATTTTATGTGTTTACTTTTCAATCTATATACCTTTCTTTCCCTTTTCTTGTTTTATTGCATTAAAAGAACTTCAAGTATGATGTTCAGTAGGAGTAGAAAGAGGAGACATCTTTGCCTTGATACTAATCTTAAGGGTAAATCATCTATTTTCCTACCATTGAATATGATGTTAGCTGTAGGGGGTTTTTAAAAAATAGATATTTATCATCTGGTTCAGGAAGTTTCTCTCTGCTGTTAGTTTACTGAAAGTTTTTAACATGAATTGGTGCCAGATTTTGTCAAATGCTTTTTCTGCATGTTTTGATATGATCATATGGTTTTTCTTCCTAGCCTGTTGATATGTTGAATTGTATTAATTGAGTTTTCAAATGGTTGAATCAGCCTTGCATATCCATAATAAATTCCAATTGGTTATGGTGTATAGTTTTGTTTACATATTGTAAATTTGATTTAGCAATACTTTGTTGAGGATTTTTGCATCTATGTTCATAAAATATGTTGGCCTGTATTTTTCCTTTCTTGTAGTGTCTTTATCTGATTTTGATAGTAAAGTAATACTCACCTTATAGAATAAGGTAAGAAGTGCTTCCTTTGCTACTATTCTTTGGGATGAGACTGTAGAGAATTGATATTACATCTTCTTCAAATGTTTGGAGGAACTCAACAGTAAAACCATCTAGGTTCAGTGCTTTGTGTTTTGGAAAGTCATTAGTTATTGATTTAATTTCTTTGATATAGGACAATTCAGATTTGTTATTTTTTTCTTGAAAGACAGCATCTCCATATTTTATTGTTCCATTTAATCTAAGTTATCAAATTTGACATCTTAGCAATATTGAGTCTTCCTACCCATGAACATGGAATATGTCTCTATTTATTTAGTCCTTATTAGATTTCTTTCCTTAGAGTTTTGTGGTTTTCCATTTCTTCTAAGTTATCACATTTATGAACATAAAGTTGTTTATAATATTCTCTTCTTTTCCTTTTAATATTCATAAAATTAGTAGTGATAATCCTTTTATTTCTGATATTATTAATTTGCAACTTCTCTCTTTCTCTTTTGGTTAGCCTGAGTAAAGGCTTATCAAATTGACCAATTTATTAATCAATTTTATTGATATTTTTAAAGAATCATGTTTTGATTTCATTGATTTTCACTACTGTTATCCTTTTATCAGTTTCACTGATTTCTGCCTTATCTTAAATGTTTTTCTTCTTGGTTTTAGGTTTATAGTTTTTTTTTTCTTCCAGTTTTCTATGATGTGAGCTTATATTATTAATTTTGTATCAATCTTATTTTCTAATGTATGCATTTTAATGCTATAAATTTCCTTCTAAGCACTACTTTTGCTACATTCCATAAATTTTGATAATTAGTATTTTCATTTTGATTTTGTTCAAAGTATATTAAATTTATCTTGAAACCTCTTCTTTGACCTATGTGTTATTCAGGCATATGTTTCATCTTCAATTATTTTGGGATTTCCCATATATATTTCTGTTATTGATTTCTAGTTTAATTCCACTGAGATCCGAGAGCAGAGATTGTGTGATTTCTATTTTCTAAAGTTGGTAAGAGGGTATTTATGGCCCCAAAAGTGATCTTCAATATTAAGTGCTCAATTTGAACTTCAAAAGAATATATTTCCTTTTGTAGTTGAATGAAATACTTTATATATGGCAAGTATTAAGTTTGTGCAAAAGTAATTGTGGCTTTGTCATTGCTTTTAAATGGAAAAAAAAACTTGTAATTTTTGCACCAACCTAATGGAACCAGGAGATCTATAGCATGGTTCAGTTAAACTATATCCTTACCAATTTTCTGCCTGCTGGATCTGTCAATGATGAAGGAATGTTGAAGTCTCCAAATATAGCAGTGGACTTATTCATTTCTCTTTGCAATTCTATCAAGCTTTGCCATATATATATATATATATATATTTTTTTTTTTTTTTGACAGAGTCTCACACTATCACCTGGGCTGGAGTGCAATGGCACAATCTCAGCTCACTGCAGCCTCCACTTCCCAGGTTCAAGCAATTCTCCTGCCTCAGCCTCCTGAGTAGCTGGGATTACAGGCACACACTAACATGCCTGGCTAATTTTTGTATTTTTAGTAGAGATGAGTTTTCACTATGTTGGCCAGGCTGGTCTTGAACTCCTGACCTCATGATCCACCCACTTTGGCCTCCCAAAGTGCTGGGATTACAGGCGTGAGCCACCACACCTGGCCTGCCTCACATATTTTAATGCTTTGTTGTTAGACACATATGTGTTAAAAATTGTTATATATTCTTAAAGAAGTGACCCCTTAAACACTATGTAATGCCCTTCTTTATTCCTGATAATTTCCCTGAAGTTTGCCTTGTCTAAAATTAATGTGGCTATTCCAGCTTTCCTTTGATTAGTGTTATCTTGGTATATCTTTTTCTATTTCATTGCTTTTAATGTATATGTGCCTTTATATTTAAAATAGGTTTCTTGTAGACAACATGTAATTGGGTCTTTTAAAAATTCTCTGTGACAGTTTCTTGTTTTGTGTATTTGAGATATTCATATTTAAAGTGATAATTGATATAGTTAGATTAATATCTACCATGTTTGTAAGTGTTTTCATTGCCCTTGTTCTTTTTGTTTGTTTTTCACTCTTTTTCTGTCTTCTCTGGTTTTAATTGAGGATTTCATATAATTCTATTCATCTCTTCTCTTAGCATATAAATTATACGTCTTTAATATTGTTTCAAGTTGTTGAGCTAATGTTTGCAATTTACAACCAATTTAAGCTTACTTTCAAATAACCATGTACTTCTTCATGAGTAGTGCAGTTACCTTATAATGGAAGTGTTCTCAATTTCTCCCTTTTTTTCATATAACATTTTTGTTGTTCATTTCACTCATTCTTAAGCTATAATTACCCAATACCCTGTTGCTATTACTACTTTTGAAACTGCGCCCCAAAGAGTTAAAGAAATCAGTGACTAACAGAAATTCTTGAGTTTACAGGATGGCAGATAAGAAAAGAAACAACTTGCTAAAACATGGAAACTCCCTCAGCCTGTCAGATATCAAAAGTGGCTGAAATTGTTTGGCACAAATGTGGCTAACTGGAGTCTGCCAGAAGGAGCATGCTAATGTCACAGCCCAAATTTCCACAGAATGTTTTATACTAACTCCCCTTGAATGTGCACATGTGATTCATAAGGTAGCACAAAGAGATAACTGCACATGCTCAAGGACTTTTCAGACCTCTTTCCTTCCACCAATTCCCTACTAATCCCGGAATCCATGCCCTAAACATTTTCTAGTAATATGATTGCCTTAAAGCACAGGGAGACAGATTTGAGCTGGACTCCTGTCTCTTTGTTGGTTGACTTTTTAAAAAGCTTTGTATTCTCAAAAACACGATGTCATAGTATTGGTTTCTAGTGCATAGGGCAGCAAGTCCTTTGGCTCAGTAACAATTTGAACTATTAGATTAATCAAAAATAAGAAGAAAAAGACTTTGTTCTACCTTGTAATATTGTGATATAATTAAAAGATATATTTGATATTCATTCCCATTTTCTGGCACACAGCTCTTAAGCTCTTGGAAACCCTGAAGTAATAAGTGTCTTTTGTAAGCTAATTAAATTACTGGTAGCTAGAGGGGGGTGGGGGTGTCTCAGATAGCTTTGGGATGGTTGCCAACTATGTATTACAGTGTCGCAACTTTAGTTCCACCTTCCAGGAAGAGAAGAGGGGCTGAAGGTTGAGTTGATTGCCAATGGTCGATGATCGAGACCAGGGGTCTCCAACCCATGAGCCATGGACCAATACTAGTCTGTGGCCTGTTAGGAACTGGGCTGCACAGCAGGAGGTGAGTAGTAGGTGAGCAAGCTTCATCTGTATTTATAGCTGCTCTCCATTGCTTGCATTACCGCCTAAGCTCTGCCTCCTGTCAGATCAATGTCAGCATTAGGTTCTCATAGGAGCATGAACCCTATTGTGAATTGTGCATGTGAGGGATCTAGGTTGCACACTTCTTATGAGAACCTAATGCCTGATTATCTGTCACTGTCTCCCATCACTCCCAGATGGGATCATCTAGTTGCTGAGCTCCCACTGATTCTACATTATGATGGGTTGTATAATTATTTCATTATATATTACAATGTAATAATAATAGAAATAAAGTGGACAAGAAATGTAATATGCTTGAGTCATCCCAAAACCATCCCCGCCTCATCCCCCACCCAGTCTGTGGAAAAATTATCTTCATGAAACTAGTCCCTTGTGCCAAAAAGGTTGGGGACTGCTATTCTAGTCAATCATGCCTACATAAAAACTCAAAAGAATGGGGTTTGAAGGTCTCTGGTTTGCTGAATGTGTGGAGGTACTGGGAGGGTGGTATACCTGCAGAACTCATAGAAGTTCCATGCCCCTTCCACCATATCTTGCCCTATGCATTTCTTCCATTTGGCTGTTAAACGTTAGTGAAGTGTTTCCCAGAGTTCTGTGAGCCATTCTAGCCAATGGTTGAACCTAAGAAAAGGGTCCTGAGAACCTCTGATTTGTAGCCAAGTTGGACAGAAGTCGTGAGTGACCAAAGGACCTACCACTTGTGGGACACCATGGTGGTGGTGACCAGAGGACCTACTACTTGTGGGACACCCCGGTAGTGTCTGCAGAGAATTGGAGAATTGCCTGGTGTGTGATAAACCCCCACACACTTGGTCACAGAAATGTCCAATGCATAGTGAGTTAATACACAGATTCACTCAGTCTACATGGTTTGTTGCAGTTATAGATGTCAGAGGGTTTCAGTTTTCTTGTTAATTCTTTCTCTTCTCTTGTCTTTGTGTTTCCCTAAGAACTCTTTAAAGAGTTTGTGTCTTGTAGGTTTTTTGGTTGTAATTCATTGCAATTACACTGGAGCCTTGTTGGTGAGGTCGTAAGATATGGGGAGGGAAAGCATTATATATCATTAAATCTCAGTATCTTTATCATTAAATCTCAGTAATTTTTAGTGGACCTGAGTCCTTGGGCTGTGACCTTCAGAAATGTGTCTTACCTTTTTGTATTCTATTTATGTGAGAAAGGGTGGTTGGTGGAGGCTTGGAGTTGTCTAATTGCCCTTCCCATGTGACAGATAAGACTCTGGTAAAGTGGTTTCCCCTGTGCGAGGGCCTTTGTTAAGGGAGAAGAGAATGCTCCAGGCATATTTCAAAATGATGGGATTTCAAAATTTGAATGGGAATTAAACTATATATTTTGAATCCTTCAACCCATGAACATAGCATATCTCTCCATTTACTTAATCTTTAATATCTCTCAGGACTGTTTTGTAGTTTTTCAGTGAAGAGGACTTAAACATCTTTCGTTAACTTTATTCCTAGGTATCTAAATACTCTTTAATGCTATTGTTAGTATAGTTGTTTTAAATTTTCTTTTCTAATTGTTGCTAACTACAGAAAATCAAATTATTTTTCTGTGAGATCATTTATCTTGTAGCCTTGCTAAGTTAGTTTATTCAATATGTAAATTCATTATAGTTTTTATTTTGTGGTTTCACCAGGATTTTCTACATAAACAATCTTGTTTGCAAATATTGTCTGCAAACCTATTTACATTAAACATGTTTCAAATCATTTTATTATAAAACAAGTGATGATGTTAGCCCACCAATTGCAAGCCCTCAAGAGCCCTCTGTGGCCAAAGCCCAAACTCTCTGGCCTCGTAATAGTGGTCTCCATATCAGAAGGAGAAGAATCCACAAAGCAAAACAGCCTGTGATATTGTGTTATCCCAGAGAGGGTGCAGAGACCTCCCAAGGCAGCAGTGACGTCACTAAAGATCATGGTGTAGGTATAAAGTTTGTAATGAACTGGGAGTCTTGGTGGGTTCTGCCTTCCTCAGTCCATCAAGTTGGTCCTCAGGCTGGTTCCACTTGATACCAAGGTCAATGCAGCAGTTCTAGGACAAGCAGGTGGATACCTGCCACCCAACAATGTCTCTTGCCATTTGTTATGGTGCCTGAAATGCACATGGTCCCCTCCTGACATGCAAATCGAACTTTAGATTGGACTAATAAATCATCACATCAATTAATTAGCTAAAAAGATTTCAGATAAGGATGACTACATTAGGTCATTCTCAATAAATATAACCGCAGTATGAATTATTTAAATGAGAAAACAGGTTTAGAGACGTTCAGTGATTTTACTAATGCCACATGGCAATTTAATAACTGTGAAATGCTTCTTAACTTTCCTGTGAAAAGAAAAGAGCTGTGAAATCAGTGATTCTTAACTTTAAATATTGTATGCGTATGTGGATATTGTTTATCTCTGCTTTCATTTGTGTGTGTGATTGACTACAGAGCTTCAGATTGTGCTAAAAACAGGCCACACAACCATCTTTATGTTGGATACAGGGAAAATGATGACTTTTAAAAGTTGACTATGGAGCTGTGAGGTCAGCTAGACTTCAACTTGAACCCTGCTTCCTTCACTTACTGACCTTTCGGAAGTGATTTCATCTCTCTGAGTCTCAGTTTCCTCATCTGGAAAATAAGGATGGTGATAACTATGTAAACCACAAATAAAATTCTCAATGCCCTGCCATCAGAATGGGCTTTCTCCTTGGCCAGGGCCCTCTTAAAATGTAACCCAGGATACTGGATCAGGCCATGATGGGAAGTGGGGGTCAGACATGCTTCATTTTACTCCTCTGGCACTAACATCAACACAGACCAAAAGTCTGTTAAGAAACATTTACAATCTATCCTCTTTCTATCTGGATAATAAGAACTTTGGTCCCCACAATTCCTTATCTTAACCTAGACATTTCCTTTCTATGGATTCCAGGTCTTTAGATAACCAATTGTCAACCAAAAATTTTAAATATCTACCTATAAACTGGAAGCCCCCCACCTCCTTACCTCTCCTGCTGCCACTTTGAATTTTTCCCACCTTTCTGGACTGAACCAATGTATTTCTGAAATGTACTTGATTGAAGTTTCATGTCTCCCTAAAATGTATAAAACCAGGCTGCACGCTGACCACCTTGGGCATGTTTTCAGATCTCCTGAGGGCTGTGTCATGGGCCATAGTCACTCATATTTGGCTCAGAATAAATCTCTTCAGGTATTTTACAGAGTTTGACTCTTTTCATCAACAACTATACTGAAAGCCAGGGTTGCTCAATCTTGACGCCATTGACATTTTGGACTGGCTAATTCTTTCTTGTGAGGGGCTAGGATATTTAGCAGCATCCCTGTTCTCTACCCACAAGATGCCAGTGTCGCCTCTCCTTCCCTTATTGTGACAACTAAAAATGTCTGCAGGCGTTGCCGTTGCCCCAGGAGGCATAATCACGGAGGTTGAGAGCTATTGCTGTGAGCATCACCTAATGTGTATTCAAGGTCTTCATGCAGTGTCCGGCGCAGTGTGTCCCTTGGAGAGTGTTAGTGTTGCTGCTTCTTCCCTGACCCCCATACCCTTTATGCCCAGGGATCAATTCCTTCTACTGTCATTTCTCCATGTTGAGAAAAACCTCTGCCATCATGACTGTGGGGAGAGGAATTTGCTGGGTTTGGAAAAAGCAATGGACCACCTCCTCAGTTATGCTGCTTAGTCACCCAAATGGGTTTAAATTGGAGAGCAACCCTGGCAGTATCATTTTCCAAGCTGCTTCAAATACTGCATTTTTCTTCATATTTTCAATGGGCTTATTTATAAATTGCAGGCTCAGCTAAAAAGTAACATGTATTATACGTGATAGCTGTGATTTTGTTTGTAGAGGAAGGTGCTGAATTTTTTTTTTAAGGCCAGGAAGAAAATGCATGTTTAAAATGTGGGTTTTGAGTACAACCAGCAGATTTGGGATTCATTGTGGAGAAAACAGCCCATACAGGGGCACTGATTGGTGACTGTAGGACATAGGGCCCAGTGTGGAAGGATTGCATAGCTCCTGATTAAAATGCAGTCCCCAAGAAGTGAGGAGAGTAAGTGATAATGTCCAGTTACAGACATTGGCCCCAGCTTTCAATAGTGTTGGTGGAAAAAAGACTCATACTCAGGAAACAATTGGGAGTGATTGAATTACAGCGCCCTGAGAAGTGAGTGGCATGTGGTGGTACAGTTGCTGTGGTTCAGAGAAAGGCTCTCAGGCTGTGAAAAAGCCAGGCCAGCCTGCCTGGAAATGAGTTCTGGGCCTTGGCTGGGTACCTGGCTCTGGCTGTCAAGGCAGAGGTATGGCTTGGGGATCATTTGTCACCTTGCCCCCAGTCATGAACAGATCCAGGGAGAGATTTAGAAATCATGGCTGCTAGGAGTTATTTGGGAGGAAAAACTCCATGCAGTGGGGCCCAGTTCTAATACCGATCTCTGTGTTTTAATGAGCACTCTGGGTGACTCTCTAGTAATCTCCACATGCATCTCAGCAGCATCGTTTACTTGGGAGGTCTGTCTGTTGAGCAGCTACTTAGTTCTGGATTCGTTCAGCAACCTTTGATGTCAACCATATTACAATGCTTCAAATACACAATTCCAGCCTTAAAATGCCTAGGAGGTAGATGTTTTGTACTCATATTACAGATAAAAAGAAACATCTTCAAGGGGCTAACGGTGATGGTCTGTCAATAGTGGATTCACACTCAATTCTGTGTGACTCCAAAACCTATGCTTTTTTACCATCCACTGATGTAAAGGCTGTGATAGCATCTGGTTAGGTGAGGAAGCTCAGGCATGACTAGATTTCACATAAGGTGCAGCCTGTTCCACAGGGGTAAGCACACACCTAGTGCCTCTCACTGCCCAGAGTCTACCTAGGGAGTCCTTGTGATAGCGACAGGAGGCAGCCAAATGCCTAGGCTGTAGGAGTGGGTCCCTGGTGAAGTCCCATTTTCAAGTCAAAAACAGTTTGAAGGCTGAAAGTCCGAACTGCTGATTCCAGATGAAACCTGCAACCCAGAGTTCACTCTTTCCTTTCCTAATTGACTCTTTCCTTTCCTAATTGCCCACCCTTTCCTAATTGACTCTTTCTGAATAATGCCTTTTAACCAATCGAATGCTGCCTTTTCCAATACTACCTGTGGCCTGCAACTCCCCCATTCTGAGCCCATAAAAAGCCCTGGGCTCAGCCATATTAGGGAGACTTTGCCCCTTTGGGTAGGGGACCACCCCCGTGACCCCTCTCCACTGAAAGCTGTTTCATCACTCAGTGTAACTCCTCACCTTTGTCACTCTGTGATTGTCAGTGTATCCTCATTCCTCTTGGGAGTGGGACAAGAACTCATGAACCCATGCATAAGCCAGACTTGGCTCAGGTGCGCTGAGTGGGTGGGCAGTCTCCTGCAGCAGGTAATGTGGTCAGGCAAGGACCAGGCAGGGTGTCACTGGCTGGAGGTCCCTGGCTTGCAAAATGACTGAGAAGAAAATCCTGTGTCACTCAGAGGCTTCCAGGAGCCTCTGCTCACACTTTAAGCATCCTCCACACTGAAGTCCTATAATTCCCAGACCTCAGCACTGGTTGGCTGCACACAAATTATGTGGGGCACCTGTTAAGATGGTGATCCTAGGACCTTACCCTGGAGCTTCTGACCCAGTGGGTATGTTTACAGGACCCTCTAGACAACTGTGTGTATGAGAATCTCTCAGCTGGTTCCGACATGCTGCCATCTACCACTCCCATCCTTGACCCTCTGCTTGGGACACCCTCCCCCTGTCCTTCCCCCAGCTGACTCCTGATCCTCAGGCCTATTTACTCCCCATGACCCATGAGATTGAGCTCAGTGCCCCTCCCTGTGGCCCCATCCCAAATTCTAGTTTCCATCTCAGCAAGCAATTAATTTGTATGTGGAAATCGCCGTTGCCTGACCTGTGTCTGCTACCCTCTGATACAGTAGTTCTCCACTGGGGTGATTTGACCGTCTCCAGGGGACACTTGACAATATCTGGAGATGCTTTTGGTTGTCACAGCTGGGAAAGGGGTGTTACTGATGTCCAGTGGGTGGAGGCCAGGGATGCTGCCAAATATCCTGCAATGCACAGGACAGCCCCATAATGAAGGACAATCTGGCCCCAAATGTCAGTAGTGCCACAGTGGAGAAGCCCTGCTTCAAGGTCAAGTCCCTCCGCTCTGCTTGCTAGCTGGGTGCTCCCCAGCAGGTTTCTCACCTCTAAGGCTCCATCCTCATCTATAACTGGGTTCCCACCTCCTCCCAGCTGTCGTGGGGCTTACAGGAGTGAATGTGTGCAATGTGCTCAGAACAGTGTCCAGCACGCAAGGGGCTGGTGACTGCTTGCTGGACCCACAGCTCCATTCCTGGTGGAGTTTTGGGCCTTTAGGGAGCCAGGGTCCCTCCAGCCATACCCCATGTAGTAACCACTCTGCACTGGACTCTAGTCACACCAGTCTGGCCAGGGCTCGGCTACACTTGTGAGGAAGGAGGAAGGCAGTTCCTCTTTCCTCTGTCCTCCATTTCACAGCCCTCTGGTGAGATGGAGTTAGCCTTCTGTGTGTTTGACCTTGACTCAGCTCCAGGCTGGCACATCATCTCATCAGGGCTAGTTAGGAGGAGTTAAGAGAAAAGGGGCCTTTTCCCTCTAGGCCTCTTCTTTGAACTCTCAGGCCTGTTTGGAAGCAGTTTTTCTGTGATTTCCCAGATTTCATGGGTGCCTCCATGCCCCCTTCAAGTTTGCCCTGGGTCGTCCCTGGTCAGGCAGTTTGCTAAACTGGAGAAACAAGGCAAAATAAGACACACTCAATGATTGCCCAAGAAGGTCACAGACAAGCAGAACACACTGGATAAGGAAGTGTCAGGGTTTATATCAGGAGGCCCTCTCAGCTTAACACTCTTCTAGAATCTGGCTCTGAAACTCTGGGGCTAAAGGGCTACCAAGAACAGAGGATAAAGTCTCATCTCCATGGCCATTGTGACGGGGTCACTGCTGACTTCCTCATGAATACCACACTCACAATCATGAACATAGTTATTTCTGTACCCACTTCACCCCTGGGGACACTAAGGCACAGGCAGGTGAAGTGACTTGCCCAAGGGAGTTGAATACAGCAGTGCCAGCGTCTTTTACACATGACAATAACAAGTGACTCTGCCCACAGCTCCCGGCTGTCCTGCTCTTGTACTTGGCCATTGCAGGACCCTTCCAGGGAGAAATTGGTTCATGGCTCCTTCTTTCTACTCATGAGCAGATTACACTGGTTCATCTCTTTGCCTTGATGATAACCTACCAGCCATTCATATGCCTTTGGTAGGCACATTATCAGGCCCTTCCCCACCAGCCAGCATCCTCCACTGTCCTGCTTGTTTTGCTTGCAAGGAGATCTGACTTTCATCTTCAGAGGTAAATCAATGCCTCCACCCACACTGTTGATCAGCCTGGTTTATACACTGTTCCCAACCTTGCAAATCACTGCCGGGCAGCATCCTCAGTGCTGTTGAACCTGCTTATCTGACTAGGAAGGCTGGAGGAGCCAGGTCATAAAATTAAATGAAATTACTGCAGGAATTAGGGTGGTAGTGACGATGAGGTGGAATTATAACTTGGAGAATGGCAAGGGAGGTTTGTGATGCCCCAATGCCTATCTGCAAAGTCATTATTCAAATAGCTCCTGTTTTCCCTGATGTCTGGGGTTAGTATCACCCTTTGCTGGCTTGTGGAGTGCTAATGGCTTCTCCATATCTGTCCTCTCTGATTAACAGAATGTGGGCTTTGGAAAGGGCCTTGGGGTTTAGCTAATTCAACCCTCTCATTTTACAGATGAGCAAGCTGAGGCTCAGAGAGGTGCTGGGGCCTCCTCACTGTCAGAAGGTGTTAGTGACGGAACTGAAATGCAAACTCAGAACTCTTGGCCCAGTCTAGTGCCCCCTTTTCTACTCTTTCACTTTAGAACTCTTTGTAAGGTTAACAAAAAATGGATTCACACACCATGGTGAATTATCATTTAAACAGGCAAAGCTGGGTGACAGGAGAGACTAGCAGAGAATAGGACTTCCTCTGGATGGTGTTTTGACCATTGTTACTGCTCTCTGCTGCAGAAGTTGCTCTGCATGAAATGCCCAGCCTATGTCAGACCCAGAAGACCTGCTCTTATATTCACATTCTGTAACAATAAACACTTTTTTTTCCCTGGCACCAACTTTTTGCTAAGAAAGCCTAAGTCACAGTGCCTGCCACAGTGAGCCCAGAGTCTACTAGGGAAATAGGCAAGTAAGCAAATTGCCTCCAAAACAGATGATGTATGCAGAGAGAAATGTGCCTAGAATCCAGAGGGTGGGCAGAGATGCTCAGAAGAGAGACTGGTTGATATTATCTGGGGCTCTGGGAGGGCTTTCTGGAGGAGGCATTGCCTTGCCAAGAGAGCCTCTAGTCTGTGTGACAAGGACAACTCATCACCTCTCATTGCTGCTTTTCTTTCATGGTGTATTACTTTTGTCCTTTGACTGTCAGCTCTATGAGGAGTAGAATAAGACCTTTCTCTCTACATTTGGGGCCTTCATCGGTACACGACTCAGGTTTACACATCCAGTAGGTGAACACAATGGAATGAATTGATTGTGCATGGCCCTGTGGAACGTGGGCTTGGAGCTTCGATCTCATTATAGGTTTAATGGAGGTGATTATGTTTACCATGAAGGGTCATGTGGGTATTAAAATTATAGGAAGCCCCTAGAAGAGTTGCTGGCATATGGATGCTATTTTTTTTTTTTCTTTTTGAGATGGAGTCTCAGTCTGTCACCCAGGCTCGAGTGCAATGGCGCAATCTCTGCTCACTGCAACCTCCGCCTCTGGAGTTCAAGCAACTCTCCAGTCTCAGCCTCTTGTGTAACTGGGACTACAGGCACCCACCACCACCCGGTTAATTTTTGTATTTTTAGCAGAGATGAGGTTTCACCATATTGTTCAGGCTGGTCTTAAACTCCTGACCTCAGGTGATCCACCCACCTTGGACTCCCAAAGTGCTGGGATTACAGGCGTGAGCCACCATGCCCAGCCAAAGCTATTTTGAGTGCTGATTTGTATCAGGCACTGTTGCCTGGTGCATTCAGTGGTTGTAGGCATTTTGTTAGCTGTTGCAGAAACAATGTTTTTACTTTTCTTTCAAGAAGTAGCCTGTGTCCCCACTATCCTTACAAAGCTGTCCTGGACTAGTGGGAGCAGCATGGTAAGGAGCTGTCCATCCAGGACATCCCTGCTGGCTCTCAATGCAGAAGAGGTGGAAGAGCAGCCTCTGTGCTCACACGGGGTAATGGAGTCCCGTCTGTGGGACTTGCTGCGATGAGTCCTCATCTGCCTTTCTGTCCTTGAGGGATCTGAGTTTAGACTTCAGTGAATTCTCAAACTTAGCTGGAATTTGCAGAAAATACCACGAATGAGATTTATTTCATGCTGGCCCCAAACAGCTCTGACCACATTGACGTCTATGGATGGAAAATTTGCCAGAAAAGCATGCGTTTTGGAATTATTTGGGGCTGGGCTCAAATCCTAATCCTGCCATTTCGGAATAGGGAGATCTTGGGTAGTTTCCTATCTTCTGAGTCTCAGGCCCTTTATCTACAAGAGCTGGGATATAAACACTGACTCTGCAAAATCACTGAGAGGATTATGAGATTATGTATGTACTAAGCTTGTAAATAGCAATGGCTCCACTTTCTGAGTCCTCACATGAAATCCTCTGGGGGAAAGCTAGTGCTGACATAGCTCACCTTTGACAAGGCTTGTCATTGCCTTGCAGCAGTGATGATCACCCAACAATCAGACCTTCGACAGAGTGGCTGATTGAGGGTGAGGGCACTGGGTGGGAAGCCTGGCTGCCTGGCTCTGGAGGGCCCTGTCAGCCTCCTGGTTGATGTGAGGGGCTGATTCTACACCGCCTCCTAGTTGCCCAGGCATATACAAGCACAAACCAGCCCCTCCATGCCTTTCTAATCTCTTTTTATAGAAAAGGAACTGGTCAACAAGGGGGAAAATTTTAGGGCAATATCACAGTTCATTTTGAAAATGCTTCAGCCTCTCAAGAAATAAAAAAACACAAACCCCAAATAGACCCCCGCACCACCAACTGAATCACCTTGCCAGTCCTGAGGGCGTTTTTGCCTTTGGGACTCAGGATGGATGGCTCTCACGGCCTTGCCCACCTCCCCTCCACATTTGAGAAAACCTGTAATAATGATCCTCCCCCTAACCCTCTCCAGGGACTCTTCTAATCACTCTCTGAGCCTGCCTTCAAAGGAGACAGACAAGCATGACGCTGGCGATGGCAGATGAAGGCCGGGTCAGCGCAACCTCTGAATTCCCTCCTATGATCATGCTTGAAAAGAGACAGGCTCAGCTCCATTGAGACAACTAGAGGGTGATTAAATTATTCATCTAAGAGACTTGGAGAGGCCTTTATGTGACATTTCAACCCAGTTTTTCAGGAAAAAATAGTACTACAGACAGGTGGTGACCATGTGAAGATGGATCAACCATACGCCCCAAATATAGCAGCTCCTCCTCAAAACCCCACAGAATGCAGGTGCCCTAGCCTCACAGACCTTGTCTTTACAAGTGGCATTTTTAGATTTCAGAAAGCTGCTAAAATCATCAGGTTTTCATTGCTGCAGTTATGACTTTGAATAACTTAAAGAAACCTTTTAGGAGAGAGAAAGAGCAAAACATAGCGAACAGAAGATTTCTTAAGGGTCGCTGTATGTTGAAGCAGGAATAATTCTCACTTGAGAATGACGTTATGTGGATTGCAGCTCCCGTTCTTCATCCTACTAGCTGGTAAAAACTAGACCTCTCTAAAATTTTCTGGGCTTCAGACTCTGTCTACATGAATATTTTTCATTGAATCATATATCATAGACATTTTCTTATATCAATACATCATCGACCTTATTCATTTTAATGGTTACATGATATATTCCCAAGTATTGATGTATCATAATTTATTTAACAATTCTCATATTGAAGGTACCTTCTAATTTTTTTCCCTACACAAAACAATGTAGCAATGAACTAGCTTTCCTGTAGATCTATGCAAAGTTTGGAGAAAATTTTTATGGAATAGATGAGATAGATGAGAAGTAACTGAATTGCTGATTAAATGGGAAGAACATTTTATATTTTAATAGTTTCCACAAATTGTCCACCAAAAATATTGTATCTGATTTACCCTTCCTCTGCCTATGTAGTTCAATTCCCTGCAACACGATGAGTTGTATATTACCGTCTCCATTGCAAAGATGAAGAACCAGAGACAGGTTAAGTTTTCTTTATGTCACACAGGTATTATATAATCTAATGAAGATCTGCCCGAGGTGAGTTTGTTCTGGTTTCACTCTCTGTGCCATGATGGCTTCTCTCAGTGTCCACTGGTTTTCATGGTCCATGGAAATAAGGGTTCATTCATGGTGGGATGATAGAAAGCTAGGATCCTGCAGGAAGACATTGGGACTGGAATGGTAATACCATGAGTCACATTGTACAGGCAAGGCCACAACTAGACAAGTCATTATTTTAATTGGTTTTATTGAATGTTGGTTAGATACAAAATAATATATAATATGTGTATTAAATATAAAATAATACACATTACAATAAACGGCAGAATATCCCCATATAGTTTAAGAAACAGACATTACCAAAATCTTTGAAGCCCAGAGAGTACCTGTACCTTCCCTAGAGGTAACCACTATACCACATTTTTTTTTTTTTTTGTCAATAATTGTATTGGATTTCTCTATAGTTTTAACAACTGTGGCTGAATCCATATCAGGGTTACTATGGAATTCCTCAGAGAATGTGCACTGTCAAATTCCAAGGGTTATCTGCTGATGTGGTTAGTACAGGGCCAGCACAGCTCTGCCTTGCAGCACCCCCAAAAGGAATACAGTGTGTAGTTTTGCAAATTTCAAAATTTATTTAAATGGAATCATAACATATGCATTCATCTGCAACTTGCTTTGCACTACTCAACATACCCCTCTGAGAGTGAGTCACCATATGCTCACTGCCATAGTTCATTTATTTTCACTGCTATACAGTATTGCTTGGGATGAATGTACCCAAATCTTTAGGTATTCTCGTGTCATTGGGCATTTGGCTTTTTTCTGAGGTTTTGCTGTTATAAACAGTGCTGTTATGAACATTTCATGGACAGTCCCTGGAGCACATCATGTGTGGAAGCATTCCATAAATTCCTAGGAAAGGAATTCTTGCATTTTTGAAATGCACATCTTCAATTTCACTGGATAAATGCCAGATTGTTACTCCACAGCAGTAGATGGTTTTTTCCTAACATCCTTGCCAAAACTTGATATTGTGAGACTTTGAAATTTTTGCCAATTTGGTGGATGTAAAAACAGCATTTCATTGTGGTTTTAACTTTCATTTTCCTGACTAATGATGAGTTGAGCATCTTTTCATGTATTTTTTAACCTTTGGCATTTCTTTGTGAAGTATTCCTTCAAGTCTTCTGCATGTTTGTCTTTTGTGAATTACCTTTTTCCTATCAGTTTGCAGTAGTTCTTTAAATACTCTGTGTTCTATTTCTTTGTCAGTGATATGTGTTGCAATTTTTTTTTTCAGTTGGTGGCTTATGTTCAAAACATAACATGGTTCCTTATAATAGTCAGAAGTTCTTAGTTTTAATATGTTTACTTTTTTATGATTTGCCCTTCTTGAATCTTAAGAAACCCATTTCTATCCTGAAGTCAAAGATATTCTTTCATATAGCATTCTAAGATGTTTATAGTTTTGTGTTACAGATTTCAATATTTAAAGCACCTGGAATTAATGTTTATGTATGACGTGAGGTAATACTCTAGTTTGTTCTTTCGTTTTTTTTCTCTTCCTCATGTGGATAAGCGATTGTCTCAGATCATAGGAAAACTTGTGCTTTCTCCATTGTTGCTATACTGCACCCCTCTCTCATGTGCGCACGTATGTGTATGGCCTTTCCATTCTGCTTCGTCGGTCTACTAAGGCTGCACACATGCTGTATTTTCTTAATATCACTTTTTAATAAGTTTGGTGGGGTAGAACTTCCTATGCGATTTCTTCTTCACCGGTATCTTGGTGATTCCTGCTCCTAACGTTTTCCGCGTATGTTTCCATATACGGATCTGTCAGTTTTCATTGAACTGCTCTTCGCTCTGTGTTTCCCTCCTTTCACTCACACTGTGGCCACTCAAACTGGATTCTTTGCTCAGTATATTTCATCCTTTTTGTAGAAACTACTTGTCAAGTACCACAAAATAGCTTTGAGGATTTGGGTTGGATTTACACTGAACTCGTCAAGGGAGATAATTGACATCTTTAAGCTGCTGAGTATTCTGATTCATAAAAATTGTATGTTCTTTCATTTATTTGAATTTGTCTTAATGTCTTTTAATATAGCTTTATAATTTTCTTCATAGAAAGCTTAAAAACTTGTGCTAGATTTATTCCTAGGTACTTTATAATTTCAGGGTGCTTAAGTAGTATCTTGCATTTAATTATAGTTTAAAAATGTTTGCTGCTTTTGTATATAAATGATTGTTAAATCAGACAACTTTGCTAAATATACTTATTAATTGTAATAATTTATCTGTTTCCTTTAACAATCATATTATCTATAAAATTTCCTTTTTTCCTTCCTGTTTTCTTTCCCTCTCTCTCTTTCTTTCTTGTTCTTAAACTTTTCATTTATTTATCTATTCCTATTGCATGGTAAATCACTAGTAAATGTTGACTAGAAATGGTGATAACAAGTACCCTGGAAATTTCCTGTTCATAAAGAAAATGCTTTCATTTTTCCTTTATTTAGTGTGTTTCATGTTTTAAATTGCTGGTAGATAACAGATGGATTCACAGCTGAATTCTACCAGAGGTACAAAGAGGAGCTGGTACCATTCCTTCTGAAACTATTTCAAACAATAGAAAAAGAGGGAATCCTCCCTAACTCATTTTATGAGGCCAGCATCATCCTGATACCAAAACCTGGCAGAGACACAACAAAAAAAGAAAATTTCAGGCCAATATCCCTGATGAACATCAATGCAAAAATCCTCATTAAAATATTGGCAAAACGAATCCAGCAGCACATCAAAAAGCTTATCCACCATGATTAAGTCAGCTTCATCCCTGGGATGCAAGGCTGGTTCAACATATGCAAATCAATAAATGTAATCCATCACATAAACAGAACCAATGACAAAAACCACATGATTATCTCAATAGATGCAGAAAAGGCCTTCGACAAAATTCAACACCCCTTTAAGCTAAAAACTCTCAACAAACTAGATATTGATGGAACATATCTCAAAATAGTAAGAGCTATTTATGACAAACCCACAGCCAATATCATACTAAGTGGGCAAAAACTGGAAGCATTCCGTCTGATAACTGGCACAAGACAAGGATGTCCTCTCTCACCACTCCTATTCAACATAGTATTGGAAGTTCTGGCCAGGGAAATCAGGCAAGAGAAAGAAATAAAGGGTATTCAAACAAATAGGAAGAGAGGAAGTCAAATTGTCTCTATTTGCAGATGACATGATTGCATATTTACAAAACCCCATCATCTCAGCCCCAAAACTCATTAAGCTGTTAAGCAACTTCAGCAAAGTCTCAGGATAAAAAATTAGTGTGCAAAAATCACAAGCATTCCGATACACCAACAGCAGACAAACAGAGAGCCAAATCATGAGTGAACTCTCATTCACAATTGCTACAAAGAGAATAAAATACCTAGGAATACAACTTACAAGGTATGTGAAGGATCTCTTCAAGGAAAACTACAAACCACCGCTCAAGGAAATAAGAGAGGAAGCAAACAAATGGAGAAACATTCCATGCTCATGGATAAGAAGAATCAATATTGTTAAAATGGCCATAGTGTCCAAAGTAATTTATAGATTCAATTCTATCCACATCAAGCTATCACTGACTTTCTTCACAGAATTAGAAAAAAACTACTTTTAATTTCGTATGGAACCAAAAAGAGCCTGAGTAGCCAAGACAATTCTAAGCAAAAAGCACAAAACTGGAGGCATCATGCTACCTGATTTCAAACTATACTACAAGGCTACAGTAACCATAACAGCATGGTACTGGTACCAAAATAGATATATAGACCAATGGAACAGAACAGAGCCCTCAGAAATAACACCACACATCTACAGCCATCTGATCTTTGACAAACCTGACAAAAACAAGCAATTGGGAAAGGATTTAATAAATGGTATTGGGAAAACTGGCTAGCCATATGCAGAAAGCTGAAACTGGACTCTTTCCTTACACCTTATACAAAAAGTAACTCTAGGTGGATTAAAGACTTAAACGTAAGACCTAAAACCATAAAAACCCTAGAAGGAAACCTAGGCAATACCATTCAGGACATAGGTATGGGAAAAGCCTTTGTCGCTAATACACCAAAAGCAATGGCAACAAAAGCCAAAATTGACCAATGGAATCTAATTGAACTAAAGAGCTTCTGCACAGCAAAAGAAACTATCATCAGAGTGAACAGGCAACCTACAGAATGGGAGAAAATTTTTCCAATTTATCCATCTGACAAAGGGCTAATATCCAGAATCTACAAAGAACTTAAAAAAATTTACAAGAAAAAAAACAACCCAATCAAAAAGTGGGCAAAGGATATGAACAGACACTTCTCAAAAGAAGACATTTATGCAGCCAACAAACATATGAAAAAAAGCTCATCATCACTGGTCATTAGAGAAATGCAAATCAAAACCACAATGAGATACCATCTTATGCCAGTTAGAGTGGTGATCATTAAAAAGTCAGGAAATAACAGATGCTGGAGAGGGTGTGGAAAAATAGGAATGCTTTTACACTGTGTAAGAGTGTAAATTAGTTCAAGCATTGTAGAAGACAGTGTGGCGATTCCTCAAGGATCTAGAACTAGAAATACCATTTGGCCCAGCAATCCCATTACTGGGCAAATACCCAAAGGATTATAAATCATTCTACTCTAAAGACACATGCACACATATGTTTATTGTGGCACTGTTCACAATAGCAAAGACTTGGAAGCAACCCAAATACCCATCAATGATAGACTGGGTAAAGAAAATGTGGCACATATACACCATGGAATACTATGCAGCCATAAAAAGGATGAATTCATGTCCTTTGCAGGGACATGGATAAAGCTGGAATCCATCATTCTCAGCAAACTAACACAAAAACGGAAAACCAAACACCACATGTTCTCACTCATAAGTGGGAGTTGAACAATGGGAACACATGGACACAGGAAGGGGAACATCACACCCTGGGGCCTGTCGGGGGTTGGGGGCCTAGGGCAGGGAGAGCATTAGGAGAAATACCTAATGTGGATGACGGGTTGATGGGTGCAGCAAACCATCATGGCACGTGTATACCTTTGTAACAACCTGCACGTTCTGCACATGTATTCCAGAACTTAAAGTGTAATAAAAAAATTAAAAACCTCATCTCTACTTTTAGTTTGATAAGACTTTATTTTTAAAATACGAAATAAATTTTGTTTTTATCGAATACAAAATTCTACAATTATTCTCTTTTAAACTTAATATAGAACTTATATAAAATTATTTCTAGTGTTAGATTAGTCCTACATCTCTAACGGTATAGTGCATTACCTTTTCCATACATTTTTATTTGGTTTGTTCACATTTATTCAAATATATTTTGCATTTAAGTTCATGAGTGACATGGGCCTATTAATTTTTTTCTCTTGTAAAATGAATTGTAGAGTATTTCCACTGTCTTATCATCTGGAATATTTGTCAAATTAGAATTATTTTCCTCTTGAGAGTCAGACCTAATAGAGAAAACCATCTGAGACCATTTCTGAATTGAAAGATTTTTAATTGCTGATATAATTTATGGAATAGTTACAGGATTATTTACACTTTTTGTTTTTTTTGGTGTTGATTCTTGTATTTTTAAGTAATTTGTGGATTTTGCATGTTTTCAAATTATTGGTATAAGGTTATTTATCAAATCCCTTAATGTTTTTATTTGTGCAGCATCTGTAGTTACGTACATTTATTACTTCTAATATTGATGACTTCCCTCTCCATTAGTCGTGCAGAGGATCTGTCGGTTTTCATGGAATTGCTCTCTGCTCTGTGTTTCCTTCCTTTCGCTCATGCTGTGGCCACTCAAATTGGATTCTTTGCTCATCCTTGTTGTAGTCCAATCTAAATTATTATGTTATAAATTTTCCTCTGAATACTGCTTTAGCTGTATCCTGCAATTTTGTTACACAGGTTGAGCATTCCTAATCTGAATATCTGAAATCCAAAATGCTCCAATATCTGAAATATTTTGAGCTCTGACATGACGCCATAGGTATGTGTGACACCTTTGCTTCTCATGATTCAATGTATAGATGTTCTGTTTCTTACACAAAGTTATTAAAAATATTGTATAAAATTACTTCAGGCTATGTGTATAAGGTATAGGTAACACATAAATGACTTTTGTGTTTAGACTTGGGTCTTATCCCCAATACATTTCATTGTGTATATTTAAATATTTCAAAATCTCAAATCCAAAATACTTTTGGTGCACACATTTCAGATAAATACTCAAACCATACTGTACTTTAATTGTTGCTCAACTCAAAATATTTTAACATAGTAATAACTTACTTGATCCACAAATAATTTAAAAACTATATTCAAAAAATGATATTTATCTTTTTGTTATTGCTTTCTAATTTATAAAAATATAAGGCTATATGAGAAATTCTAAGTATTAAAATTTAAAATTTATATTCTTGTTATTGATCTTTAATTTAATTTCATTAATTCTTTGTTGTTTGAATTACAGCCCAGTTGGTCAATTTTATAAATGTTAAATATATGCTGAAGAAAAATTTATATTTTCTACCGGCATGGTTAATGTATTACCTTTGTGTGTTTGAGTTTGTTAGTTGCATCGTTTTAATTTTACATATGCATACTATGTAATTTCCTGATATATTTATTATCTACTATGAAAATTGTACCAAATCTCCTCCTATGATATTGTTTTTGTTGATGATAATGGTTTATCCTTCTAGTTCTTTTAATTTCTGGTTACTATATATTAAACTATGTTGTATATACATGCAACTTTATAATTGTTATATCTTCCTTAATAATAAACCTTTAACTCTTTAATAATGTTTCTATTAAACACTAATAGATTAATAGTGTTAATGCTTTATGCCTTCATCTATTTTTTGCCTGCTATTGATAGAGAGCTATATAATTATTTTGGTTAGCACTTCCCTGGTATAATTTTCTGTATTCTTTTAGCCTTATTTTTTCTAATATTTATAATTCAGAAGTGTTTCTTACGAATAGCATAAAGCTAGCTTTTGTTTTTTCACCTAGTGTGACAATCTTTGTCTTAATTCTTGAATGCAGTTCTTTTACATTCAAATTACCATTATAATTACATTTATTCATGTCATTTATTTTGAATTTTTTTGTGTTATGCATTTCCTGTGCTTTCAACGTTTCCTTTTTCCCTTTTTGATTGTTTCTGTAAGTTTTCTCATTGCACCTTTTTCTCTCTAATATTTTGGAACTGATTAATTCCATCTTCTGTTGTGTTAATGGTCACTTCAGGAAATTTAAGATGCTTGTTATCTTTACATCTGTCCTAAACAATACAAGGATTGATAATAAATTAGCAGCAGTCTTGTGGCCTCCTTATCATATATTATTGCCAACGATAGTTTTTGCCCAACTGTTGATAAACAATATTATTATTGTCTTATATAGTCAGTGTTTGGATAGATTTACCTACATCTTGCCTTTTTAAAAATTTATTCTCACATCTGAGATCTTCCATCTGATTGTTTTCATTTTGCCTATAGGATAACTTTACAATATATTTAGTAAAAGCATTTTGTTTAGTTTTCGTTAGGCTGATTTTTTTTCCTTCATCTACTTTTAGAAAGATATTTTCACTGGAGATATTTCCTCTCAGCATATTTAAGATGTTATTCCACTATCTTCTGACTTCCATTTTCTATTTGTCATTCTTTTATTGTTTATTTGTCTTTTCTATTTGAAGGTTTTTAAGATTGTCTCTTTTCCTCCTTAGTATTATGCAGCTTCACAGTTAGGTTTTTAAGGTGGATTTAATTTTGTTCTCATTCTGCTTGCTTTTGTAATGTAAGTACCAATGTCATTCGTCAGTCTAAAGTTTCTTGGT
The DNA here is from genome assembly GCF_028858775.2 of Pan troglodytes. NCBI lineage: Eukaryota > Metazoa > Chordata > Mammalia > Primates > Hominidae > Pan > Pan troglodytes. Next base: position 27,278,554 of record NC_072411.2, on the reverse strand, counting down.
CATTATTTCTTAAAATATCATCTTTCCCCATCTCACTTCACTCTTTCTGGTCCTTTAATTAGCCAAATATGAGACTTCTTCTTTCTGTCCTCCATGTCTTCTAAATCTCTTCTTTTATTTATTGAACCTTTGTGTTTCTATACTGCATTATAGATAATGTATTTAAATTTAGCTTCCATTTTGTTAAATATCTCTTTAGCCTTGGAAACTTTACAGTTAAAACCATCCACTGGGTTATTTATTTATATTGTTTATTTATTTTATTTCATTTTACTTCACATACATGCATAAAAATTAAATAATAAACATTTACACTTATTTAATTAGCAGGCTAGTTTCTTGTAAATGCACAAAATAATAATCTATGATGTCACATTTTAACTTTTATTTATTTGATTTTATTTTTTAACTTTTATTTTACTTTTGGGGTACATGTGCAGGTTTGTTATATAGGTAACAGTTAAGGGGGTTTGTTGTACAGATTATTTCATCACCCAGGCACTAAGCCTAGTACACAATGGTTATTTTTTTCTGATCCTTTCCCTTCTCCCACCCTCCACTCTCCACCCCATTGTCTGTTGTTCCCTTCATTGCGTCCATTAGTTCTCATCTTTTAGCTCTCACTTACAAGTGAGAATATGTGGTATTTGGTTTTCTGTCCCTGTGTTAGTTTGCTAAAGATAATGGCCTCCAGTTCCATCCATGTTTTCACAAAAGATATAATCTCATTCTTCATAGCTGCATAGTATTCCATGATGTATATGTACCACATTTTCTTACTCCAATGTCATTGACGGGCATTTAGGTTGATTTCATATCTCTGCTATTGTGAATAGTGCTGCAATGAACATTTGCATGCATATGTCTTAATGGTAGAATAATTTGTATTCCTCTGGGTATACACCCAGTAATAAGATTGCTGGGTCAAATGGTAGTTCTGGTTTTAGCTCTCTGAGGAATCACCACACTGCTTTGCACAAAGTTTGAACTAATTTACAATCCTACAGACAGTGTACAAGCATTTCTTTTTCTCCACAGCCTTATCAGCATGTTATTTTTTGACTTTTTAATAATGGTGGTTCTGACTGGTGTGAGATGGTATCTCGTTGTGATTTTGATTCACATTTCTCTAATGATCAGTGATACTGAGCTTTTGTTCATATGCTTGTTAACTACATCTGTGTCTTCTTTAGAAAAGTGTCTGTTAATATCCTTTGCCTGCTTTTTAATGGGGTTGGTTTTTTTTTTTTTGTAAATTTGTTTAAGTTCCTTATAGATGCTGAATATTAGACTTTTGTCAGATGTGTAGTTTGCAAATATTTTCTCCCATTCTGTAGGTTGTCTGTTTACTCTGTTGATAGTTTCTTTTGCTATGCAGAATCTCTTAAGTTTAATTGGATCTCATTTGTCAACCTTTGCTTTTGTTGCAATTGCTTTTGGCATTTTCGTCATGAAATCTTTGCCCATTTCTATGTCCAGAATGGTGTCACCTAGATTGTTTTCCAGGGTTTTTATAGTTTTGGGTTTTTAAATTAAGTCTTTAATCTATTTTGAGTTGATTTTTGTAAATGGTGTAAGGAAGGGGTCCAGTTTCTGTCTTCCGGATATGGCTAGCCAGTAATCCCACCACCATCTATTGAATATGGAGTCTTTTCCCCATTGCCTATTCTTTTTCAGCTTTGTCAAAGAACAGATGGTTGTAGGTGTGTGGCCTTATTTCTGGGCTCTCTATTCTGTTCCATTGGTCAATGTGTCTGTTTTTGTACCAGTACCATGCTGTTTTGATTACTGTAGCCATGTAGTATAGTTTGCAGTTGGGTAGCATATTGCCTCCAGCTTTGTTCTTTCTGCTTAGCATTGCCTTAGCTGTTAGAGCTCCTTTTTGGTTCCATATAAATTTCAAAATAGTTTTTTTTTTTTAGTTCTGTGAAGAATGTCATTGGTAATTTGATAGGAATAGTATTGAATCTGTAAATTGCTTTTGGCAGTATGGCCATTTTAATGATATTTATTTTTCCTAACCATGAGCATGAAATGTTTTTCCATTTGTTTGTGTCTTCTCTGATTTCTTTGAGCAGTGTTTTGTAATTCTTATTGTAGAAATCTTTCATCTCCTTGGTTAGCTGTATTCCTATGTATTTTATTTTTTTGTGGCTATTGTCAGTGGGATTGCATTCCTGATTTGGCTCTTGGATTGGCTGTTATTGGTGTATAGGAATGCTAGTGATTTGTGTACATTGATTTAGTATCCTGAAACTTTGCTGAAGTTGTTTATCAGTTGACGGAGCCTTTGGGCTATGACTGTGGGATTTTCTAGATACAAAATCATGTCATCTGAAAACAGAGATAGTTTAACATACTCTCTTTCTATTTGGATGCCCTTTATTTCTTTCCATTGCCTGATTGCTCTGGCTAGGACTTCCAATATTATGTCAAATGGAAGTGGTAAGAGAGGGCATCCTTGACTTGTGCCAGTTTTCAAGGGAATGCTTAGCATTTCCCCATTCAGTGTGATGTTGGCTGTGGGTTTGTCATAGATAGCTCTAATTATTTTGAGATATGTTCCTTCAATACCTAGTTTATTGAGAGGTTTTTACATGAAGAGATGTTGAATTTTATCAAAAGCCTTTTCTACATATATTGAGGTAAACACGTGGTTTTTGTCTTTAGTTCTGTTTAAGTGATGAGTCACATGTATTGGTTTGTGTATGTCAAACCAACCTTGCATCCTGGGTGTAAAGTTTACTTGATCGTGGTGAATTAGCTTTCTGATGTGCTGTTGGATTCAGTTTGCAAGTATATTTTTGAGGATTTTTGCATCGATGTTCAAAGATATTGGCTTGAAGTTTCTTATTTTATTGCATCTTTGCCAGGTTTTGGTATCAGGAAGATGCTGGCCTCATAGAGCCTCATAGAATGAGTTGGTGAGGAGTCCCTTCTCCTCAATTTTTTGGACTAGTTTCAGTAGGACTGGTACCAGCTCTTCTTTGTACATCTGATAGAATTCAGTTGTGAATCAATCTGGTCCTGGGCTGCTTTTTTTATTGGTAGGCTATTTATTACTGATTCAATTTTGGAGCTTGCTATTGGTCTGTTCAGGGAATCAATTTCTTCCTGGTTCAGTGGTGTATCTGTTAAGGAATTTATCCATCTCTTCTAGGTTTTCCAGTTTGTGGTGTATCTGTTAAGCAATTTATCCATCTTTTCTAGGTTTTCTAGTTTATATGCACAGAGGTGTTCATAGTAGTTTATGATGGTTATTTTTATTTCTGTGGGGTCAGTGGTAATATTTTCTTCATCATTTATAATTGTGTTTATTTGGATCTTCTCTCTTTCTTATTAATTTAGCTTGTGGCCTGTCTTATTAATTTATTCAAAAAAACCAACTCCTGAATTCATTGATCTTTTGAATTTTTTTGTGTGTCTCAATTTCCCTTAGTTCAGCTCTAATTTGCATTATTTCTTGTCTTCTGCTAGCTTTGGGGTTGGTTTGCTCTTGCTTCTCTAGTTCTTCCAGTGGTGATGTTAAATTGTTAAATTGAGATCTTTCTAACTTTTTGACATGGATATTCAGTGCTAAAAATTTCCCTCTTAACACTGCCTTAGCTGTGTCCTAGAGATTCTGGTATGATGTATCTTTGTTCTCATTAGTTTCGAAGAACTTCTCGATGTCTGCTTTAATTTTATTTTTTACCCAAAAGTCATTCAGAAGCATGTTTAATTTCCATGTAATTGCATGGTTTTGAGCAATTTTTTTTTAGTCTTAACTTCTATTTTTATTGTGCTATTGTCAAAGAGTATGTTTGGTATGATTTCCATTCTTTTGTATTTGCTGAGGATTGTTTTATGTCTGATTGTGTGGTTAACTTTAGAGTATGTGCCATGTGGTGATGAGAAGAATGTATATTCTATTGCTTTTGAGTAAAGAGTTCTGCAGAGGTCTACTAGATCCATTTGGTTCAATGTTGATTTCAGGCCCTTGATATCTTTGTTAATTTTCTGCCTCAATGATCTGTATAATACTGTTAGTGGAGTGAAATCTCCCACTATTACTGTGTGTGAGTCTAAGTCTCTTTGCAGGTTTCTAAGGACTTGCTTTATAAATCTGGGTGCTCCTGTGTTGGGTCCATATATATTTAGGATAGTTAGGTCTACTTGTTGAATTGAATCCCTTACCATATGTAATGGCCTTCTTTGTCTTTTTTGTTTTTTGTTGGTTTAAATTCTGTTTTGTCTGAAATTAAGTCTGCAACCTCTGCTTTTTTCTGTTTTCCATTTGCTTGGTAGATTTTCCCTCATCCTTTTTTCTTGAGCCTATGGGTGTCATTGAATGTGGGATGGGTCTCTTGAAGAGAGCATACCATTGGGTATTGCTTTTTTATCCAGGTTGCCATTCTGTGTCTTTTAAATGGGGCATGTAGCTCATTTACATTTAAGGTTAGAATTGATATGTGTGGATTTGATCCTGTCATTGTGTTGTTAGCTGGTTACTATGCCAGCTTGTTTGTATTGTTGCTCTATGTTTATTTATTTTAAGAGATGGGGTCTTGTTCTATCACTCAGGCTGGCATACACTGGCAATTATAGTTCACTCTAGCCTTAAACTCCTGGACTCAAGTGATACTCACATATCAGTCTCCCAAATAGCTGAGATTGTAGACATGAGCCACCACTCTTGGCTCCAGATTCTTCATTTTAATTGTTATACATTAAACATATTTTTGGATTTTTGGAAGCTTTTCTTTTTCTTTTTTTTTTTTTTTTTGATCAAATGGTTTTGGTATTTTACTAGTCTTACTTTTTTTTGCTCATTTTATCAGTATTATATTTATTTCTTTAAACCCATTACATAAAAATATTTTATGTTCTTGCCAGTAATTGTTAACACGAACTTTTGAGAATGTGTTACCTCCTGTTATTATTGCTGATTCTCACTCAACCTGCCTACATTCCTTGTGTATTTTTTGACTGTGACATCTGAATCCTTGGAAGTTCATCTGTGGGGATTCTTTAAAGCCTGTGTTGAACATTTACTTTTACTGGTTAGCTGAGATTGACATTTTAAAGTGAGTTTTCACTTTGAGTCTTTTTAGACCTTCTGGGTATTGTGAATTCATGCTGCAATTTGAGTGAGGACAAGTTTTTTTTTCTAGCAATTCTCAGGATACATTTATTTTCCTCTTCACTCAGTGCCACAATTCTCACAGGTACATTTCATTGTCCACCCCTCCTCAGTGGATGTGGATGTGTGTAAGGGGAATAAGTGCGGAATGTAGGTTTATTTCCAGTAACACTTTCTGTTCTGGCTTTAAAGAATTAGGCTTCTCACCTTCAAAGGACCTTAGCTTTGCATCTTGATCCCTAAGTCCTGCAACATCATAAATGGATGCTCAATGTCCCCAAAAAGAAACTTTCCTTCTGTGTTTGGCTTAATGCTCTAGGTTCCAGATTTCACTTGGTTTTGGCATTTGAAATATTCCTACTTTTTTGTCAGATAATCAACATACTAAAAAATAAACTTTCAATATTTTGCTGGGCATTTTTAGTGTTTTTTCCGTCTCATTTGGAGGAGTAGTCAGTGTCTAAAATACAAGTCTTAAAGTAGGTCTTACTTTATTTTCCCAGTACCTATGTGCAAAGTACTGAGAAAATCATAATAAGCAAATCCAAGAAATATCTGATCTTAGAAAGTTTAGTCTAGCTGATAAGCAATAGGAAACACACTGGAAATAGAATGGTAAAAGAGGCTGAAATTAATTTCTGAGATTTGTGCAAGTGAAGACCTTGGGAGTTTGGAGAAGAGGCAGGAGTCTTCTCCAGAGACTACCCTGGAGGAAGTGTGAAGCATGGGGAGGATCTGCACAGGCAGAATTGCAAGATGAGAGAGAATATTGCTTGCTTGGGCAATGACAACATGAAAGGAATTCAGAGGGAAAATTGATGAGAGCCTGGCTGTAGTAATTCTTATGCAGTAGTAATTGCTGAAGATAGAAGCTGGAGGTCAGACTGAGTAGGAGGCCAGAGTCGGGATGTGAATATAGCAAACCAGACTGAGTCTTGGGTCTGTCATGCAGCCTGTTGGGTGGAGTTTTGGAGTGGAAAAGCCACGTGAAGGCTGGACAGAGCTGAGAGCACACTCTGGTCAAATCAAATCAGCAGTTGTCCTGCAGGTTTTGGGCCACAGGCTGCTTAAAACACTGGATTACTTGTACATTTAACAACCAGTGGGTTTCATGTTACAAATCCAGATGCCATCTTCTCTTAAGTAGCTGTACCCAGGGTTTGCATTTTTGTGGGCAGCACCTGGGTGGAGAGCAACATCTGTCTCTTTGAATGAGTAGAATGCTCCCCCAGTCACCCAAGTCCCAACCTTCCTTATTGTCGGGCAAGTGTTAGTTTCCACACATTTCCACAGCTCTTTTGCTTACGATAAATTTGGAATGATAAAATATTTCTTACCTGCATGTCTATATTAGAAGTGTGAAGATGAAAAAGAAGACTGAGAGGGCCAAGTGTTGAAAAAAAATGGGAGAGAACATATTATTTTCACACCAAAGTAAAGACTATTGTTCATTTAACACACCAAAAAAAATCTAGGTATAAAGATTATCTTTTAAAATATAGTTTTAAATAAATCTGCATAACTGGTTTACCTGCACCCCTTTGCTTTGGCCATTTCTGAATCAGAAGGTGAGAAACTGGAAAGAGTGAGACACAAAGGGTAGAGTCCAATCACTCAGGGGTGGCCTGGCAGACCCAGGTAAGAGCTGTGTCTGTCCTTGAAGGTGAGACAGAGGGCAAGTGGTTGGGAAATACAAATGACAATTCCCTAGTGGGTGGGGTACTATAGACTGAATGTTTGCATTGTCCCAAAATTCACATGTTGAATCTGAATCCCCAGTGTGGTGGTATTTGGAGGGGGGCTTGTGGGAGGCTGGAGTCCTCATGAGTGGGATTAGTGCCCTTATAAAAGAGGCCCCAGAGAGCGAACTGCCCACTTCTGCCATGTGAAGAGAGAGCTCAGGCCTTTCTGGGGCCAGGCCTCCCCACAGGTGACTCCTTCTGCTTCATGCCACTGTATATCTCAGGACTGCTGACCAGAGGATAGGGCTGGAAACCCAGGGGACTTCTGGGAACTGTTGTGCACATGATTCACCTAAAATGTAAAAGAGTATACAATTGCAAGTGACTTGTCTCTAAGAGTTTTAACACTAAATATGGAACTCATATTGGGAAAGTGGGGTGGGGTGAAGTTTTTCCTCCACTTTGCAAACCTGTAAGGTCATTTTGAAATTAAACATTCATGGAGAGGCTTCCCTTAGTCCCAATGGGGAATGACAGAAGGGATTGTGTCTGCCACCTACCATGCAGGCCCATCCCCTCTGCAAGATGCAGGAGGGGCTGTTTTTTCTACTGGGAAGAAGAGGGCAAGAGCGTGTGACCTATGGGCACCACATGTTCCATTTAATCTGTGCCACACCCTGCAGGTGCTATGATGCTGTCACCATTGGGTACAGAGGGAGCTGAGAACCAGGCAAGGATAGGCAGCTCTGAGTGCAAGGTGACTCAGATGAGATCTTTCTGGCGCTAAGCCTTTCCCCTCACACTTCGCCACCCTGCCTCCCTCCCAAGGGATCTGCAGACCAAACTTGGCATTGGAAAAATTGTGAGACACTTTGGCTTGCTTGTGAAGAGGCATGACTGAGTCAATTTTTTTTCCAGTGGGTAAAAAGTGTTGACAACTACTAAAGAATTGGCCTTTTCTCTGTTTTACCTAATGGAGTTTTTCTTGGAGCCATGTGGGCACACATTGAAATATGGATGTTTACCTTTTAGAACCTTGTCCTTGGAGGAGAGGAGGGAGGGAGAATGAAAGGCATGACTGCAAATAACTATATTATATAGAGAACTAATCACTTTAATTGGCCCTTTTTATTCAGAGGCTCTCCTGATTTATGAGCGTGTTTTTCAGGAGCCCAGGAAATGCCTCCTGACTGGGCTCATGCAAGCTTATGGGACGGCTTTCACCAAGAACAAATGTCTTTAATTGCAGTGTGAACGTTAAGGGGTTTGTAATTAGCTGCTTGCAATAGCTATGCACTTTCTCACTATTTGCTGACAGTCTCAGACAATCCCAGGAAGAGAAACTTCCACCTCTATATTTGCTTATTTCTTTATTTTGTGAAATGAGAAGATGAATTCCAAAGGAAAATTTCTTTTTCCAGAGCCTCTGAAGACTAGTGAAACTAAAATATCTCCTGTTTGTTTTTGGTTTCTAATATCCTACTCTTCCTCTATTCCATATTTTCAGATAGAACTGGAAGCCAACAGTACCTGCCTCTGGTCACTAGGAAAAGCTAATGATTTTCACCAGGGCCATAGGGGCCCTCTCAGCCTTAGCTGCTAAAGAACCCAAGGAAGAAGGGAGTTTTCCTTCATTGGACATCTATTGATTACAAATTACTGCACAGAGTTCTGCATGAAGTTGATTTCTTAATTTTTACAGTAGACCTATCAGAGAAATGAGTAAGGGAGCCCAATTGTATCTCTCCTTGTATCACTTCTGGTAACATCCCATCTGCCCAAGCAAGTCACACACTGAACCTAGAGTCAGGGAAGCATGGAGTGGGGCAGAGAATACAGATACAGGAACAGGTAAGGATATGTCTGAATGAAAGTCCTTGGTTTAATATATACATTGCTAATTTGTGAGTTGACGATTTCACTTTTAATGCTGGCTTTTGGCAAACAAGATTTTTTAATTGAATGAAGCTATGTATTAATGTATTTAGCATTTATAATTTGCCTTTATATTTAGTGCTTTTTTGTTTCTGTTTGAGAAATCTTTGCCTAATCTGAGTTAATAAAATTGTTCTTTTATGTTTTCTTCTAGCAGTGTTATTGCTTTATCTTTCATATGACTTTTATATTTATGTCTATGTTACATCCTAGATTAATGTTCGTGTATAGTGCAAGGTAGACGTCAATGTTAATTTTTTTCATTTGGGGGCCCGATTGGTCCAGCACTATTTATTAAGATCATCCTTTCCCTTGCTTAGTTGCAGTGAATTCTTTGTTATGAATAAGGTGACTGTCTCATATATAGGTCTATTTTTGGATATTTTATTTTGTTTCCTAGTTCAGTTTCATACACTTGCACACTGTCTTGAGTGTTGTAGCTTTAGAATAAGTCTTGAAGCCTGATATTATGAATTCTCTAATTTTGTTCTTATGCTTCAAGATTGATTTAATCCTTCCAGTGAATTTTTGAATTCAGTCATTATGTTTTCCAGCTCCAGAATTTCTGCTTGGTTCCTTTTCATAATTCCTGTCTCTTTGTTGGTATTATTTTGTTCATATATTGTTTTCCTGATTTTCTTCAGTCCTTGGTTCATTTTTTCCTTTTGCTTTTGAACATACTATGGCAGATATTTTAAAGTCTCTGTCTAGTAATTACAATTCTTCCTCTTTAAGGATGGTATCTCTGCCGATTAATTGTATTTATTTGAGTGGGTTATGTTTTCCTGTTTCTTCACCTTGTTATTTTTGTTAAAAATTGGACATTTGAGAAAACAGCCACCTCTTCCAGTCTCTGCCAATTGGCTCTGTGCTGCTGCAATCCTCGCCCTGAGCCTGGGGATCAGTCCAAGATGAAAACAAACAGTCTTCTCAGGCCCTTTCTGAGCATGCATCTTACCTGGGCCTTCATGTGACTTTCTCAATTCCCATTTCTCCATGGCTACTTTTGAATGTATTAATTTCCCAAATGGTCTCACTCCAGCTTCTCCCTAGGGCCTGAAGTGATCATTTTATGTCTCCACTATAAATCTCTTTTTCCAAGTGTCTTGCCCCAGATTCCCAGGTTGGAGTCTGTGCACTGCTCTCATGAGCTGTTCTTGCTGCTTTTTCCCTGCCTGAGATCTGAGTTAGACAAGGCAGAGAAACATCCCGTAGGTAGTGCCTAGATGGGTTGGAATACTGTCAGTAGGGTCTGCTCTGTTCCCTTCAGTTGAGAGAGAAGGCTGGGAGCTGGGATGCTTCCTCCTATAGACCAAGAATATCTTGTAACTTAGGGAGTAAGGCAAGGGTAAATAGAAACCCCATGACATTTACTACCATTTTGAAAGTGGCTTTTTCTTAACTGGGTGTTCACTTGGTTTCTTTAGACCCTTGATTGTTTTCCAGAGCTCCTATAAAAGTTGTCCAGTTAGTTTCTGGTTGTTTTTAATATTTCTATGAAGAAACAGGGCTTGGAGCTTCCTAGTACATGCACCATTCTTCTCAGACATCTAAACATTTTTTAAACTGTCACTTTAAAAAGAATCTTTATTAATATTTGAAAAAAGGCAATTTGCATCAAAAGACAAATCAATAATTTCAACTTTACATTTTTAGGCTATATCATGCTACTAGAAAAACAACATTATTTCTGACTCAAATACAGACTTGAAAAAAATAGTCCTTGGAAAGAAAATAGAACTTGGATGAAGTGAAAAATGTTAGACACAGGCCTCTTAAAATCAGAAGATCCACCACAAATGTTTCTTTTGCATTTACTCACGATATATTCAATACAGAATTATACAAAGTGAAAAAAGTCCATCCAAAAGGTTACACACTTTATGATTCTATTTATAGCGTTTTTCAAGTGCTAATAATATTTTTCAAATGACAAACTTTTGAAAATGGAGAACGCATTAGTGGTTTCCAGGGATTAAGGAAGGGAGGGAGGAGGTGGGTATAGCTATAAATATGTTGTTGCATGTGTTGGTGGTTTGTTTCTCTGCTGATAAAAAGTATACGATTGTATAAATGCACCTTAAATTGCTTCTTGACAGACATTTCTATTGTTTCTGGTTTAGCGCTATAATAAATAAAATAGCTATCACTATTTTTATATAATAAACTTATGTTTGCATAAACATATTTTCAATTTGCCTTAATCAAATATCTAGGAATGATAATTGTGTATTAACCTTTCTAAGACACTGCCAAACTGTTTTCAGTGCAATTGTACAATTTAAAAAATCATACCAGAAATATTCAAGTGTATTAGTTTATTCATAGCATCATCAGCATTTGGTGTTGCCAAACTTTAACTTTCCTAGGTTCTTGGTATCTCCTTGTGCTCTAAATCTGCAGTTCTTTCATGACAAATGATATGTGCATACTGACTGTTAATATATCTTATTTTCTGGAGTATCTATTCAAATTTTTTGCTCATTATTATAGGGTTGTTTCTCTTCTTATTATTGAATATTAAGAGTCTTTATATACTATTTTCCATAAAAGCCCTTTGTCAATTATGTGTTTTACAAATACTATTTCCCAAACTGTGAATTGCCTTTCAATTTTTTTAACTGTGTTTTTGGGTGCACAAAATTTTTAGTTTTGGTAAATTTCAGTATATGACCATGCACTGCACAGCAATGTTTCAGTCAACAACAGACTGCATGTATGATGGTGGTCCCATAAGATAACCTGAGGCTGGGTGTGGTGGTTCATACCTATAATCTCAGCATTTTGGGAGATTGAGGCAGGAGGATCACTTGAGGCCAGGAGTTCAAGACCAACCCGGGCAACAGAGCAAGACCTCGTCTCTATTTTTTTAAAAAAAGAAACCTGATATATGGCACTTGATATTGGCATTGCATATCAAGGAAGAGAAATCATTGGTATTTACTAATGGTGCTGGAACATTTGGTTTCCCATATGAAAAAGTATATGCAGATAAAAAATGTATATATCATCTAGGTTTATGTGAGTACACTCTATGATGTTCACACAATGACAAAATTGCCTAATGATGCATTTCTCAAAATGTATCCCATCACTAAGCAATGCATAACTGCTCCTTTTATATAGTTTGTGTTTTTGTGTTCTCTCTAAAAAATTCTTGTTTAGTTCAAGGTCATGGAAAACATTCTCCTATTTTTTCTTTCGGAAGTTTCAGACTTTTTATATTTGCATTTAGGTCTATGATATTTCTTTCTTCTTTTTTTTTCTTTTTGAGACAGAGTTTCACTTCAATTGCCCAGCTGGAGTGCAATGGCGTGATCTCGGCTCACTGCAACCTCTGACTCCCAGATTTCAGTTATTCTCCTGCCTCAGCCTCCCAAGTAGCTGAGATTATAGGTGCCCACCACGCCCAGCTAATTTTTTGTATTTTTAGTACAGACAGGGTTTCACCATGTTGGATGGGCTGGTCTTGAACTCCTGACTTCAGGTGATCTCCCTGCCTCGGCCTCCCAAAGTGCTGGGATTACAGGCATGAGCCACCTTGCCCAGCATATGATATTTCTTATATAAATTTTTGTGTAAAGTGTAAGGTAGGGGTCAGCTTAAATTTTTTTGATGTGGATATATAGTTGTTCCAATACCTTGGCACCTTTGTGAAATATTGGTTAATCATATATTTTTTTTTTCCTAAACTCTCCTATTTCATTGATGATATTGATGATCCTTGTATCAATACCATACTGTCATATTGTTGAAACTTTACAGGAAGTTTTAAATTCAGTAAGTGGGAATCGTACAGCCTTGTCTATTTTTTCCAAGATTGTTTTGTTTCTTCTAGGTCTTTTACTTTTCTAAATAAATTTTAGAGTCAGCTGTTAACTTCAATAAAACAACTTATAAAGATTTTGATTGGAATTGCATGAAATCTCCATCAATCTGTGGGGAATTGACATCTTAGCTATATTCAGTCTAGTCTTCTAATCCATGACCTCTCCATTTATCTAGGACTTCTTTAATATCCTTTACCAATGTTGTGTATTTTTTGGTATAGAGTTCTTGTCTTCTTTCATTAAATTTATTTTTAAGTGTTTCGTGGTTTTGATGAAATTATAAATGATGTATTTTTAAATTTCATATTTCATCATGTAACAGCCAGGGTCTAATCAAAGAAGCAGAACTACCATATAGAAAGTAATGTAGAATGAGAGATTAATGATAGTTATTAGGCTTTATGCAATTATGAGAGGTCATTAAGCAGCCTCTAGGATTGTTGCCTCAGTTTCTGGTACAGAGAGCATGTGGTAGTGGTTGGGAAAGGAAGATGGGCAAGGAGTGGGAGAAACTAAGAACAAACCAGAACCTGTAATGACACAATAGAACTGTGTCTGTCTCTCACTACTTCTGCTATGAACGGAATTGTGCCTCCCTGTATCCACCAGAAATTCATATGCTGAAGCCCTAACCCCCAATAATTGTATTTAGACATAGGGTTTCTAGGTGATAATTAAGTTTAAATGAGATCATAAGAGAGGGATCGTAGGATTGGTGGTCATTTAATAAGAGGAAGAGTGAGAGAGAGATTTTTCTCCGCCATGTGAAGAAACACCAACAAGGCAGCTGTCTGAAGGCTGGGAAGAGAATCCTCACTAGAAACTGACCATGCTGGCACCCTTATCTTGAACTTCTAGCCTACAGAATTGTGAGAAATAAATTTCTATTGTTTAAGCCACCCAGTATGATATTTTGTTATGACAGACTGGGTTGATTAAGATCACCTGCAACCTTTATGATGCAAGTGACTTGTAGGATAGGCTGACATCCTTCACCATGTAGCTACTCACTGACCTGGCCCGGGATTCATAGAAGCTGAATGAAGGCACTGGGCAGAAGCTGGAGGAGCTTTTGGCCCAGCTGCTGCTCTCTCCTATGAGGTAGGCTGGCAGTTCAATAGCAATGTATAATAAGTTACAATAGCTTCAGCTGTTTCTGGGTCTAAAAGTGGTACCCTTTTATTTCCATCTTTAACATATCATACAAAATTGTTTGGTGTCCATCACTTAATCAGCTTCACTTATTTGACACAGTTCAAAGCCGCCACACATTTTTTGCTTATGGCAGGTAGAAATGCGTTTTAGGTTTTTATATTGATATCCTGTGACTTTTCAAAGTAGACTTATTTTAGTTGTTGTTGACTCTGGGCTGTTTACATGCACAGCCATCTTGTCTGTTAATAAGTATTTCACTTCTTTTCAATGGGTATGCCCTTCATTTATTTTTCTGCCATATTACACAAGGTAGGACTTCTAGTGCAATGTTGAATCTGATGAGAACAGACGTGCTTCTTTGTTCCTGACCTTACAGGGAAATCATCTGGTTTTTCATCATTAAGTTTAATTTTAGCTGTGAGTTTTGTTTAGATGCCCTTTATCAGGTTATAAAAGTCACTTTCCCTCCTATTTTGCTGATAGTTTTAATCATAAAAAAGTACTGAATTTTATCAAATGATTTTTTCCATTTTTAAAAATAATTATATTTTTGCCATTTATTCTGCTATGTAAAAAATAACATTGATTAATTTTAGAATGTTAAACCAACCTGACATTTCTTACATTCCTGAGGTAACTCCAAATGAATCATATTGTGTTATTCTTTTTACATAATGTTGGATTTAATTTGCTATTATTTGTTAAGAACTTTTGCATCTGTGTATATGAATGACATTGGTCATCTTTTTTTGTTGTAGCTGTTAGGGTAATAACTGTGTCGGGTTTTGTAAATTTATGCTGGCTTAAAGGATTTAGGAAGTGTTCTTCCTTTTTTGTTTACTGAAAGTGTGTGTGTAAAATTTCAGTGATTTCCTTCTTAAACGTTTGATCTAATTTACCAATGAAATAATATGGGCCTGGAAATTTTTATTATGAATTTAGTTTATCAATAAACGTGTCTATTTATGTCAATGTATATGTCATACATCTGTGTATATGCCATATGTATGCTATATATGTCTATATGTATATGTTATATGCTTAATAAATGCACTTATTTAATTATATTATTTCTTCTTTTGTGAGGCAAGTTGGGTTTTTCAAAAGGTGTCAAATTTTAAAAAATGGAATTGACTTAATATTCCTTTATTAATTTATTCATTTATTGGTTTATTTATTTATTTATTTTAGAGACAGAGTCTCACTCTGTTGCCCAGGCTGGAGTGCAGTGGTGCAATATCAGCTCACCGCAACCTCCACTCCAGGTTCAAGCAATTCTTCTGCCTCAGCCTCTCGAGTAGCTGGAACTACAGGTGCATGCCACCACACCTAGCTAATTTTTTTTTTTTTTTAATTTTAGTAGAGACGAGGTTTCCCCATGTTGCTCAGGCTGGTCTCAAACTCCTGAACTCAGGCAATCCGCTCACCTCAGCCTCCCAAAGTGCTAGGATTACAGGTGTGAGCAACCGTGCTGGGCCTATATTCTTAAGGTGTTTAGAATATACAATGACATCTCTTCTTTTATTCCTGAAATTTATAATTTGTGCTTTTTTCTTTTTTTTAAATCATTCTTGTAACGGGTCTATCAATTTTGTTAATTGTTTTAAAAAATCTTCTATTAATTATGTTTCTTATTTCATTGATTTCTGATTTTATTTTCATTATTTCCTTTCTTATATTTAATTTGGGTTTCATTTGCTGTTTTATCACTAGCTTATAATAAGAAAATTTAGGTTACTCACTTTAAATCTTTCTTGTTTATAATGAAATCATTTAAAGATAACTTTTTTTTCTATGTACTGCTTAACCTGGAACCCACATGGTTTGATTATGTTGTGTTTTAGCCACCACTTTTGAAATATTTTCTATTTTTTCTTTGACATGTGAATTATTTACAATTTTTGTTGCTTATTTTCTAAACAGTGGTTTTTAATATAAAGTTTTTTATTATAATAGTTTTTCTTGTTAGAGAAATCTGTTAAGATTTTGATCTTTTGAAATTTACTGGGGCCATTATATATGTCATAATATGGTTTAACTTGGTAAACATTTCATGTACACTTGAAAATATTGTCATTCTGCAGTTGTCAGGTGTAGCATTCTAATGATCAAGTTGGTTGACATGTTGTTTTAATCTTCTGTTCTTTATTGATTTTCTATCTACTTGTTCTGTCATTTTTTGAGAGAGGAGTGCTCAACTCTCCAATTTACAATTGTGGATATTTCTATTTCTCCTTTCATTCTGTCGATTTGAAGACCTGTAATTAGATGTAAGCAGATTAAGTATATTTACGTTTCTTTGTGAATTAACTGTTTTATTGTCATAGGCTAGAAAGCTACTCAAGTGCCTTCTCTCACTTCTTTTTTTTAGGAATTCTTTGATTCATGCATCATTGGAGGAACAAATGTAAACTCTTTGAAGAAGAATCTAAAACACATTTTTTTCTCCAGTAATAATTAGTGTCTTAACATACACATTTTGTGATAATATAGCCAAACAAGCTTTTTAATGTTTATTATTTGCACGAAGACATTTTTTTCCGTTCTTTTACTTTCAGTCCATCTACTTTATATTTAACATTTATTTCTTGTTGATAGTATATAGTTATGTCTTGTTTTTAGAAGTAGGCTGTCAGATTAGTGCATGTATGTTTTATGTAATTATTTAAATTGTTGAGTTTAAGTAAACTGTCTTGCTCTCTCTTTTTATATGTTACATAGGAGTTTTTGCTCTCTGCCTTTGAGTTAATTATATATTTTCTTCAAATATTTTTAAAAAATTTTACATATTTAAAATTTTCAGATACTAATTTTAAATAATGTTTATATTTCACCTTTCATTTATAATGGTGTTTCATCTGTCACTTTTTGTATTATTGTTGAGTGGTTATTCTTGGAGTTATAGTATATATTTGAGTCTTATTATGCTCTTCTTAGATTTAATACTATACATATTTTAAGCCTTAAGACCCTCATAACACTTTCTTTTTATCAAATTATTTTAATTGCCAAATAATATTAGTATATATATTCATGGGGTACTATGTGATGTTTTGATTTATTTATACATTGTGGAATGAGTACATCAAGTTAATGAACATATCCATCCCCTCACATACCAGTGTTTATGTAGTGGGAACATTTAAAATCTACTCTTTCAGCAATTTTGAAATACAGAATACATTATTATTAACTATGGCCACCAAGCTGGATGATAGATCTTGGAAACTGATTCCTCCTGTCTAAAACTTCAAGCCCTTTGATCAACATCTTCCCATCCACCTCCATAACATAACACTTTAATTCCATTTACGTTCCTATACCTTGCATTTTATTATGTATACTTTCAACTCAGCAATAGACTATTTTTTCTTTAAACTGACAGTTTTCTTTTTAAGAATTAATTATTAGAGGCCAGGCACGGTGGCTCACGCCTGTAATCCCAGCACTTTGGGAGGCCAGGGTGGGCGGATCACGAGGTCGGGAGATCGAGACCATCCTGGCTAACACGGTGAAACCCCGTCTCTACTAAAAATACAAAAAATTAGCCGGGCGTGGTCGTGGGCGCCTGTAGTCCCAGCTACTCTGGAGGCTGAGGCAGGAGAATGGCGAGAACCCGGGAGGCAGAGCTTGCAGTGAGCAGAGATCGTGCCACTGCACTCCAGTCTGGGCGACAGAGTGAGACTCCGTCTCAAAAAAAAAAAAAAAAGAATTAATTATTAGAACACAAATTCTATCAGCTGTTATTTGAGGATATCTCTTTTTGCTAGATATAGAATTTAAGAATATTTTGGCTAGACATGGAATTCTGGGTTAACAGTTTTCTTTCAGCTCTTGAAGTTGCCATTCATTTTATTGTGGTCTCCATTTTTCTCTGAGAAGCAGTGAGTCATAATTTCTTTTGTTGTTCTCTTGTGTATAATATTACCTTTTTTTCTTTGACTGTTTTTAAGATTTTCTGCTTATCTTTATTTTATTTTTATTATTTTTTGTTTTGAGACAGTCTTGCTCTGTCGCCCAGGCTGGAGTGCAGTGGCGTAATCTCGGCTCACTGCAATCTCCACCTCCCAGGTTCAAGCCATTCTCCTGCTTCAGCCTCCGGAGTAGCTGGAATTACAGGTGCCCGCCACCATGCCCGGCTAATTTTTGTATTTTTTAGTAGAGACAGAGTTTCACCATGTTGGCCAGGCTGGTCTCGAACTCCTGATCTCAAATGATTCGCCCTTCTTGGCCTCCTGAAGTGCTGGGATTACAGGCGTGAGCAACCGCGCCCAGCCTGTTTATCTCTAATTTTCAGTATTTTGACTCTGCTCTGCCTACATATAGAGTTATTTGCAGTCATTATGCTGGTTATTTTCCTGCATTTATTAGATGTATAAGTTGATAGATTTCACCAAATTTGGGACTTTAAAGATCTTTTCATCATTTAATTTTCTTTTCTCTCTTTTTAGAATTCCAATGATCTGTGTTGTCCCACAGTCCCTGAGGCTTTGTTTATTTTTGTTCAATCTTCTCTTTTTAAAATGGTAATTTCCCTCAAATCATCAGCAAATTTGTATTTTCTTTCTTTTTTTTTAAATTTTTTGCTTCCAGTGTATTGTTGAGCCCAACCAATCATTTTTCCCTTTAGATAGTGCTCATTTTAGTTCTAAAATTTTCATTCCGTTTTGTTTCGTAGCTTCCATGTCTCCACTGATATTCCACGTCCATTTGATTGCTGTGTAGTATTTCATTATATGGACATATCACACTGTATTTATTAGTTTCTTAGAGAAAAATTGGGGTTTACTAGTTTGGGGGATTACAAAATGAAGCCACTGTAAACACGAATGCATAGGTTTTTGTACAAATATAAGTTTCCATTTCACTAAGGTAAATACCAAGGAGAATTTCTGAGCCACATGGTAAATCTATGTTTTACTTTATACGACACTGGCACTTTGTTTTACAAATATCTACCATTTTGCATTCCCACCAACAAAGTGGTAGGTATTATAGCTATTCTACACCATTAGCAGAACATGGCATTTTCAGTTAAAAAAAAAAAACAACAATTCATCCTAGGAGGTGTATAGTGATACTCATTGTGATTTTAATTTGCTTTCCCCTGATAACTAATAATAATGATCGTCTTTTCTATGATTATTTTGCCATTCTCATATTTTCTTTGGTGAAGTGTCTATTAATGTCTTTTCTCATTTAAAAAATTGGGCTATTAGTTTTCATATTTTTGAGTTTTGAAAGTCTTTTTGTGTAATTTGTATGCAAGTTTTTTATTAGATATGGGATTCGTAATTATTTTCTCCCAATCTGCAAATTGTCTTTTTAATTTTTAAAGTCAGATAAAGTCCAATTGATCAATTTATATGTGCTTTGGGGAAAGGATTGATATTTTTTATTGCATGTAAATAACTGATTGTTCTAGAACCACTTATGAAAAAGACTATGTTTTTTCCAAGGAAGTACTTTTGCATCTTTGTAAAAACAATTAATCACGTATATGTCGGTTTAACTCTAGCCTCTTTATTCTGTTCAATTGACATTTGTGTCTGTCCTTTTGATAGTATTCCACGTCTTCATTAATGTAGTTTTATAACTGAGTATTGAATCAGTTATTAAAATTCCTCAAAGTTGGTTCTATTTTGTAAAATCTGTTTTGGCTATTCCAGTTCCTTTGCCTTTCCACAGAAATCTTAGAATCACTTTTCCTATTTCTAAAAATTCTGCCAGAATTTTCGTTGAAATTGGGTTGTATATATGTTTTAATTTAGAAAGAAATGAATTCTTAACAATATTAAGTCTTCTAATCCATGAACAAGGCATATCTTAACATTTAATTAGGATATCTTTCATTTCTCTTACCAGTATCCTATAATTTTTACCATAAAGGTCTTTCACATTTTTGCTATAGTTATACCTAAGTATCATATTTTTTGGCATTATTATACATTTATAAATTACATTAACATTTTCTATTTCCAATTTTTTCATTGCTATTGCATAGAAATGCAATTGATTTTTATATATTGACCTTGTGTCGAGCAACATAGCTAAATTCACTTATTACTTCTAGTGGTTGTTTTGGTTAATTCTTTATCGTTTTCTATGCAATCAACAATTGCAAATAGAGGGAGCTTTTTTTTTTCCTTACAACCTTATGCCATCTATTTTTCTTGCTGTATTGTATTGGGTAAAGCATTAATTATAATGTTGAATAGGAGTTATAACAGTAGACATTGTTTATTTATGATATAGTGGGAAAACATTCACTCCATTATTTTATTCCAAATTATAGACAGACTTCAGCGAGATGAATGTTGCAATATTGTATAACATAATCACATACATTCTATCATTTTTCTCATATTCTATTGAATGGAAAGAAGTTACAGGTCCAACCCACACTCAAGAGGAAGGGATCCCGCAAAAGCATGAACACTCAGAGGAGTGGATTGAGGGGCCACCTGTAGAATCTGTCTATCATAGCAATGTTTGCTTTGGGATTTATAGTTAGCATCTTGTACCTATCACTGTTTACCCATAAGTAATATCACACCCTTTCCCACATGATATAAGAAATTTGTAATGATATACTCCTGTGTTTCCCTCCTGGCTATTGTGCTGTTGTTGCCATACATTTTACTTCTATGTATTTTATACATTTCACAATACATTGCTATTATTTTTATTTTAAGCAATCAATTATGTTCTAAAGATATTTTTAAAATGAGAAGAATATATATATATTTTTTTAACTGACATGTTTATTATTTCTGGAGTTCTTTGTTCTTTTACATACAGAGAGTTTTTCATCTGATGTCATTTTCTTTCTGTCTAACAGACTTTCCATAATATTTTTTGTAGTGCAGGGTAGCTAATGATAAATCCTTTCAGCTTTTGTTTGCCTATGAAAATCTTTGTTTTCTTTTTTTTCTTGAGACAGGGTCTTGCTCTGTCTCTGAGGCTGGAGTGCAGTGGTGCAATCATAGCTCACTGCAGCCTCGACCTCTTTGGGCTCAAATGATCCTCCTGCCTCAGCTTCCCCAGCAGCTGGGACTACAGGAACGCATCACCACACCTGGCTAATTTTATTTTATTTTTTTTGTAGAGATGGGGTTTCACAATGTTGCCCACACCAATCTTGAACTCCTGGCCTCAAGCAATCCTCCCACCTTGGCCTCCCAAAGTGTGGGGATTATAGGCATGAGCCACTGCACCCAGGCAGTTTTGTTTTTGAAAGATATTTTTGCCGAGTTTTTTTTTTTAATAGTAAGTTCACTTCTTTTCTTTCAGTACCTTAAAGATGTCCCACTATTATTAACTTGTGTTCATTTTTACCAATGGGAAGACTTCTGTCATTCTTACCATTTTGTATGTAATGAGACTTTTTTTACTGGCTGGTTTTAAGATTTCTCTCTATGACTGGTTTTAATATATTCAACTATGATGCATTATGGTGTGGGTTTCTTCATATTTCTTGTATTTGTAGTTCCTTGGGTTTTAGGATCTGTGGGTTTCTAGTTTTTATCAACTTTGAATATTTTTGGCAATGATTTCATCAAGTATGTGTTTTTCTATTTCTACTCTCTTTTTATCTTCTTCACATATTCTAGTTATACATAGATTAGGTTTCTTGAAGTTGTTCCATAACTCACTGATTCGCTTTTCATTTTTTATCCCTTTTTTCTCTCTGTTTTTCATCTTGTCGTTTCTATTTTTATATATATATATATATTTTTTTTTTTTTTAGGGACTAAGCAGGCTTTATTATTGGGTAACCATTTATTTATGTATTAAACAGCAAACATAAATGGCAACAGATAGTATGATTCCACTTACATAGTGTTCTCAAAGTGATAACATTGTAGAGATGGAGAGCAAAGGTGGTTGCCAGGCATCAGGAACTCAGTGAAGGAGGCCATAGAGGGGAAACACAGGGAGAGAGTTCTTCTGCCATGATTGTTGTGGTGCTTACAGAAATCTCTACATGTGATAAAACCGCATTGAGCTATATGTGCTCCTGCACACACATGCACACTCACACACACAAATCAGTGCATGTAAAAGCTGGCGACATCTGAATAAGGGCTGTAGACTGTACCGATGTCAACATTCTGGTTTGATATTATACTATAGTTATTTATGTAAGGGGTTACCATTGGGAAAATCTGGGTGAAGGGTACCCAGGAACTCTCTGTACTCTTTGCCGATTTTTTTTTAACAGCGTTATGAAGATATAGTTCACATACCAAGCAATTCATTAAAGTGTACAATTGAGTGGTTCTTAGCATATTTTTTTTTTTTTCTTTTTTATTGATCATTCTTGGGTGTTTCTCGCAGAGGGGGATTTGGCAGGGTCACAGGACAATAGTGGAGGGAAGGTCAGCAGATAAACAAGTGAACAAAGTTCTCTGGTTTTCCTAGGCAGAGGACCCTGCGGCCTTCCGCAGTGTTTGTGTCCCTGGGTACTTGAGATTAAGGAGTGGTGATGACTCTTAACGAACATGCTGACTTCAAGCATCTGTTTAACAAAGCACATCTTGCACCGCCCTTAATCCATTCAACCCTGAGTGGATACAGCACATGTTTCAGAGAGCACAGGGTTGGGGGTAAGGTCACAGATCAACAGGATCCCAAGGCAGAAGAATTTTTCTTAGTACAGAACAAAATGAAAAGTCTCCCATGTCTACCTCTTTCTACACAGACACAGCAACCATCCGATTTCTCAATCTTTTCCCCACCTTTCCCCCATTTCTATTCCACAAAACCGCCATTGTCTTCATGGCCCGTTCTCAATGAGCTGTTGAGTACACCTCCCAGATGGGGTGGTGGCCGGGCAGAGGAGCTCCTCACTTCCCAGTAGGGGCGGCCGGGCAGAAGCGCCCCTCACCTCCCGGACGGGGCGGCTGGCCGGGCGGGGGGCTGACCCCCCCCACCTCCCTCCCGGGCGGGGCGGCTGGCCGGGCGGGGGGCTGACCCCCCACCTCCCTCCCGGACAGGGCGGCTGGCCGGGCAGAGGGGCTCCTCACTTCCCAGTAGGGGCGGCCGGGCAGAGGCGCCCCTCACCTCCCCGACGGGGTGGCTGGCCCGGCGGGGGGCTGACCCCCCCACCTCCCTCCCGGAGGGGGCGGCTGGCCGGGCAGAGGGGCTCCTCACTTCCCGGTAGGGGTGGCCGGGCAGAGGCGCCCCTCACCTCCCGGACAGGGCGGCTGGCCGGGCGGGGGGCTGATCCCCCCACCTCCCTCCCGGACGGGGCGGCTGGCCGGGCGGGGGGCTGACCCCCCCACCTCCCTCCCAGACGAGGAGGGAGGACGCTCCTCACTTCTCAGACGGGGTGGCTGCCGGGCGGAGGGGCTCCTCACTTCTCAGACGGGGCGGTTGCCAGGCAGAGGGTCTCCTCACTTCTCAGACAGGGCGGCCGGGCAGAGACACTCCTCACATCCCGGACGGGGTGGCAGGGCAGAGGTGCTCCCCACATCTCAGACGATGGGCGGCCGGGCAGAGACGCTCCTCACTTCCCAGATGTGATGGCGGCCGGGAAGAGGCGCTCCTCACTTCCTAGATGGGATGGCGGCCGGGCAGAGACGCTCCTCACTTTCCAGACTGGGCAGCCAGGCAGAGGGGCTCCTCACATCCCAGACGATGGGCAGTCAGGCGGAGACGCTCCTCACTTCCCAGACGGGGTGGCTGCCAGGCAGAGGCTGCAATCTCGGCACTTTGGGAGGCCAAGGCAGGCGGCTGGGAGGTGGTTGTAGCGAGCCGAGATCACGCCACTGCACTCCAGCCTGGGCGCCATTGAGCACTGAGTTAAGGAGACTCCGTCTGCAATCCCGGCACCTGGGGAGGCCGAGGCCGGCGGATCACTCGCGGTTAGGAGCTGGAGACCAGCCCAGCCGACACATCGAAACCCCGTCTCCACCAAAAAAATACGAAAACCAGTCAGGCGTGGCGGCGCACGCCTGCAATCGCAGGCACTCGGCAGGCTGAGGCAGGAGAATCGGGCAGGGAGGTTGCAGTGAGCTGAGATGGCAGCAGCACCGTCCAGCTTCGGCTCGGCATCAGAGGGAGACCGTGGAAAGAGGGGAGAGGGGAGAGGGGAGAGGGGAGAGGGGAGAGGGGGGAGGGGGGAGGGAGAGGGGAGAGGGGAGAGGGCTACCACACAGTCCTTCTCTGAACTGTCCTATTTTTATATTTTCAAGTTTACCCCTTTTTCATCTGTAATGTATAATGTACTTTTAATCCCATTCATTATATTTTAAATCTCCAACATTATGTTTTTTTGTACCTAGGAATGTTATTGGAGTCCTTTACTTATGCTCCATATCTCTGCTTACCACGCTCATGCTTCTCTTTTTTTCTTATGCATGTGGAATGTAGTTATAAGAACTGATTTAACATGTTTGTCTACTAATTATATTGTCTATGTCACTTCTGGGTCTATTTTTATGGACGGAATTTTCTCCTCTCATTAAAATGTGAACACAAGATGGCTTTATTTCTTTCTAATAGGTGTTCCCCCTTGCATTGTTATGGGATGATTAGATTGCAGTGTTATCAATGCTCTCATAAAGCAGCGGGAGCACCAGGAAAGCAAAGCTGATCCATCCTGAGGATCGAAGAAGATTTCGCAGAGGAGCATGGCATGTGAGCTGAGTGACCCAGAGTAAGCGTAGACAAAGGGGAAAAAACAAGCAAAGGAAATTCCCAGTGGACAGAAGCACATACACAAAGCACGGAAATGAGAGAAGGGTACGCTCCAGGGACACCAGGGAACTCACTGTAGCTGAACTGTGGGTAGGAAATGGAAAGTGACCACGCCCAGACTAGCACATGTGCCCAGCCCGTGAGAACAGTTGCGCATTTGGCTGGAGAGCTTGAGCTTTGCTTTATTGGCCATGGGAAGATTTTAGAAGGTGTTTTTAATTGTGGTAAACATACTTAACATAAAATTTACCATTTTAACCATTTTAAATGTACAATTTAGTGAAATTAAGTATAATTACATTCTTTTGAAACTATCATCACCATTCATCTCGAGTTTTTTCACCTACCCAAATTGAAATTCTACATCCTCACTGTCTTAGTCTATTTCATGCTGCTGTAACAGAATACCTGAGACTGGGTAATTTATAAAGAAAAGAAATTTATTTCTTACAGTTCTGGAGGCTGGAAAGTCCACAATCAAGGCATCGGCAGGTTTGGTGTCTGGTGAGGGCTGCTCTCTGCTTCCAGGTTGGCTCCATGAATGCTGGGTCTCACATGCTAAAAAATAGGAAGGCAAACTAGTTGAACACTGTGTGAAGCCTCTTTTATAAAGGTCTTAATCCCATTAACCAGGGAGAAGTCCTTATGGCCTAATCACCTCTAAAAAGCCCCGCTTCTTAATCTGACTACATTGGCAACATCTGCATTTTGGAGGGGACACATTCAAACCAAAGCCTTCCAATCCTGGCCCCGAAATACCTGCCAAAATTCATGACATGCATAATACATTTGTTTTATCCCATCACCCCCCAAAGTCTTCACGCATTTCAGCATGAACTCAAAAGTTCAAAGTCCAGAGTCTCATCTAAATTGGATATGGGTTAGACTCAAGGCACGGTTCATCCTGAGGCAAATTTCCCTTTAGCTGTGAGTCTGAAATCAAGCAAGTTATGGGATTCCAAAATACAATCATGGGACAGGCACAGGACAGACATAGGAGAATAGGCAAGAAGAAAGGAGTAACAGGTACCAAGTTAGTCTAAACTTAACAAAGAGAACACTAAATCTCAAGACTTGAGAATTATCTTCTTTGACTCCATGTCCTGCCTTCAGGACACAATGGGGTAAGGGCTGGGTCTCCAAGGCTTCCAGGGACCCTCTCTCTATTCATGCTGTAGCAGATCTCACAGGCGGGAGTTAAGTGCCTGCATCTCTCCCAGGCTGCCATTGCACATTGGGGCCCCTATACCTCTGAAGTCTTGGGAGCATGCATGGAACCCTGTGCTGCCAAATACTGAAACCCACACTTTCCTTCACATTCTGCCATCAGTAACTGGGAGTCTCATTCCTGTTTATGAAGGAATCATTATCTCCCATGAATGCCGTGTTTACTGGAAGGAGTAACTTATTAACAATAGCTAACATGCAATGAGTGTCTTCTGGGAATGAGTGTCTTACAGGAGTGAACTGACTTGGTCCTTATAAAGAGCACTATCAAATAGATGCTATTATTCCAATATTAGAGTGAGGAAATAAGAGCTAGGGAAGCAAGGGCTTGCCTAAGGTCTCAAAACAAGTGGAGGTGGAGCTGGGATTTGTCCAGGCAGATGACCCCTGACTTCACCACACAGATTTACGGAATTTGGCCGTATGGTATCCATTAGCTGTTGAGACTCATCTCCTATCTCGACACTAGAGTGTACCTTAGGATTGGAGCACAAGGTGGGCCAGTCTTATAGGTTTGGCAAGTATAGACATAGACACACTGTTCTGTGAGGAAGGCCTGGGCTGAAATTCCTCAATAATAATCTTTGACAGCCAGAGGACCCACCCCTGGGCAGCATGTGCACTGCAGGTACAAGGTAGGGGAATTATGTTATGGGAGCAGTTGGCTGATGTGACACACACTTCTGCCTCATGAGTAGAGGGCTGCTTGGCCCTGCAGTTGTCACAAGAGGCAAGAAACTTCTGTTACTTGGAGAAACAGGGCCCTTTGGCAGTCCATTGCTTCCATTCTCCACCTGCCACCAAGCAGGTCTGCAGGATCCGGCCTCCTTTGGCAACCTCACTCCCTGCAATGCCCCCCGCCTATGTATCCTCAATGCTTCATCACACCAGAACCTTCCTGGAGTCTGTCTTTTTCCTAATTTCATCTTCAGTCACTGCCGTGGTGTCCAGGTTTTGCTCACCCTAAACTGGAAGGCTCTTTCCACCCTTTCTCTATTGACATTGTCCTATTCTTTCCCACTATGTGGCTTTCCAGATTCTGCCAGGCATAGGAAAGGAACACATGTCTTGGCGTCTGACACATTTGGGTTGGGAACTTGACTTTGTCACTTACCAGCTGAGTGACCCTGCATGTGACACTGAAATTCTCCAGTCTCAGTTTCCACATCTGTAAAATAGGGTAGTCCCATCTAACTTGCAGTATGGTAAGGTTGTGTATAAAAGGCAGCACCATGTCTGGTACATGAGGTTGATAATCACGAAGGAATGGTGATGATCCACTATAGATTGACCAACTGAAATGTGGCAAATGCACATTTATATATTCATGCAAATGGAAACACAGATATTATATGCATTTGGTGAGGTTGAATATTCACACATGCCACTGCCCAGATGGACAAAGCAAATGCTGCCTCTTTATCTACAACCTATTCTGTCCCATGAGCTCTCACCTGGCCTGGTAGTGGGAAAACTTACACTGGTTTAATTAGTGTTCTTTTGGTTGAAAATGTATTCCTTCAGGTTAATGATAAGACTCTCATACTCCATGCTCCTCCTTACCCACCCCGAGATGTGGCCTGTGTGCACAGCAGAGCTCACTGTGTCCTCATGTTAGTTGGGAGGTAGACATGCACTTCCTTGGGGCTCTTGTTTTGTTCTCTTGGTGTTCACTGCCCCATGCCTGGTTGGTCACAGGTCCCATTGTAAGCATTGGCTATTGCTTGGCTGGTGAGTTTATGGAATTAGCATTGGCATTGCTTGGGTGGCCAGGTCGTGGACCTTTTTCTCAAGGGATGCTCAAGGCAGGTGGGCACCTCTGCTTGGCCCAACCTCGGCAGTTCACAGTGTTTTGTGCACTCCCAGGGTCTATGACTCCCCTTAGTAATTCTTTGCCCCAATAAGCCCACCAGTGGCATCATGACCTACTGTCTACATACCTACACAAAATGTTAAGAAATGTCAGCTCTTTACCACCCCAGCAGCTTACCCAGGGGAAGAGGAGTAGAAATTAGGGAGTTTTCTTGAGAATACTTGTTTCAAGATGAGCATGGGTTAAAAGAGTTTTCGGACCTGATGTATTTTTTTAAAAGTTTATTGAGGGAAGCCAGCAAAACTCTCTTCAACTAAAGGATTTCTAAAAATAATAATGGCCTTTCTATCCAATGGGGTCATGGAAGTTTTTTATTCCTTTTGTAATCAAGCAGGGATGTGCATTCCTAGCTCCGTTTAATCTATCATTCACATATCATGTGCCAGGGGCTGGTGCCGAAAAGTGAATTACATAATGAGTGAGTGGAAGACTTTTTTTTGTGACATAAGTATGCCTTACATTACATATTGTTCATCTGGTTTTTAAAATATGGAGTTTTTTTTTGTGATTGTCAAATATGTCTCAGAAAGCCTATAATTTCTCAGTGAGGATCAGAGGAACTTTTCTGCCTAATAAAGTGGAAGCTACTCTTCCGGTTCTCAAAGTATTGCTGTTTGGAGATCAGTGAGATTTATTTGTGTTTCATTAATCACTATTGCTTGAGGGTGAATAATAATAATAATGATAGTGATAGTAATATCTCGTGTCAGTCTGATTTCTTTGCTTAAAGGTATCAAGAGGGGCATGGGCATTGCATACTGAAATCTGGCATCTGGATACGTTGCATGCCTACATGGAGGAGATGGAATCCAAAAGCTGTGATTTCAGAGGCTCACGAAGACAACTTGTGCTCACACAACAATGATAATTTTGGTCTGGACTTTCTTTTCATGAGAACATACTGAGAAGGATATAAGAGAAAGCAAACTATCTTGCATAGGATAACACAGATGATCATTTGTGGCTTCCACACTAAGAACAAGGCGCTGGGATTGCATGTTGTGGTCTCCATGGTGTTTTATCCTCACAACCATGTGAGGCTGTGGGGCAGGTGAGGACATTTGACAGTGGAGGAAGGTGAGACTCAAGGCAGCTGAACTCACAGACCCAGTGTCAGGCAGGCAGTGAGCCATTGAGCTGCCCTTGAAGCCCTGGTCTGAGTTCAAAAGCTGGGCCCAAAACTTTCACAGCAACCCTCAAGAAAGTGTTTCTGTTCCATTTTTACAGTGAGGTTTCCAAAAGTTAATGAAGTTGTACAATTTCTCTAAATTTATTTTAAAATCTTTTTTATTCCCTGGATTATTCTGGAAAGTTGAAGTTATCTCCCAGCTAATAAGTGTAATAGCAAGGCATCTCCCAGCTAGTAAGCTTAATAGTGCCATTCCATGAAACCTCTGGTTCCTCAGTGCTTCTTTCCTGCATAGTATCTCAAACATGAAAACAATCAATTGTTTGGTTCAATGTTCCATGTGGATTAAACACTGATTTTTTTATTTAGGAAAAGGCTATTTTTGACTGTTTCTTTTATGTATGTTATTTATTTATTATCTTATTTTAAATTCTGGGATACATGTGCAGAACATGCATAGGTAAATGTGTGCCATGGTGGTTTGCCGCACCTATCAACCCATCACCTAGATAATTAAGCCCCGCATGTATTAGCTATTTATCCTAATGCTCTCCCTCCCCTGACCCCGCCAACAGGCCCCAGTGTGTGTTGTTCCCCTCCCTGTGTCCATATGTTCTCATATTTCAGCTCCCACTTATAAGTGAGAATATGCAGTGTTTGGTTTTCTGTTCCTGTGTTAGTTTGCTGAGAATAATGGCTTCCAGCTCCATCTATGTCCCTGCAAAGAACATGATCTCGTTCCTTTTTATGACTACATAGTATTCCATCATGTGTATGTACCACGTTTTCTTTACTCAATGTATCATTGATGGGCATTTGGGTTGATTCTGTTTCTTTGCTATTGTGAATAGTGCTGCAATGAACATACGTGTGCATGTATCTTTATAATAGAATGATTTATATTCCTTTGGCTATATACCCAGTAATGGGATTGCTGGGTCAAATGGTATTCTTGCTTGTAGGTCTTTGAGAAGTTGCCACACTGTCTTCCACAGTGGTTGAACTAGTTTACATTTCCACCAACAGTGTAAAAGCATTCCTATTTCTCCACACCCTTGCCAACATCTGTTCTTTCTTGACTTTTTAATAATCGCCATTATCACTGGTGTGAGATGTTATCTCATTGTGGTTTTGATTTGCATTTCTCTAATGATCAGTGGTGTTGAGCATTTTTGCCACATACATGTCTTCTTTTGAGAGATGTCTTTTCATGTCTTTTTCCCACTTTTTAATGGGGTTGTTTTTTCTTGTAAATTTGTTTAAGTTTCTTATAGATTCTGTATATTAGAACTTTGTCAGATGGATAGGCTGCAAAAACATTTTTCCCATTCTGTAGGTTGTCTGTTCACTTTGGGGATAGTTTCACAAACTGTGCAGAAGCTCTTAAGTTTAATTAGATCCGATTTCTCAATTTTTGCTTGTGTTGTAATTGCTTTTGGCATTCTCATCATGAAATCTTTGCTCATGACTATATCCTGAATGGTATTGCCTAGGTTTTCTTCTAGAGTCTTTATAGTTTTGGGTTTTACATTTAAGTGTTTAATCCGTCTTGAGTTAATTTTTGTATAAAGTGTAAGGAAGGAGTCCAGTTTCTGTTTTCTGTATATGGCTAGCCAGTTCTCCCAGCACCATTCATTAAATAGGGAATCCTTTCCTCATTGTTTGTTTTTGTCAGGTTTGTTGAAGACCAGATGGTTATAAATGTGTGGTCTTATTCTGAGATTTCTATTCTGTTCCATTGGTCTATGTGTCTGTTTTTGTACCAGTACCATATTGTTTTGGTTGCTGTAGCCTTGTAGTATAGTTTGAAGTCAGGTAACATGATACCTCTAGCTTTGTTCCTTTTGTTTAGCATTGTCTTGGCTATACCGGCTCTTTATTGGTTCCGTATGAATTTTGAAGTAGTTTTTTCTAATTCTGTGAAGACTATCAATGGTAGTTACATGGGAATAGCATTTGATTCTATAAATTACTTTGGGCAGTGTGGCCATTTTCATGATATTGATTCTTCCTATCCATGAGCATAGAATATTTTTCCATTTGTTTGTGCCCTCTCTTATTTCCTTGAACAGAAACGCTGGTTTTTGAGGTCATGCCTCACTTTCTTTGCTAACATAAGTATATTTCTTTGCTCACTTTCTTTGCTGACATGAGGACTGACTCAGTCCTATTTTCCAAATGCAATTTGTGGCAGTGTGTTTGCACTCTGCAGAATGCAGTGTTTTCATTTTTTCACTTGTGATCGCCCACGTGACTGCCACCACGTGGAGTGCACCCAGCATTTAGCCCCCTTATTGCACGTGTGCTGAGGGGTGTCCTCACCTACACAGATTCTGTAAGTAGATGTGCAGCTCTGACTTCAAACGGATATCAACTACCAGATGAATCCCTTTCTGGTCAGTAGCAAAATTCCAAGAAGTTCAAATACAGGCTTGGAAATGGTAAGAGAGGAACTTTAATCTGAGGTAAACCTACGTGCCCATGTGAGAATGTTGTAGAGTCCCTTGTGCAAAATTTTATTACATAACATATTAGAATTGATACATTTTATTGAGGTTTAACTTCACTAGTCCCTCAGGATGGACAGGGAGAGTGGTTCCAGGACTCCCTTGGATACACATGCTCAAGTGTCTGATAGAAAATGGCATAGCATTTCCAAATAACCTATGCATATCCTCCCTTATACTTAAAATCATCACTAGATTGCTGATGATACCTAATACAATATAAATGCTATGTAAATAGTTATGCTGTATTTTAAAAATTTGTATTATTTTAAAATTGTTGTATTATTTTTGATTGATTTCTAAATATTTTTGATCTGTGGTTGGTTGAATCAGTGGATGGAGAATCTGTGGATACAGAGGACTGACTGCATATACAAAAATGTGTTAAGTGGAATTGAAATCAGATGCTGTAAAAGACACCAATATATTGGGTTTTGAAGAATGAATAGGAGTTCTTGGAGGGAGAGGAAATGGGGAGCTCCCATGCCCTGAATGTCCTAGATCTTATGGCTCCCTGGGCAATTGGCTCTCTTGAGTAGATGCAGGATTGTGAAATATGCCTTTTATAGACTAAATGTCTCCAGGGAAGTTATTTTGAGGCCTGCTTTTATATCTTTTGCTAATCCACTGCTGATCAGAATGTTAATTTAAGAACTTGACGATCTTTTAACTGCTTTCTAACTTTAAGAGTCAGAGGAGTAATTAAGTGCCCCTCATGCTTTTAGTCCAAAGGGCTGTGGGAGAAGAGAAGGCACAACCCTGGTGAATCTAGAGATCTCCATGCTTTTCTAAGAAGGTGATGTACACTGCTGAGGGTGGGAGGAAGGTGCACCAGCTCTCTATCCATGTGCAAATGGGTGGGCCAAGAGGTTCCCCCAAGAGAGAAACCCATAGTGCAGACTCCTCAGTGCCATCCTTAGGACAGGCTGACAGTAGAGGCACCAGAGGGGTTTTTGAAAAGCAACGATCTCACATTCCACCCAGAGCAACATAGTCAGAATGTCTGGACTCTTAATACATTAAAATGAAGTTGATTAATTTCAAAACTTTTATCTGGATAATATGTGTATCTGGGAAGGAAAACAGGGCTGCGAAGGTCTTACGATAGAAAAGAATAGTACCCGTTTCAAACTTGCCTCATTCTTTCCCACCCTCAGTCCCATTTTCCAAACGCAATTGCCTTTTTTTCTTTTGCTTCAGATTTTTTTAAAAAATAACTAAATGTTATAGTTTCACGTGAAGTTTGCTTTTACCTCCGCAACCTCCATTCTCCTCCCTGCATCCTTAGAGGGGTCCACTCTCCTTGAATTGCTCTGCCATCCTATTTCATTTGTTTGCTTTGATGTTTTCCTAAGTGCATACGATTATGTTCATCAAGGAGAAACCAACCTACCCTCCCTTTATCATATCACTAAGAGCTTCTGGCTTCTTGTGCATGTTATTGAGAGGGCTGTATTCTATTTTTCTTGATGATTTTCTGCTGAGAGCCCGCCATACCATCTTCTTTCATGGACTGTTGCACCACTAGACAGCTGGAATCCTACATTTTCTTTTTACTGGACTTTTGGTTAGGCCTATTGTTATTGCACTCTTTGTTTTCTTTTATCTTGAATTTCATTCCTCCTTTTGTTAGATTTTAGGTAACTTCTTCAGGAAGGATATATGCATGGCAAAATTTCTGAGTCTCTCCGTGTCTGAAAATATCTTTATTTTGCCTTCCTGTTGGATTAATAATTTGGCTTTTGGCTTGGTATCAACTCTAGGATTAGAACTTGGTGCTGTTGCACCATTCTGTCTTACATAAGTGTTGCTAAAGAGAAATATGGTATCCGTCTGATTCTCAGGAGTTTCTAAGGAGTTTCTTTTTTCTTTCTCTTGAAGCTTTTTAATCCTTTATTATTCTTGGTCTTCTGGAGTTTCAGAAACATCTGTTGACATGGGACTTATTTTTCATTTATTCTGCTCAATTTGTGATGTGGTCTTTCAGTGCAATGACTTATGCTTCTCTCTAGCTCTGGGAAGTCACTCTTCCATTATTTCTTTACAATTCTTCTATTATTTCTTCACCCCTATTTTATGTCCTTTTTTCCTTGGAGCACCTTCACTGAAACTCAATGCCTCTTTTCTGTCATCTCCTTAACTCCGTCACTTGGAAAATACAATTTCCTGACATTATTTTCTAGGCATCCTAAATAAATATTTTTGGCAATCTTTTTCTTCTTTTCCCAACAACTTGTTCTTATTATCTCTTCTTTTTTTTAAAAAAAATAGTATCCAATTCTTTTAAAAATTAAATCTAACATTTATTTTAACATTTTAGGATAAACATTGAAATTTTTGAGTTCTCTTTTGTCCCCTGATGGTAGATAAGTCTTTTCCTGGCAAGAAAGGTTGTTTGTGTATCATTGCCCCTGTTTCTGGCAGGGTTTGATTCAAGGTGAATGGGAGACAACCATTGACTCATCACCTTCTCTCATCCACTGCAGCCCCTTCCCCATTGCCAAGGTTGTCTGTGCTATAATCCATGGCTCCAGCAATCACCCTAGAAGCCTCAGCTCCTTTCTGCTGTTCATATGTGTGTTTTTACCTGGGTTCAATGTCAGGCCAAATATTACCTGCCTCCTATTTGTTCCCCACCCCTGCTGACTGTGACCCTGTTCCTCTCCAGAATTCTAAGCTACAGCTCCTGTCACTCTAAGTGGTAATAAGCTGCCATTTTTCTTTCTTTATCTTCCAGAAATTTGTTGGGTATCTTTTGACCACTGATGACCGCCTTCTCATGGTCCATGTTTCAAGGTAGATTTCTTCCCATTTATGCTTCTGCTGTCATTTCAGGGTCTTAGGAGAGAACACAGACCAATGTGTGTGCCCAGCCCACCATCTAGGATGCAAAGTCTCATCACGACATGAACTGCTGTCTGTATTGTAAAAGTACAAGGAAGATGACGGTCAATGATAGAGGTAGAAGGAAAGAGGTGGAAAGTGGCATGTGGGCTGGGTCTTGAAGTGCGATTGGCACTATGAAGGGCAGGGGCAGGTTAGATGAGGGTAGACTGGGGACTCCAGTGGCACTATGAATAACAGTGGGACACCAGCACAGGCTTGCTGGAACAGAGGAGGCACAAGCAGCAACTATCTTGTTCCCTCAACATTGTTCTCTCATCTGAGTACTCTGCAGTTCTGACTGAGCTTCTCCCTGAGAGTAGGCACAGCCCTGAGTCTTAGAGCGGAATCCCTGATGGCTGAGCACCAATGCATCTGCAGCCTGAAGCCTTCCTTGAGCCTCCTCCAGCCTGCAAGTACCCTGGCAGCAGAGTAGGAATGATAAAACATGCTCTAAACAAGGTGAGGAAATCCAACAATAATTTGTGATAGCACATCTGGTGTCATAGGTAGCTCTGTACTTGCAGTGGAAACATGGTGGGAAGCTGTTTGCAAATATGTACAAGTCTTGTCAAAGGAGTGTTTGTACAGAATAAATGGAGATAAGTGTCTCTAGAAATAGTGCTGTTGCAATAACAACTATTATTGATCATCTAAAAGTTTTAGACACTTTGTGGCACATAATTATCACAATGCTATGAATAGGTGATGCTATTACCATTGTACATACCAAATCCCCAAGTCCAAAACAATTTATCTAAAGCACAAGATCATGCACCAGTAATGGACAGAGGCAGGACCTGAGCTCATGCCTGCCTCCTTTTCACTCATCTCTCTCAGTGCTTTGCACCACCACCCACACCCACCTCTTCTATGAGTCTTGCTTGCCTATACTTTCTCTGTTTCTCTGTAGTAGTCGAGGTTCTGATATTGGAAGTAGTAGAGGAAAGTGGGGCCTGGCTGATTTGTGTAGTGCTGTGGCAACCAGGGGCAGCCAAGTCTAGAAAGCCTGGCAGCTGCAAACAGGCTCTGCTTCAGTTCTGTGAGAGGACTTGGATGGAGTGCCTCTTGGAAGCTTGTTCTTGGAGTGAACTCCAGTGAACCCCAGTGAACCCCAGCATAGTCTTGACCTCATCCCATATCCTCTCTCATCCCTAATCCTCTGGCTCAGAGAAGGGAGGCACTGAACAGGCTGCCATGTGAAATGCAAAGAGAAAGGGAAAGATGCACTAAGAAAAACAAATACCGAGAAAGATTCACAGCAGCACCTTCCCCATCCCCAATTAAGTTAAGCCTTACTTCTTTAAGGAAAAAAATACACACACACACACACACACACACACACACACACACAGAGTATATGCAGCTCTACTACACTGCACTTTCCACATTGCATTGCAGTTAATTCACTAGTTTAACTAATGTTTATTGAGCATCTGTTGTATGCCAGATGCTGTTCTAGGCTCTAAAGATGTACAGTGGGCAAAACAAATACAAATTCTTGTCCTTGTGGAAACAATAGCCAGTTGAACAATGAGATGGGAATATCAAATGTGATTTTATATAATGACAAAAAGTCTATGTTAAGTAATACCATAAACAAAGGAAAATACTAAAAGAGCACACACAAATTGCACTCCATATGCCACATAAAGATCTATGTGTGAAATAACACTTGCCAACTTACTTCATGCCACAACACATATAAAAGTAGAGAATATGAGCTCTGCATCGTGTGGATGAATGGGGTAAATGGATGGGACTGCATGCATCCTTAGCGACAAGGCCTGAGGGATGGTGCCTCAGGCCGTCCAGGCTGCCGGAGGAGTATTCACTACACTTCAGCATCCTTATGACCCATGTGTGACACATACCCATTGAGTACTATTAGATGAGTTGGCATAATATACTAAAAGCTCCTACAAATGGAAAAAATGATAAACCATTTAATACAACTTATGGGAACATATGCTGAATACGTGATTTGCAGGACTTACAGAGAAAACACCAAAGCCTGACAACAGTATGAAAATATGCTCAACCTCACTAATAGAGAAATGCAAACAAAACCATTTCTTCTGCTTGTTCTTTTGCCAAATATCATCTCCTAGTGCTGGAGATACTGGGGAAATGGGCACTCTTAGATCTTCCTAGGGGAAATGTAAGTTCAGTATTTCTGGAAAACAGTCTGGTCTGATGTATTAGAACTAAAAATATGCCTACTGTATACAGGGACAGTCATTACAGCCATGTTTGTAATGGGAAAGAACTGGGAAGAACCTAAATACTCATTGATTAAAGACTTGTAAAATAATGATACGCCCAAGTATTGAGATCGTGTGCAGTTGTGAAAACATCATGACGCGTTCCCTTTATACTGAAGCAGAAAGAGTATCAAGATGTAATGTCAAAGGACAAAAGCCAAACATGGACCTCTGTGTGTGTCCAGTGCCAAGCGGCCCACTCATGTCTGAAGATGTTATAAGCTTTTGGAATTCCAGAGGATCCCACAAGAGTGGAAGGAGTTTGTGCCTGTGTCCCCCTCAGCCGAGAGTTCCGTGAGGGAAGGACTGGCCCTTGATCAATGTCTGAGGTGTGGATGGATTCACCCCAAAGGAGGATGCAGGTCCAGGATGCTAAATTCAAACCAGAGCAAATTCTGCTTTGGGAAACTGGTTCTGAATGAGAAGCTCAACATGGCCATGTGCACACCTGCTATGTGCACAGATAGCAAATAATAAGCCTGTTTTCCAAACCAGCCAGGGAAGCAGTGAGGAGAGGCTGCCTCATGTCAGCCACATGGAGCTACACTCCTTCACTCCCTCTCAGCAACCCTGAAAGCCAGGACCTTCTTCTGATGGGGGGGCAACTTATCGGACAATACATGAGGCCTGTGCTGGGTATGAGGGGTGATATTTTATAGTTTTCTTTTTCCCTATGCATTTTAACACACTTTGGAATGCAATAAATAATTTGGGATCTTGTCTTTTAATGTAACATAATGTACATATTTTTATGTTACTGTGTTTTATAAATAAAATGGGCTACTATCCTTAGGTGCGTACATTGCTTACATTATTTTTGTTTACAACAAATAAAACTGTAATGAACACCTTTGAACAAAAGAAGCTTTTTGTTTGATAGAATTTCACTAGGGTAGATCATAGGCAGCAGAATTAGCGCAGTCCAAGGTGGGTTTGTTTCAAGTCTCTTGATGTATATGCATTGGACTCATGTATTCGAGTGGAGACGCCCCCATGTTCAAAAGCAGCACCATGACTGTTTTGAAAGCATAACCACAATTTGGGTCATTTCTACAAGTCCAATCCAGACACTGTGCACTGGGGCAAAGGCATAGAAAGAGGGTGGCCAGGCAGGCCACTGAGGCATGGAAGAGATGTGGTTTCTAAACCACTCACTTCCCCGCACCCGCATCCTTGGGGAGGGCCCTTTGAAATGGTTCAAGGTGAGGAGGAAGGGCAGGAGGGTTAGGTAGAGAGGGAAGGCCACTCAAGACAGCTGAGACTGGAAGGCATAAGTAAAGATTAGATATGAGGCTCCAGTGTGCAAAAAGGAAAAACAATAAAAGAGAAGAAGAAAAAGAATAGTGACTAGAAAGAGAAACTGAGGACCTAGAGACAGGTAGATCCTCATGCACTTGCAGAGTTCTGGTACCACACCAGGTTCATGTCTGACACAGTTTAGATGCCTTTATGGCCTGTGGCTTCTCAGGGGCCTAGGGGGAGGGAGGTTCTCTTGTTTCCACACATTACATGGAGGGCTGTGTGTGATTTGTGAATCGGCAGTCATAGGCATACAGAAAAATCATTAAACTCTCAGCCTTAAAAATGACTCAGGCCATGACCCCAACTCAAGCATGCTCTCCCTCCTGGCACATGCCAGAGTGACCCTTCTTTGTGCTGGAATTTTTATGGGGCGGTCATGTACTAGCTTTTCCCAAGTGCTTCTCAAGGATCCAGCCCTGAGAGGATTAAGACGTGGCCTCTGGCTTCGAGGAGCTTGCAGCCTCGAAAGGGACGTGCACCTCAGAAAGATGGTGGGCCTGCCTTGTGCTCTATTCTGCTGGCAAGAATCAGTTCCCAAAGCCAAGGGTCTAGGTGTCATTGTTCCAAATATGAGTCCTTTACGTTCAGTCCTTCATTGTATTTGCTTACCCATCAAATATCTATGGAGCCTTTGTTCTATGGCAGGCTCTGTCAAAGAGTAAAAAGTATGTGGAGTGAAAGATAGTCGTGTCAAACATGATCCCTGTTCTCAAGAAGCCACATTCAAGACGGGGAGAGAAAGAAAAAAAACAGACTGCGTAAGACTTGTAGTCTTAAGAAAATTTCAGAGTGCTGGTTCTTATTTTACTTGGGTGGCTGGGATGGAGTGAGGGGTCAATGAGGGATGGAAGCCAGGGATGATTGACCCCAAGAAAGAAGTGTGCAACTAAGAAGTGGGAGTATAATTAGGTACTGGCATTGGGCATCGTCCTTGACTCATGAAGAAGCAGCCAGTGAAGTTTTGGCAGAAAGTACAGCCAGCGGAGAGGGTGCTGAGCATTCAAAGAGTGTGTTTGTCAGGGGTCAGTTTGGACTAATGTTAAATATTGAGCTTGTGTGATTAGTTACATTTTCCTTTACAAAGAGGCAGGATGGAAATGTTGACCTGCTTTCTTTTGCAGGTCTGGCTTAGACTGATCAGACCCATTAGAGTCCGGCAATTTTTTTTTAGGCAAATATCTGACTCTTAGCTTAAATGCTCACAGCCAAGGAAATCTGTTAGCGGGAGACTTTTCCTAATAGTAAATTATGATTTCAAGGAATTCATGCAGGAGTACATACATTTTCCCACAGATAGCAAATTTGACCTTAGAAATAACATGTTTATCCTTGCAAATTTGACAGCCATAAAGCACTTTGCATATGAATTATATTATTTGATACTGACCTCTGAACGTTTGTTTTTCTCCTGAGGGCAATATACAAAAGTAGAAAAAGTGTCCAAAATGTGCCCATTGATAATTGAACAGTCAATTTAGTGGCCACCTAAGATACTTCCTTAATCTTTTTCAGTCAACCAACAGCAAACAACAAGAATTTCTGATCCAGAAACCATCAATATTCTGAAGTAACAGATGTGGTAACCTGCAGTATATTTTGGAAACTAATTGACTTATAAAACCACATGCATGGATTGCAAAGGAAATCAATTCCTATAATTTCCTGAAAGAGGGGTATGTCCTGAGAATGGCCTGTGGATGACCAGGATTCTTTTCTGGAGGGAGAGGATTGCAAGTCAGACCCAGATTTTAGACCTGCCTCTGCCACCATGTGGTCCAGTAACTCCTCCCTAGCCCTCTGTGCTTCATCTGTAAAAGGAGGACTTTGGCACCACTTCCCATAGCTGAGTATACATTTGTAAAGCAGTTAAAAAGTGTTTAAGTGGCTTTCACACACTTTGGTTTTATCTTTCACAGTGGTCCTGTGAAGTTGCTAGACCATGGTTTAGCGTTTGTAATAATA
This sequence comes from Pan troglodytes, assembly GCF_028858775.2. Lineage (NCBI taxonomy): Eukaryota > Metazoa > Chordata > Mammalia > Primates > Hominidae > Pan > Pan troglodytes. The sequence continues at coordinate 27,238,979 of NC_072411.2, read as the reverse complement.
ATTAAAAAAGGAATGGGAAACCCAGAAAAGTTCAGAGGCTTGTTCAGTGTCTCATAGCCAGAGCAGGGGCTCCTGGCTTTTGGGATTCCACATCCACCACTCACATCTGGAGCCCCTCATGGCCTTCCAGAGGCACTGCTCGCATTGTAGCTAGCATCCGCTCAGCATCCTCTGGCATCCCCGCAGCTCTGCTAGCTGCATAGTGCAGACCCTCTTTGGGCAGTGGCAAAGGATATTAAGGGCTGGCCTGGAAGGGAAAGGCCACAAGTGAGAATTTTAACAAAATCGTATGAAATTTTCACCTAAAATATGATTTATTTTCTCTGTGTTTCTAATGGTCACAAACACCAAAATTTGTAATCCTCAGATGTAAATATTTGCTCCTGATGAGGGTGGGACATTTGCAGTCAAAATGAAAGTCAAATGAAGTTTTAAAACATAAGACTCATTTAATTTTGTCCACAACTTTAAATTTTTCTGTTGTTGTTTTCAATATAATAGCGTTATTGAGATATAATTCACATACCATAAAATTGAATCATGGTTTTTAGTGTATTCACAGAATCGCACAACCATCACCGTAGTCAAATTTAGAATATTTTCATTATTCCCCAAATATACCTGTAACAGTTGTTCAATTACTTCTCATTTCCCCTCAAACTACTCTCTACCCCATGTAAGCAATTGCTAATATCAGTTTCTACAGATTTGCATGTTCTAGACTCTTCATATAACTGGAATTGTACATTCTGTGGTTTTTGTATCTGATTTCTTTCACTTAGCATCATATTTTCAAGGTTTATTCATGTAGAAGCATGTGTCAGTACAACAGGTCCTCAAATAACATTGTTTCGTTCAACGTAAATTCATTAGGATGCTGATGATTAGAAAACAAAACATTCCTGGCTGGAGCCACTGTCTGAGTGGAATTTGCACATTCTCCCCATGTATGCATGAGTTTTCTTTGGGTACTCAAAGTTTTCTCCCACTTCTCAAAGCAGTGCACGTGTTAGGTTAATGGGCGCCTAAATTGTCCCTGTCTGAGTAAGTGTGACCTGAGTGTGTGTGCCCTGCGATAGAATAGCTTCCTGTCTGGGGCTGGTTCTGGCCTTGTGCCTGGAGCTGTTGGGACCTAGTACAGACACCATCAACCCTAAGTTGGAGTAATTTGGTAAATAATTATCATATTTGGTTTTTATTAATCTTTCTTACATGTACATATAGCTCACTGTTACTTCAGTGTTTAATATTAGAATTGTCCCTTCCCTCCTTCCTTCCTTCCCTCCCTCCCTCCTTTCTTCCTTCCTTCCTCCCTTCCTTCCTTCCTTCCCTCCTTCCTTCCTTCCCTCCCTCCCTCCTTTCTTCCTTCCTTCCTTCTTTCCTTCCTTCCTTCTTTCTCTCTCTCTCTCCTTCCTTCCCTCCCTCCCTCCCTCTTTCTTTCCTTCCTTCCTTCTTTCCTTCTTTCTTTCCTTTTCTTTTCTTTTCTTTTCTTTTCTTTTCTTTTCTTTTCTTCTCTCTCTGTCTCTCCTCTCTCTCTTTCTTTCTTTCTTCTCTCTCACCCTGTCAACCAGGCTGGAGTGCACTGGCACGATCTTGGCTCACTGCAACCTCCGCCTCCTGGGTTCAAGCGACCCTCTTGCCTCAGCCTCCGGAGCAGCTGGGATTACAGGCGCCTGCTGCCATGCCCGGGTAATTTTTTGTATTTTTAGTAGAGATGGGGTTTCACTATGTTGACCAGGCTGGTCTTGAACTCCTGGCCTCAAGTGATCCACCCACCGCGGCCTCCCAAAGTGTTGAGATTACAGGCATAAGCCACTGCACTTGGCCTGTTTTGGGTCTTTATTTAGAAGTTTGGTGATATTTTTGTGACCAGAAATATGCCTTGGAAACTAAACTCTGTCTTATATCAGAGATGGTGGTAAAACTGGTTTAGTATGCATCGTTTCACTTAAAAACTGGTTTAGTATGCATTGTTTCACTTAAAATTGTAGTTTCCAAGAACCTATCAAGGATGTTAAGTGAGAACTTACTGTGATTTCTGTTGCTGAGCCAATATTCTATTATTGCAAGTACCACCATTCACCATTATCCATTCACCAGTTGTTCCTACTTTTTGGCTATTATGAGCAATGCTGCTATGAAAATTTATTCTAAAGTCTTTGTGTGGAGACATGTTGTTATTATTCTTGGGAATATACATAGGTGTGGAATTAAGGAGTCAAATAGTAACTGTATGTTTAACTTTCCAAGGAACTGCCAAGTGTTTTCCAAACCTGCTGCATGATTTCACATTCCACCAACAGTGTCTGAAGTTTCCAGTTTCTCCCCTTTTTGCAAACACATCATCAGGTGAGTGTGTGTGTAGCCATCCTAGTGGGTGCAAAGTGGATCTCATTGTGGCTTTTTAAATTTGCATTTCCTGGATGGCTAATGATGTTGAACACCTTTTCACATACTTATTGAATATTTGTGTATAATCTTTAGAGAATATCCCTTCAGATAATTTGCCCATTTAAAAGTTGGATTATTTGTTATCTTTTCTATCATTGAGTTGTAAGAGTTCTTTATATATTCTAGAAACAAGTTCCCTAGTACATATAGTATTTGCAAATATTTTCTCCATTCTATGCATCATTGTTTAGGTTTCTTAATGATATACTATAAACCACAAGGTTTGTAACTTTTATGAGGTCGTATTTGTCTATTTTATCTTTGTCATGAGCTTATAGTGTCATAATCTGAAGAGGCCTTCCCTAAGCCAAGGTTGTGAAGATCCTGTTTTATAGTGTTAGCTCTTCAGTTAGGTTCATGCCATTTACACAGATATAGTTTTGCTTCCTCCTTTCCAACATAAGAGCCTTTAAAATATATATACATTCTTGCCTAATTGCCCTGACTAGAATTTCCACCAAAATATTGAAAAAAAAATGGGAAAAGCAAACATCCTTGTCTTGTTTCTGTTCTATGGGTGAAAACATCCAATCTTCACCATTAAGTGTGGATTTTTCGTATGTGCCCTATATCAGTTCGATGAAGTTCCCTTCTATTTCTAGTTTGTTGAGTGTGTTTATCATAAAAGCGTGTTGGCATTTGTTAATCACTTTTTTTCTGCATCTATGGAGATGATTACATGGTGTATATCCTTTATTGATATGGAGTACTACATTAACTGATTAAAACAATCTTACATTGCTGGGATGAATCCCAATTAGTCGTGCTATATAATCTTTTTAATTTGTTGCTGGGTTTTGTTGTCTGGTATTTTGTTGAGGACTTTAATGTTTACATTCATAAGAGATGTCTTTCTGGTTTCATATCAGGGTAATACTAACCTCCAAGAATGAGTTGAAAAGTGTTTCTTTCTCATCTATTTTTTGGAAGTATTTATTAGAATTAATGTTTAAATGTTTGTTAGAATTCAATAGTTAAATATTCTGGGCTTAGAATTTTTTTTCTGGAATTACAAAATTGCTATATGTATGTAAAACATATATACATATAAACACACACACACATATTTGTGTGTGTGTGCTTTTTGAGATAAGGTCTCACTCTGCCGCCTAGGCTGGAGTGCAGTGGTGGAATTGTGGCTCACTGCAGGCTCTATCCTGGGCTCAAGCAATTCTCCTGCCTCAGCCTCCTGAGTAGCTGGGACTACAGACATGCCCCATCATACCTGGTTAATTTTTTTTTTTTTTTTTTTTTGTAGAGACAGGGTCTCAATGTGTTGTTTAGGTTGGCCTGGAAATCTTGGGGTCAAGTGATCTTCCTGCCTTGGACTCCCAAAATGCTGGGATTACAGGTGTGAGCCACTGTGCCTGGCCAAATTGCTAATTGAATCTGTTGTCTAACTAAATCTATTTGATTTTCTATTTCTTCTTGTCAATTTCAACAGGTTGTGCCTTCTGGAAACTTTTCCATTTTATCTAAGTCATCTAACTTACTGATGTTGCTTTGTTTTATAATTTTTCAGATAACAGGAACTTGATTTGATGAAATGTTTCACTTTTAGGTTTAGTACTTTTGACATGGTTCAGGAAAAGCATACCGTTTCTGAAGTGAGACAGACCTAGGTGAAAGATCTCCCTCTGCTTCTAACTTGTTCTCAGGGGTGAATTTTAACTTCCATCAACCTCTGTTTGGTTGTTGAGCCTTATTAGGCATCAAGGGCCATGGTAAGAGCTTCCCCCACATTATTTAATAATGAGGAGAATGTTCTGTTTTAAAAATTAGAAATGGAAGCTCAAAGAGCTGACTTGAGAGGGTAGCACATCCTTTATGTGATGGAGCCAGGGTGCAATCCCAGGTCTGTGAGATTCCAGGACTCTACTACTCTATTTTATTGCCTTCAGATCTTCAGTAAACAATTTGTGGGTTTACTTTAGGATCTGAACATGCATTGACTATGATACTTGATTCTGAATCATTTTGTTTGCTGTTGTTGTGGTGGTGGTGGTTTTTTTTTTTTTTTTCATGCATTGGAAAGTTCTTAAGGCCCTGCTTGTATGGTTTCTTTTAAGGCACTTTTGCCTTTTGCCGTATTCATGGAATACGGCAAAAATAAACATGACTGCCATTCAGTGGGCTTAACATAAAAATACCTATGAGTGGCCGGGCGCAGTGGCTGACACCTGTAATCCCAGCACATTGGGAGGCCAAGGCGGGAGGATCACTTCAGGTCAGGAGTTCAAGACCAGCCTCACCAACATGGTGAAACCCTGTCTCTACTAAAAATATGAAAATTAGCCAGGCGTGGTGGCGGGAGCCTGTAATCCCAGCTACTTGGGAAGCTGGGACAGGAGAATCGCTTGAACTCAGGAGGCGAAGGTCGCAATGAGCAGAGATTGCGCCATTGCACTCCAGCTCGGGCAACAAGAGTGAAACTCCGTCTCAAAAAACAAACAAAAAACAAACAAACAAAAAACAACTATGAGTTGGACTTTATTGTTTCTATTTTGCTGAAAAGGAAACTGAGGTTTGAAATAGTTAAGTGTCTTTCCCAAGGTCCACAGCTTCCTCAGTTCTGTGATGTCTCTCACAGCTCTCCGGCTGGCTCCTTCTCATTTTGCCACTTCTCTCTTGGATTGCTCATGAGTCTTCTCCTGGCCTGCCTTTCCCTAGCAGCCTCCTGCCCTCTCTCCTTGCAGTGCTGCCCAGGCCTGTTGAAAAGCAAATTTTATCACTTGGCGCTTCTGGTGAGCATCCTTCAGTAGTTCCCGGGCTTTCAGGATATCATTCAGAAGTATTTCTTCAGGCCTTAAGGCCTTCAGTGACCCAACCTGGCTGATCTTCTGGCTTCTTCTCCATCTCTAGGAGTGCACTTTGCTCCTGCCCTATGGAACTACAGTAGTCATCAGAAATATCATGCTGTTTAATTATGACTTTACACGTGCTGTTACCTCTGCCTGAAGATTTCCTTCCCATTCTTTTGTTTTATTCAACCCTGCTTATTATTTGAAATCTTGTTCTTTCTTCAAAGCTTATTTGATACCCAACCTTCTCAGTCTCATTCTAGTGCTCCTACTGGGTGCTCTTAAGGTCTCTGGTTTATGGCCCTGTCTTATCTTTTGTCATGCTGCCAGAGCTGTTGACTTCTTTGCCTTCCCCTCTGGATTAAGAGCTCTTAGAAGGTAGAGAGCTGTGCATCTCAGGACCTAACATGGTGTGCATTTCAGTGTGGAGGCTTAACACTTTTTTTTAAAACCAACTATGGTATGAACACCAAACAGTACAACTGGAAAAAAGAGCACTTTTCACCCTTGCCTGGGAATCCTATCAGGCAAATCCCTACACATTGCATTTAGCTTTATTGTCTTATTCAGATACTCGGCTGCAATCCATCAGACACTTCTCATCCGTTAAATATAATTATAGGCTTTGTTGGACTAACCAGATGTTAAGCATAGTGAAAAGCAGATGTCATTTCATCCAACAAAAAGGTTATAAACCTGTTTATGTTGGCAGTCAACTACAAGTGTTTGAATGATGGGTGAAGCAGACAGGTCTTTCTGTTGGTAAACCCAAGAATAAGGGCTCTTCTCAGGGGAAGGGCGTCGGGTAATTGGGGTTGAGGTGGAGTTGCAGACTTGGTAGTAGTAGTAATGACCTGGCTAATTGTACCAGCTGCTTGAGATGATACATGTATCTCTTCTTGATACATGAAAGTTGTTATCCCAGGAGAGCACACCCAAGGTTCCAGACCTTCAGGGATTCTGAAGGAGTGTGTTTGGAATGAGATTTCCTCCCTATCTCAGATGATGGTGCCAGGATCCACCCAGGCTCCCAGGCTAGAACCTGGACATCAGCACTGAGGAGTTACTCCTTCTACTTTCTGCATCAAACAACCACCTAGTCTTGCCCATTTTATCTCCCAAGAATTTCTTAAATATTCTCCTTATTTCTAGTTTTATTAACATTGCCCTAGTCCATGTATCCCATTACCTCTTGACCAGACTCCTTCCACAAGGGCCCGTAACTATTGTTCTCTACTTGCAGCTATGGCCTGCCCCACTCATCCTCCATTCAATGGCTAACATAATCCTTCACACATAGCCCAAATTTGGACATGCCCCTCTCTCGTGTAGAGCCATCTAATGGTTTTCTATCTTCTGCTGGATTAAATCCAAGTCTCTTGGCATGCCACACAGGCCTTCCATTATTCCCCCTACCTCTCCAGTCTCTTGACTCTCCAATTCTGGCCTGAAAATGTCAGGTTTTAAACTGAATTCTTTGTAGATTCCTGCTCGCATCCTCCTGTTTTAAAACTGCGTAACACTATTTGTGTTGGTTCCACTGCCTGGAATTCCCTTTCCACCTTTTTCCCTCTAAACTAGTCTCATTTACTTAAAAGTGTATTTTTTAATTGAGGCACAATTTACGTAAAAAATTAATCATTTTAAAGTAAGTAATTTAGTACATTTACAATGTTGTAAATCACGATCTCTATCTAGTTCCAAAACATTTCATCACTCCAAAATAAAATCCCTTAAACACTAAGCAGTTACTTCCCATTTCATCCTTCCCCAGGACCTGAAAACCATCAGTCTGCTTTCTGTTTCTCTGGATTTACCTATTCTGGATATTTTATATAGATGGAATCATATGATACGTGATGTTTTGCTTTTAGCTTCCTTTTCTTAGCATAATGTTCTTAAGGTTTCTCTATGGTGTAGCATGTATCAACCCTTCTTTGTTTTTTTATCGCTCCATAATATTCCATCGTATGTATATACAACAATGTGTTTGTTTATCTATTGATATTTGGGTTGTTTCCACATTTTGGCTAGTGTAGTGCTACTGTAAACATTCATGAACAAGTATTTGTTTGAATACCTATTTTCAGTTGTTTTTTGTACATACCTAGGAGTAGAGCTTTTGAATCACATGGTAACTCTATGTTTAAACTTTAGTAACCAGCACCATTCTATCTTTGCATCAGCAACGTTGGAAGGTTCCAATTTCTCCAGATCTTGATCAACAATTATTATTTTCCATCTTTTTGATTATAGGCATCCTAGGGAGTCTTAAGTGGTATTGATTTGCATTTCCCTAGTGATTAGTGATGTTGGATACCTTTTCATTTGCTTGTTAGCCATTTGTATCTTTTTGGGGGGTAAAGTCTGTTCAAGTACCTTGCCCATTTAAAAAGTTGAATTGTCTTTTTGTTGTTGACTTGTAAGAGCTCTTTACATGTTTTGGATACCAGACATTTATTAGCTATATCATTGTCAAATATTTTTTCCCATTCCCTAGGTGATGTTTTCAATTATTTATTAATGTGTTGATGCAAATGTTTTTAATTTTGATGAAATCCATTTTATGTATTTTTTTATTTTGTTGCTTATTCTTTTGGTATTATATCTAATAATTCACTAAAAAATTAAAGATAATGAAGATTTACTCCTATGTTTTCTTCTAATAGTTTTATAGCTTTAGCTCTTATATTTAGGAATTTCACCCATTTTGAGTTAATTTTTGTATGTGGTATAAGGTATGAGTTCAGATTTATTGTTTTGCCTCTGGATATCTAGTTATTCCAGTACCACTTGTGAAGAGACTATTCTTTCCTCATTAAATGATCTTAGCACACTTGTCAACAATTAATTGACTATAGATGTATAGGTTTATTTATGGATTCTCAATTCTATTTAATTAGGCTAAATGTCTATCCTTTGCCAGTGCCACACTGTTTTGATTGCTGTAGCTTGTAGTAAGTTTTGAAATTGGTAATTGTGAGCCTTACAACTTTGTCCCTTGTCAAGACTGTTCTGGCTATTCAGGCACTCTTGCATTTCATATGAATTGGAGGATACACTTTTTCATTTCCACACAAAAGGCTGTTGGGACTTTGACAGCAATTGCCTTGAATGTGATTATTGCTTTGGATAGTATTTCCATCTAAACAATATTAAGTGTTCCAAACCATGAACATGGGATGTACTACCGTTTATTTAAGGCTTTATTTTACAAATGTTTTCTAGTTTTAAGTGTTTATGTCTTTCACTTCCTTGGTAAAATTTATTGCTGGATAACTCATGCTTTTACAAAAATACTATTATTAAGGTAACTGTTTTCTTAATTACTTTTTCAAGGTATAGCACACAATGGATTTTTGTGTGTCACCTTGTACTTCACAATTTTGCTGAATTCATTTATTTACTGAAGTTGATTTTGTTTCTTTGAGATTGTCTATGCATGGGAGAGATGGTTTAACTTCTTCACTTCCAATTTTGATACTTTTTGTTTCTTGTTCTTGTATAATTGCTCTGGTTAGAATTTCCAATACAATGTTGAATAGCAGTGATAAAAGCAGACCTCCTTGTCTTGATCTTAGGGAAGAAGCTTTCACTTAATTCACTACCATTGAGTATGGCATTAGCTAAGGGTTTTTCATAAATGCTTTTGACATATTGAGAAAATTCCTTTGTGTTCTTAGTTTCCTGAGTGTGTGCGTGTTTAAAATCATGAATGGTTGTTGGATTTCACCAAATACCTTTTCTTTTGCATGAACTAATCATCATGTTCCTTTTGCTTTTTTCTATTAATGTACTTTATTTCATGGCAAACCACCTTGTTTAAAGAGAGATACATGCTGTTTGGTCACTGCATATAATACTTTTAATATGTGTTCATTATTGAGTTTGATGGCATTTTGCAGAGAGTTTTGGCACCTATAGTCATAAGAAATAGTAGTCTGTAGTTTTCTTCTCTTGTGGTATCTTTCTTTGTCTGGCTTTGGTATCAGGGTAATGCTGACTTTGTAGCATGAGTTAGGAAGTATTCCCACCTCTTCTTTATTTGGAAGAATGTGAGATGCATTGGTATTAATTCTACTTTGGATTTTCAGTAGAATTCATCAGCGAAGCCATCTGGTCCTAGATATTTTTTGTTGTTGTTGGGATGTATTTGATTACAGATTCAATCTCTTGTTACAGGTGTGTTCAGATTTTCTATTTCTTCTTGAGTCACTTCTGGTATTTGTGTGTTTCTAAGAATCTGTTTATTTCATCTGGGTTATATAATTTATTTATGTGATACCGTTTATGATATTATCTTAAAATATTTTTTGTATTCTGTAAGCTCAGTAGTAATGTCCCCACTTTCATTTCTGATTTTAGTTATTCATCTCTTTTCTATCTTTATCAGTTTAGCTAAATGTTTGTCAGTTTTATTTGTATTTTAAACAGCCAAATTTTGGTTTTCTTGATTAGGTTGTTTTTCTATTTTCTACTTCATTTATTTCTGCTCCAATTTTTATTTTTTCCTTCCCTATGCTAGATTTGGGATTAGTTTACTCCTTTTTTTCTAGTTTCTTAATATTATGGTTCGGTTATTGATTTAAGATTTTTCTTTCTTTTTAATGTAGGCTTCACAGCTATAAATTTCCCTCTGAACGTGACCTTCACTGCATCCTATAAGTTTTTGAAGGCTGTGTTTTTGTTTTCATTCATCTCAAAGTATTTTCCAATTTATCATTTGATTTCTTCTTGGCCCATTGATTGTCTAAAAGTGAGTTGTTTGATTTTTACATATTTGTTAATTTTCTAGTTTTTCTTCTGTTATTGACTTATTGCTTTATTTCACTGTGATTGGAGAGACATTTTATATGATTTCAATTTTTAAAAATTTATTACATCTTGGCCAGGCATGGTGACTCATGCCTGTAATCCCAGCACTTTGAGAGGCCGGGGTGGGTGGATCACTTGAGGTCAGGAGTTCGAGACCAGCCTGGCCAATGTGGCGAAACCCCATCTCTACTAAAAACACAAAAATTAGTTGGGCATGGTAGTGTGTGCCTATAATCCCAGCTTCTTGGAAGGCTGAGGCACGATAATCACTTGAACCTGGGAGGCGGAAGTTACAGTGAGCCAATATTATACAACTGCACTCCAGCCTGGGCAAGAGAGTGAGATTCTGTCTCAATAAATAAATAAATAAATTTATTACATATTGTCTTATGTCTAGCATATGGTCTATGCTGAAGAATGCTTTATGTGTGCATATGAAGACTGTGTAATCTGTTGTTGGGTGAAGTATTATTTATCATCTGTCTATTGTCTATTAGGTCTAGTTAGCTTATAGTGTTGTTCATATTCTCAATATCTTTATTTATCTTCTGTTTAGATGTCATATCCATTATTGAAATGGTGTATTCAAGTCTCCCTTTATTATTGTATAGCTGTCCATTTCTCCTGTCAATTCAGGCTATGTTTGGTTTATATATTTGGGGGCTTTGATGTTTGATGAATATATGCTTATAATTGTTATATCTTCTTAATGAATTGACCATTTTAGCAATATATAATGATGTTATTTATTTCTCGTAACAATTTTTGAGTTAAAATCTATTAAGTCTGATATTAAACAGCTACTACAGATATTGTTTGGTTACTATTTGCAAACTATTTGTGTCTCTGAACCTAAAGTGAGTCTCTTATAGACAGCATATAATTAGATCATTTTAAAATCCATTCTGTCAGTCTCTGATTTTTAATTGTCAAGTTTAAGCCATTTACATTTAAAGTGGTTACCAATGAAGTACATGCTTCTTCCATTTTTTGTTTTTTGTATATTTTATATTATTTATAATAATTATTCTCATAATGTGTCTTTCATTTTGGTTGATTTTTTCTAGTGTATCATTTGATTTCCTTTTGTTTATATTTCTAAATTATTTTCTTAGTGATTACCATAGACTAACAATTTAAAAAATTTAATTTATAACATTCTAGTTTGAATTGATAACAACTTAATTTAGTAGCATACAAAATTTAGTAGCATACAAAAATCTTCTCCCCTCTATATTGCTGTTGTCACAACATGTATCTTTATACATTGTGTGTTAATTTACATAGATTTATAATTATTGTTTTATTCATTTGTCTTTTAAATAATACAGGAACAACAAAGAGGAGTCACAAATGACAAAAACAATTATACTGTCTTTTATTTACTTATTTATTTACATTTATTGTAGTTCTTTATTTCTTCATACAACTTCAAGTCCTGGGCTAGTGTTCTTTTATTTCAGCCTGAAGACTCCCTTTAGCATTTCTTGTATGACAGATATAGTAGTGACAAACTTCCTCAACATTTTTTTAGTTGAGAATGCCTTAATTTCTCCTTCAATTTTGAATAATAGTTTTACAAGAAATAGAATTTTTGATTGACTTAAAAAAATTTAGAACTTTAAATATGTTATTACACTGCCTTTTAGTCTCCATTGTTTCAGATGAGAAATTGGCTCTTAACGTTATTGAGAATGAATTGTGTATGACAAATCACTATTTCTCTTACTCCTTTTAAAATATGCTCTTTGTTTCTGTTTTTCCATAATTTAATTATCATATGTCTTGATGTGGACCTTTGAGTTTATCCTACTTAGAGCCCATTGAGCTTTTGTGCATGTGTAGGTTTACATTTTATATCAAATTTGGGGAGTTTTGACCATTATTTCTTCAAATGATCTTTCTACCACTTATTCTATTTTCCTGGGATTCTGATTTTATATATATATATACATTTATATACACACATATATATAAATATATTATATATAAAAATACATATAATATATTTATATATATATTTGATGGTGGCTCCATGTTCTTTATGATTTGTTAATTTTTCTTAATTCTTTTCTGCTATTCACTGAGTAATCCAATTACCCTATCTTTTTGTTTTCTGATTCTTCTGCCAGTTCAACTCTTCTATTGGACCCCTCTAGTGAGTTTTTATTCAGTATTTGTACTTTTCAACTCTATATTTCTATATGGTTGCCTTTTATTGATGTTCTTCATTTATTTATACATTTCTTCCTGATATTCTTTAGTTACTTGTCCTTGTCCATGTTTTGCTTTAGCTCTCTGTTCACATTTAAGACTGTTGATTTAAAGCGTTGTCTAGTAAGTCCATATCTATGCTTACTCAAAAGTGGTTTCTATAAATTTTCTTTATTCCTGTGAATAAACTATGCTTTCTTTTTTTTGTTTGCATTGAAATTTTTTGTTGAAGACTGAGCATTTTAAATATTATAATGTGGTAACTGTGGAAATCAGATTCACATCTGTCTTCAAAGTTTGCTGTTGTTGATTGTTGGGGCCACCATAGTTATTAATTTGTTTAGTGACTTTTTCAAACTATTTTTTGAAATAAAAGACTGTATTTATTGTCATCTGTGGTCACTGAAATCTCTATTTCGTTATCTTAGCAGTCAAGCAATGATCTGGCAAAAATTTCCTTAAACACCTTGAGCAAAAAGACCTCCCCCCACAAATCTTTGGAGATCTCTGAGCCAAAATGCACCTTCAGTGCTAAGCCTGTTCACCTACACCTCTGCCTTCACCTTCAATTTCTGCTTATGCAGAGTCCAGAGTCAGCTAAAGGCATAAGCCTAGGCTCCTCTCACAGTTCTCCTGAGCATGTGTTTGGCCCTGGGGATGTGCATCGCACTCTGGATTCCCTAGCATCTGCGGCACCCCTTCAAAGGCCTTAATTCCCTTAAGAATATTCCTCTAGAGTCTCAGCCTCGCCGCTGCTGCCGCCGCCGCCCAGAGACTGCTGAGCCCCTGTTCGTCCACAGCCACCACCCACTCCGGACACAGAACATCCAGTCACGGATAAAAATGAGCTGGTTCAGAAGGCCAAACTGGCCGAGCAGGCTGAGCAATATGATGACATGGCAGCCTGCATGAAGTCTGTAACTAAGCAAGGAGCTGAATTATCCAATGAGGAGAGGAATCTTCTCTCAGTTGCTTATAAAAATGTTGTAGGAGCCCGTAGGTCATCTTGGAGGGTCGTCTCAAGTATTGAACAAAAGACGGAAGGTGCTGAGAAAAAACAGCAGATGGCTCGAGAACACAGAGAGAAAATTGAGACGGAGCTAAGAGATATCTGTAATGATGTATTGTCTCTTTTGGAAAAGTTCTTGATCCCCAATGCTTCACAGGCAGAGAGCAAAGTCTTCTATTTGAAAATGAAAGGAGATTACTACCGTTACTTGACTGAGGTTACTGCTGGTGATGACAAGATAGGGATTGTGGATCAGTCACAACAAGCATACCAAGAAGCTTTTGAAATCAGCAAAAAAGAAATGCAACCAACACATCCTGTCAGATTGGGTCTGGCCCTTAACTTCTGTGTTCTATTATGAGATTCTGAACTCCCCAGAGAAAGCCTGCTGTCTTGCAAAGACTGCTTTTGATGAAGCCATTGCTGAACTTGATACATTAAGTGAAGAGTCATACAAAGACAGCATGCTAATAATGCAATTACTGAGAGACAACTTGACATTGTGGACATCGGATACCCAAGGAAACGAAGTTGAAGCAGGAGAAGGAGGAGAAAATTAACCGGCCTTCCAACTTTTGTCTGCCTCATTCTAAAATTTACACAGTAGACCATTTGTCATCCATGCTGTCCCACAAATAGTTTTTTGTTTATGATTTATGACAGGTTTATGTTACTTCTATTTGGATTTCTATATTTCCCATGTGGTTTTTATGTTTAATATTAAGGGAGTAGAGCCAGTTAACATTTAGGGAGGTATCTGTTTTCATCTTGAGGTGGCCAATATTGGGATGTGGAATTTTTATACAAGTTATAAATGTTTGGCATAGTACTTTTGGTACATTGTGGCTTCACAAGGGCCAGTGTAAAACTGCTTCCATGTCTAAGCAAAGAAAACTGCCTACATATTGGTTTGTCGTGGTGGAGAATAAAAGGGATTATTGGTTCCAGTCAGAGGTGTAGTAATTGTGGGTACTTTTAAGGTTTGGAGCACTTTACAAGGCTGTGGTAGAAACATACCCCATGGATACCACATGTTAAACCATGTATATCTGTGGAATACTCAGTCTCATTGTGCACACCTTTGACTACAGCTGCAGAAGTTTTCCTTTAGATAAAGTTGTGACCCATTTTACTCTGGATAAGGGCAGAAACAGTTCACATTCCATTTTTTGTAAAGTTACCTGCTGTTAGCTTTCATTATTTTTGCTACACTCATTTTATTTGTATTTAAATGTTTTAGGCAACCTAAGAACAAATGTAAAAGTAAAGATGCAGTAAAAACGAATTGCTTGGTATTCATTGCTTCATGTATATCAAGCACAGCAGTAAAACAGAAACCCATGTATTTAACTTTTTTTTAGGTTTTTTGCTTTTGTGATTTTTTTTTTTTTGATACTTGCCTAACATGCATGTGCTGTAAAAATAGTTAACAGGGAAATAACTTGAGATGATGGCTAGCTTTGTTTAATGTCTTGTGAAATGTTCGTGGACAATCCAAGCATAATTGTTAAGAACATGTATATTAAATTCATGTAAGTGGAATAAAAGTTCTATGAATGGACTTTTCAACTACTTTCTCTACAGCTTTTCATGTAAATTAGTCTTTTGGTTCTGAAACTTCTCTAAAGGAAATTGTACATTTTTGAAATTTATTCCTTATTCCCTCTTGGCAGCTAATGGGCTTTTACCAAGTTTAAACAAACAATTTATCATAACAACAAAAAATACTACTAATATAACTACTGTTTCCATGTCCCATCATCCCGTCTCTTCCTCCCCACCCTGAAAAAAATGAGTTCCTATTTTTTCTGGGAGAGGGGAGATTGATTGGAAAAAAATTTAAAAATTTAAAATTTTGGTATATGGCATTTTCTAACTTAGGAAGCCACAATGTTCTTGGCCCATCATGACAATGGGTAGCATTAACTATAAGTTTTGTGCTTCCAAATCACTTTTCGGTTTTTAAGAATTTCTTGATACTCCTACAGCCTGCCTTCGATTTTGATCCTTTATTCTGTTTGTCAGGTGCACAAGATTACCTTCCTTTTTTAGCCGTCTGTCTTGTCACCAACCATTCCTACTTGGTGGCCATGTACTTGGAAAAAGGCCGCATGATCTTTCTGGCTCCACTCAGTGTCTAAGGCACCCTGCTTCCTTTGCTTGCATCCCACACACTATTTCCCTCATCCTATTTACTGCAGCAATTGTCTCCTTAGTTGACGAGATTGTGTTTATCTCCCTTTAAAACCCTACCTATCCTGAATGATCTGTCATTGTCTGCCTTTAAAATCCTTCCTCTTTCTTCCTTCTCTATTCTCTAAATAATGATGGGGCTAAATTATACCCAAAGCTCACTTTACAAAATATTTCCTCAGTACTTTGCAGAAAACACCAAACAAAAATGCCATTTTAAAAGAGGTGTATTTTTTCTTTTAGAATGTAAGCTCCTCAAAAGCAGGGACAATGTTTTCCGTATGTTCTACTGTGCCTAGTATACTGTAAATGCTCAATAAATACTGATGATGGGAGGCAGTGAGTCTTGATGATAAGGGTGAGAAACCGAAATCCCAAACACTGTTTAGTTGCTTGTTTTATTATGACCTCAGATTAAATTGGGAAATATTGGCCCTTTTGAATAATTGTCCCAAATATTACATTCAAATAAAAGTGCAATGGAGAAAAAAAAAAAAGTATATTCCTCTCCAGCTTTCTCCTTTCCAGCTGTTGGGTCTGTCCACCATCCCTTGCATTAGCTGGCCATCCATCTTTAAGTGCTTTCTACAGAGGCTGCCTGGAAAATCACTCTATTCCAAGGGAGCGCAACAAAGGGAAAGGCTATCTATCAATCCCTCAGACAACCACTAGACAGGTCAAAATGCATAACCACAAGTTTTGAGAAAAAAATGTCTACATTGCCTCTCTGACACTAGCAAGCCATTCCAGGAATGTGAGTTGTCACCCCCACAGTTACTGCTGATCTAGGGAGTGGGAGATAGCAGGCGGGTAAGCAAAAACTGCCACGATGCTTTATCATCTGTTTTTCGCAGCCTCTTTCTTCATTAAGCACTCCTTTGATTGCAATATGTTTTTGACTGGATCCCAGAATCCCAAAAAAGTTGATATTTCAGGCCGGGTGCAGTGGCTCAGCCTGTAATCCCAGCACTTTGAGAGGCCAAGGTGGGCGGATCACTTGAGGTCAGGAGTTTGAGACCAGCCTGGCCTACATGGTGAAACCCCATCACTACTGAAAATACAAAAAATTAGCTGGGCATGGTGGTGTGGTGGTGAGTGCCTGTAATCCCAGCTACTCGGGAGGCTGAGGCAGGAGAATCACTTGAACCCGGGAGGCAGAGGTTGCAGTGAGCCTAGATTGTGCCACTGCACTCTAGCCTGGGCAACAGAGTGAGACTGTCTCAAAAAAAAAAAATAAAGTTGATTATCTCAGATTTTGCTAGCTTAGTGGGTGCCTCATTTGGATGACCAATTTCTGAAGCACCCTAGTCCACCATTTCTGTGACATCACTTCACACTCACTATTTAAACCTATCAAGCAGATGTTTTTGTTTGTTTTTTTCCCTCCAGAAATCCTCCTTTAATTCTCCTGATAGTCATTTCTCTTCTTTTCTAAACTCCTTCTGCCTGTTAGTAGACTTTTATTATTGCACTGATCAAGTTGTATTTATTGTATTGCAATTTATTTATTATTGTTACATTTAACTTCTCTCTTACAGTGGAAGATTCTTGAGGGCAGTAGTGACTTTTAACAAGGGAATCTGGCACTTAGAACAGAACCCGGTTCCTGGAACAGTGCTGGGCACATCATAGCTGCTAAAAAAAAAGCCTGTGTAATTGAATTGACACCAATTGCCTAGTTCACAGACAGGCATATAAACAGGGGTTTTAAAATAAAGTGATTGAACTCAAAAGAACAAAGTGCTCAAGCTTCCACTGAGAACATCACAATGACGACTACTTTGCTCATTTGCTGAGAGAAAATAACTTCTTTCTTCTTTGCTGCTTCGGTCTCTCTTGTGTTATAAACTATCCTGAGAAGAGATTCATTTTATTTCCACGTAAAAAGACTGGGCGGAGAGAAGGCACTATAAACTAGATTAGCACTTCAGGAAACTGTCTTATAACACACCCCATTCTGGCCTTTGTGGATGATAGTATAGCAATGGGAACCCATGAGACATTTTCTTCTTCCTTTTACTTTTCCTCCCTCTGGTCATCCTCCTTCTCCCCCTTCCTTCAAAATTTAGTCATTATAATTTTCTGGCTCTGCTAGCTGTTTTTCATATATATATATATTTTTTACCACACATAATTCTCACAGGAGCATGATAGGCACACGTAATATCTCTGCTGGCTGTGTTCCCTGCCTCATCTTGTGTCTAGCGTAGGGGCCAATCAGACATGGTACTAAATGAATGGGTATGCTGAGGTAGAGGAGGGTGGTACATGGCATTTCAGCTCTTCTCCAGGTAGAATTCACGACTACTTTGTGTTCAAATCTACACCGAATGTGCCTCTAACCACTGGACATACTTAGTCTACACGGCTTGCTTTCCCATACAACTAAGAGCTTCCCAGGATTAATGATCATGTCTCATTGATCTTTGTGTCTCTGGGGACAGAACAATTTATCCAAGGAACATTTATGTATGAATAAATGAATATATTGGCAAGACAAATTCTAGAGGGATTTAAGTCAGACCGAGGAATCTAGGCTGAATATAGCAAATGTCATTCTACCCTGTGATGGTGTAAGTGGGCCAGACACTCAACAATATGTCTTGAGGAGAACTGTGGAGTTTTACCAGAGAAATCTGTGAGTACTAGTGACAGTAGGAATTCCTTTTCCTAGTTTTCTTAATTTCGTTTTTCTGCCAGAAAATATTATGAGTATACTCTTGTGAGAGGTGTTTTGTCCCTCTCCTGAGCGGTATATTGTTGTGGCTTGCAAGCCACCCACAAATCTGATATTGGTTGCATTAAGATAGGCATTAATTACCAATAAAACATTGCTTTAGTTATACTTGCCAAATGTGAGACTTAGATCTGCTCCTTGCTAGACTCGTTTGCAAATAGTTTGAACATACTGTGTTCAAATACATATCAGTCATCATGAGCTAATTACCAAAATATGTATTCTCAACTCTTGAGAGGATCATTGTATAGGCTGGCATACCATCTCTTAAGATTTATTTCACACTGCTATTTTGGAATGAGGAAATCATTGACAAAATCTGGTTGCTATAAGTTTCAAACTGTACATTAGATTGCTATTGATATGGTCTGACCCCCACTGGCTGCTATGCCCCAATGCTTAGGCTGTACCCCTCTTCTGTGATCTCACACCTGGAGGAAGGTCCTCTCAGATGCTGTGGGTTCTGGAACCTCAGGAACTTCTGTTTTCATAGATTCTTCAGGCAGAGTCTGAGGATCTACTTTGTGTCCATGTCTACCTGATGCTGTAGAAGAAGGAAACCAACATTTGCCGAATCATTTCTACGAGACCCACAATGTGCTAAATGCTTTATACTGCAAAGCTCATTTATTCTTTTTTAAAAAGCCTGTGAGATAGGTGCTCTGAACCATTTTCTACACATGAAAGAATCGAGGTTCAGATAATTTAGGACACTAACTCCAAATGACTAACACATGTGTTTGTTATTTTTTATACTCCCCTGTGATGGTTAATACTGAATGTCAACTTGATTGGACTGAAGGATGCAAAGGATTGATCCTGGGTATGTCTGTGAGGATGTCGCCAAAGGAGATTAACATTTGAGTCAGTGGGCTGGGGAAGGCAGACCCACTCTTAATTTGGTGGGCACCATCTAATCAGCTGCCAGAGAATGTAAAGCAGGCAGAAAAATGTGAAAAGGAGAGACTGGCCGAGCCTCCCAGCCTACCTCTTTCTCCTATGCTGGATGCTTCCTGATCTTGAACATCGGACTCCAAGTTCTTCAGCTTTGAGACTTGGACTGGCTCTGCCTGCTCCTCAAGCTTGCAGACAGCCTACTGTGGGACCTTGTGATTGTGTAAGTTAACACTTAAAAAACTTCCCTTTTTATATATATACATACACACACATATATATATTAGTTCTGTCCCTCTAGAGAACCCCCTTACCACCACTATATCTATTTCTGCCCTTCTCTGTCTTGCTCTGTACCCCAGGAGGCTAGTTGCTATGAGCTGAGACACCTGGGCTTCCACACCAGCTAGTTTCCAGTTGGCTTGGTCAATGGGAGTTACTGGCAGGAGGTCAGAGGGTGGAAGGAGTATTTGGTATTATTCAACCTCCTTTCCTACTTTTGGCCAAGGTTCCGCCGGTTGCTGCCTCTCCCCACGACTTCAGCAACTGTCACTCTTGGTGACTCCAGGTCTTGATAGGCCCTGCTAGTAGCAATTCTTTCCCTGGTCCTTTAGGCCTAGGGTTGATAATGACTTCCACATTTTCATAGTCTCAGGATGCCTCAACATTCCTGGTTTTCCATATCTTAGCCCATATTCTGTAAGTTACATTTTATTAAAGTGTCTGAGACATTTGAGGTAGAATCTGTTTTCTGCTGAAGCCCTAACTGATACTCCAAATATCATAGTTGATAAATACTATGCTGGAATTGGAATTCTATCTCCTTTTTCTTTCTATTTCCTAAGTCTTTCTATCTTTTAAGATTGTGTTCTCTCTGCTGGCTTACATTGTCTCATTATTTCATTTTATGTGAAGTGATTTTAGGAGCCTCTCTCTGAAGGAAGATGCTGAGGCCACTGAGCTCAGCCTGACATAGTCTTGCAAACAGTGGTGCCAGACACGAATATGAGTCAACCTAAGAAGTAAACCCAATATTTAACCAGGCGTAGCTGAAAAATCAAATTGAGGATGCAAGGATACCATTAATTAAACAAGAAAGAAACATGAATGATTAAACAACATCGAAGTGGTATTTGAATGACTTTTGTTTTAGATGCCGTGTTGCAAACATACTTTCAGAAAATAGTTTACTTCCCTGTCCCAGGAGTATCTTTCCTCTCATCTTTGGCATTCTCACGGCCGATTTGTCTCATAAGAAATTCCTTTAAGTCACAGGCATTTCTGTGACTCTATTCTTTTCTACCTCATCTCAATGGTATCCAGTATTTTTCTCCAGTCTAGGGGCTGGGTCACAGATGAGATGTGGCTTATCGGTGGTGTTATTTCTACTGCAGCTCTACTGTCCTTCATTATTTTGGTTTCCAGTTTCTTTTCATTTCATTTCTTTCACATATCATGTCTAAAATTATTGCTTTACTGAAAGACCCTTTGGGGTAAA
Source organism: Pan troglodytes (assembly GCF_028858775.2). Classification (NCBI taxonomy): domain Eukaryota; kingdom Metazoa; phylum Chordata; class Mammalia; order Primates; family Hominidae; genus Pan; species Pan troglodytes. Next base: position 27,218,367 of record NC_072411.2, on the reverse strand, counting down.
ATATTTTCTTTTATTTTATGTAAATATTCTTCCTGTTGAAGGCCAGAGGGACAATATATGTTTAATTTCAGTGGCCTTCCTGCTTCTTGTCTCCATTTCACATACTTGGGTAATATGCTTTATGATATTCTTTCTTCCAGTTTTGCTAAAGTATAATTGACTTATACTGAAGTGCACATATTTTAAGTGGACAAAATGATGAATTTTGACATATATGTGTTTTTGTGTAAGTAAATGAGACACCAATATCACAGTGTCTTGACTACTGCAGCTTTATAAGAAGGTTTGAAGTCAGGTAGTATTAGTTATCTAGCTTTGTGATTCTGTATTGTGTTGGCTTCTATCTTTCCAGATATAAAGATATTTTCTATATTGTATTGTCTTTTATCTTTCCATATAAACTTTAAGATTAGTTTTTTGATATCCACAAAATAACTTGCTGTGGTTTTGATTGTGACTGCTTTGAGTCTATACATCAGGTTGGGAAGAACTGACATCTTAAGCAAATTGAGTCTCTCTATATGTGAATATCAACTATATCTTAATTTATTTACATCTTTAATTTCTTTCATCAGAATTTTGTAGACTTCCTTAAACAGATCATTGTATATATTTTGTTAGGTTTATACCTAAGTATTTCATTTTTTGATGCTAATGTAAAAGGTATTGTATTTTAAATTTCAAATGCAGTTCTTCATTGCTGGCATACAAGAAATAAATGTTTTAATATTAACTTTGTATCTTGCAACCTTGCGATAATTGCTTATTACTTCCAGGTGGGTTTTTTTTTGTTGTTATTTCTTTGAGATTTACTACATAAACAATCATGTCATCCATAAACAAAGATAGTTTTATTTCTTCTTTCTTAATCTGTACACCTTTTATTTTCTTCTATTATCTTATTGCATTAGACAAGACTTCCAGGACAATGTTGATCGAAGTGGTGAGAGGCAACATCCTTGTTTTGTTCCCAACTTAGGCAGAAAGCATCCAGTTTCTCACTATTAAGTATAGTCTTAGCTGTGGCTTTTCTGTAGATGTTCTTTATCAAGGGAACAAAGTTTCCCATATTGTAGCTTGCTGAGAGTTCATATCATGAATGCATGTTGAATCCTGTCAAATGCTTTCTTTTACTGATCATATAATTGTTCTTCTTTAGCCTTTGAACGTAATTGGTTATATTAATAGATTTTTGAATGTTAAACCAGCCTTGAACACCTGGGACAAATGCCACTTGATTGTGGTGAATAATAATTCTTTCTATACATTGTTGGATCCAGTGTGCTAATATTTTGTTTTTATGTTCAGCAGCAATTTTGTATGTATGTTCATGAGAATTTCATATAAATGGAAAGAGGCAATTTGGAGGGAGATCTGGCTTCTTATACTTAGCACAATTTTGAGTCTCAAACATGTTGCTTGTATCAGTAGTATTTTTTTTTGTTATATTTGCTTTAAATAGCTAATTCTCACTCAAGATTTATTAACAATATATAAGAAAAATAGCTTTTTGTATTTATGTGTACATTGAACATTTCTATTGCTCTTTATTATTTCTTGGAGATCTGTTTCTATTTTCCTTTCAATCTCAAGGTCTTCATTTAACATTTCTTGGGTGCAGGTCTAAGAGTGATATATTTTCTCAGGTTTTCCATCTGCAAAACCTCTTTATTTAAAAATTTTTTTTACTAGGTATTGTATTCTAGGTTGACTTTTTAATCTATTACTTTGAAGATGGTGCTCCACTGTCTTCTGCCATGCCTTATTTCCAATGAGAAACCGTCTATCATTCGCACACTTGTTCTGTTCATAATGTGTCTATTTTCTCTGGCTGCTTGTATTAGTACATTCTTGCATTGCTATAATGAACTACATAAGACTGGTTAATTTATAAAGAAAAGAGGTTAACTCACAGTTCCACAGGCTATACAAGAAGCATGGCTGGGGAGGCCTCAGGAAACTTGCAATCATGGCAGATATTTTTAGAAACTCAGCATTTACCTAGATATGTTCTCTAAGATGCAGTGCCACAAGATGCCTCTTAGTGAATACGTGTTTGTGGTCAGCGAGTGTGGGTAATGCTATACACTGCATGCAGTGTCTTTCTTTATCTTGCTTTTCTGGAGATGCACAAACGTGTTAATGTAGTAAAGACGGAATTTTGTTTAGCCCCAAAGTTTTAAAACAACTTTGAATATGGAACACATTTTTCCCCATGATTCATCTAGTAACATTCGAAGAAAGTATTATTCCATAGATCACATTTTGGGAAATGCCTCATTAGGTTGTCAGTGTTTTCAACGTGCTTAATGGCAGCATGAGAGTAAGAAAGCCAAGTGTTGTGCTATGGGGCGGTGGCTACCAGTGGCTACCGCAAGTCAATATAATATGTTCAGCTCCATGGGAGGAGCTGCCACTTTCGATTTATACTGCTTTGATAACTTGCTTTTTTAAAATAACTGACACGGGAATGATTTCACATTACCCTGCGTTGACAAAGATTTGTTCTGACCTTCTACTGGGAGCTAATCGGAAATCCAATTTGAAGTTAAGCCAACAAACTCCTGGTTCTCCTTCTTTTCCTTATTTATCGATAGTATTAATAAAATCCAAAGGACTCTCTTGTCCTTTTAAATCTTGCCAATATAAAGCAATATATCTTATGTATAAGATCCCGCTCTATTCTAGGTGAAATCTTAAACATAAATCTCACCTATAGCAGACTGGGCTGTTACACATAAGTAATATATAATACATAATTCTATGATAGTGTCCAATTTTAACAGACAAAGAAACAAAGGATAAAATAATTTTAGAAACTTGCTTATGGTCAAATAGAAGTGGAGCCAGAATTCTAAGGTAGGTATTTCTAACTCAAACACAGTGGAGTGTTCCACCCTAAATCTTACTTCCCAGAAAGTGTTGTTTCCCTGCCTTTAAGGTTTAACAAAAAATATGCTGTGCAATAAAATACACCCAAACAAAATCGTTTAAAACAGATACTTTTTCTCATGGGTCTGTGGATTGACTACTCTGGGTTAAACTCTGCTCTGTGCATCTATTATCCCCTTCTGGAAGCCGGTAGTTTAGTTGGAGCAAGCTCTTCTCGTGGTGACTGCAGAGGCGCAACAGGGCAAGGGAATCAAGAAGCTGCTTCTCAAGCCTTTGATCACTTTAGACCCATTATCTTTTCCTTGGTATCTTATTATTTTCATCCTTTTAAGAGTGTCTTTTTCTGAAGTGGAAGCATCACTTGAGCCCAGGGGGTTGAGGCTGCAGTGAGCTATTGCACCACTGTACTCCAGCCTGGGTGACAGAGCAAGAGCCTGTTTTTAAAAAGTGTCTTTTGAACATCAGAAGTTTTTAATTTTGATGAAATTCAATTTATATATTGTTTACTCAATTGCATTTTTGGCATAGTATCTAACAACACTTTGCAGAATTCAAGGTTATGTCGATTGTCTATGTCTTCTTCTAGAAGTTTCATAGACTTTACATTTAGGTCTATGACAATTTTAATATAATTTTTCAGTGAGATGTAAACACATGGCTCAGAGTTTCTTTCTTTTTAATTACTTTGGCATAGATATTCAATTATTCCAGCATAATTTGTTGAAAGCACAATTCTTTCTTCAGTAAATTGTCTTTCTACCTTTGTTAAAGATAAACTCACAATAGATGTGTGGTATAACTCTGGGTACTCTGTTCTGTTCGATCTTTTCTTCAATAACACCATCTTTATCACCACAACTTTATAATACCAGGTAGCAGGAGTACACTAACTCTTCTTTTTCTGAATAGCTTTTGACAATTCTAGTTTCTTTTCCGCATAAATTCTAGATTCAACTTGTCAACCATGTGTGAAATCATATATAGAATATTGGCACATTGATATGTATTGTTTCCTGGGACCTTGGTAAAGCCACTTGTTAGTTCTACATACAGAAACAGTTTTAGTTCTTCTTTTGTGAACCTATATGTCTTTTATTTCTTTTTCTTGCTTTATTTTGCTGACCAAGATCTTCTGTTAAAAAAAAAAAAGGGCTGTGCATGGTAGCTCACATCTATAATCTGAGCACTTTGGGAGGCTGTGGGTGGGAGCATCATTTGAGCCCAGGAGATTGAGACCATGTTGGGCAATAAAGTGAGACCATCTCTACAAAAAATAAAAATATTAGCTGGATGTAGTGCCGCAAACTTTTGGTCCCAGCTACATGGGAGGCTGAGGTGGGAGGATCCCTTGAGCCTGGGAGGTGGAGGCTGCAGTGAGCCATAATCACACTACTGCACTCCAGCCTGGGCAACAGAGTGAGACCCTGTCTAAAAAAAAAAAAAGCTGAATTAAAATGGTGAGAACAGATATCCTTAGATGTTATTATTTTCAGAGAAAAGCATTTAATACTTCATCATTGTGTATGACATTAAGTGTAGGTTATTTTGTAGGTGTTCTTTAGGAAGTTGAAGAAGTTCCCTTATATTCCCAGTATGCTTAGAGTTTTTATCACAAATGGATGTGTATGTTGTCAAAGACTTTTTCTATATCTATAGATCTATTGGTTTATTTTTCTGTTAACAGAGTGAATTACATTGATCTAATTTTGCATGTTGATCCAGACTTACATTCATAAGTCACACTTGGTGGTGATGTATTATCCCTTTTATGAATTGTTGAAATTGGTTTGCTAGTATGTTGCCGAGAATTTTTGCATTAATGTTCATGTGGGATACTATTCTTTAGTTTTCTTTTTCTTGTACTGTCATTGTCTCATTTGGTATCTTGGTAACATAATACCACATGAGCTAATAAAATAGTTGCGAAACAGCCCTTACTTTATATATTCTGAAATATTTTCATAGGATTTGTACTTTTTACTTCTTAAATGTGTGGAAGAATTCAACAGTAAAACTAACAGGCTGTGAAATTTTCTTTGCTGAATGTCTTTCCTATAAATGTAATTTTTTTCTTTTCTTTCCTTTTTTTTTTTTTTTTTTTGTAAAGACAGAGTCTTGCTGTCACTCAGGCTGGAGTGCAGTGATGCAAACATGGCTCACTGTAGCCTCAACCTCCCAGGCCCAAGCATCCCCCGCCTCAGCCTCTGGAGTGACTGGGACCACAGGCACATGCCACCACGCTCAGCTAATATTTGTATTATTTGTAACAATGGGGTCTTGCTATGTGGACCAGGATGATCTCAAACCCCTGGGCTCAAGTGATCCTCCCACCTTGGCCTCCCAAATTGCTGGGGTTTCATGTGCAAACCACCACTCCCAGCCTATTTAATTTCTTTAATAAATATTTTACTATCCCAGATGTTTGTGTCTTCTTGAATGAATCCAGTGTTTCAAAGCACTTTTCCAGTTCATTTAACATGTCAAATTCATGAGCATAGAGTTTGTAGTAGTTCGTTATCCTTTTTAGTTGGTCTGTAGAATTTGCCATGATGTGCTTCTTTCATTTCTGATACTTTAAATTCATGTTTTCTTTATTTTTGGTTAGTCTAGGTAGAGGTTTATCAATGTAATTATTTTTTTTCAAAGGTCCTGCTCTTGGTTTTATTGATTATCTCTGTTTTAGGGAAGAAAGAAAGTTCTCAATTTCATCAATTTGTGGTAATATTATTATTATTTACTTTCTTCTGCTTATTTTCAATTTAATTTGATTTTTCAAAGTTTCTTAAGGTACCCTAATCATTGATTTGGGATCTTTTCTTTTATAATATGAAGACTTAATGCTATAAAATTTTCTCCGACGACTGTTTCAGCAGCATTCCACACAGCATGCATTTTGTTATATTTTATTTTCATTTTCATTCATTTTAAACCATTTTCTAATTTTTCTTGTAATTTGTTCTTTGAGCCATTGGCTAGAAATGTACTATTTAATTTTCAAATATTTGAAGATACCTTGATTTCTTCTTAATTCTATAATATATGAACATATTTTGTACAATTTAAATTTCATCCAATTTGTTAAGATTTGCTTTTTTTGTGCCCAGATTACGGTGTAAACTGGGGAATGTTCCATGTGATCTTGAAAAAAAGTTGTATTCTGCTTTTTGGAGGACGTTCTGTAAATATCAATTAATTCAAGTTGATTGCCAGTGCTGTTCTGGCCATCTGATCTATCTTCCTCTGTCTATATTCTTACAGATTTTCTGTCTACTTGATTTTATAAGTATCAGAATAAGTATATGTAAGTATACTTATATTCTGAGATATAAGTATCAGAATCTCCACTAATATGTGTGGATTTGTTTGCTTCTCCTTTCAGATCTATCAATTTTTGCCTAATCCATATTAAAATCTTCTTTTTAGGTATACAGACATTTAGGATGTTTATATTTCTTTGATAATTAACCTCTCTGTGATTACATAGTGGTCCTCTTTACCTTTGTTAATATTCTTAAATATTAATATAGCTTCTGCAGCTTTCTTCTGGTTACTTTTTACATGGTACCTATCTTTCTATACTTATATTTTTAACGTATTTTTGTATTTATATTTAAAATGTGTTTGTTGCAGACAGTTAGTCTTTTGTCAATTCATTCTACCAGTCTCTTTTTAAATAAATTGCTTATACCATTTCTATTTAATGTAATTATTGATAAATTTGGATTAAAACCTTCTACCTTATTATATCTTAATAAGATATATGTTAAATTAATATGTTAACATCTTCTTCCAATTTTTTATTGTATTTTGTTTTCTTTTTCCCTTTTTGCCTTTGTTTAGATTGCTTATTTTTATGATTCAATTTTATATCCATTATTGGCTTAATATTTATATATCCTTTTGAAATTGTTTTAAAAATTTACCTAGGGTTTAAAATTTAGGTAATTGGAGTATACCTTCAAAAATATTATGCCATCTTATTTGTTGTGCAACATATATTTTACTAATATACTCTCAATTCTTAAATCACATCCTTTATGCTATTTTTGTCATACCCTTTTACTTTTACAGATGTTATAATCACAAAATACATTGCTACTATTTTGGCTTTAGGCTGTCAGTTGTTTTTTAGAGTTGTTAAGAACAAAATAAATTTTATATTTATCTTCATTTATTTTATTTATAGCATCATACATCAATTTGTATAGATTTAAATTATCTGTGGTATTGTAATTGTTGTTGATTGAAGAACTTCCTCGCATATTTCTTGTAGTCACAGGTCTAAGAGCAATGAAGTCTTTCACTTTTGTTTTACTGTGGAAATGTTTATTTTTCTTTCTGAATTAAAAGACATCTTGGCTAGATATAGAATTCTGAATTAACATTTTCGCCCTTTTGACACTTTAGAGATGTCACTCCATTTTCCTCTGGCTTGCATAGTTCCTGAAGGTAAGTCAGCTGTAATTCTTTTCCTTGTTTATCTGTAGGTAATGTTTTTATTTTCTATGACTGCTTTCTAGATTTTATCTGTATCGAGTTTTCAGTAGTTTGAAAATAATATGTGTAGATGTTTTCTGTTTAAGCATGTTTTTATTTTGTTCTTTATTGGCTTATTATTCTCTGAGCATTTTAGATCTATGGTTTGGTCATAATTTTGGAAAATGTTTGATTATTTCTTCAAATATTTCTTCACTATCTTCCCCTACTTAGATTCCAATTACACATATGTTACATCATTTGACATACTGTCCCATCACTTTTGGATGGTCTGTACTTTTATTTTTTTTTTCTATTTTTTTTTGTGTTTCTATTTGTATCATTTCTATTGCTGGATACTCAGTTTTACTGATTATTTCCTTATCTGTTCCAAATCTACTAATGACACTATAAAATACTTTCTTTAACTTCTAGAATTTCCTTTGGTTCATTCTTTAGAGTTTTATCTCTCGGCTTATGTAACCCACCTGTTATTTGTTGTGAAATACTTTTTCCTTAGGGCTTTTAACATATAAATCTTAGTTATTTAAATTTCCTTTATGATATTTCTAACATTAGTGTCATATCTCTTTTGGTGTGTTGGTTTCTTAATCTCTTGATATTGTGTTTTTTTTCCCTTGGTTGTTTTTATGCCTCATACTTTTTTGCTGAAAGTTGGACATCTTGTATAGTTCTGTAGAGAATAAGATAAATCATGTTTATACCTAAAAACTGGCATGTCTCTCCTTATGCTAGACCTTTTATGTAAGGGGCCAAGTCTATTCATGAGCTGAACTGGGTTGAAATTTGTTGTTGCTATGGTTACTTACACTGTGCTACAGCCTGGAAACTCTTTTCGCACATTCTTCAGTGGGGCAGGGTCCTGGTTTGCCAGATGATTTTTCTCTAAGTCTGTTCAACTTTCACTTTTAGTTATTTCTTTTATGCTGTATCTCAGGAAAAAAAAGCAAGTGTACATCCTTTTTGCTTTATGCCAGCAATATATCAATATTACTTGTTGCTTCATTTTTGTTAGTTTGATGTGGTGGTGTGGTGAAAATTATTGCCTTAGTATTAGGAACATGCTGTCTCCATGGTTCTTGGGATTTGTGCCTTCTCAATGATCCTTTTGTACTCTCAGTTTTATGGCTGGGTCTAGCACTTATTTCTTTACTTCTTTTATGATAGAAGATTGTTTTTCACTCTCTACTCCCACCTGTACTAGGCTTTCTATAATTTGATAATGTCAAGAGTTTTATTTATTTATTTTTTCCCTTCCAGTATAGTTCAATCTTTGTACTGTAAGAGGAATAGGGGATGTAGACAGGTATTTGTGCCTTTCTCATGACTACTTCTATTCCCCTACCCAAGGCCTGTGCCATGAGGGATGTTTTTTCTGCACTCCTCCTTCTCCCATTTATTTTATTTATTTATTTATTTATTTTTTTTGGTGAGCATTCAGTTAGAATCATGAAGGAGAGCCTTCAAGTGGGTATAAATACCTCTTGTGTTTACAGAACCTAGGGATTCTATATTCTCTCACTAGCCCATGCACCATATCAAACAATTCATTAAAATCATTAGCTGAATTATTATTTCTGGTGTCTAGCAGTGTCCGCCTCAGGTAAGTAAGTGATTACATCCTGTTTCTATTTGAAGGTTCCTGTCTTTCTTTAGCTTTCAAGTTAACTCATTGTCCTGTGACCTTGGCTCTCTGATGGATTAAAAATAAATTGCAAATTTTCACATTTTTCAGGTTTTTCTTTGGCAAAAAATGATGATAAGAATGATGCTTTTTCTAATTTTCTACATTTTATATGGAATTTAGCAATCTGTTAAATAATTTTAGCAGAGAAGTGATACAAGTGATAGTCGCATGCTATTCTAGGGTCTAGCTTGTCTTGCTTTCTCCTATTTCTAAGATTTACTTGCGGTTTTCTCTCTATAACTCCTGCCAATTCTGTTTATTTTTGTCTCTTACTTTCTATATTTAAAGTGTGTTTCTTGTAGACTATGTAGATAGATAGATAACAGATAGATATAGATACAGATACATGAGGTTTCTTTTTTAAAATAATCTAATCTAATAATGTATCTTTTAAATAGCATATTGAAATCATTAATTTTAAAATGATTATTGATATGCCTAATTAAACCTATCATCTTTGCATATATTTTCTATTGGTTCCATTTGTTCTTTGTTTATTTTTCTTTTATTTCTTCCTTCCTTGGACTCATTTGAGCATTTTTAAAATTTTATGTCTTCTATTGACTTATGCTCCTTTCTAAAAATTGCATTATATATTTAAAATAATGCTATTCTATCCCCCAAATAATATTATGCAATTTACCGTATAATTAGACAATCTTATATCACTATATTCCCAATTCCTCTCATCTACTTCTTATAACTTTGTTCTTGTATATTTAACTTTTATATTATATATATCATAAATACATAATTCACTTCCACTATTTACTTTAAACATTAGTTATCTTTCAAGGAAATTTAAAGTAAGAAAAAACTTATTTCATCTCCATTTATTCCATTCCTTATACTATTTATTTCCTTGTGTATTTCCATGTTTCTGCTTGAAGTTTTTTTTTTTCAATGTTGCTTATAAAGTATGTCAGTTGGCAATGAATTACCTCAGTTTCTATTTATCTGAGAAATAATTATTTCTTCTTCACTTTTGAAGTTTATTTTCATTGAGTATAGAATTATGGTTTGGCAGTTTATTTCTCCCAGACTTTGAAGATGTGCCACTGGCTTCTTGCTTGCATGGTTACTAATGATAAGTCTGAAATAATTAATTTTATTTTCCTCTGTAGGTAATGTGCCTTTTTTCTCTATCTGTCTTCAAGATTTTCTTTTGTCTTCAGTTTGCAGCAGTTTGAATATCATTTGCCTAGTTGTGGCTTATTTGGTTTTTATGCTGTTTGCTCTCTGTGAGCTCTTAGGGTCTGTGGTTTGGTGTCTGTCACTAACTTTGGAAAAATCTTGGGAAATATTTCTTCAATATTTCTTCTTTCACAGTTTCTCTTCTCTTTATGAGGTTCTGATGAGTAGATCTTTTAATGTGGTTCATAGCCCTTGATGTTCTATTGTTTTGTCATTGCTATTGTTCTTTTCTTTTTCTCATTTTTCACTTTTTTTAGTTGAGTAGTTTCCATTCAACTTTTTCAGTTTGTTGACAGTTTCCTTAGCTATGTTGAGTGTACTGATTGGCCTGTTTAAGTCATTTTTCATCTCCATGACTGTGTTTTAGATTGTTAACGTTTTCATTTGATTCTTTCTTATAGCTTTTGTCTCTTTACTGAAATTCTCTATTTGACTTTTATGTTGTTTTTACTGGCAGAGCTGGATCTTCCTTTTCCTATAGAGTCTGAAGAGATTAATAGAGGAAAAGTCTGCAAAAGTTTGTGTCTCATCAGGGGAGTCTGGTTCTGACTATCGCTTTACCTCTTGCTTTTTCTTGCCTTCTGGCATGTACCTTAACCTGTTGTTTCTGTTGTTTTTGAAAGTCAGACGTATCGTATACCTAAGACAATGTTTTAATGTTGGAAGGTGGGTACAACTTTGTCTGCTAGGTTTTCAATGTGGAGTGGGTTGTGTTAATCTAGTTGGGAGTTGGGCTTGGTTTGATATTTGTTGTTTCTTTTGTTGCCCTCAGTGCACCAGGGGCTTCACGTTCCACCAGTAAAATGCAGTTGGTGTGTGAGCTAATAAACCACAGCGTTTTTTCTCAATGCTGACTCCAATTGTGGCTCTAGGTCTACATGTTTAGCTTTGTATTTTCACTATGCGCTGCATAGCAGAGAGGATATTTTTCTCTCATGGCGCTCAGTTCTATTTTCCTTCGTGTGCGCTCAGTGCTTGTTAGTACGATGTGAGAGGCAAAGGTGATACCTTGTCTGATGTTATGACTAAGCCTTTGCTCTGGGCAGTCACTGTGAATCTGGTTCCTGAGGGTGTGGCTTTTTCAAGTTTTTCCACCCATTTCCCAGAAGCTGGTGGCTATAGCATGTATTCCTGTCCCTCTCTCATAAGTAGTTTTTTTTTTCCTGGTCCCTTCTCCCAGCTGATGAGGGTTTTCTCCAGTGCCTACAGGCAACTATTTTTGTTGCCTTTTAATTAATCAAGATTTATTAAGATTTCTGTTCTGTAGAGAAAATAGGCAAATGGGTGTGGGCAGATCTCAATAATGACTCCTGTATCCTGCATCCACCAGCAATCTCCAAAGGGAAGCATTCTCAGGATTCTGCCTGACTTTCTCTGGGAGCACATCCTGAGATCCCGGAGGAAAAGCCTGCCAGAGGGTGTGCACCTCTCTCTGTCTGTGGCCTGTGGGGGTTTCACACTGTCACACTAGGCCATGCTCAGATTTTAGTAATTTATTAAAATGTTCTTGCTAAATTGTCTTACTGGCATTCAGAAGTACCTTGTTGGGTCTTGTTTCTCTCTGCCAGTGACTTACCCTCCAAATTCTCCGTTAGTTTTGTCTTATCATCTCAGTTCTTTAATGAGCTCAAGGACAGTCATGAATTTGAAGTCTTATGAACATTTTTCTTGTTGTAACAGTGCAAGCAACACTCTTCTAGATTTGTACATTGGAAACTGCTAGTTTCTTCCCATTACTAGAGTTTGGGGTTGGAGAGAAAGAAATATTGAAAGATAATTAGTGCCGCGGAGCACCCACTCAGAGCCACACACTGCGCCACATTACACATATCCTTTAATTTAATCATTACACAATCTTGAGGCATGAACCACCATTGTTATTATCACCATGCCTACCCATGCTTTTAACCATTTTATTTAGTCCCTTTTTGTTATCTCCTATATCATCACATCAGTCTCCTGAGGAAAGGGATCCGATTATCTTGATGCTGTTACATGGCCAGTACCTAGAGGACTATTTAGCACCTACCACACACTATATAAATGCTTGCTGAGTGAATTAATGCAAACACAGACCTCAGGCACATATAAGATAGTCTTTACATTCTCTCCTATTCCTTCTCATTCCCATCATCACTGATAGACTGGGATAGGCTAGGAAAGGATTTACGTGCTAGTAAAGGCATGCATTCATTTATTGAATGTGTGAGGCTGAGAGAGTGGCGGGAAGGCAATCAGAGTGTGGGATCCGGGCAGGTGCCCTGCCTCTTTCTACCTTATTAATGGTTCTATTTTAGGAGATTGACTGTTCCCTTTGAGATGTGGCCTTGGTGCCTGCCTTAGGCTGTTTGACAACTTTGGAGCCATGCATTTTGGGCTGTGTTATTCTACCTGCTACTTCTCACACTCTCTGCCCCCTTCTTTCTCAATATTGTCTGTTTCCCAACACTTCAAAGTCTTGCTTCCTTACTGAAAATCAATTTTATCATAGGAACAGGATCGCCAGGTGGGGGGGTGCAGGTGGTGATTTGCACAAAGGCGTGTGCATGGGTGAAAGGCAGCCCAGGCTGGGCTTGCTGAGGACAGTTAAGGCAGGGGCCGTGCCTACAGGGAGTGGTGTCCTTCAGATTTTCAGAAAGGCACTTTGCGAGTTGGTGCCGACCTTGACAATACAGAGGATTGAACCGGCCAGGGAGCAAATGCATGGAACAACCCTTCCCACTTTGAGCCCAAAATTTTTAGTAATTTTTCTAAGGTCATCAGGCTTCTTCTGGCTGCCTCCTTTTTTCTGTTTCTTTTTAAAAATTACTGTATTTTAAAATGTATTTTTATTTTTAATTGAAAAATTATAATTGTTTTAGAGGTAAAATGTGATATTTTGATATATGTATACATCATAGAATAATTAAATCAAGTAAATTAACATATCTATCACCTCTCATGCTCATCATTTTTTTGTGGTGAGAACATTTAAAATTACTGTCCTAGCAATTTTGAAATACACAATACATTATTATTCATGACAGTTACTACACTGCACAATATAACTCAAAAGCTTATTTTTCCATCTAACTGATACCTTCTACCCTTTGACCAACATCTCCCTGTCTCCCTGCTTCTGTTTCTCAGGGTGTTTCCTCTCACATGCTTGTATTCTTCTCATTTTTGCTTCATCTCTCTCTTCCTTCTCTGGGTACCTCCAACCCCCAGCCCACATCACATCAGTTCTCGCTTTCCTTCCCCACCTCTATTTCATTTTTCACAGGTATTCTGAAACCAATCCTGATATCTGCACCTGCTCAGGAAATTAAAATATCTCATCTTTTTTGGCTGCTGCTTCACTGTGAGGCCAAACTGACAATCTGCTAACTGCAGCCCCAGAGCTAAATAACAGAATGTTTTGCAATCAGGACTAGAATCACAGTTGGTGGATTTTTTTTTAGCTTTACAAAGCCAACAAAGCAAAAGAAAATGTCCCAGACCTCCTGCTGCCTTTCCACTCCCACCTGCCTTCTCCATTAAGCAGCCCTGGGGAGAGCCTGTCTAGGAGGTACAATCCAAGCCTCTATTTTCTATTCAGAAATGAGAAGGGGGTGTGTTCATGGACCTCTCTGCCCCTTTCTCCACCTTCTTTCTATCTTCCATCACTCACTCTTTGTGAGTAGTCTCACTCCCTCCTGAGCATGTGCCCTGCTGTCACATGCATTGAAAGGTACTCTGAGTAGTGTGTGAGAGATCTAAAAATCTAGGGGTCCAGGGGCTGGGGGCCACCATTGGGCCTAGGGACACATTAGTTCTGTGACTGAATCTTATCTCTCTAAGTGATGTGAACACTCTGCTTACAGATTGGGAGATGTGCAGATGAAGGAATGAATATGGAATACATCTCTCAAAGAATGACCGATACAGCTTCAGGACTGAGGATTGGAATGTCCACAGATGTCATGTGTCAAGCTGCCCTGATGGAACAGAATGAGAAGAAAAAGAATCTACTACCTCTTGAACCCACCAAGCACATCCCATCTCAGGATCTCTGCTCTTGCTGTTCTCTTTGCCTAAAACATTCTTCCCCCAGATCTGTGCATAGCCCCCTCACTCACCTCACTTAGATATCTGTTCAAATACCACTTGCAGACCATTCTATCTAAGCACACTTACATTGTCTTATATTTTTATAGCTCTTTTTGCTCCCTGCCTCTAACTAGTAAATATATTTGTTTATCTATCTTTTGCCATTTCCTCTCAAATATAAGCTTCCTGAAGACAGAGATTTTGTTTCATTCACTACTGCACCTTTAGTTCTCAGGACACTGCCTGGTACATAGTAGGTGCTCATTAAATATGTATTAACTGCATGACTTCAGGGAACATCTCGAGTGGGCCATGCACTGTGCAAGGTGCTTTATGTACTTCATCTCATTTCATAGTCAGATCATCTTGGTGAGAAAGCATTCATGGTCCCCCACAATTTGGAGACTCCATGTGGCTCCAGGGAATTGGTCTCTGGTTTGACCCAGGGCCCGTGTTTTTCCCACCACGGGGGGCTGCTTCTGAGTACTGACTCCCCGAAGCTTTCTCTCTCCTTCTCCTCCTCTATTATACCATCTTCTGGACATTCTCCTGGATGTTTTCCTGTAGTGCTGTCCCCTTTCAGCACTGCACCCAGGACGTTTCTCTGGAGATCTTCCCTCCACGGTTTCTTCTGACTGCAAGTCTCCTCTGCCTGGGACGATGGTCATGACTCAACTGTGGCAGGGCCAGGCTTGCTGCGTCCTCATGGTCTTAGTTCGTAACCACTTGCTTGCCCCATTCTTCACTCACATTCCACACTGCTAGTCAGCTCATTAAGCTTCCAGCCTGGTTTTCAGTCCTCCCTGCTTTGTCCTTGGCTGGGCTTTCACAATAGATGCTGTGCCCTGCCTTTGTGGTCATTTGTGGCTCTTTCCTCAGCAGCCACATTGGGCAGCCTTTTCCTACTGTGCCCTGGTCAAGAAGCCACTTCTTTGGGTCTACACTCCTGTGGGAGGCCTTTCCTTGGGTTTTCTCAGACCTTGAGTTGGAGTAAGACCCATTCTTTAGAAATTCTAGGATCAATCTTAAACATTTGTTGGATTTGATTTTTCCGGGCACCTTAGTGTGTCATAAGGGAAACAGGAGGTTCTGAAGCCAGAATTCCTATCTTGGGAAAGTTTTTAATCTACTACTTTAACTTAATCAACAAAGACTCACAGATAACCAGATGTATGTATACCAGAAACTGTGCTTGATGCTGGAGAAAAAGCTACATACGAGGCCCACCTTTCCTTTCATGGAGCTGAGAGCCATGATGCAGGTCATAGAAGAGGGGGTGGAATCAAGCAATGCTAGCCAGTATTTGAAGAGCTTTTAAAAATATTCTATGTCTTAGACCAAAGAGTTAATATGCTTCTTCTCATTTAATCCTCTAAAAAGCTCTTGTGCCTAAGCATGTCCACAAGTCTTATCCATTCCTATAGCCCCCGACTGTCCTTCTGGCTTTGCCCCAAGGTTTTGTAAATGTATTGCTCTCAGAACACCTCAGGGACTTCCTGTGGACCCACTCACTGGTCTACAGGGTGCGGGGCTTGACGCCACACAGAATGCTACCATGAGGGCTCTTTCTGTAAGTGACATTGAGCTACACCCAATTCACAGCCCTTTCAGGGAAGAGTCCAGGCCCCCCTTTTCCTCTCCTTAACCACTGTCATGTCTTTCCAACTGAAACCCCTGAAATCCACTTCCCTCTCTCTACCTGTTTCCTGTGCAATAGTCTGAGCCATTGTTGGGCTCAGAACATGATACCCCAAACTATGGCACCTTGGCATGCTGAGTGCTTTCAACGGAAGTCGATTGAAAGGGCCTTAGAAGCAAGGTCTTTCAACCTTCTCCCACCCTCCTTTCTCTTGTTCCTGTTTCTCCCCCAAGGCAGACCTAGAAACTAGAATTCTCCTTCCCTAAAGCAAGCCATAAAACCTAGAAATATTACTCTGACCTTCCTCTGCCTTTCTGTGTAGGAGCTGGCTATAAAGAAATTCTCTGACCTACTTTGTTTGAAAGTAGATCATAAGACCCTCATTCCAGAGGTCCTGCCCTACACCCAGGGGAAAGGAATGCCACACAGAGAGGCCAAGAAGAATCTGAAAGACAGGTCTAGCTAGGTTTTCCTTGCTTCAGTCTCTCACCATTAGATCATACCCTTTGGTCCAACCACATTTCTACATGGCCGTCTGTTCTCCATCAAACCTAAGTACAAAAATAGACAGTTGTTCCTGAGTCTTTGGATCTTCATTTCTGAAGGCTCCCATGTCATGTAAAACTTTTATTCAATAAATTTGTGTGCTTTCTCCTATCCATCTGTCTTTGCCAGTTTTATTTTTAGACCTAATCAGGAACCCTAGGAGGATGGAGTAGGCTTTCCTCCCTGACACTGTCTTTTTAGAAAATAAATCGATTTCCTCCTTACCTCCTTATCCAAATCCTTAAATCGCTTTTTATTTATTTAAGATCAAGACCAAAATCTGACATGGCTTGGCTTCTAAGTCCCTACACTGATGTGGCTTCTGCCAAATGCCTCAGCCTCTGAGCTCACCACTGCCCTATGGCTCACCCTGCTCCAGTCCCACCAGTTCTTCATCCATGAGTTCCTTGAATGTGCCCAGTTCTTTCCTGCCCCAGAGCCTTTGACAATGCTTGCCCTCTGAAAGCCCCTTTCCCTTTTCTAGGCTAATTCCTGATCTTTGATAGTTTTCAGCTTAAAACCTTTTTTACATCTCCTTTCTGTTCTATAGACTAGTTCAGCCCTCCCACCCATTATATGCTTTTGTAGTACCCAGTGTTTTTACTTTCAGCCCCTAGAATAACTGTAATTTTTGTATGTAGGGTGAATTGGTTGGTTGACTGTTCACTAGTCTTCTTTGGTCAGAAAAAAACCTCTAATTAAAATAGTTGGTACTGGGGTATCTGAGCTTGTGCCCATGAGTACTTTGGTTGGACACCTGCCCAACCACTCAATGCATCAAATCACAATGGTGGTGGGCTTACTATTCTTCAAAGGACAGGCCAGTACTACTCATAGGAGAATTATTCTTTTTCCCAAATGGGATTATATTCTGGTGTCTGTAAGGACAATTGCCATGTGTACTTTGATGTTGTTACATCACAAATTACACTATGAAGGAAACAAACCCATCTAAAATTTTTCTTTGATGGGGTGGGGTATGATGACAAGACACTAAATTAGAAATGGAGCACTGTATTCTTTCTGGTTTAGGGCATCGAGCCCTTCCTCTTCAAAAGCACATGAGACTAACCAGAAGAATGTCAGGGAACGTGGGACAAACCCTGCCCACTTTGCAAAATGTAGATGGTATAAGGAGAAGACATCACCTTGAAAGGGAGGCAAAGGCCGGTCGTGGTGGCTCACGTCTGTGGTGGCTCCCAGCACTTTGGGAGGCTGATGAGGACAGATCACAAGGTCAAGGGTTTGAGACCAGCCTGGCCAACATAGTGAAATCCTGTCTTTACTAAAAATACCAAAAACTAGCCAGGCATGGTGGCAGGTGCCTGTAATCCCAGCTACTCACTAGGCTGAGGCAGGAGAATTGCTTGAACCTGGGAGATGAAGGTTGCAGTGAGCCGAGATTGCGCCATTGCACTGCAGCCCGGGAGACAGTGCAAGACTCTGTCAAAAGAAAAAAAAAAAAAAAAAGAAGGGAGGCAGAATACTTTTAGGAATGAGATGGAATTTCTAGCCGAAGATATTTGAAGAAAAGGCTGCCTATTGTAGGGAAGGCAACTTAGGGTACAGAGAATACCTTGCAGTTGGGTTTGGGGACAAATTATCACTGAAACATTTATGGGGAGTGGCAAGTTGATCAATTTTAAATGTGTGGTTGGGTATTTGGCCAGGATTTTCATGGTTCCACATTTTTAAAATCACAATCTTCTCTTGATCTCCACCCAAAATTTAGTAAGAGCAAGAATTTCTTGCAGAGAAGTAGTTTTATGGCCTTGTCTAACTCCCAAGGCTAGATTATGACCTCACTGAGGAAAAAGCCTATGTCTTATTCATCTTTTTTTTTTTTTTAGACAAGGTCTTACTCTGTCACCAAGACTGGAGTGCAGTGGTGTATCGTGGCTCACTGCAGTCTTGAGCTCCTGGGCTCAAGTGATTCTCACATGTCAGCATCCTGAAGAGCTGGGACTGCAGGCACATGCCATCACGCCCGAGTAATTTTAGTATTTTGTAAATTTTTTTTGTAGAGATGGGATTTGGCCATGTTGGCCAAGCTAGTTTTGAACTCTAGGCTCAAGTGATCTGCCTACCTTGGCTTCCTAAAGTGCTGGGATTAAAGGCCACCATGACTGGCCTCATTCATCATTGTAACCCCTACGTCCAACTCAAGGCTTGGTATAGAGAAGCCACTTAATAGTGTTGGGTTTGAATGAATGGGCATTTTAACATTTTTCAGTGAGCAGAGGGGGAGAGCCACTGAGAAGAAAGAGTCAAGGGAGAAAAGTCTGGATGTGGATGGGAGGGATGAGGTGAGTAGTTCAGTGTGTGATGAGGATTATAGGCAGAGAGAGAGGGGTGTCTGTTCTAAAGAGACAAGCAAGTTGGAAGAAGAAGGATATTTTAGGATTAAAGTAGTATAGAACAGAGAGTTGATTTGGGTGTAGGATAGGTAGGGAAAAGGACAGTGGCTTAACATCTGAACCCTGACTTAAGGGCATGCAGACCAAGCATCGTGGCACAGAAAGAAAACTAGTAAGGCTTACACTGTGGCTCCGCAACTTACCTCTCTGATATTGGACAGGTGCTCTCACCTCAGAGTTTCTTATTCTGTAAAAGAAGAACAATAACTTAGTCACTGATTTAATGTGATGACTTAATTAGCTATTACCAATGACATCTCTGTCAACTCTAAAGCATATTGCAAATGTTTCTTTAAATACGTATTTATACTTTAATTGAGTTTGAAAAGGAAGTTAAACTCATATAAACAGTATGATGAATTAAGTATAAAATGCTGAATAAACTATGAGAGCAAAAAATTATAGAGTATTAGTTTGGTGCAGTTTTGGAAATTACTGACATAATTTCCCATATTGTGCAATAATATTTACCTGCTATAATTACTTACGTGTGTGAGAGAGTCTGTATGTCTTTCCCCATTCAGTCTGTAAATTTCTCACAAAGGTGACACTATCTTAATTATCTCTATTAATTTCTCAATACTTGTGTCTTGAATTGCACTATTGTAATAGCACATTTTACAATTAAAGAAACTGAGGCTCAGCTATCTTCAGGTGCAGACTCTGCAAACTTCTCACAACTAGGTCTTCCCACTGCCATCCCAGGGCTTTTTTCCAACCTGATCTCATGAAAGAGGACTTGAACTTTGATAAACAAAAGCATAGGGACATACAGATAAAAGAGCATTACTCTTGGGGGAACAGCTTAAGCAAAGGCACTGGAACAGGAATGGAAGTTGAGGATCCAGGGAGCATTTTGCAGACCAGTCTGGCTGCAATGGAGGGCGCACACCTTTTTATGGTGCTTGCTAACCTTTCCTCCAGGCCTGAGAAAAATAAGAAGCTGTCAAAGGAAATAACAAAAATCTTTTAATTATTTAACAAGTTATCCAAATGCCAAACTCTAGGGAGGGTGATGCTATGTTCATATAAAGTGAATGTAAAACTTAACACATCAAATAAAGCAAATACTTCCTTCTTGCCCATGTTTCCTTGTAATTACATCACAAAGAACCCTCACTATGATAGTAAATCAAAGCCGTCTCCTTAATTTATTTCAAGGGCAAATGCCACTGGATAAATTTGAAGTCACCAAGGATCCTCAATTTTGATTGACCAGGCTTAATACACTACCTACTTACTCCAGAGAGCGAACTGAGTCACCAGTACACCAGATCTGGACCTTTCTGGGTGTTGGACTCTGGTATTATGCCAGAGAATTGCAGGCTACCAAATTTGATAGAGTACATTTCAGGGCTCATTGAAAAATATTATAGAAGGCTTTCTGGGGGTAAGGTGACTCTGTGAGCAGCTTCTGAATGGAAAATTACTGCTTAAAACCCTGCAGGGTCTCCCTAATGGTGGCATGCAAAGCCCTCCATATCCTTACCTCCTTAGTTATTCAGCTTTGTCTCCCAACATTGCTTTTTTTCATATCCACACATTCTAATCATACTAATCTAATCCCTTGCGCTGTTTCCTGCAATTTCATACCTCTGAGTCTTGAACATGCTTATTTTTCTGCCTGAGGTATCCTTGACCACCTTTCTGCCTGAAAAGAATGTCTCCTTGTTGTAAAAGATATTTTCTGTGGAGGCTTTTAAGGCAATTCCTTTCTTGAACTTAAACAAATTTACAAGAAAAAAACAAACAACCCTATTTAAAAAGTGGGGCAAAGGACATAAACAGACACTTCTCAAAAGAAGCTACTCATGCAGTCAACAAACATGTGAAAAAAAGTTCACCATCACTGATCATTAGAGAAATGCATATCAAAATCACAATGAGATATCGCCTCACAGCAGTCAGAATGGTGATTATTAAAAAGTAGAGAAGCAACGGATGCTGGTGATGTTGCAAAGAAAAAGGAACACTTTTACACTGTTGGTAGGGATGTAAATTAGTTCAACCATTGTGGAAGACAGTGTGGCGATTCCTCAAAGATGTAGAAGCGGAAATACCATTTGACCCAGCAATCCCATTACCGGGTATATACCCAAAGGAATAAAAATCATTCATTATAAAGATACATGCACACTTATGTCCATTGCAGCACTATTGACAATAGCAAAGACATGGAATCAACCCAAATGCCCATCAGTGATAGATTGGATAAAGAAAATGTGGTACATATACACCATGGAATACTATGCAGCCATAAAAAGAAATGAGATCATGTCCTTTGCAGGGACACGGATGGAGGCTATTATCCTCAGCAAATTAATGCAGGAACAGAAAACCAAACACTGCATATTCTCACATATAAGGAGGAGCTGTACAATGAGAACACATGGACACATGGTGGGGACAGCACACCTTAGGGCCTATTGTGGGAGATGGGGGAGGGAGAGCATCAGGAATAATAGCTAATGGATGCTGGGCTTAATAGCTAGGCGATGGGTTGATCTCTGCAACAAATCACCACGGCACACATTTACCTATATAACAAACCTTCACATCCTGTACATGTACTCTGGAACTGAAAATAAAAGTTGATGAAAAAAATAAGACTATTCTTTTCTCCAGTTAAGGTCGAGTTGATTAATGCTCTCCTTGTTTCATTCTGTATCTTATACCACCTTAATAATGGCACCTGTCTTACTATTCCACATCCTTATTTATTTACTTATTTAAAAAAATTTGAGACAGCCTGTTGCCCAGGCTGGAGTGCAGTGTTGTGATCATGGCTCACTGCAGCTTCGACCTCCCCAGGCCCGAGCAATCCTCCCACTTCAGCTTCATGAATAGCTGGAGCTATAAGTGTGTACCACCATGCCTGGCTAATTTTTGTATTTTTTTTGTAAAGATGAGGTTTTGCCATGTTGCCTGGCATGATCTCGAACTCCTGGGCTCTAGCAAACCACCCACCTCAACTTCCCAAAGTGTTTGGATTACAGGCATGACACACCATGCACAGCCCATCCTTTTTTATTTTAATAAAAATTCTTTGTACTTATTTCTAGATTCCGAGCATAAAGAGAAGGCTCATGTATTCCATGTAATCCTGAGGACTCTACTCCAAGTGCTTACTAAGTAGCTGATGCAAAGTAGGTCATCTATTTGTTGAATGAATGCCTGGATAAATAAATGAACAAATGATGTAGAGCTAATAGTTTGGTGAGGACAGGACACGTGCAGTTGCATTAAGTAGGATGCAAGTATGTTTGCAAACCAACTCAGCTAGCTTAAGTGGTAATTGGTTCATACGAAGTGCCCATGGAGTTCTAGGCCCAGGGTTGGACATTCAGCAGCTCAGTAAAGTGAGGAGGGCTAGGTGTCTTTCTGCTTTGCCCGTACCTGGCTCCCCCTTGTGGTTGCAAGCTCCTAGACCTGCAGGCTTCCAGGTCCACATCAAGAAAGAAAAAGTCCTCTGAAAACTCTCTCAAGAAAGAGGAGCTATTTTCCTCAGAAACCACTAGGTAGCATTTTTTTTCCAGTTCCATTGGCCATCATTGCCTAATGGGTTCATGAACCAAGTGGCCACGGTGGCAGGGATGGAGGTTATGCATGAGCTCAGCAATATGGACTTCCACTCACCATGGCTGAACTGGCTGTGGACACTGCTGAGTGTGCCATCTGCCAGCACAAAGACCAATACTAAGCCTCCAATGTGGCCCCATTCCCTGGTAATCAGCCAGCACCTGGAGACAGGTTGATTACATTGGTCTGCTTCTGCTATGATTTGGGTTGTTTGACCCCTCCAAACCTCACGTTGAAATTTGATCCCCCGTGTTGGAGACGGGGCTTAATGGAAGGTGCTTGAGTCACGGGGGTGAATCCCTCATGAATGGCTTCATGCCATCCTCGTGGTAGTGAGTGAGTTCTCGCTATGTTAGTTTCCGGGAGAGCTGGTTGTTAAAAAGAGCCTGGCACCTCCCCAATCTCTGTTGCTTCCTCTCTCACCATATGATCTTTACACATACCAGCTCCATTTTGCCTTCTACTATAAGTGGAAGCGGACTGAGGCCCTCACCAGAAGCTAATGCTGGTGCCATGCTTTTTATAAAGACTACAGAATGACTAGTCAAATAAATCTATTTTCTTTATATATTACCTAGCCTCCAGTACTATTTTATAACAACACAAATGCGCTAAGACAGAAAATTGGCACTGAGGAGTGGGGTGTTGCTATACACATACCTGAAAATGTGGAAGCAGCTTTGGAACTGGCTAAGGCACAGAAGTTGGAAGAGTTTGGAGGGCTCAGAAGAAGACAGGAAGATGAAAGAAAGTTTGGAACTTTTTAGAGGGTGGTTTAGTGGTTGTAACCAAAATATTGACAAAAATATACACAGTTAAGGCCATGCTGACCAGGTCTCAGATGGAAATGAGGAAAGATCACTCTTGCTATGGTGTAATAAAGAAGTTGGCTGCATTGTATTTATGCCTCAGGGCTTTGTGCTAGGGTAAACTTAAGACTGAAGACCTCAGGTATCTGGCAAAAGAAATTTCTTAGCATCATAGCTGCTTTTAGCAGTTTACAACCAGATATGGCAGCAAAAGACTGACCTAAAGCTGGAATTAACAAGTAAAAGGGAGGCAGAGTGTAAAAATTTGGAAAATTCACAGCCTGGCCATGTGCTAGAAAAGGAAAGATCATTTTCAGTAATCCAAGGGTGTTGGGAAACACTTACTTGCTGGAGAAGTTAGCAGGGATTAAAGGGAGACAGGTGCTAATAGTCAAGACAATGGGAAAATGGCCCTGAAGGCAATTCAGAAATTTTCAAAACTATTGCTCTCATCACAGGCCCAGAGGCCGAGGAGAATGCAATGGTTTTGGGAACCCACATGGAGCACTTCTTCCCTATGCCCACCTCAGGAGGCTGCTGCTCACACCCTGGCCACTCTGGTTTAAGATGGTTCAAAGGACCTCAGGTACTGCTTGGGTTGCTGCTCCAGAGAGCACAACATTAAGCCTTGGCAGCTGCCATGTGGTGCTAAGTCTGCAGGAACCCAGAATGAAAGAGATGGGGAGGCTCAGCAGCTTCCACCTAGATTTAAGAAAATGTGTTGGAAAGCTTGGATTCCCAGGCAGAAGCCTCTGCAGGGTTGGAGCCACTACAGAAAACTTATACTAGGGCAGTGCCCAGTGGAGCTGTGAGAGCAGGGCTGCTGCCCTCCTAACCCCAGAATTGTGGAGCCATCAGCCATATGCAACCACCGACGGAAAAAGCTGTAGGCACTAGACTTCAAACCATGAGAACAGCCATGTGGGCCATGCTTAGCAAAACCATGGGGATGAGGCTGCTCAGTGCCTTGAGAGCCCACCTTTCACACCAGTGTGCCTAGGATGAGAACATGAAGTCAAGAATTATTTTGAAACATTAAGGTTTAATGCTTGCTCTGCTGATTTCAGACTTGCATGGGGCCTATTACCCCTTTCTTTTCGTCGATTTCACACTTTTGGAATAGAAATGTTTACCAAATGCTTGTACAACCATTGCAACTTGGAAGTACGTAACTTATTTTTGATTTACAGGCTTATAGCTGGAAAAAACTTGCTTTGAGTCCCAGATAAGACTTTGAATTTTGTATTTGTGAATTGATGCTGGAACAAGGTAAGACTTTTGGGGACTGCTGGAAAGGGATGATTGTATTTTCCATGTGAGAAGGACAAGAGATTTGGGGAGCCAAAGGTGGAATGCTGTAGTTTGGTTTGGTTGGCCTCTCCAAATCTCATGTTGAAATTTAATGTGTTTGGGTCATTAGGGCAGATCCCTCATAAATGGCTTGGTGCCATCCTAAATGAGTGATTTCTCACTCTATTAGTTCCTGCAAAAGCTGATTGTTAAAAAGAGCTTGGCACCTCCTCCCTTTATTTCTTGATTCCCCTCTCTTCATGTGACCTGCACACAGAGCTTCTCTTTGCCTTCTGCCATGAGTAGAAGCAGTCTGAGCTCCTCACCAGAAGTAGATGCTGGCACCATGCTTCTTGTACAATCTGCAGAACTGCGAGCCAAATAAACCCCTTTTCTTTATAAATTACCTAGCCTTGGGTATTCTTTTATAGCAGTACAAATGGACTAAAACAACTTCCATCATGGAAAGGGCAGTGCTTTGTTCTTAGTGGAATAGACATTTACTTTGGATATAGATTTTCCTTCCTTACACACAATGCTTCTGCCAAAACTATCATTCATGTATTTACAGAATGCTTTATCCTGAGTGCCCAATCTGCCAGCAGCAAAGACCAACACTAAGCCTCCAATGTGGTCCCATTCCCTGGTGATCAGCCAGCTACCTGAATGGTCCATAGTCATGGTATTCCACACAGCATGGTTTCTAATTACAGAACTCACTTTACAGAAAAAGAGTGTGGCAATGGACCCATGTCCATGGAATTCACTGGTCTTACCATATTTCACACCTGCAGCTAGTTTTATATAAAGGTAGAATGACCTTTTTAAGACCCAGTTACAGTGCCAGCTAGGCGACATTATCTTGTAGGGCTTGGACAGGGTTTTCCATAAGGATGTGAATACTCTGAATAAGTATTCAATATACATTCAATATATGATACTGTTTCTCTCATGGCCAAGATTTATGGGTCTAGGAATTAAAGGATAGAAATAGGAGTGGCACCACTCACTATTACCCCTAGTGACCTACAGCAGAATTTTTCCTTCCTATTATGCTCTGCTGGCCTAGAGGTCTTAGTTCCAGAGGTAGGAATGCTTCCACCAAGAGAGTTATTCCATTGAACTGGAAGTTAAGACTGCTACCCAGTCACTTTGGACTCCTTATGCCACTTAGTTAACAGACGAAGAAGAGAGTTACTGTGATGGCCAGGGTGATAGATGCTGACTACTAAGGAGATATTGAACTACTACTCCACAGTGGAGGTAAAGGTAAGTGCTGGAATACAGGAGACCCCTTAGGGTGTGTCTTATTGTTACCATGTTCTATGATAAAAGTCAATAAGAAACTAAAATAACCCAGTCCAGACAGGACTATGAATGGTCCAGATCCTTCAGGAACAAAGGTTTGGGTTACTTCTTGTTATGGATTGAATGCTTGTGTCCCCTCAAAATTTGTATGGCAAAAGCCTAACCCCTAATGTGATGATACTAGGGGGTGAGACCTTTGAGAAGTAATTAGGTCATAAAAGCAGAGCCCTCATGAATAAGTTGAGTGCACTTCTAAAAAGATACATGCGTGCTAGCCGTCTCTGCCTGCTCTCCACCACTTGGGTCACAGTGAGAACATAGACTGCAAACCAGGAAGAGGGCCTTCACCTGATCTTCTAGATCCTTGATCTTGAACTTCCAGCCTCCAGAATGGTTAGAGATACATTTTTTCATTGTTTAAGTCATCCAGTCTGTAGCATTCTGTGACAGCAGCCCAAACTGACTAAGACATCCCACCAGATTAAGAACTATGACCAGCTGAAGTGCTTGCTAATAGCGAAGCAAATGCAGAATTAGTAATGGAAGAAGGTAAGTTGTGAATACCAGCGACAGAGATTCTTGGCTTGATCCCATTTTTATTCAAGTTCCTGAACCTTCTCCTAGGTTCATTTGTGTGCTTCCTCGTAAAGTCCAGTTTTAGCAAAGAACCCTGCTAAGTCAGTTTAGTAAGAATCACCCCCATCCTCCTCAATATCTGATCACTCACTTTTCTTTTTTTGGTCCAAATGGGGTCTTATTCTGTAATCCAGACTGGAGTGCAGTGGCACGATCATAGTTTCTGATCACTCTTGATACCTGATGAGATTCCTCATCCTCCACTATCTCCTGGGTGATGTCTGATTACCCTGGCCTGTCTTAAGCAAGAATTCTGTTAGGTCTATTTAGCCAGAATCCCTCTTACCCTGAAGTTTTCTATTAGTAATTTTCTAACCACTGACTGCCACCCTGCTTTTTGGCTATAAATTCCCACTTGTCCATGCTGTATTCAGGGTTGAGCCCAATTTCTGTCCTCTATTGCAAAATCCCATTATAGTTGTCCCTATGTCTACTACAATGGCCTTGAATAAAATTGTTCATGTCATGCTTCACAAGTGTTATTGAAATTTTAACACCAGCTACAACTATATGATCAATTAGAGAAATGAGGGCTGAAATTGGCATGGGTATTTCCTCCTTATTTTGTTATGAACATGTGTGTGTGTTTATTTTTAAATATTTTTTCTTCAACTTTTATTTCAAACTCAGGGGTACATGTGCAGGATGTGCAGGTTTGTTACATAGGTAACATAGGTGTGCCATGGTAGTTTTCTGCAGGGATCATCCCATCACCTAGGTATTAAGCCCAGCATCCATTAGCTGGTCTTCCTGATGCTCTCCTTCTCCCCACCCCCTCAAACAGGACCCAGGGTGTGTTGTTCCCCCATGTGTCCATGTGTTCTCATCATCAGCTCCCACTTATAAGCGAGAACATGTGGTATTTGGTTTTCTGTTCCTGTGTTAGTTTGCTAAGGGTAATAGCCTCTATCTCCATCCATGTTCCCACAAAAGACATGATCTCATTCTTTTTATGGCTGCATAGTATTCCATGGTGTATATGTACCACATTTTCTTTATCCAGCCTATCATTGGTGGGCATTTGGGTTGATTTCATGTCTTTGCTATTGTGAATAGTGTGGCAGTGAACACATGTGTGAATGTATCTTTATCACAGAATGATTTATATTCCTTTGGGTATATACCCAGTAATGAAATTGCTGAGTCAAATGGTGTTTCTGTTTCTAGATCTTTGATGAATCACCATGTGTTGTGTGTCTTTATACATGTACATATAAAAATAACTTTGTTTCTCCTCTCCTATTCTCTTATCATGTAATGTAAGATCTATTTACTTTATATCATAGTATTAAATAGTGCTAATTTTATATCGTGGTATTTATACAATGGATATCAAGGAGGAGAGTTAACAGCACTGAAGGACTTTACCTTTTCTTCTGGAGGAGTTAGTACCATTTATATTGTACAAAGGATAGTTGTATCATGTGCAGCAGAGTCATGGCCTTGTTATTGTCTTTACTTTACAGTTAAGTATGGTTTAAGGAGATGTATGTGGATGTGGACTTGTGAGGGTTCATGTTATGAGTCAACTTGACTGGACCACAGAGTGCCTAGACATTGGGTCAAACATTATTCTGGGCATGTCTGTGCAGGCATTTCTAGATAAGTTTAACATTTGGACTGGTAAACTGAGTGAAGTGAGTTGCTCTTCCTTATGTGTATGGGCCGTACTCAATCTGTTGAAATCCTGAATGGAACAAAAATGCCAACCCTTTCATGAGTAAGAGGAAACTCCTCCTTTCTGACTGCTGGGAGATCCGTCTCTTCTTGCCTTTGGACTTTAACAGAAACATTGATTCTTCTGGAGTCTGGAGCCTGCTGGATTTTGGACTGAAATTTACACCATCAGCTTTTCTGAATTTCCAGCTTGCTGACTGCAGATCTTGGGATTTATCAGCCTCTGTAATCATGTGAGCCAATTCCTTATAATAAATCTCTTTCTATATACACACCTACACACAGATCCTATGAGATTTGCTAACAAATGATGTGCTCTGCCTTAGAGCTGAGTGAAGATTATTTTGAAGAAAACACAGGGAGAGATGTGGACGTGCAACTAAACAGGGCGATTTTAAAGAGAGGAGAGCTAGATTTAGGAGGTAACCACAGTGACTACAAAGGGATGAAAAGGGCACGCCCAAAAGCCATTCATGTTGTCTGTGTTCACTCTGGATTTCTATTCCTGGTTGTGTTTGGATTTGGAGTTCTCTCTCACTTTCCTTTCCTTTATCAAAATAAACTGACAATATATATTAATATAATATATAAAATACTGACAGCATTAATATAAAGTCAGTTTATTACACATAGCGAGAGAGAGAGAGACTACACACACACACATACACATACAGAGATATGTGTGTTTCATGTGCACACATCTCCAAAGTTGTGTCTGCCTTGTTCATGACACCCCTCAGGGTAAAGGTGGCAGTGCCTGTGTCTCTGTCAGCCTGAAGGGCAGCATCAAGGGGCCTACTCTTTAGAGAAGCCAATTTGCCTAATTTATCCCCCTTCAGGGGACACCTTGCCATTATCAAATTCATTACTCTCCACTCTGTGAAACATTACAGGTGCAAAAATCCGCCCAATCAAGGAAAGCCTTAGAATTTGAATTCTGGAGTTATTTGCCGGGACCAGATCTAGGGTGGTCTGTCATTTGTGGAGCCCACCACGTGCCAGGGATTTATTCATGCTTCCTCCTGCAATCCTCTCAGCAGCCACACTAGGAAGAGATCTGAGAGGGGCTTCATAGGGAAGACATGCTGCCCTATAATCCAGGCATGTCACAGACACATAATTAACATTTCCTTTTCATTTGCCTCCTTCATCCACACATATGCTGAGGTTTTCTTTGACACTTTTCTCTTCTGACTGTGCCATTTCTTTTTTATTTCATTACAAAACCACAAGCTAAAAAACAAAAATGAAGCACCAAAAATATTTCTCCTCCCTTTCCAAAAAAGCAAAGAAAACAACAGAAAAACCAAACATAACTACTACCATCAACAATAACTATTGGCTTCACAATAATGGAACCCAACAGGAGTTCAAAGCTTTGACTTCACCTGGAAAAATTTCACATTCAATTGACTTTATTAAAACAAAATTCACATCTGTTTAAAAGGTGAGGAAACTTGGACAAAGTGGGGAAAGGGTTTAGTTGAAATATTCTCATGCTGGTCCCTGTGTCAATGGAGCTGTGTGCTGTCCACTGGTCTCTTTCTCTGTGTTGGCTGGTCTTTGATTTTCACTTGAATTAAGAAAGAGATTCATTAACTCAACAAATAATCCTTCTACTATGGGCCAAGTATAGCTGTAGGCTCCATAAATTCAGCTACGAACAAGACCTATCTGGAACTACTTTTCTGGAGCTTAATTCTGTAGAGAAAGATGGACGTTAAACCCATGAATCAAGACATGATCAAGAGAACTTCAGCTGGTGACAATTGCTATGAAGAAAGTAAGACAGAGAGAAGCGGTTGGAGCTGCCCGGGGTGAGAGCTAAGTTGGAGAGAGCCAAGGAAGACCCCCTGAAGGAAAGGACATGTGAGCTGAGACCTGTGTGATGGGAGGTGCTGGGCACTCCTTCCCAGGACAGGGGGAAGCAAAGTAAAAGTCCAGAGGTTAGGAGTGAGTTTGGCTTGTTTGGTAAGACCAGAGGGAGTGAGGAAGAGTGGTAGATAATTCCTGGATTCCTATGGTTTATTCTGCAGGTCACTCCTGTGTTAGCACATGATTTAATCCTCACAGCAGCCATATTTCATACATATCATGTCAAATTTAGAGACGCACATGCTGAAATGCACATGCTGACACCCAGAGACCTGGGATGTCATAGCCAGCCAAGACCAGCAGGAGAATGGACCCCAGGCATCATCCACCAGTTGGTGAGTGTGACAGCCAGGGATCAGCTCACACAAGACCACCCTTACATCTGACAACAATTGAAATTTTGGGAGGGCACCCAAGCTACCCTCTGTTTTTGATAATTCACTAAAAGCACTCACAAAACTCATGAAAGCAGTGGTACTTGCAGTTGCAGTTTGTTACAGGGAAAAGATACAGATAAAAGTTGACCAAGGGAAGAGATATCTAGAGGAGAGTCCAGGTGGGGATACACTGCAGAGTTTCTAGTCGTCCTCCCTTTGTGGAGTGAGGGCAATGTTTCCCTCCTTGCATTCATGTGTGACCATTCACACTGAGTACTGCCAACCAGGGAAGCTCCCCTGAGCCTCAGTGTGCAGAGTCTGTAGTAGAGCTCCATCACGTAGGTGTGACTGATTAGTTGTCCACATGATTGACCTCAGTCTTCAGCCCTCCTTTAGCTGACTGATATTGTGTGACCAAAAGCCTCCACCCCAGGTCACTTTGTTAGTATCCAATGTGGACAGCCCCCATTCTAAATCACACTGTTAGCTATCCAGGGGGACTCAAGACCCCCAGGCCAAGTCACTCCATCAGGTATGACATTCCAGGAGCCTAGAGATCAGTTCCCAGTAGCCAAGGGCAAAGGTCAGGCCTCCTTTTAAACAAGGTTAAATTCTGCACTGTGCATTAAGCTATACATTTTATGCAGGACGTTGCTTATGAAACAGGAAATTTTTCTTGACTCCTTCACATGACTTACTCAGCCTGCAGCTCTCAACCCCTCGTGGGAGGAGGAGCACACAGGTGAGTGGGTGCAGGGGCTGGGATGAGTGCTTCTGGGCGCTAGCAGGAGCTGAACTCTGTGTGGCCTTGGGGCAGCAGGTAGGGAGTACCCGCAACCCCCAGAGTCCCAGAGGGCATGTGTTACAGTGTACTCTTTTAGTTTTCCTGCCTGTGGATGGCTTAAGTGTTTAAGAGCTCAGTGTGACAGCCCTCTGTGTCCTGAGCTCTTGTTTGGCATCCAGGAAGAATCAGGTGGCATGAACATATTGAAGATGGTAAATGTGGGGGATTTTATTGCCAATAAAAGTGGCTGTCAGTGGGATGAAGAGCTGGAAAGGGGATGGAGTGGGAAGGTGGTCTTCCCCTGGAGTTTGGTGGCCCCGGCTGAACTCTTCTCTGAAGTCCCGCCGTCAAGCTGTCCCTCTGAAGTCAAAATGTTTCTTTCCGACTTCTGGCTGCTTCTTCTCTTCTCTCCTTCTCTGCCATGCCTTTGCCAGTTTGGGCCTGGGGTTTTTATGGGTACAGGATGGGAGGTGGGCAGGCTAGGGTGATTTTGGAAAAGGCAACATTCCAGTGGGAAAATGAGGATGTAAAGTTCTCACTTTGGGCTCTGGCTTTAGGTCTGAGGGTGGGGCTTCACTAGGAACCCTGCCTTTTTCTGCCTAGAATTT
The DNA here is from genome assembly GCF_028858775.2 of Pan troglodytes. NCBI lineage: Eukaryota > Metazoa > Chordata > Mammalia > Primates > Hominidae > Pan > Pan troglodytes. The sequence continues at coordinate 27,186,481 of NC_072411.2, read as the reverse complement.
TTCTGCCTCTTGTCCCTATCACTTATGAGACGCACAGGTTTCTGGCATGCCCACTGCTCCTCTCTTTGTCTTGTAGGTCCTTTTATATGTCAGTGGATGTGGGGCATCTTTGATTAATGGGGTGGTGTTTCCCTGCATTTGCAGGAACACCTGCACCTTCTACCCACTGCAGGTGAGAAAATTCGTCTCCTACCAGGCTTTCAGGGTCTAGAGCTGACACTGATGGGAGGTTATCTGGGAGTCAGTCTGGGGCATAATGGAAAGCATCCTTGCCAGGCCACCCACTCACAGCACCTGTTCAGAAAGGGCAGAGTGGAGGGAAGGCAGCACACTGGCACTCTTGGACTATCACCATGGCAACAGCTCCAGTCCAGCATCCTGCATCCTTCAAGGACATCCCTTCCTGAGCCTTAGCCCTTCTCCTCACCAGAACGTTGTCAGCTTTGTTTGAGGGCAGCTTCATTGCTTGTGAGTCCCCACTGGGCCATGACAATTCAGGTAGCTGCCCTTTTCCCACTGTGATGGCAGCTGGCACTTGGCAAAGGGAGCACGGGAGCAGAATTGCCTGCAGACCCCTCACATGGGTCGTGCTTCCTTCTACAGCCCTGCAGGGCCCCCACCCTCTTACCTGGCTTCAATCTAAGCTGATATACCTGAAATGTCCCTTCCTTCTCATGCTTGTTCTGCCTTCCCAGATCTACCTGAGTCTGACACAATCTCAAATATCCCTCCATAAAGAGACAGTGTGAGGGCAATCAGAATGTGGGGCGATGTGGCAATCATTCAAAATCCAAGTTGGCTTGTTCTTAGACCAAATCACTTGGGCAAATTACTTCAAATCTCTGAGCCTCTTTTCTCTTTTATAAAGCTTCACAGGTTTCTTATAAATGAGGTCATATACACAAGTGATTAAGATATTAACTGATATATTATTAGCTAATGTTATTGTCATGGTGGCTCTTGTGAGGGTTAAATGAAGGAATCCATTGTCATTGGTACATAATGGTTGCCCATTGCATGCTATTTCTTTTATCTTCAAGGTGTCATTGTCCTCTTTTCCTAGCTCATCATGAATAGCATTTGGTTGCCTGATTATGCATGCACACACATGCACACACACAATCTCTTCACTCTCTCATCTTCAGCCACTGCAACCTTCTTGCTCTTCCTTAAATGCATCAAACACACCCCATCTTCAGACACCTGCTCTTGCATTTTCTTTTCTTGCAGTGCTCTTTCCCAAGACAGCTGATGGCTCAACTCTACATCTGGGTCTGTGCTCTGACATCAGCTTTTCCAAGTCCTTCTCTGATCTCCACATCTAGGAAAGCAGCTTGAGGCACTCTCTCCTCCTTCTGCTTTGCTTTTCCGCAGAGCATTTATCTGTGTTTTATCAGATTATATATATCTGGGTGCTAATTTTCTATCTCCTTTGTTAGAATTCAGTTTCCACTAGCACAGGTTCTTTGCTCAGTACTTTATCCTCTGTTCCTAGAATAGTGCTAGTTACATAGTAGATACTTATTTAATATTTCTTGAATGAGCGAAAGAATACTCTCTTGATTATATTCTAGTGGTTTTATTTTATTTTATTAGTTTTTAGAGACAGGGTCTCACTTTGTCACCCAGGCTGGAGTGCAGAGGTACAATCATAGCTCATTGCAGCCTTGAACTCCCAGGTTCAAGCGATCCTCTCACCTCAGCTTCTCGAGTAGTTGAGACTACAGGTGCTAGCCCCCATGCTCAGATAATTTATTTTTTATTTTTTGTAGTGGCAGGGTCTCACTGTGTTGTCCAGGCTTGTCTTAAGCTCCTAGCCTGAAGGAATTCTCCAGCCTCGGCCTTCCAAAGTGCTGGGATTACAGGTTTGAGCCACTGTGCCCAGCATTTCTGAGGTTTTCTTTGTTTACATATAGTCTTAGAGAACAGGGTCCAGAACTTACCTGTTTTCTGTCTCCACTTCAGTATATCTCAAAAGCATTTGTTTATGTCCCATATTCAGTGAAGACATCTAGAATCCAACTGTATCCACCAATCAATCTCTTTTAATGAACACTCATTTACTGATGTGTATTTTGTACATGGACCTGTTTGACTTTTAGAAATTGAAAGATGATTATAATGTTATCCTGCCTTCAAATAGCTTACAGTCCTATAAAAGAACTCACAGTCTAGTAAGCTGAAATTACAGCCCAGTTGAAGAAATACATTTTCCATTGTGACTCAGTACAACACACACACACACACACACACATAGACACAAACATATTCACACACATGCAATGGAAATAATTTTTTAGGGATACTATGTATTTTATTTATTTTATTTCAGCTTTCAAAAATTCTGTTACTTACTAAATTGATTTTATGACTCATCAATGAGTTATGACTCCCAGTTTTAAAAACATGACTATAATAAAACTTATTTACTTTCCTTGATTGCTTAGAGAATTATGTAATTATTATTTCACAGACTTTTCATGCCTGTCTTCTTCACTACAATAAAGGTGATGCTGGTTATAGTAATCTTACTTTATGCCAAACACTGTTTTAAGCACATTTCATGGATTATCTCATTAAATATCCATAAAAAGACTTTGAGGGTAGGCCTATTTCTAGCACCTTTAAACAGATATGGAAAACAAGCTCAGAGAGATTACAAAGCTGTTTGAAGTCTCACAGCAAGTAAGAGGCAGGAAGGACAAGAGCTGTGTTCTTAAACACTACACCATATTGATTCCCTAGAGCCATTGGATTCAGGCAGGAACCATATCTGTTTTCACTCATTATTGTATCCCCAAGTTGAGAACCTCTGGCTCCCCTCCTGGGTTCCTTCTCCCTTGTAATGATGCTATTCCTCCATCTCATTGTGTGGTATAATAAAGAATATATCTGCTCTTTATCTCCAGTTCTTGTCGTAGAGCTTCAAAAACCCTTGGAATTTCCTGAGTGACGGGCACATGTGAGCTGACTCTTGATGGGTCCCTAGATAACTTCTGGATGAGAGTTAGTCATCACAAAGACCAGCCATGTGATTAGAGCACTGAAACTTTCAGCCATCTGACCTTAGAGAGGGGACAGGGCTGGAAGTTGAGTTCCATCACATGGCCAGTGATTTAATAAATCATTCCCATGTGATGAAACCCTAGTAAAAACTTCTGGACACAGAGGCTCAGTGGATCTTCCTGGTTGGTGAATGGATTCATGTGCTGAGACAGTGACACACTCTGATTCCATGAGGTGAGGGCACGAAGGATCCATTCCCTACCCCCAGATCTTGCCCTTTGCGTCTCCTCATTTGGCTATTCTGGATCTAGGTCCATTAAGATAAAATTAGAATTATAAGTATTGCACTTTCAGGAAGTTCTAGGAGTCAGTGTAATAAATTATCAAAACTGAGAGGGTTATGGAAACCCTTAGATTTACAGTCAGTCAGTCAGAAGTGTGGGTGGTCCTAAGACTTGCAGCTGACATCTGACTGAGGTCTGTCTCGTCAAGGGCCAAACCCAGTGTGGGATCTGACACTAATCCTGGGTGGTCAGCATCAGAGGTGAATTGTGGTCTGTTTAGTTTGGTGGAAACATCGTATTTTGGAATTTGTAGCTGGTGGGGAAAAGGTAGGGATGGTTTGGGACATCCACACTTGCCACTGTTGTCTGAAGTGAGGATAGTCACCTGAGAGACTTTGTTTTTAATGTGTGGGGTCTGCACTAACTCTGGGTAGTTGGTGTCAAAGCTGAATTGGATTGTGGGACACCCACATGGTATCAGAGACTTGTCAGAACAATTCTGGAATCCACCCGTAGGAATCTTTGTGCTTCACTGCCTTCTCAGCGTCAGCACTTACTCCTACCTGATAAGCTTGTTTGAAAAGAAGAACTAATGATTAATGAGACTTAAATTGTGAAAACTACAAGTACCACAAAAAATTTGTCCTTTAAAATTCATGTTTTCAGGCTGGGCGTGGTGGCTCACACCTGTAATCCCAGCACTTTGGGAGGCCGAGGCAGGCGGATCACAAGGTCAGGAGTTTGAGACCAGCCTGGCCAATATGGTGAAACCCTGTCTCCACTAGAAATACAAAAAATTAGCCAGGAGTGGTAACGGGAGCCTGTAGTCCCAGCTATTCAGGAGGCCGAGGCAGGGGTATCGCTTGAACCTGGGAAGCAGAGGTCACAGTGAGCCGAGATCACTCCATCTCACTCTAGCCTGGGCGACAGAGAGAGACTCTGTCTCAAAAAAAAAAAAAAAATGTTTTCATGTGTAGCATGGCATGTCAAACACCAGTCTGTCAACAAATCATTATTTGGGAAAGGAAGGTCTTGCCAGGTGCTGAGGAATGAAAACAATTGAGCCAGTGCTCTGAATTTTCCATTTAGGAGCACTGTAAACTGGGCTACAGTTTTAACCTGTCTGGGCTTGAGTTTCCTCCCTAAATACATGAAGCGTGGAAAAAATTAAAATAAACTTCCTAATATAGTTTTAAGAAATGTGTCCAGGTTAGCATATCCATCCACCCCCTTCTAAGAACTTTTGGTTCCAGTCAATATATGGGTCAGGTGTTCTAATCACAAAGGTACACCAGAGTATTGAATTAACATTAATTCAGGCAGGGCCTAATGATCCCAGAAACTCCCCTTTCCTGCAAGAGGCTTCTTTGGTTCGAGATAGACTAGAGGAGTCTCACCATATAGGTTTCTTAGGGGCTTCTGTGCTTATATACAGGCTTAGGGAATAGGGCCCAGAAAGGAACTGCTTGCTCACAACACAATGCTCACAGGCATCAAACCCTCATTTGTTTTTCTAGGGAATTAGAACTACTTTCCATTCCTGTACACTGCAATCAGTTTTTACTTCTCTTCCTAAATCACTGCCACTCCCTGCCTCCTTGCACTGCCAAAACATCCATTCTGTGCTCTCTGGACTCCTTTGCTCTCCACCTAAACCCTAAAGTCTTTTCCCATGGCACATCATACAATGCATGCCCATGAAATTTCTGCTTATTTTTATTCCCATATAGACACCAGAAGTGTGATATCTATTTTGCAGAGGTGTTAAGGATGGAATAAGAAAACATATATGAAGTGCAGCTTATTGCTGGAATTTGATAAAGATGAACTTGTGTTCCTCCTTCAACCACACAGAAGCAGCGACATATGTCCCTCTGGCACAGTGGAGGTTTATAGTTGTTAGACTTTACTGAGTCTAACAGCTGCAAACCTCTCCTTCCCAGGCTACATTCTGTGTTCTCATCACCCAGTTATATCTCAGGAAGTCCACTGGTTCCTTTACCCTCTGAGTGTGACATGGACCACCAGCAGGGACCAAAGAGGGTCACGGCAGTGGAAAAAGCCAGGGTATAGATGAGCAGAGAACCAAGAAGACCAGGCATGTCATCCTTAGAGTCCAGCACAGAGCAGAGCCTGCCAAAGGATACAGCTGGATAAGCCAGAGAGAGACCTGGCATTTCCTCATCCATCCTCAGGGGTGACTCAGACTGACTCCTGACAGCCCTCTTAGCCTCCAGCAGAAGGAGGGGAGCAAGCGTGAGAAAGCCAGCCATCTCCCCTCCTCCCCATTCTGCCTTCCTGGAGCCAGATGCCTGGCTTAAGAGGGGAAGGGAAAAGTTGTCATCCAAGGTAAAAGAGAGGTTCAAACAATGCTAACTTTCAAAAACTGGAAGTGACCGAAATGTGTAAAATTCACATAGCATGTCATTAAAGATGAGATGAAAGTTGGACAGCATGGTGAAAGCAGTGATTACAGAAAAAGTGAATAAAATGATTCCATGTTTGGAATCCACTGGCTATAGATCACTTAATAAGTCGATGACAGAGGCTTGAACAAGATTCAGTGAAATCTGAAAGACTTGTCTGAGTGGCTGATTTTGGGGTCCAGAGCCAGACAGAGATGATTCTGGGAGTGGGAGGAGTCAGGAACAACTGCCAGAGGCATCGGTTGTGTCACCCCAGCAGGTGGCTGCAACACAAGGCATCTGCCCATCAGCCAGTATCCAGCAGGGGAGCTCATGGTGCAGGCCAGAAGCAGGGCGGGCAACCTCATCCTGGTGGGTCTTTTGAAGGCTTGGGCACATGAGTACAGATGACATGGAAAAGCAGCACGAGGCAGGTCATGCTGCACTTGGGGGTTGGGATGGGACCAGAACACTGGCTCTGTCCCCCTCGCGGTCAGAACACACAGGTGACAGGTACCTCCATGGCTATGTATCCTTCTAAATGCAGGCAGGGCATTTTCTCATGTCCACAGTGACCTCGGATACATCAGGATCAGTGAGTTCATTATGTTTCCTCTTATTCCCAATTACTGTAAATGAATTTCTGCAGAATCACCGAGAACTGTGAAGATTTACAACAGATTAACTTTCATTTAGTTTAACGAAATTGTCTCAATGCATAAATCCAGGCCTGCTTCAGACTCATAAATTTTTATAGCTCCTGCTTAGTAGACAATCCTTTTTTTCCCTTTTCTTTCCTTCCCCCGCCCCTCTCGCTTCCTCTCAGACTCTGCTCTGCCTTCACAGTCCGCCTGGGCTGGGAACCCCTGTCAGACTCTTCCAAGCCAGGAGATGAAAGCTTCCAGAGAGCGATGTAAAATATATTTATGGCCTCTCTCTGCAAATACTCCTGTTTCTTCATAAATGAGTATAAATGAAGCGTGACAAGCAATTTGCTGCATGGAGGCTGATATTAATGACTTGACATATTCATACCTGCTTATACGATCACATTTTTTCTTTTTCTTGGCCAGTGACACATTCTGGTCCAAAGGAACTTACATTAAGAATAGTCCCTTTTCCCATATTAAGAGGAAAACGTTTCCTAAACCTGTATTATTCACATGGGTACTTAAGGGCTCTTTGCAGTTAGCAGGAGCCTTCCTGTGGGAAGTAGGGTGGTACAGGGTGAAGATGGATCGTCCATTAATTCATTTAACAAAATTTCGTGGCTTCATTATCTCTGTTACAAGAAGGGATAGGCGATGGAACAGGATGGCCCACACAGACCTCATGGTCTAGTGGGGTGCTCTGGGACAGCCAGGTCCAGGGTCAAGCCTGAAATGGGCCTGCTCGGTTTCCTGCCGAATGCTGCCTTACTATAAGATTGCTGTGGAAAGCTTCCCAAACACCTCTGGGAGGGATGGCAGCTAGAAGGACCACACACTGGGACAAGGCAGAGAAATAATTTGGGAAATTAGAATATTAATGCTGTCTTCCGTGAGTCATTTTCCCCAGCAGGGTCATGTCCAAAACAGATGAACCCATTTAAAAAAAAAGTTGTCAGGTTATTATTTTAGGAGGCAAAGTCCAAGATGTAAAACATAAGACAAAGAGGATTTGTCTTATTCATGCCACATGTCCATCTCTACCAAAAACAGGGAAGCTCTAAGCTGAGGAGAAGGGTGGTGAGGAAAGAGAGGGAGAGATGGAGGACCCCGTCCTCAACAGTGAATCAGGGAACACCTTGGAAGAACTCACTTTAAATCCAATGAGCCGACAGGCACTCGGCTTTACCCACCACTAGACTCAAGGAGGCGTCAGCCTGGCAGCTGGGCCCTGCACCAGAGCAGGGCGAGAGTAAGGGGTGCAGGATGCTGTGGCAGGGAAGCGATACAGGTCAAGTTCCACCAAGGCTTTCCTCTTTTCCCCCTTAAGGCTAATGTTAAGCTTTAGAAGGCAAATAATGAGAACCAAATAATGCAGCGATCAAGTGCAGAGATGACTGATACATTTGTAAGGGGAGGTAGGGGCCAGTGAGGATGCTGCTGATACCACCCAACATAGGCTGGGTGGGGGTTGGTGGTGGGCGTGGCTATGGGAGGTGATTCCTCATGAAGACCAGCAGAGCCCTGTGGCTGAGGAAAGAGGAAGGGAAGGAAGAGTCAAGTGTGACCACAGGATTGCACCTGGATATCTCAGTGACGCAAACTTCTATTGGATTCCAAATCCCTTGCTCACGGTAATCTTGGGATGCAGTGCCTCTTCCACACATTATCAGCTGTTTGACCTGAAATACAGATGACAAGAAGATTAAAGGTTCATAACAATGTGGAGACTTTACTTTCTACAACTTCGTGATGAAAACGGACCTAGCAGAAACCTAACAAAAACCAGATTGTTAACTTGGCCCCTGAGGCACTGAGGATTTCATGGGAATTTGAAAAAAGAATTCCATGAATTATTTCTTCCTCTAGAAAGACACTCCCATCCCCCACATTGCCCCAGCCAAGATATTCTGTAACACTCTAGGCAAGGGTAGAGAATATAACAAAACTTCTTCTGAGACAGTCAAAAATAAAATTAATTACTATTCTCAGGATGCAAAAGCACAATGAAAATTTCTCTTACAGGTCCAGGCGTCTGCTTCCCTAGCAATTTGCAGGAAGTTGATGCATCTCAGTGCAAACCAAAAAGCATCTGTGACAGGTCTTAATGAATTTAGAAGTTTATTTTGTCAAGGTTAAGGACATGCCTGTAAGAAAGAAACACAGAAATCACGGAAACGGCCTGCAGTCTGTCTTTCTCCAAAGATTATTTTGAGGGCCTCAATATTTGAAGGAGAAAAGCAGGCTGGAGGGAAAAGAAAGAAGATGTGGTCACATTACTGAATTCACATTTTGCTAGAGAAAAGGAGCACGTAGGGAAATCATCAATTATGTATTCATTTTGTGCTCAATAAATTGGCACTTTACATTAGATAAAGTGAACATAGAACCTGTGGAGATATCTGGCCTTTAATCTGTTGCTATTTGCTTCGGAGCAAACAGAAAGGCAGTTTCTTACATGACTCAGCTTTCAGCTTAATTTTTTCCTTTTTTGCATAGTGAGTTGGGGTCCCAAGATTTTATTTTCCTCTCACGAAAGCAAACATTTATCAATGCCCCTCCTGCCCAGGAGCAGTGCCTGGTGCTGGGTCATTTGATTCCACCACAGGTGAGCCTCAGATGGGGAGAACAGCCTTTCCCACTTCAGCAGGGCACAGGCCTGGACAGCACAGTTCCCTGGAGGAGGCTGATTTTGCATGAAGTCTTGATTGAAATGGCTATAAGAGAATGAGGAAAAGAATATAGGGCTTTTCTGGAAGAATATGTGGTATGAGAAAAAGAGGGGAACCAGAGCTTCTGATTTCTGGTTGGGTTATATATACAACTTCAACTCAGAAAAATAGTCTAGGTATATTCTCTCCACCAGCAAGAATTCTCAGTGATCAGCCTTTGCAGTGAACTGTAATCTGTAGCCTTTCTAGCCAATCCCAATTGCTGGAGACAGCATACGCTCTCGCATGCCTTCTCTTGTAATATGAGCTTTGTAGATTTTCCTTCTTGTTATTACCTAGATTTAAGAGTTTTATTCATTAAAAAATATATAGTCCTGCCTTGCAATTATTTGTCGATGCTTTATTTCCACACTAGATTATAAATTGATAGAGGACAAGGACCATGACTTACCATCTTTGCTCCCCCTAGTAGCACCTGAGAGCATTATATAGAGCACAACATCTAATAGCACTGTCCAGAATGCAAGATGTGAAGCAGGAAGACCTGGGACTGCCTATGCGTTTATTCCCTTCTGGCTGTGTAACCTCATGAGGTTGACCAAACCTTTCTGAATCTTGGTTTCCTTATCCAATAAGTGAGTATACAAAATAGTTGCAACAGAACATTACTGTTAAGATTCAACGGCATAGCAAGAAGTGAGTAAATTACTATGGGGAGCTTAACAATGGATCAAAGATAGAAAGCCACGTTAAATCTAAAGTTGTGATTTCCTAGTAGTATCATTTAGTATTTGAAGTATCATTAGGAATGATGTGAAACACTTTGAGGGAGCTGAAACAGACAGGAAATAGGGACTGGATAAGCACACAGGCTGATGTCCTATTTTGAGGCTGCCACTTTCTACTTGTAAGTTAATCAGAATTGTGGTCTCTCCACTGGTGTACCACAATATTATATACTCAATAGATGGTGACCTGAGAAACATCCCCATTAAAGACGAGGTCACATAGGTTTATTGTCTACACTGCTTCCATATGCTTGCTCTGTTTCCACTTCCTGTTGCAACTTGTCTGTGGAGCTCTAGGCTTTTTTTTTTTTTTTTTTTTTTTTTTTGTGGCATGGTCTCTCTCTGTCACCCAGGCTGGAGTTTAGTGATGCAATCTCGGCTCACTGCAACCTCTGCCTCCCAGGTTGAAGTGATTCTCATGCCTCAGCCTCACAAGCAGCTGAGATTACAGGTGCCCGCCATGACACCCGGCTAATTTTTGTAATTTTAGTGGAGAAGGGGTTTCACCATGTTAGTCAGGCTGGTCTTGAACTCCTGACTTCAAGTGATCCACCGGCCTCGGCCTCTGGAAGTGTAGACTTACTTTTTATTTGAATCCTGTTAACATTAATATTAATAACACAAATATGATAAATGTGATACTGTATATCATATTAGAATGTGAGCTCCTTGAAGGTAGCAGTTTTTGCCTGACTGGCTTACCTCTGTGTCTTTAGAACCTAGGACAATATCTGGTTTATATTATGCATTTAATAAATACTGATTATATGAATGAGTAAACAAATGAATGAGGCCTCTAAGGTGTTCAGCCAATCCTAGCAGTTCCTTTGGGTGCTAAAGCACCTTGGATCAGGTGTTGTTAGGGGCTGGAAAATGAATAAAGCTTGGCTGTCCAGTGTGATGGCCTCTTGCAGTTGAGTTAATTCAATACCCGAGGCATCTTCTGGAGATTATGTCAAAACAGCTAGTTTCCCAGGCAGACAGGCAGGGCTCATAAATCTGCTCAGTGCATTCTCTCTTTCTTTAACAACAAAAAAAATTCATTTGGAGGTAAAATGTCCTGAAGGGGCCTTCAATAATATGTGTCATCGAAATAGAGAGGGCCAAACAGTCACCTCAGTACTGGGAGCCATATTTCACCGCTAGTTAGTGTCAAATCTTGTTTCATTTGTCAACAAAGCACTGGGAGAAAAATACTACTAGGCAGCCACTGTGGAGCAGGCTCTTCCTAACCAGGGGAATATGTGTTTACACAAGGAAGACTCTGTTTTGGCAATGGGTGTGTCCTTCACTTCCCGTCAGTCAGTGGGAATTCAATAGGTCATGTGCACGGACCCTGCCTCAGATAACAGGCCACTGACAACTAATCAGTGTGCTCTTTCTAGGGACAGTGAGCAGTTACTCTTCAATTACTCTTCAACAAGGCCACAGCGAGCACAGAAAACATGTGCTTCAAAGGGGTTTTACACAGACTTCCTTGTCTCACACAGAACTGAAAAACGAAATAAAACAACAGTGAACTACACTGGGATATTTATTGACCTTAATTTACAAAGGGTTTAATTAAGGTCAGAGAGGATAAAGACAGTACTTATGTAACCAAAAAGCAGGTTAGTTGCTCACTGCATGCAGAGTCCAGTTAACAAGAGCAAGGCTATTTACAAAGCAAGTGAATTTATTCCAGAGCTAGCCTGGGGAAGAAGCAGTACGGCTTCACTTTTGGAGTAGAAAGTGGTCACTTTTATAAGGTAGAGGAGGAAATGAGCAAGGGCAGGATCCTCCCTGCTGTCTGGGTGCCTCATTTATCAGGCAGTTGAGTTGGCATCTTCCTGGGCAGAAGTAAATTGTAAAAGTGGCCAAATGGGCATACTTTTGACATGCTCTGTTGAGGTGACCCCCCTGGAGGTGAGGGTTCATGGTGGCAGGCTTTGGTTTGCAAATCAACTGTCAATTCTGGAGGAGAGATGCCTCTTTGAGCACATGGATGAACTTGCCCTGTAAGGAATGTCTGATGAGTAGGAGGTGAAAAGTTGTATTTACATTTCTAAATGGCTAAGTAGGAAACAGAGAACAGGGGGAAAAGGGAGAGGGGAAGAAAAGAGAAAATATTCATAAAAATAGTTAAACTCTCTCTTAGAAAAATGCAGGTACTTGGTTACACTTGATAAATATTTGCTTTTAAAGAAATGAATAGAGGGCGTGCGTTTTATTTTTATTGTGAGGTAGGGCAAATGGGTCTATCTTTTTTCTTCATTAAAATGTTGCATACCATTTACTTCGTAAGAATTTGTTTTACTTTGTAAGACAAACATGTTTTACTTTGTAAGAATTTTAGGAGTAGATTGTCAAATGTCGTGGAAAAATCTTGTTCAGTTTCTGATGAATCTTGGATTTAATTTACAAATTAATTTGGGTGGTATCATTTTTGAAATCCTTTCATGTTTATTCCAGTATTTTCCAGGTTTTTAAAAACCTTTGATCCATATAGAAATAATTTTGATGTGAAGACTGGAGTAGGAATCCATTTTCCATTACTTTCCAGAGGATTAGCCATTTGTCCAAACACCACGTATTGATTAATCCATCTTTTTCTAATTGCTTTGTCCTAACATTATATCTTATACTACATTTAACTTATTTTTGGACTCTCTTTTTCATTTCATTGATGTCTGTCCTCCATTCATGTGCAAATATTAAGTTCAGAATTGCTATACCTTATAATACTTCAAAAAGTCTTCAGAATTATTCTGGATATACTTTAATGTTTACCTTTTTATTACTGTTAAATCAGCTTGTCTGTCCCTATTACCTACCCTTCCTTTCCAAAATATCAATATCTCATAAATTTAAATTTATAGATTTATAGTTTTGACACCTTATAGGTTTATAGACTCTTGATAGCTTTATAATATTGACTTTTTCACCCCAAAATACAGTGTATCTTTCCATTCATTATGACTTTTTTATCATTCTTTAGCAATTAAAAATTTTTTCATAGAGTGCTAACACATTCTTGTTAACGATTATATTTTTATTCGTTGTTGCAATTATAATTACAATCTTTTTCTCATTATGTTTTCTAAGTGGTTGATCTTTTTATAGTGGGAAGCTATTGAATTTTATATGTTGATTTTATAATCAACCACTTTACTGGGTTCTCTTTTAGTTCTTAATTGTGTTCAGCTGACTTGGGCTTTCTAGATATGTTCTATTGTCTTTGGCAAATGACAATAATTTTAAATCCTTTCAAATTTTATGCCTCATATTTCTTTTCCTTGTCTTCTTGTACTGGCTAGGGCCTCCAGAATAATGATAAAAGTAGTGAGGAGAAGAGCTAACTTTATTTACTCTTGATTTTATTAAGGATCCTTTCAGTGTTTTGCTATCAAGCATAATGCTGGCTTTTGGCTTAATCTTTGGCTACTTTATTAAGAATTTTACTTTTTTTAAAGTCAAGAATGGGTATTGAATTTTATTAAATATTGGCTGTCCAGTAGCTACAGTGATATCCGCTCCTTTTCTGCTAATGATGAAGATCATCGTGTAAGGCATTTGCTGGCCACCTATTTCAATATTAATGTCCTTCAAGACTGCTTGTTAATATATCATTTAGGACATTTACAATGACAATTGTTAGTATATTTCATTATGTCTCATGTCATTGTGCTGTGTTTGTCATAATTTGATATCCAGAGTAGGATGGTTTTATAAATATAATTTGGGAACTTTTGGTCTTTATGTTCTGGAAATGTTTTGAAAGCACTTGCGCAATCTGTTAACTGAAAGATGGATGGAATCCATTTGGAACCTGGTATCATTTATCATGTTCTTATGCGCATTATATTTTCTCTAAATTTAGGATTAAATCTAGAGACTTTGTATCAAATTGATGTCTGATTTAGTTTTGTAAGAGTATTTCTTAATAGTTGTAGGGGACTTTCATCAGGAATGTCTGATTTTTCTTTTTCAATTATATTAGAAGCCATTGATAATCATTGTCTAGATCCAGTAATTCATTGGGAATTGCTAATGTCAGATATCCCTTTGTTAAAAGAAAAACTTCAGCTGAATTAAATTTAAAGGAGTTTAATTGAGCAACGAACAATTTGTGAATCAGGCAGCCCCTGGAAGCACAGCAGATTCAGAGAGACTCCAGGGGTGCCTTGTGGTCAGAACAAATTTATAGACAAAAAAAGTAAAGTGATGTACAGAAATCGGAAGTGAGCTACAGAAACAGCTGGATTGGTGACACGTTGACGGTTGCCTTATTTGAACACAGTTTGAACACTCAACAGTGTATGAGTGGTTGAAGTACAGCTGCGAGGATTAGCCAAGACTCAGTGATTTTTACCAGCGCATACTCCTAAGCTAGGTTTTCAATGTTGTCTACTTATTAAGTTAGGTTACAGTCAGTCCACAAGAACTCAAATATAGAATTATGGAGTCCTTCTCAGGCCATATTTAGTTCTCTTTAACACCTTTCTATAATTTCTTTCTTGTTTATTTGATGGAAGACATTTATTAGAAGAAACTTTCTCTTATCAATATTTAATTATTGTGTGGCATAGTTCGTATAGGAGAGGCAGGATAAATGCTTAATTATTGCTTTCTTTTTTCAAAATAATGAGTTGTTTTCTCAGCATCCTTCAAAGAACAGCAACGAGAAGTAGTTCGATTTGCTTTGTTGTTATTCCTTTTGTATCTTTATGAACTCCTGGATTTAGACTTGTTCGATGTGCCACAACCCATTGCAGTTATTAACCTCATTAATGCTCACATTTTCTAATCTGGACAGGAGTACCTTGTTAAACTCTGGCCATGAGTGCTTTTTGCGGGGAGATGTCAGAGCCTTGCCATTGGAAAGTGGTCAACTCATAGGTTGGTAAGAAGAATCTACTGACAATAGTAGAGGTTTGAAAAATAAAGTTATATTAAAGAATGTTGCAGCAGAGTGCAGAGTGCTGCCTAAGAAGGAAAGGACTGAGTGTTCTGCTGTGGATTTTTCCTTTGGGATATTTATAGACCTTAAAGTGGGAGCTTAAGGGCAATTTGAACCATATTAGCCACATAGATCATAATAAATGATTACATTAGTAGACATTTTGGTGCCTTAATGTCAGCAAGGGTTGCACAATGAGTTACAATATACATGCATTCATTCCGGAGATGTACAGAAAAGCTAATTACTTACACCTTTTTGGGAAAGGTGCCTGGAACCAGGTGCCAGCTTTAGATAATAGAATAGGGAAGTGTAATTACTTCTGAATTCCTCAGATAAGGAGTGTTGCCTCTGGATGGCCTGCATGATGGCCACCAGGTGATCTTTGCTTTCCTCACTTAGAACATGAACCTTGCGGTATTTGATATTTTTCTTGCTTTCTAATGGTAAAAAAAAAAAAAGTTATAGCCCCATTTTGTACCGTTTTTACTTGCCCCAGATTTAGAATATGGAATAATTTTTCCAAGGAACCCTGGTTTATCTTAGTTGGAAATAATATTTAGAGAAAGTATTCTGAGCATGCGGGGTGTTCACTGCTTCTGGTTAATTGTTGCTTTTAGGCTTTTTTGGTGGATAAAGAAATTTTCCAAAACTCACTTTGTGAGTTCATACTGATACTTCAGATTCCACTAATTAAACGTCATAATGATTTTTCTTTATTTTGTATCACACAAACACACAATTTCCTAATGATAATGTTAATACTATTAGCAAAGAGGTTTAAGTGTGTGTATGTGGTAATTACTTCTCTCCTTAGGGTATATCCCCACTGAGTATGTACATTCAAAAATCACTGTTTTAAAGTCAGCCAGAATAGTGTCTTCCTGCATCATTATGCTACCAAATAAATACTCAATTAGCATCATTTGCTTAATTTATTTTTTATTTGTAAGGATGGCTTTTAAATTTAATTTTGTGTTATAATTTTCATCTCCCTAATGATTAATGATGTAGAACATATTTTCCTATGCTTCTTGGCTGTTTAAATTATCTTCTTTGGAAAAACAGCAATTGAAATAATTTGTCTGTATTTTAATTCAGTTTTTGTCTTATTATTGAATTATAAGAGTTCTTTAAAGATTTTGATAGCAGTCGCTTTGTATACATATATGTATGTGATTTATATGTATTTCCTCCCATTCTGTGGATTGTATTTTCACTTTCTTGATTGTGTCCTATGAATAATAAAAGTTTGTAGTTTTGATGAAATCCAATTTATCTATTATTTCTTTTATTGCTTATGCTTTTGGTGTCACATCAAAGAAACCATTGACTAATCTAACATCATGATAATCCTGTGGGTTTTTAAAATTTTAACTCTTACATTCACATTTATGATTCATTTAAAGTTAATTATTTGTGAGGAATTGTTTGTAAATTAATTATGATATAAGTAAGGAATCCACCTTTATTCTTTTGCATGTGGGTATCCAGTTGTCCTACCACCATACATTAAAAAGACAACATTTTCAAACCAAATTGTCTTGGTATCTGTGTAAAATGTCAATTGGCCATAAATGGGGAGGGTTTATTTCTATACTCTCAATTCTAGTTCATTGATCTCTCTGTATGTCTTTATGCCAGTACCACACTGTCTTGATTCCCATAGCTTTGTAGTAATTTTAAAAATGGGCAACGTGGGAGTCCATTTGTTATTCCTTTTCAGGATTGTTTTGGTTATTTTTGGTTCCTTGTATTTGCATATGTATTTTAGGATCAGCTTGCCAATTTCTGATAAATGACTAGTTAGAATTTTAATAGGGATTGCATTGAATCTGTAGATGAAATGGGGATATACTAGCATTTTAACAATATTATTAATTTTTTGATTTACAAACATAAAATAACAAGTAGAGACTGAAGTAGTATTTATTTCAATCTTTTACATTTCTATTTATTTTGATCTTTGAAATTTCTTTCAACAGTGTTGGTGATATTCAGTATACAAGGTTTGAACTTATTTTAAAAAATTATTCCTAGATATTTTACTCTTTGAATACCATTACAAATACAAGTTTTATTAATTTCATTTTTGAATTGTTCATTGCTAGTATATAGAAGTGCAACTGATTTTTGTATATTGATCTCATAACCTCAACCTTGCTCTTATTAGTTCCAGTAGTTTTTTAGTAGATGTGTTAGGATTTTCTATATAAAGGATCCTGGCATCTTTAAAGAAAAATAGCTTTACTTCTTCCTTTTCTCACAGAATTTTAAAAATTATTTTCTTGTGTAATCACCTTGGCTAGTCCTACCACCATACATTGGTATCCAGTTGAATACTGGATGCTTCAGCGCAATGTTGAATAGAAAGGGCAAAGGTGGTTGCATTTTTCCTGATCTGAGTGGGAAATTATTCAATCTTTCTCCACCTAATGTGATGTTATATGTGGATTTTGATCAGATACCCTTTATCAGGATGAGGAAGCTCCCTTTTATTCATGATTTTTTATATGTTTTTTATCATTAAAGTATTTTGGATTTTAAAAAATGTCTTTCGCATCGGTTGAGAAGATTATATTGTTTTTGTCCTTTATTCTATTAATATGGTGTATTATATTGATTCATTTTTGGGTGTTAATCCAATGTTGAATTGCTGCAATAAATTCCGTGTAGTCTTAGCATGAAATTCTCTTATGTTGCTGGGCTCAGTTTTTTAGTATTTTGTTGAATATTTTTGCGTGTATAGTCAGAAAGGACATTAGTCTGTAGTTTTCATTTATTGTAATGTCTTTTTCTGGCTTTGGTATCAAGAAATACTTCATAGGATAAGTTGGGATGTGTTTCTTCCTCTCATTTTATGGAGGATTTTATAAAGTATTAGTATTGATATTTAAAATATTTGGTAGAGTTCATTAGTGATGCTCTGTGGGCTTGTACTTTTCCTTTAGAAAGTTTTGAAATCACTACTTTGATCTCTATAGTTATAAGTGTATATATATATTTTCTATTTCTTTTGAGCCAGTTTCAGCTGGTTGTGTCTTTCTAAGAATTTGTCCATTTTAAGTGAGCTCATTTATTGACATACAGTTGTTTATGGCATTTTCTTACAATCTGTTTTATTTCTGCAAAATTGGTAGTGATACAGCCTCTTTTATTTATAAATGTATTAATTTGTATTTTCAGTCTGCTTTTCTTGGTCAGCATAAGCTAAAGATTTATTAATTTGTTAAACGTTTCAATGAATCAACTTTTGGTTTTGTTAGTATTCTCTATTGCTTTTCTATTCCATATTTCATTTATTTTCACTCAATTTTTATGTTTTACTCCTACTGCTTATTATTAACTTGAGATTTTTTATTTTTTATTGCTCTATATTACAGCTATACATTTCCATGTAAGCATTGCTATAGTTGCAATCCATAAGTTTTAGTATATTGTAAGTTTGAAAATATTTTTGAGTTCTATTATGATTTATTATTGACTCCTAAGTTCTTTGTGAATGTGTTGTCTAATTTCCACATATTTGTGAATTTCTCAAATTTCATTTGGTTATGGATTTCTAATTTAAGTCTATTTTTGTCAGAGAATATGTATTGTATGACTCTAAGCAATTTAAATTTATTTAGCCTTAGCATTTGATGCATCCTGGAAAGTGTTTCCTGCATGCTTGAGAAGTACATGTATTCTACATTGTTGAGAAGTGTGTTGTGTAAATGCCTGTTAGCTCTAGTTGGTTTATGGTATTTTTTAGCTATTCTACAGACTCGTTTATTTCATACCTAGTTATTTTATTCATTACTACAAGGAAGGTATTGAAAACCCAACTACTATTCTAATTATCAGTTTCTCTGTTCAATTCTAGAAGTTTTTGCTTAATGTATTTTCCTTCATGTATTAGATGCATATTTACTTATATATTTACCTAATAAATACAATTTCTTTGTCTCTACTAAAAGTTTCTTTCTCATACAATCATTTTATTTACATAAGTACAACCACTATGGCCTTCTTTTGTTTAGTACTTGAATGGTGTGTCTTTTTGATCATTTTACTTTCAACTTGTTTGTTTTTGAATATAAAGTATGTGTTTTGTAGATAATATATAGTTGGGTCATACAAAAATATTTTCTGCTTATCTTTACCTTATGATTGGAGTATTTAATCCATTCATATTTATTATAATTACAGATTAGATAAGCTTTCAATTTGTCATATTTGCTATTTTTTATACGTCTTTTTGTTTTGCTTTGTTTTGTTTTCTAGTCCTTGATTCCTGCCTTTTCTCTTAAATAGATAATTTTTTAGTATAGCATTTTAATTCTCTTGCTGTTTCCTTTACTATTTTCTGAATTATTTTCTTATTTGTCTTTCTGGAGATTATAATTAGCATCTTACATTTAAATAATCTTGTTCAGGTTGATATTAACTTAATTTCAATAGTATATGCTAACTTTGCTCTAATATACTTTCTTTTCTAACCCCTCTCTTTTGTATTATTAATGTCATGCAGTCACTTCTTACATTATAAGCCCTTCAACACTGCTTTATAATACTGCATTTTGTCGCAGTCTTTTGGGTCAATTATAAGTAAGACAGTTCCAAACAAAAATACATTCATATTATCCAGTTATCTTTACTGGTGCTTTTTATTTTTTGTGAATATATTCAAATATCCTTTCATTGCAGCCCAAAAACTCCCTTAGTATTTATTGTAGGGCAGAGCTGTTAGTAGCACATTCTTTTAGTTTTTGTTTATGTGGGAATGTCTTCAGTTCATCTTTATTTTTGAAGGGTAGTTTTGCTGGATAAGGATAGTTTTGCTGGTTGACAATCGCTTTGAACACTTTGAAGATGCTATCGGCTGTCCTTAGTCTCCATGATTTCTGATGAGAAGTGTAAGCTGTTAATGAGTCATTTTTATGTGATGTCATTTTGGCCATAATTTTTCTAGGTATGGATTTTCAAATTTTATTTTGCTTTACTTGGAGTTTGTTGAAATTCTTGGAAGTATAATATTTTAAATCAGATTTGGGAAGTTTTTAGCCATAATTCTTTCACATATTTTTTATACCCCATTCTCTTTGTAATATAGGAGTTAAAAAGAAATTACTTAAGCTGTTAGTGAGGGTTTGGGAGTCCTCAGTAAGATTTATCTTTTAATAAAAAATAAAAAAGTTGGTCAAGTGTGGTGGCTCATGCCTGTAATTCCAACACTTTGGGAGGCCAAGGTGGTGGATCACCTGAGGTTAGGAGTTTGAGACCACCTGGGCCAACATGGTGAAACCCTGTCTCTACTAAAAATACCAAAAATTAGCTGGGGGTGGCAGGTTCCTATAATCCCAGCTACTTGGGAGACTGAGGTAGGAGAATCACTTGAACCTGTGAGGTGGAGGTTGCAGTGAGCCGAGATCATGCCATTGCACTCCAGCCTGGGCAACAAGAATGAAACTCTGTCTCAAATAAATAAATAAATAAAATAAAAAAGCAGCCCCCAAATCATTTCTTTTCAACACAAAGCAGCCTGAAAAATCAAGCTGCAAGCACAGATAAGCAAGCTGGAAGCTTGCATAGGTAATTGCCAGCAGCTGTGCTGGACACCAGGTATATCCAGCATGGAGGTTTTTCTCTTCTCTTTTCTTTGTGGCTAAGTGTGTGGGTGTCATGGCGCCGTCCAGGTAGAGACCCCATCTGCATAATAAAAGATTAAGGTGGGATGGCCAGCCTCTTCATGGGCTATGTAAATGGAACATCTGGTTCAACTGATCCCCTGGGCCCTGTGTAAATCAGACACTGCCTCCTCAAGCTGCTCTGTAAAACCAACTGCATTCTGCTGCTGAGGGAAATCTTTTCCGAATACTCCTTACTCTTCATGAGGGAGCTTTTCTCTTGTTTCTTTCACCTATGAAACTTTCCACTCTTTTTTTTTTTTTTTTTTTTTTTTTTTTTTGAGATGGAGTCTCCTTGTGTTGCCCAGGCTGGAGTGCGGTGGCGCGACCTCTGCTCACTGCAACCTCCGTCCCTCAGGTTCAAGTGATTCTCCTGCCTCAGTCTCCTGTGTAGCTGGGACTAGAGGCATGTGCCACCATGCCTGGCTAATTTTTGTATTTTTAGTAGAGACGGGGTTTCACTATTTTGGCCAGTGTTGAGGGAAGTCAGGGACCCCGAATGGAGGGACAGGCTGGAGCTGCGGCAGAGGAACATGAATTGTGAAAATTTCATGGACATTTGTCAGTTCCCAAATAATACTTTTTAAATTTCTTATGCCTGTCTTTACTTTAATCTCTTAATCCTGTTATCTTTGTAAGCTGAGGATGTACGTCACCTGAGGACCACTATGATAATTGTGTTAACTGTACAAATTGTTTTTAAAATGTGTGTTTGAACAATATGAAATCAGTGCACCTTGAAAAAGAACATAATAACAGAGATTTTTATGGAACAAGAGAAGACAACCATAAGGTCTGACTGCCTGTGGGGTCAGGAAAAAAGAGCCATATTTTTCTTCTTGCAGAGGGCCTATAAATGGACTTGCAAGTAGGAGAGATATTGCTAAATTCTTTTCCTAGGAAGGAATATTGATATTAATACTCTGGGAAAGGAATTCATTCCTGGGGGGAGGTCTATAAACAGCTGCTCTGGGAATGTCTGTCCTATGCGGTTGAGATAAGGGCTGAGCTATGCCCTGGTCTCCTGCAGTACACTCAGGCTTACTAGGATTGGGAAACTCCATCCTGGTAAATTTTTGGTCAGACCAGTTTTCTGCTCTCGAACCCTGTTTTCTGTTAAGATGTTTATCAAGACAATACGTGCACTGCTGAACACAGACCCTTATCAGGAGTTCTGATTTTGCCCTTGTCCTGTTTCCTCAGAAGCATGTGATCTCTGTTCTGCCTTTTGCTCTTTGAAGCATGTGATCTTTGTACCTACTCCCTGTTCTTACACCCCCTCCCCTTTTGAAATCCTTAAAAAAAACTTGCTAGTTCTGTGGCTCAGGTGGGCATCATGGTCCTACCAATATGTGATGTCACCCCCGGCAGCCCAGCTGTAAAATTCCTCCCTTTGTACTCTTTCTCTTTATTTCTCAGCCGGCTGACACTTACGGAAAATAAAAAGAACTTATGTTGAAATATTGGGGGCGGGTTCCCCTGATAGGCCAGGCTGGTTTCAAACTCCTGACCTCATGATTTGCCTGCCTCAGCCGCCTGTAGTGCTGGGATTAGAGGCGTGAGCTACCGTGCCTGGCCTAAACTTTCCAGTCTTAAACCCACACCTTGTGCATCTACGTTTTCGTTTTCCTTATTGTGAGAAAATGAACCTTGGGTTTTCCCCAGATAAACAGTGCCACTTCGTTTGTGTTCTTCTCAGATGCCTATTGTGTGTATTTTTGTATTCTTGACAAGTTTCTGAAGTTCTGCTCATTTTTCTTCCTTTCTGATCTGAGTAATCTTTCTTGACTTCTATTCAAGTTCACTTGTTCTTTCTCTTGCTTGCTCAAATAGGCTATTTATTTTCCTTTAGTGGGTTTTAACATTTTAGTTACTATACTTTTCAATTTCAGAATTTATATTTAGTTCTTTTTACATTTTCTATTGCATTATCAATATCAAGATATTCTACTCAACATTATTACTGATATTCTCTATTTGACAAGACAGTTCTCGTATTTTTCTTTAATTCTTTACTCACGATTTCTTTTAGTTATTTAAACATTTATAATAGCTACTTTTAAGTCTTTGTCTACTAAGTCTAAAATATGGACTCTCTCAGGGAAATTTTCTATTGGTTTTTTTCCCCTGTGTATGTGGAATAGTTTTCCATTTCTTTGCATTTCTCATAATTATCTTTTTGTTGAAAACTAAATATTTTAGATAATATACTGTAACAACTTTAATCAGATGCTTTTTCCCCTTCTAGTTTTCTATCTTTTGGGGTTTTAACTTTTTTATTTTGTTGCTAATTACTTTCCTCTTGCTATTTACTTGTTTAGGGAATTATCTGAACTAATCCTGTAGATTCTACATTCTCTGGAATTGAAGTCACTGAGTTCTCTGCTACTTTTTTAAAAATCTGCTCTAATTTTTTTTTTTTTTTTTTTTTTGAGACAGAGTCTTGCCCTGACGGTTGCCCAGGCTGTAGTGCAATGGCCCAATCTTGGGTCACCGCAACCTCTGCCTCCCGGGTTCAAGCGATTCTCCTGCCTCAGCCTCCTGAGTAGCTGGGATTACAGGTGCCTGCCACCATGCCCAGTTAATTTTTTGTATTTTTAGTAGAGATGGGGTTTCACCATGTTGGCCAGGCTGATCTCGAGCTCCTGACCTCATGATTCACCCACCTCGGCCTCCCGAAGTGCTGGGATTAGAGGCGTGAACCACTGTGCCTGGCCTGTTTTAATTTTTATGCTTAGCTTTCTAGGGTTCATCCTTATGTCATTGTGATCAGCCAATATAGGTCAGAAGATTTCCTGACATGTTTTACTTGTTTGTCTTCCTCCCTTTGCAAAGGGGATCTGTGTGAGAAGGCATAACTTCATGTTTCAGGTAGTTTACAAGCTTTGACCTCCTGCATGTGCAGGGCTGCCAGACCAGCCAGTGGTGACTGGGTCTTATCTTTTATCTTGGGCATGGGTACAGCTTTGCGCATGAGTACAGCCTTTGCAATCTTCAGAAATATGTCAGAACATTCCAGTTCCTTATGATCATCTTGTTCTCAATTATTTCCTTTTATATTTCAGGCTAGGCTCTTGTTTGCCACAAGCAAATCAAGTCTTAGCTTCAGGAAGCTGCGGTGTTGTCAAGAAATTGCTATTGTTCTGGAAATGCCATGGGGTAGGGCTTTTAAAATTTTCTTCCTGATGAGCTGAGCTCTGAGTTAAATTGAATAGCCATAGTACCTGGGAATAGAGTTTTTTCTGGGAGCTGGAAGTTTAGACAAAATATTGACTGTGCTCTGAAGATTTTATTTTTAATGGAGTTTTAGTTGAGGTAAATGATTTTGATTGGTTGCAAGAATGCTGGCTTTTCATGGCTATAAGACTATTGAGCTGCCAATGAAGTAGGAATGGGAATAATCAAAATGTTGCACACCCTGCCCTGATTTACTGATATTCAGTAGTTGTTTTTGGATAAATGATTTTTGGTTTTCTGTAGCTGTGGTTAGTTTCCAGAGTTGTGAAATGGTTAATGGTTAATTTTGCTTTGCTAGTATTTTCATTGCTATTGTGGAACAGCAGTTCACAGAAGTCACCACATCATCATTTTAGTCAATCACTGTACCTATTTTTGATGGTTTAGCTAAATCTTTATTGTCACAGCAAAAAGTCAGTACATACTCTATTGTACTCACTATTTACCCCCATGGAAAATACACAATTTTATGTTCATCACCTGCCTTATATTTATGTAATTTCAGTCATTTAGGTTGTCTGAAGCTTATTCTTTAGATATTCAGGAAAGATCATGAAAGCAACAGTCCTTCTATTTTTGCATAAAAATCAAACTGTGCCTGTGCCTTTTACACTTGAATATTATATGGACTGGATATAAAATCCTTGACTTAAATTTTACTTTATTGAATATTTTAAATATACTGTGATATAAAATGTTGCTCTTGAAAAATCTAATGACCATATGGGTTTTTTTTTCTTCATAAGTTATTTGACTTTTATTAGTTACTTGCCAGAAGTTTGAAAGGATTCTTCTCCCCTTCCCCTTCCCCTTTTCTTCCCATCCTTCTTTTTTCTTTCTTTCTTCTTCTTCTTTCTGCTTGTTTCTTTTTTCCTGGTGCAATAATTTTAGTGTTGTATAGTAGATGTTCACAGGTATGTTGCATGCTATTTTGATATATAGATTCATATGATATTTTAATTTGGAAAAGTTTTCTTGAAATATATTTTTATTATTTGTGTCATTCATTGCTTTTACTTTCTTCTTCAGGCGCTCTAAATCTATGTATATTGAATTTCATTTGCCTCTTTTCTATATCAGAAACCAAAAATAAAATTCTAAGCCCCCCTCCTCTTGGCCAAAGGTATTACAAAAATTAATCTAAAAAACTAGTTCAGGCCATGATTGGAAAAATGGGTCAGACATGCCTTATTATTCTCTCCTCCCTTTACAATTTAGGCACAACTGATTAGCATTAACATTAAAACAGAGACCTTAAGACTGACAAAACCAACTCTTTGTAGCAATGAGATACCAACATGACAGACAGCAGGTCCTGAAAGAAATCAAAGTATTTTTACCCAGGATATATTTATTTGACATATTTTGAAATGATCCTGCAAAGCTGTCTCTTATGGGGAAAATTTACATTCTGTACAGAATCTCCTTCCCTTTCCAGGTCTTTTTCCTGATCCAGAAGAGAATTAACTAATAGTCTGGCACCTTGTTAAGTCCGATAAGAAACATTTACACTAATTACAATAGCAAATACATGGAACCAACGGAAATGCCCATCAATGATAGACTGGATTTAAAAAATGTGGTACATATACACCATTGAATATTATGCAACCACAAAAAGGAATGAGATTATGTCCTTTGCAGGGACATGGATGAAGCTGGAAGCCATCATCCTTAGCAAACTAACACAGGAACAGAAAACCAAACACCTCATGTTCTCACTCATAAGTGGGAGTTGAACAACGAGAACACATGGACACAGAGAGGGGAACAACATACACCAGGGTCTGTTTGGGGGTGGGAGGTGAGGGGAGGGAACTTAGAGAATGGGTCAAAAGGTGCAGCAAACCACCATGGCTCATGTACACATACGTAACAAACCTGCACGTTCTGAACATTTATCCCATTTCTATTTTTTTTTTTTTTTTTTTTTTGAGAGGGAGTCCCACTCTGTGGCCCAGGCTGGAGTGCAGTGGTGCGATCTCAGCTCACTGCAAGCTCCGCCTCTCGGGTTCACGCCATTCTCCTGCCTCAGCCACCCACGCAGCTGGGACTACAGGCACCCACCACCACGCCCAGCTACATTTTTTGTATTTTTAGTAGAGACGGGGTTTCACCATGTTAGCCAGGATGGTCTGGGTCTCGATATCCTGACCTCGTGATCTGCCTGCCTCGGCCTCCCAAAGTGCTGGGATTATAGGCATGAGCCACAGCGCCCGGCCTCCCATTTCTTTTTTTTAGAAGAAATAAAAATAAAATAAAAGAAACATTTAACATCTATTCTCTCTGAAGCCTGCTACCAAGATGCTTCATCTCCTAATAAGAACCTTGGTCTCCAAAACCCCTTATCTTAACCCACATACTCCTTTCTAATGATTTCAGGTCTTTAGATAATAACTTAACTCTTTTAACCAATTGCCAATGTTGGAATCCACTTATGACCCAGAAGCTCCCCGCCAACCCCCACTTTGAGTTGTCCCACTTTTCTGGACTGAACTAACATACCTCTTACATATATTGATTGATGTCTTGTGTCTCCCTAAAATCTATAAAACCAAGCTGTAGCCTGACCACCTTGGGCACCTGGTCACGGGATCCCTCGGTATTGTGTTATAATAGGTCATGGTCCTCATATTTGGTTCAGGAAAAATTTCTTCAAATATTTTACAGTTTGACTCTTTTCATTGAAAATATCTACTACTTTTCTTGTGAATCCTTTTGTTTCCAATTTAATTTTTTCTTTTGAATAATTTTGACACAAGTCATGATCTGTTATGTTATCTTGCATTCTTTCTGTTAAATACTCATTTCTGAAATGAGAGTTGAGAAACAACTTTGCTGAATTTTATCACTTCTATTTTCCAGTCATTCTTTACTTAATCACCCTGATTTTTGAGTATTTTCTAATTATGCTTTATTGTTATCTTTTCTTAGAGTCTGTCATCTCTTAATTTCTTTTGCTTCATTTTGAAAACATGCCTTTCTGGGGTTGTTTTTTTATTATATGAAAGCATTCTGTGACTTTAAAGAGAGAGATGCATTCAGGATAACTTTTACAGCTTTATTTCTCTGGGGATCTCATTTCTGTTGTTTTCCCAAAGAGATAAAAATATGGCTTCATGTTTTCTGACATCTGCTCTTTCTGCTTCCGTTTTTGGTTATATTTGGATCTTCCTTTTTATTTACTTCTTATTCAATGTGGGTTCTATCTCCAAAAGCTTCTCCTCAGTTTCTCTTCCTCCTGGAATGAAGTTTTCATTAGTAAATTTTGGGATTCCTCAGAACGTGTATTGCTCCAGTATAAAGTTCTCTGTAGTGATCTGAGTTGGACACTTTAGAGCTCCCTCCAAGTTTTGATTGCTCTTCTTAGCTGTCCATTCATACTTTGCAGTGAATACTTACTGTTAACTTTAGTGTTTGTCTGTTTCCATTGCCACGATAAGCCCTGTTGTCTTTTTCTCTGCAGATCTGATACATGTTGTTGGTATTTCTGTTTTCCCATGTTGGAGTCTGTAGGGTACTTGCTCACCAATTATCATAATATATGTTGTCTGCGTGTTTTTCTTTAGCTTATTCTAGTTGCCATCTGTGTGTGCTTTAGGGGAATGAGAAAAATTAAAAAACTATTATTATATTCCCAATATCTTCCTGGAATCCTTATAATTATATTTTCCTGACTCACTTTTTATGTCATTTTCTTGTTTTATATTTTTTTGTCTGAGATCTTGTGTATATATATTTTTATTTATAAAGACCATATTTTATTTCTTTAATTTCAAGTTGAAATGCTGATCAAAATTTCATCATGTAGTTTGTGTAATATGTCTAGTGCATATTTATCAATTGTATAGGTGTTTTTTTCCCTTTCTTATTTTTTACTTTGCATATTTTTAATTGGAATGCTAATATTTCCTTTTGAATTCTCACTCATGTCTTAAAGGGGATAGAGGAAAGGTGAAGAGTAAGCTTTACTGTTCTAACCAAAAAATGACATCTTTAAGAATGTACCAGAAATATAAATTACAGAAATTCAGCAACATAAGTGGCACTTTCTTGTTCATAAAATTTCACTGACCTCCCAGGCATGACTCTTCTGCTGATTAACAGAATGCCTTCCTGGATTACTGTAAAATCCTTAATAAAGTGATTGTGTGATTGTGTGCCTGTGTGATTGTGTGCATGTGTGTGTGTGTATAATTTTACTTATACCTCCAATAGCTGCAGAGCATTTTAGCATTCACAATTTTCACTTCATCATTCCATGCAAAATGTGAATCTCTCTTTAAATCTCTGGTACCTTTTTGTCTAGCACCATATTATTCACCATTCCACGAATGTCCAGCAGGCTTCAAGGCTACCTTTCTAGATTGTTGGATAACCTTATCTTTTTGTTTCAATTGAAATAAGGAATTATTATGTGGTTCCTTGGGTTATAAAATCTATTTTGAAGACTTCTGACTCATAAACCTGAAGAGACCAATATATTCACTAGATAGCCTTTACCATCCTGGATCAATATTTATAGTATTTAGCATGTTTTCTTCATAAACTGTATATTGTGGATATAGGTATTTTCTATTTTCTTTTGATATTATCTTTAATTGTGTTTTTTTTCTTCCCTCAAGTTCATTTCTAAGAAGATATCTTTATTCTACCCTCTTAAGCCAGGATTGTGAGAGTATGTTTTACAGATAAACTTTTTTTTTTTTTTTTTTTGTCTTTTGAGACAGAGTCTTGCTCTGTCACCCAGGTGCCCAGACTGAAGTGCAGTGGTGCAATCTTGGCTCTCTGTAACATCTGCTTCCCAGGTTCAAGCAATTCTTGTGCCTCAGCCTCCCAAGAATATGGGATTACAGGCATGCGACACCATGCCTGGCTAATTTTTGTGTCTTTAGTAGAGATGGGGTTTCGCCATATTGGCCAGGCTTGTCTTGAACTCCTGGCCTCAAGCAATCCGCCAGCCTTGGTGTCCCAAAGAGCTGAGATTACAGGCGTGAGCCACCATGCTTGGCCACAGATAATTTTTTGCTATCAGCACTATCATGAGCTTTACCAGGTGTCAGAATCCTTACAACTTTTTTCCTGCAGTGGTTTTCACTGCCATGGACAGAAAATTGAACATTTAAGAGCTTTATGCTCTTCATATGAAAATTTTTAGGTTTTATTTTCTTCTTTTTAAAAATAAATCTGGTGCATCTTTTCTCTTTAATTGCTTGGAAAAATTAGTTACATAGCTTTCATCCAGTCTTTCTTTTTTATTAATCTATTCAATATTTATTGAGTTCTTACTATGTGCTGTTCTAAGTGGTAGACAGAAACTCCTTATTTCCATGGACCTTAATTCTAGAGAAAGATGGAGATGATTCAAATAAACCTGCATGATTCTCACAGCTCTCCATGGTAAGAGTTCTTAAACTGCTCACCTTTACTACCTTCCAATTTTACTGTTTTCTCTTTGAATTTTAATCTGTGAGGGTTTTATTTGATAGCATGCTGGTTTTCTTGATAAGTTATATTTTATTACTAATGCTGAATACAGTCTTCAGCATTAGTAGCTTTCAGAAACAGATTGAATGTGTTGGGGCTTCGAGGTAACATAACCTAAGCTTGAATCAGAATACAGATTTCATATTGTTTGTACTGAATGCAAGATTTTTTTAAAAAACAAGGAAACACTGAAATAAAATGGAGCAGATTGTGTATTACAGGCCACTTGGGATTTAGCAACAAAGGGAATTTTAAAAGCTGCTTAAGGTAAATCCTGTATCTATGGAAATATTGACTGCTTCCTAAATCAACCATCCATCGTTATGTCCATAGATTTCCACAAAGGAGTTTGCAATGAATTTAACTCTCCTTTTGTTCAAATTACTTCACAGAATCAATGGAAACCAATTACTCTTTGTCAGAATTATAACACATGCCAAAATAACTGAGAGTTATAGCTATCTTTAGTCAACTTGTTATTCATATTTTGGTTACTTCCTAATTTTAAATTTCCTCTGAAGTAAAATCTTGCTCTGTATTTTTCTCCAGTGGTGTACCCTGACTTTGTGAGCTGCAGAAGGGAAGAGTAAATCAAGCCAAGTATAATTAGTTCTCTTTCGAGCCTAGAAATCATTAGAAATAGCAAGACAGAAACTTTCACCAGTCTATCCTCAACACCTATCTGTTCAGTCCACATGCTCTTGTGTGCCTGTTTTTATAACAGGCTCATTATCAAAGCTGGTAAATAGACATTTAGCTTCCATTAATCCCTGTTGTTCACTCTACTGTGTTTATCTTGTAAACTCCAGAGCTGAACTGATTAAAAATTAGCTTAGGTGGGCATGTCATTATTTTCTTACCAACTTTTTTTCCTGCTTTGACCCAAATTGCCCTTGCAGTTGCATGCCATCTGCCTAAGGTTGAATTTAACATTACAGCAAGGGACGCTAAGCTAGTGTGGGCACTAGGAAATGAAATGGACAATTACAGCAAACATTAGGTGAATGCCTTTGATTAAGTTCCCTGAAAATAAACTCTAAGATGGGAAGTGACATGCAAAAGGCTTTTTGGAGTGTGATCACAGAAGAAAAACCTGTAAAGAAATGAAAAGTCAGAATTTGGTGGAGGGGAAAGCTGACCTGCAATGTGGTCTCAACTGAGGCCCCAGTCAATCCATGATACACTCTTGAGCTGAGACAGCCCTTCAAAGGAACAAGGCCTTTGTTTCCCTGTATCGGCTTCTTTTATGGAGGTGTAATCTTGAACTTGGAAGTTCCTACAGCCGATGGCAATGCCCAGAAATAGATTCAGCTTTGTACTGTCAGCATCCAATAGTCTGGCCAGCTGGAATATGCATATTTAGCTTTGTAGAGTGAATCTAGTTGGAGTCCCGGAGAATCCATTGCTGTAACTAAGTTAGGCAGGCTTAAGGTTAGGGAGTATACAGCTGTCCTCTTTATGCTACTAGAAGTACAATGATTAAACACCTATGCTAAACTTTTACAGTCATGAAGGAAGAATTAATGGTGTAATAACATCGTGTTTCTTTAAGTTGAGTGTTTAAATTCCAGTCCAGATCCCAAAGACATAATGGCTCTTCCTGTAGGAAAGTGTAAATTATAACCCTCTGTTTCATCACAGACTGAAGATACTAGAAGGCAGAGGAATGATCATTTGGGCAAATGGACCAGGAGATGAACGGAATAGAACAAAGAGAAAGAGATGGAGAAAGGTATTTTTGTCTTTCCCAAATATTAAGTAAGGCAGGTAACTGACTTTTCAGAGAATATTTTCAGTGAATCCAAATAGTATCAGAATATTGATTATAAAAGCAAGAGTCTATAAGTGACCTTTGGATTTCCCATCTTCAGTAAGGGCAACCTGCTTTTAATAGACCGATGCTCCCACTGACAACAACTACAAAGTGGAAACAAAATATAAAACCAAATCTTTTTGAAGGTGTTAGAGGACTACTAAACCAGCCAGAGCGTAAAAGATCAGAATCTGAGAGAAAGGAAGGCATATTAAGATGCGGCCAGTATTCCACCATGATTTCTCCATAGAGGCATTTGACAGTTCATAAGTGGCATGGAGCTTGGAGGCTCAGAAGCCAAGCAGGAAGCAGTAACTAAAACTTGGGAAACCAAGCAGAGCCTTCTGCAGCCTCATGGGGATAGGGAAATTGAACATGGACTCCTAGACTACAAGGCAGTCAGGTGAGGATAGACCAAGATGGCAGAGAGGAGGAAGTGCTTTAGGTATTCACAGCCAACTGTCTCACCCTTCCTCTTAAGATATTTGTTCCTCTTTAGGCACAGGGGTTCAGAAGGCAAGAGGAAAGCAGTAAATAAGAGAATAGGGAGTTGAGCAGAAATAGCAGTTGCACCTGGCTGAGAAGACAGAGGGAAGTTCTGAACTTGCCAAAAGAGCTTGGTAAACACTGCAACTTCCACTAGTTGGAGTAAGAATGAACTTCATAGGAGGAGTAAGGATGTAAAGCCACTCTCGGAAAACTCTGAGCTCAAACGAGGGTAAGACTGTCTACTCAAAATAAATGCTTTATTGGAAGAAGATAGAATCAGACAGAGTTTAAAGTTATCTGTGTAAATTCTAATACAAAACTGTGTGGCATTCAATTCAAACTACTAGGTATACCAAGAGTCTGGACTAAATTTTTTTTTTAAAAAAAGGAGGGGAAGGCCAGGCGCAGTAGCTCACGCCTGTAATTCCAGCACTTTGGGAGGCCAAGGCAGGTGGATCACCTGAGGTCAGGAGTTCAAGACCAGCCTGGCCAACACAGAGAAACCCCATCTCTACTAAAAATACAAAAATTAGCCAGGCATGATGGCAGGCACCTGTAATCTCAGCTACTTGGGAGGTTGAGGCAGGAAAATCACTTGTACCTGGAGGCAGAGGTCGCAGTGAGCTGAGACTGTGCCACTGCACTACAGCCTGGGCAACAGAGTGAGACTCTGTCTCAAAAAAATTAAATTAAATTAAATTTAAAAAGGAAGGGAAAAAGACCATAAAAATGGGCCCATATGGATCCTTAGTCATCAAAGTTATCAGAAACAGACTTTAAAATAGTAATATTTTCAACAAAATAAGTGACAAGTAGGACAATTTTTACAGAAACTTGGAATCCAAAAATAAGACAAGCAGGAATTATAGAAATGAAAAATATGTAAAATTAAAAGACCAATATGTGATTTAACAGCAAATTAAAAAAACAAAAAGGTTATGAAAACTATAAAATAGTCCGTAGACGTATCTGAATTGAAGCATAGAGAGAAAAAATTAAAAACATAAAAAAGAACATAAATGACACATGAGAAAGAGTGAAAATGACTTTATATGTGTGACTAAAGTCCTAAGAGAAGAGGGGAGTAAGACTAGGGCACAGCAGTATTTGAGGAGATACTGGCAAGTAACTTGCCAAAACCAATTAAAAATATCAAATCACAGGTTCAGGAAGATTTACAAGCAAGGAGAAATATGCAACTAGATATATAACTAGGCACATCAGAGTAAAACTGCCACATACCAAAGTCAATGAGATAATTTTAAATGAGATAGATAAAATAAAATATTACTTCCAAAGAACCACAGTCTTCTCAGTAGAAATTATTGAATCCAGAGACATGGAACACCATTTAAAAAGTATTACTATAAAATAAATGCCAACATATAATTTTATATTTAAAAAATCCTCCAAAAATGAAAGTAAAATAAGTGCATCTTTAGACAAACAAAAGCAACAATTTCACAACTCAGAGATCTTCATTAAAATAAATTCTAGAGGGATTTATTTGAGCAGAGGAAAGATAACTTTAGATGGAAGTATGGAAACACAGAAGTGAATAAATAGTCCTGGAAGAGTGTATATGAGAAAGGTAAATCTAAATTTATATGGACTATAAAAAAAATCAGTCTCATAGGCTTTAATGTCAATGGAAAATTAAAATACATAAAAATAATAATGTCACATTTGTGTGAAGGGGATTTAAGAGTTACATTGTTTTAAAGTATTTGCATTGTCTAAAACATGTACAAAGAACTCATATTATGCTTTAATATGTCAAAGAATCATGTAACCATTGAAAAGAATAAAATAATCATTCTCAGCAAACTAACACAGGAACAGAAAACCAAACACTGCATATTCTCACTTATAAGTGGGAGCTGAACAATGAGAACACATGGACACAGAGAGGGAAACAACACACACCATTGCCTGTTGGGGGTTGGGAGCAAGGGGAGGGAGAGCGTTAGGACAAATACCTAATGCATGCAGGACTTAAAACCTAGATGATGGGTTGATGGGTGCAGCAAACCACCATGGCACATGTATACCTATGACAAACCTGCACACTCTGCACATGTATCCCGGAACTTAAAGTAAAGTTTTAAAAAAAGAAAAAGGAAGAAAAGAATAAAATAATTTATAATAAGCTAATAGGCAAATTGAATGATTAAAATATTTCTTGATTGACTCAAAGGAAGATAAGAATGAAAAGGGATTATAGAACATATAGAACAAATACAGAAAACATGTAGTAAAGTAACTTTAAACACAGATATGTCATTATATTAAATTTAAGCTCTTTATCACATTATATGGAGCAAGAGTAAGCAGGATACACAGAAAAGCAGCAGCAACATTTGTGCAGTGCTTAAAGAGAAACACAGTAAAAAATCAGACAGTCGGAGAGATGTTCCCTAGTGATGGAAAAGTAAAAATGGACACAAAACCTGGTTATGTGTAGAGTTCTCCGGCGTACACTTCACCCTCTCTGGAGAGTGGCAGTGCGTGGAGTCTTATTCTGTAAATTTCCTCCTCGTTATTCTCAGCTAATTGTTGCCACCACAAGGGCTGAAGTGACTCCTTTGAGTATTGATGGGAATATATTGATAGAGTCTCTTCTTTTTGGATCTGCAGTAAGGGCACTGCTGCTCAGGATGGGAAAAGCAAAGCTCTGGCTATTCATAACAAGCCTGAATCAAATATGACTATCAATGGCTGTTTCTAGAATGAAAATGCAATGTCTTGTTTCATTTATTTTAAACAAAACTAATCTCTTATAAGCATATCTGAGACTGAGGGTCCTCCCGCCCTGCCATAGGCTTCAGCCTATTCCTGGCTTTAGAGATGATGGCCACTGATTAAGTTGCACGTGAGAAAGTTAATTCTTCCATTCCAAGAAGTGTCAGGAGTTATGGAATTTAAAGTTATCCTGAGTGAAACAGAAACAAGCTCCTCGTGTTAGTCCTCAGGTAGCCCCCAGACAGGTGAGAGCACACAAACAGCAGATGAGAATAAGCTCCACTCTGCTCACTCTGGAAGCAAGGTCCTAGGCCTACACTGAGAACATTGGTTTTAGTCTTCAAGGTCAGCACCTAGCAGTGGGGAGGGTGGGACAAAGGTGGGTAATACACCACAATGCTGTCCTACAGCCTTCACTTGCTTCTGTAAACCTTCCTTGTTGTCCAGAGTTCTGACACAGTTGGTTCATGCAGTTTCTGCTCATTTTCTGGTGCTTCTTTGGAGGAACAGGAGTTTGAAGCTGACTCCTCTGACATTTTGCTGACTTGAGTCTTTCTGAACTTCCAAAAAATAATAATTCTAATAATTTGTATGTAAATTCTCTTGTTTTACATGTAAATTAACTTATGATCTTGTAATTATTTTATTTTTATTTCTTTTTCATA
This sequence comes from Pan troglodytes, assembly GCF_028858775.2. Classification (NCBI taxonomy): domain Eukaryota; kingdom Metazoa; phylum Chordata; class Mammalia; order Primates; family Hominidae; genus Pan; species Pan troglodytes. Next base: position 27,151,638 of record NC_072411.2, on the reverse strand, counting down.
TATAGCTAATTCTATATATAATTATGTTTTATAATACATAATACTATGTATGTAATATATAATCTATATGTCATATTATGTTTACTATATACATACACACGTACTAACTAGCTGCCTAGCTAGCTAACAGGATATCTCACAGCACAGCTAGAACTACTAAAAAAAGTTGTATATAAAACAATGTTAGAATTGTAAGTATATTATAGGTATACTTTCTACAATTAAAGACGGTCCTCATATGCCTAATTTGCTGAAAGTTGTTTGCTTTTGATAGCGGCAAAAGGCAGACAAATCCTAGGCAGACAGAGGTGGGTCCCCGTTAAAATCCCACCTTCAAACCAAAGACAGATTAAAACCTGAAAGCAAAGCTAAAGTCTCGGATAAATCCACGAACCCAGTTGAGAACCTCTCTTCCTGTTAGGCATGCTTTCCTCTGATTGATCCCCACCCTTCACCTAGTTTACATATACCTACCCTTCCCTAGTTGTTTTTTTACACTGTCATGCCCATCTTTGAGTGGTGCCTTTGTTTTAGCCTTTTTTTGCATACCCACAAACCAATCAGCATGCACGCCTCCGTTCTGAGCTCATATAAAGCCCCAGATTCAGCCACACTAGAGAGAGACTGGCTGCCTTTGGGCGGAGAGGGGAGTGGTCTCTTCTGGTGGGAAGAGACCACTCGACTTCAGAGAAGGGGCTTCCCTCTTGGGTGCCTTCTCTGCTGAGAGCTGTCACTCAATAAAACTCTCCTCACCCTTGGGTTGCCAGCATAACCTCATTCTTCTTGGATGCAGGACAAGAACTCAGGACCCGCTGAACACAGGTATGGAAAAAGGCTGTAAAACTGTATGTAGCCCTCTGTCTTATGCCAGCAGAGGGCAGCCACATGTGACAGGAAGCAGCGTCAGGGCGGACAGCCAGGGTGAGACAACAGGACTAAAAGAGCTGTTAGGACGCTGTAACATCCCTTCTGAGGCTTCGGGGTCACTGACATCCCTGTTTTGGCACTGCGTTCCCTTCAGCCAGGTGCTGGCGCCCAAGGCAGAAACAGGTTGTGGCACGTCCTGCCCAGATTCAGGCTGAACGCAGATCCTTCGGCTAGCATGGGATCTAGGGGGGACTGCAAGCCAAGTGAAGCCCACCAGGCTGAGTGGGCAGGGTGCCTTCTGCAGGGAGCCCAGGATGAATGAGATCCAGTGGGTGGTGTCGCTGGCCGTGGAGGTCTCCGGCTGGCGATGCGGCTCCGAGAAAAATCCTGCCTCACTTTTAACCATTACTTTGTTTTAAATTTTACCTAATGCATTTTCTACATTTATTCAAACTATCATTTAAAAAATATCAAATACAGTCATGCGTTGCTTAACGACAGAGACATATTCTGACAAATATGTCACTAGGCGATTCCATCACTGTTTGAACTTCACGGAGTGTACTTTATACCAACTTAGATGGTACAGCGGGTTACTGTACTTACTGTAGGCAATGGTAACATAATAGTAAACATTTGTGTATCTCAACATATCTAAACATAGAAAAGGTACAGTAAAAATATGGGATTATAAACTTATGTGATCACCATTGCGTACATGGTTCATTGCTGATCCAAACATGATTATGTGGCACGTGACTATATATACCTATTAAAGTTTCTTTGCATCTTTAGATGAATCCAACAATTTAGTCATTTTTTACAATAACTTGCTGAATCCTGTTCCTTATATTTTGTTTAGCAATATGTATTCCTATTCAAAAATCACACTGGCTCATAATTACCCTTCATCATGCAGACCTTGTCTAGCATGTATTTTATCGTCACCTCACATCAGTTGTGTATTATGATGTGTTTTTTCTTATAAGAGCTTTTATATATTTGATGTAATATATTTTTAAACGTTTCTTAACAATGGACACTAAAGCTTTGGTAATTGTAGACAAGTAACAATAAAATGTGTTATCCAAACCAATTTTGAGAGTGAAAAAAATCACTATTAATATTTTCACTGTGGCTGGGTGTGGTGCCTCACGCCTGTAATCCTAGCACTTTGGCAGGCTGAGGTGGGTGGATCATCTGAGGTCAGCAATTCGAGACCAGCCTGACCAACATGATGGAACCCTGTCTCTACTAAAAAGTACAAATATTAGCCAGGCGTGGTGGACTGTGATTGTAATCCCACCTAATCAGGAGGCTGAGGCAGCATAGTCTCTTGAACCCGGGAGGTAGAAGTTGCAGGCCGGGCGTGGTGGGTCACGTCTATAATACCAGCACTTTGGGAGGCTGAGGCGGGTGGATCACCAGGTCAGGAGATCGAGACCAGCCTGGCCAACATGGTGAAACCCCATCTCACCTAAAAACATAAAAATTAGCTGGGCATGGCGGCACGTGCCTGTAGTCCCAGCTACTCGGGAGGCTGAGGCAGGAGAATTGCTTGAACCCAGGAAGTGGAGGTTGCAGTGAGCCAAGATTGTACCACTGCACACCAGCGTGGACAACATAGTGAGACCCTGTCTCAAAAAAAGAAAAAGAAATCCCCTGGGACAATAGACACAGACCAGAACTAACATCAACAAACTGGGATATAGAGTCACCTTATTACATATTTATTAATTATTCATATGTTCTTCAGTCAGTTTTAAAAAATTATACTTTCCAGAAATTGTAATTATTTTTCAAAAATTTGTATAGTATTGGCAAGAGTTTGTCCTAGTATCATCTTATCAGCTAGTATTATCTCTAGGATCATTTTGCTTCTTTTCCCGCTAGGGCATCCCTACAATTTTGCTTTGGGTTTTGTTTATCTGGAATTGCCTTTATTTGCTTCGTTATCCATGTTAGTACTTTTAGTGGGTACAATATCCTATATTTATGGTCATCTTCTCTAGGGACTTTGAGATATTATTTAATTACCATTTGGCTTCTGTTGTTTAAGAGAAATCTTTTGCCAATTTGTTTGTCATCTTTTCATATTAATCTGTTTTTTCTTTCTGATTACTTTAACAATCATCTATTTTCCCCTGGTATTGGGATGTTTCTTTATATACTACATCTAGATATAGGTTTATGATTGTATATGTTCATTAAGATTTGTTGTTTTTCGTGAATCTGATGACTTGGGCATCTAAAGATTCTTCTGAATATTGTAGCTCCCATATTTTCTATTTTTTCTTCTGCCAGAACTCCACGTAGATATATGTTAGATGTTATTTCTCTATGTGCTTTATATCTCAATCTCTCATATTTTTCATTTTCTTACTTTGTTGTACTTCACTCTTGATAAAATCTTCAGACCTATTTTTATGTTTTCTAATTTATTCTTTATTTTATCAAATCTGCTGTTTTGAAGTAGTTATATTTAGTTGTATTTCAAATCTTCCTGGTAGCCTTTAAATTGAAATATAATACAACATGCATTTTAACAAATTAAGTTCATATCTAGTAAACAAACAAAGCATTAGATTTTATAGATAGTGAATTAACAGTGTCCTGGGTGACTCTTTGTGGTCCCTTCCAGGCATTGCCTGCCTCTGCCCCATGGTAACCACACTCCTCCTTTCTAACACAAATACTTTTGGCTGTTTCTCAATTTCAAATAAATAAAATGAATACAGTATTTTCTCTTTTGAGTTTGTCTTTTCTTGTTTGATATTATCTTTATAAGATTGATTGCATCATCGCAATTAGCAATGCTTCATTATTTTTCATAGCCTTATTCTTATGAATGATTATACCACAATGTACTTGTTGCTTGTATTGGCAAAGGAGATTTAGATTGTTTCAGATTGGTGCTTTTTATGAGCAGTGGCTCTAGACTTTGTCATCTGGTGCATATTTTGCACTTGTCTATGGGTATATAGGTAGGAGCAAGATAGAGCCATACTCAATCATAGAACTGGTGTATGTTGAACTTTAGTATGTACTTCCAAAGTGCACCCATTTATATTCCACCAACAATGCCACATTGTCACCAAATTTGATTTTTCTACTCACTGTATCAGTGGTCACCAGTGTTTTTGGCATCATGGGCCCATTTCATGGATGACAGTTTTTCCACAGACCAGTGGTGGAGTGGTGAGGGAATGGTTTCAGGATGATTCAAGCACATTACATTTACTGTGGACTTTATTTCTATTATTATTTCATTGTAATATGTAATGAAATAATTATACAACTCACCATAATGTAGAATCAGTGTGTTCGTCTGTTCTCATGGTGCTAATAAAGACATACCTGAGACTGGGTAATTTATAAAGAAAAAGAGGTTTAATGGATTCACAGTTCCACATGGCTGGGGAGGCCTCACAATCATGGTGGAAGGCAAAGGAGAAGCAAAGGCACACTTTACATGGCGGCAGGCAAGAAAGCGTGTGCAGGGGAACTGTCCTTTATAAAACCATCAGATCTGGTGAGACTTATTCGCTATCACAAGAACAGCACAGGAAAAACTTACCCCCATGATTCAGTTACCTCCCACTGGCTCCCTCCCATGATATGTGGGGATTATGGGAGCTGCAATTCAAGATGAGATTTGGGTGGGGACACAGCCAAACCATATCACAGTGGGAGCCCTGAGCTTGTTTTCCTGCAACTAGACAGTCCCATCTGGGGGTGATGGGAGACTGTGACACCCAAAGTGTGTTGCTTATGTCCAGTTTACTCCATAATCTCATTTTGGCTGCTGTCACTGCAGAAAACCCCACTTCATAAAGATAGGATATTGGAAATGGAAGCAGGCTTTTCACTGCTTTTGTGGCAGTCTCAGGATATTCCACCTTGACTTTAATCCAGAACGTATGGAGATTTGAAGTTGTCCCAAACATTCTTTTAAGGCCACTAGATGCAGCTGTACAATTGAAGTACACCAAGTGAGTCTTGCCACTATAAAGCCTGTCACCAGATGCAGCTTAATTGTCACTTGCCACTCACTGATAGGATTTTGTATCAGTCCGTAAGCAATTGATTTATTATGGTCTCTGTGCAGTCAAACCTCTCTGCTAACGTTAATCTGTATCTGCAGCTGCTCCCCAGCACTAGCATCACTGCCTCAGCTCCACCTCAGATCTTCAGGCATTAGATTCTCAAAAGGAGTGCACAACCTGGCTCCCTCACATGCCTAGTTCACAATAGGGTTCACGCTCCTGTGAGAATCAAATGCCGCAGCTGATCTGACAGGAGGTGGAGCTCAGACGGTAATTCAAGTGATGGGGAGCAGCTGTAACTACAAATGAAGCTTTACTCACTTGCCCATGCTCACCTCCTGCTGTGCAGCCCGGTTCCTAACAGGCCATGGACTGGCACTGGTCCATGGCCTGGCGGTTGGGGAAGCCCTGCTCTGTAACATCTGAGCCATTCTGGTTGGTGTGCAGTGGTATTTGGCTGATAGTTTAGACATCATTTTCTTTCTCATTTTAAAAATGCATTTATTTTATTTCTTTGGTTATTCTATTCATACTTGTTTTATGTTCTGTTTTGATAACTCTATTATGTGAAATTTTGGGCAGTTGTTTCTGCTTATGTATATTTATGATGACTTTCTTCAAAACACACACACTCACACACACATACACGACACAAAGACAAATTTCAGATTACATATGCTTGTTGTAAATTCAGTGAAGACTGGCTTCCACTCAGAGGAAAATTGTGTTGCTTTGGCTAGTTGCCCCAGACTGCTACTAAGCAAGGATTACTTAAAATTAAGTTATCTTCAATTATGGTGGCATCACATCAATCATGTAAGAATGTAAATTTGCACTCCAAACCCGTGACTGAAAAAGCTCAGAGGAAGGCAGAGGTGGGCAGATCACGAGGTCAGGAGATGGAGACCATCCTGGCTAACACGGTGAAACCCCACGTCTCTACTAAAAAATACAAAAAAAAAAAAATTAGCCTGGCGTGGTGGCGGGCGCCTGTAGTCCCAGCTACTCGGGAGGCTGAGGCAGGAGAATGGCGGGCACCCGGGAGGCGGAGCTTGCAGTGAGCCGAGATCGCGCCACTGCACTCCAGCCTGGGAGACAGAGTGAGACTCCGTCTCAAAAAAAGAAAAAAAAGCTCAGAGGAGACATTCTTTTCCATCCTCAGTCTATTTTGAGATGGATTTGCTTTTTTATTTGTTTTTCATTTCAGAAGATAGAATTTCTGTAGTCCACCCTTCCCTGCATTCAAAACCATTTGCAGGACCTGTACTGATGCTAGAATCACAGTCCCCAAGTTCCATTTTGCACTACTTGAAAGCCTTTTTATGTGCCCTTTCAAACCCAACATCCACATTACAGAAGATGCATGAGCTGAGGGCAGCCACAACTTCAGTGTCCTCATAGTTCCCTGGTTGGTTTTGACTTCAGTGCTTTTCTTTCATTTTTTTAAGAGTAGGTGGCATTTTTCAACATTATTTGTATTATATTTAATCCAAGACTTTTGCATGATTTACCATGGAAAGGCTTTTCTGGTTTTTGGCTTACTGTCAGATATGGAGCGCTTTATCAGTATTTCTTTCATTAGGGATTATTTTCTATTCATTCCTCTTCAATCTTCTTTTAGATGGACCTTGAAATTTGTGGTTTATTTTCATTTTTATGATGTTTCTTTACATACTTTTCATATTTCTATCATTCGTGCTATGTTCAGCGTGTATTCCACAGGCATCCGGTTCATTCTTTGCTTTCGGCTGTGTTTATTCTACTCTTCATCTGAGATATTTTTCTTTAGTAAACATAATTTAAATTTTTATGATTTCTAGTGGATTTTCTCTTATGGTTATTTTTCTTATGGTTGTGAGCATATTTGTTTGTTTTGTTTGTATGGATTACGTTCTTTTGTTTGTTGAGTTTGCTTTTACTTACCCGAACTTTTGACTTTCCACTAAATACTAGATAATTCCTACTTTTGGGTGCACCTGTGGAGTTGAAATTCACATTGACAATCTCCTGTGTCTGTGCAGCTTGCATCGGGCAGGGGCTGGGATGCACTGCTGGCATTTGTTGTTAGTCAAAGTAGGGGACGTCCAGGATAAGCTATTGATAAGTGAATTGTCTTCATTGTCCTGAACACTCAAGCTTCCCTAGTTGCCTCTGGTGCCTGGGAACGCTGCCCTGTCAATCAGGCTCTGGAATCCACAGAAATTACCTAGCAGTGAAAACTCTTATAACGGTGCCTGGCTTTTGAAGTGGCGAGTCTAAATATTACAACATGAACCCTTAACATATTAAAGTATTAGGTGTTTTCTTTTTATTGCTTTCTTGATAAGTAACAATGTCAGAACACTTTAACTTTGTTCACCGTCTCTCACTTTTTGTGCCACTTTTTAGTGTATTTTAATACTCCATTTTTTATCATTAACATTATCTTATCTTGTCGTTATTTATTTAGAGTTACCTACCTATTTCCCATTTCTTCATCCTTCCTGAATGTCTAAACTTCAAACAGACATAATTTTCATTTGTCCCAAAGTATTTCCTTTAATATCTCCTTTAGTGCATATCTGCTCATGATAAATTCTCTTTTTCACGTTTGGTAAATATGTCTTCATTTTATCTTTGTTCTCAAGGATATCTTGTTTGATACAGAATTCCTATTTGGCAGTTCTCTTTACCCCATCCCATAACTTTAACATAGAATTCCATGTTCACTGGCTTCTGACTTCCATACTTTGTATACAGAAGTTAGCTCTCAGTTTTATTGTTACTCTTTGAAGGTCATATGTCTTATTCTCATAGTCTTTGGTTTTCATTATTCTTATTATGATGTACCTAGATCTGACTTTTCCTTATTGTTTTGGTCAGTTTGGGTTGATGTAACAAAATGCCATAGACTGAGTGGTCTAAATAACAGATGTTCAGTTCTCACAGTTGAAGAGTCTGGAAAGTCCAAGGTCAAGGTCCCCACAGATTTGGTTCCTGGTGACACTCTCTTCTACCTTGTAGATGGCCACCCTCTCACTCTGCCCTCATATAGCAGAGAAAAAAAAGCTCTGGTGTTTCTCTAATTCCTTTATGAGGACTTTATGACCCTAATTAATTCCTCAAGACCTCACCTAAACCTAATCACCTCTCAAAGGGCCTCACCTTCTCATACCATCACACTGGGGGCTAGGTTTCAACACATGAATTTTGGAGAGTCCCAAATATTCAGCTCATAACATTTATGTCTTTCAATCTGAAGCTGGATGCATTTTGTCCATTTTTTAATATTCTCAACCCTCCTCCTATAGCCCTCTGGTCTATTGAATTTCTTGTCCTTGTGTCTATTGTCTGTTTTTGTTGTTTTTGTCAAGTCCTGTATTGTTATGTGCATAATAATTTTTGCTTTAAGGTTGGACCTTGTATTTGAAAATGTCTAAAGATAATTTGGAGCTCTTAATAATGTTATTTTTATTCATAGAAGATCTGTTTGCCCTTGCAAGTAGCTGGCTAGGGGTAAAAAGCCTTAATCAAATTAGGGATTAAGATGATTAAAACTTGGGGTTCATGTCTCCTTCTAATTTTGTCTTATTTCAAGGGCGTAGCTCTTACAACACCCAGTGCAAATCCTGTGCTATTTGCCAATCTTGTCCTCGGCAGGCTCTGGTCTCCAGTTCAGGTACCCTCAAACCGACAGCATGGATAAAGCCCCCATTCAGCCTCCCAGCTACTCTTTAGCTATTTTTAAAATTGGCAATCACTTAAGGGGAGAAGTCGTGCCAAATATTGAGCTTGCTTTTCTTGACATCCCTCTTCCAAATCTTGGCTGTAAAAACTATCTCTAACTTTCTGGCTCTCTAACGTATTCAAATAGGGCTTTATATAATATGTTAGATATAAATTTATATATATATATAAATTTATATCTCACATATTCATAATATAAAGGGCTTTATATTATGTTTATATTTATATATCATATTATATATTATACATCATATATATTCTATACTATATAATGTAAAATGATTCACTATAGGATAGTAGTTAAATAAATTAAATCATATCCAAATGTAGAAATACAATCAGCCCTTAAGAATTCTATTTCAAAGACTATTTAATAGCAAAGAAAAATACATTGTATAAGAAATGGAAAAAAGCAGAATATAAAATGATGGACACAGCATGATTTTTAACATATATGTTAATATGTGCCTTTACATTTGTAATATATATCCATATTTTTTAAACTTTGATTTTTAGTTCAGGGGTACAAGTACAGGTTTGTTACATAGGTAAATTTGTGTCATGGGGGTTTGTTGTACAGATTATTTCATTACCCAGTTTTTAAGCCTAGTACCCATTAATTGTTTTTCCTAATCCTCTCCCTCCTTCCATGCTCCACTCTCTGATACCCCCAGTGTGTGTTGTTCCTCTCTATGTGTCCATGTGTTTTCATCACTTAGCTCCCACTTATAAGTGAGAACTTGTGGTATTTGGTTTTCTGTTCCTGTGTTAGTTTGCTAAGGATAATGGCTTATAGCTCCTTCCATGTCCCTGCAAAGGACATGATCTCATTCTTTTTTATGGTTGCATAGTATTCCATGGTGTATATGTACCACTTTTTCTTTACCCAGTCTATTACTGATGAACAATTAGGTTGACCCCACGTCTGTGCTATTGTGAATAGTGCTTCAATGAATGTACACAAGCGTTTGTCTTTATAATAGAATGATTTGTATTCCTTTGGGAATATACCCAGTAATGGGATTGCTGAGTCAAATGGTATTTCTGTCTTTAGGTCTTTGAGGAACTGCCACACTGTCTTCCACAATGACTGAACTAATTTACACTCCCACCAACAGTGTATAAGCATTCTTTTTTCTCCACAACCTTGCCAGCATCTGTTATTTTTTGACTTTTTGATCGTAGCCATCCTGACTGGTGTTAGATAATATCTCATTGTGGTTTTAATTTGCATTTCTCTAATGATATATCTATATTTTCCACTCTTTAAATTATCTCTGTCTATTAGACTATCTACTTGTCAGATTTTATTTTTCTAAATCTACTTTTCTATTTTCTAACTACATGGGAAAAGAAGCCACCTCAAAATATCCCAAAATGCGACTGAGAGACAGTGTCATGACAGGGGACTTTCCTTTTTCATTATTTTATTTTTCAGTATTTTAAAACTTTCTACAAGCTGCATGCCCTAACTATGAAATTATGTATACATACACACATATGTATACACATATATATTAATGTATTTGTGTGTGTGTATATGTGTCTTTGTGTGTAGTAGTAAGTACATAAACATGAGTTTGTCGTGTGTGGCTGCTAAACCCCTTCAAGTCACGTAGTCCCTAGAATGTCAAATATTGTCCTTGAAGTTTGGACCTATTTGCATGCCATATTCTACGGTCTTTACATCACAGCTCTCCACAGCCCTGGGGCTCCATCTTCTTGGTTTCAGGCTGAAGACTCAGGGTAGTGAGACCTTTTCTATTTTTTCTTAAATACATAGCTCCTTCCCTCTCCTTCCCTGCTCTACTTCCTGTTGGCTCTGCCACAGTTTCATAGTTTTTCCACTATTGATACACATTGCTTCACTCATTTAGTGTTGCCCACAGAAGATGCCTGGGAAAAAGAGTCAAATAATTTGTAAGTGAACCGATTTGCTCTACATTCCCTAAAGGCATTTGTTGTATCTTAATGAACATGATCCCTAGATTCTCCTCATACTGTCATGAGTTGAGAGTATATATATATGCCAGGGAGAGAGAGAGAGACCCAGTTGTGGGTATGCACCCATTTCCAGGAGTGTTCCAATGCTGGTTTGATGGACTGCTATTCTGTCACCAAATGAAGTGTCACGTCTCTTGCTTGAGAGATTTAAAAAGGTAATTTGAGAAAAACCTGGGGAAATTATAACATTCAAATATTTTGCTTAGTTTAATTGACAACCTTTTTTGTTTTTATTCTATTTTTATATAGCTAAGCTCTTCTGGCAAATATGAAAAAGAAGCCTAGCTCTTTTTCATTCCCATTGAACAGTTAGCTTTGAGTGTTATTAATCATTTATTAGGAAATGCTTTCCCCTCAGATGTGTGTATATCAATAAGTTGTTTGTGTGCATAAGTGTGGTCTCCAGATCAAAAGGTTTCCCAGAAGAATGTATCTCTAGTTTGTAGTTAGAATTTGCAATCAGAGAATGCAGATGCAAAAAAGAGTGTTGTATGTAGATTATTTTCCTACACATTAATTTATTCTGAAAGTTGAAGTACCTGTCTTTAGGATATTCTCTTAGCCACAATATAGGGTAAAATCCCACTGAATAAGGGATGTCTTCTCAAAACAAGGTTGGCATTAACACTAGTGGGCATTAGATGGCCCTGTGATTCCATTTCAGCACATGCCAAGCGAGTTATTGGTGGGTGGGCACGGAGAACAACCTAAAGGAATCAGGGACTCAGGGACTATTAAAGAGGTGTGTTTTCCCAAGGCTTTTCCCCCCAGCTTCCCAGAAAAGCACTTTGTGGCTCCAGCATCCGTGTCCCAGTGTCCTTTTCCACATCTCTTTGGGGATGTCAGCTTCTGCAGAAGAGCCATGAGGTGTGTGCCACGGGGAGCTCCTGAGTCAGAGCCTGGGGAGAGCCCGGTGAGTGGGTGATGGGTGCTGGGTGTCCCGTCCCATCTCATCTGCAGGGGAGGCGGGCTCTACACTGTGGTCAGTGTCATGAAGGGGAAGGGACAATGTAAATTGTGTGAAGTATGTCAGACAGAAGGCTTGGCTGTAAAATGAATGGAGAGTATTCATTCAACAAACATTTACCGAGGGTCTTGGAGCCACTTCCGATGGGGAAGATGAGGATGGGCGGCAGGTCCCACCTGCCAGAGGCTCACAGGAGTGTTGTGCAATGAGTAAAGAAATGGACACCCAGAGAGGAGCTGCCCCAGACTCTAAATTGGTCAGCAGGAGAATCGAGGCTAGATTCCAGGGTCCTGTTTTTCTTTCCACACTGGCCTTCCAAAAAGTTGGTAGCCAAGTTGGTTCAGTGTGTGGCAGTTCATTAGGTTTCCATCCATACCACCTGGTCTCTTCTTGCAGTCATCTCCACTAATTCATTCATTCATTCATTCATTCACTCAAACTCATATTTATTAAGCCCCTATGTGTGACACACATAATGCTCAGTCCTTTTGCTTGTATAGTGCGTATCCTCATAAATATCTTGAAATCTTGATTCGTAATGTAATATAAAAATAGAAAAAATCTAAAAATAGCTAAATGGATACCTACAGAGGTTTCTATCACCCCTACCTATCCATAAAAGCACTTTCACGGATTCTGGATTTTATTGACTCATGGGGAATACTGGAAATGTCAGCTAATCTGGGTTCCCAGAACCTTCTTCCAGGTATTTTTGTAGGGCACCTTTCCACTCCTCATTCCTCTGCAAAACTGAGATTTCCTCCCCAGTGGCTGCTTGTGAGGAACCGACTTGGCTTTTTTTTTCTTTGCAAATGCCCCAGCTTCTCGTTTTCTGGACTCTGTGCTTGAGGAGTGCATCAAAACCTCTTCTTTTGTTGCTCAATTACAGGCTTCTTTCTGGCACTTCAAACTACTACTTATCTCCTGCCCTTTCACATCTTTTGGAAAGATGGTGTAATGGAAATCACATTTGAGAGGAGAGGCTTCTGGTGCATCAGAAGAACCCTAAGAAGTAATTTTCTAAAAATAAGATGCTGTTAATACAAGCAGAAAAGTGGGGCTTAGAAAAATATCCACTGTCGAAAGACAAAGAAAGGTGAAAAAGCAAATCGCAAGCTTTTGGTACACATACCTTATCATAGCAGAGACAGGGTGTTTTTTCTAGAGAAATCACCCACAGTGAGTATCTGCAAATAATAGAAATCTGTAATAGCATCATTCTGAAGCTAGAAGAAAGTTAATGTAGAAAAGGTCACAGGGAGCTGGAATGAATATTCTGTGGCATCAGGTACCAACTCAGAGAGGCGTGCGTGGCAGAGTAGGATCAACTTGATGCCTGGAGTCCCAGAGACCTGGGCTGGTGTCTGGCTAGGTCACTAGTCATGTGATGATAATAAGTCGGTTAACCTTTGTGGTTCCCTGAATAATGGCAGATAAGCATATTTCAAATTGAGAGAGGCTTAAATGAGACAGTGCTTGTTGATAGTGCCTAGTGGAGTGTGAAGGAATAGAATCTACTTTTACCAAATGCCAGTTCCCCAGGATCCCTCACCCTTGCTGGAGTATTTGGAACAGGGATCCTTGGACATGTGAGCTGGAAATGAGGCACCCTGAGCAATGGTAACAGGCCAGCAGGGGATCTCTTTACAGATAAAATTCCAGTGGCTGGGGCATCCTGCCCTGGGAATAGAAGGTGTGTGGTTTGCAGTTTAACAGTTTTATCACACTGTATAATGTGGCTGGGCGTCCATAGCAAGCTCAGCCCTGGGCTTGGTATGATGGGCTTCGAAGGTGAGAAAGCACCCAGTGTGGCCTTGAGCACACCTGCAATGACCAATCTTTGCATTCTGTACCCTTCTCTGAGCACCTGCAGTGTCCCTGTTCCCTGCATCCACCAAGGTTGCTTACAGCAAAGGTTATTTTGCACCCATAGGCATGGATGTAAGTCATGGACTTCCTTCTATAAGGGCAAGTGTGTGAATGGGAAAGGTGTTTTAGGAATTAAGAAACAGGCTGGAAAGTAATTCTTTGCGAATGGGATTTTCTTGACTTCTCTGGATGGCTCTGACAGGCAAAGGTATCTCTTGTCACCGTCAGTTGATTTGAAGGTACTGTGATCACAACATAGAGTGGGGCAGGGAGGAGGGCAACACTGACTTCCACGGCTGAAAGTGCTTCTTTTTTTTTTTTTTTCGACAGGGTCTTGCTCTGTCGCCCAGGCTGGAGTGCAGTGTTGTGATCTTGGTTTGCTGAAACCTCCGCCTCCTGGGTTCAAGAGATTCTCCTGCCTCAGCCTCCTGAGTAGCTGGGATTATAGGCGCATGTCATCATGCCCAACTAATTTTTGTATTTTTAGTAGAGACGAGGTTTCACCATGTTGGTCAGGCTGGTCTCGAACTCCTGACCTCCTGATCCACCTGTCTCGGCCTCCTAAAGGTGCTTCTTGAAGGGTTGCGTATTCACCCAGGATTTGAGAGAGGGAGGATTATTCCCAGTAGAAGGAATCAGGGAACAGAGGGTACAGAGGCTTAAAAGCAAGTCAGGCTGGAGCTGAGGGGGCTGGAGGAGTGGCATCTGAGGATTTGTAGGAGGCCCAAGCAAACAGGTGTGTGCAGGGAGAATGGTGGGCATTGCTCATGAGCAAAAAGCAAAAAGCATCTCAAAATTATTCTACAGAGCTTTAGCGTGACAATATTAAACTACTGAATCTCGGAGTGGTATGAGAGAGTCTGCCTTTCAGAAGGATATCATTTGGAGATGAAGCAGAGGGTCGAACCTGGAGCCAGAGAAACCAGGAGAGAGGCTGCTGCAAAGTGATGAGGGTGTATGGAGGGTGATGAGTGGTGGGACCACTGGCCAGGAGAGGGCAAGTGAAGGCAAAAGTGCTGTGACTCCATGACTAATGTCATGTGATAGCAAATCAAACCGGATTGCTGAGGCTAGCTGTCAGATTCCTGACTTACTAGATGGTGGCACCACAGTCTCAGCTAAGAAGAACCCATTAAGATTTTGGGGGAGACAATGAATTCAGATTTGGGTAGTGCATTTGAGACCTCAGGAGGAAGAGACAAGGAGAAGAGTCAGAGTTGGGGATATCAACTTGAGAAGTGTCCTTCAGTAGCTCACAGTGGTGGCTAACCAAAGGGTTGAGGGCCATTGTCCAGGAGGACTCTGTATCCTGAGAAGAGAGGGGAGGCAGAAAAACACAGAGAACCTCAAGGCAGGCTGCTGGCACAGGCAACAGCTGCAGCCAACCTAGGAGGGTCTGATGCAAGCAGAGAAAGTCAGAAAGAGAGGCACGGAGCTCGGCCATGTGATCACACAGCACTTCAAGCAGAGGCAGTTGATGGCTCTGGTTGGCCTCATAGGAAAGGACAATGCAGGATTTTGTTGGCAGGTTTCTTTCTTAAAAGCCACCAATGATGTTACTTTTTATTTATATAAAGCCTCCATCCATCCATTATTCAATCGTCACCCAATGTGTGGCAGGTTTGGTGCTAAACACATGAGGAGGTGTTATGACTGAGCACACTTGCTGCCTTCCAGGAGGTCAGTCTGTTCAGCCACAGCAGAGGGCTGTCCCTCTGTCTATCAAGAGAAGAGCTTGGATTCCACTGAGCTTAGACCTTCACACCTCTCCAGGAAGGCCTAGAGGACTAGAGTATGCTACCTGCCTACTCAAAATCATCCTCTGACTCTCAGCTGCTACGGATGGAGACTCTGTGATGTGGCCTGGAGTGTATCGCCCTCCAGGAGCTTTCCTTGCCTTCCTGTGCACCCTAAGCTCCACCTGGGCCCTGCACTTCCTACCTTAGCAACAAGAGCAGAGCAAAGACTCTAAACCAGGAATTGTTCAAATGCAGTTTTCCTATTTCTTTTTTTTTTTTTTTTTTTTTTTGACAGAGTCTTGCTTTTGTCGCCCGGAATTGGAGTGCAATGGTGAGATCTCAGCTCACTGCAACCTCCGCTTCCTGTGTTCCAGCAATTCTCCTGCCTCAGCCTCCCAAGTAGCTGAGATTACAGGTCCCTGCCACCATGTCCAGCTAATTTTGGTATTTTTAGTACAGACAGGGTTTCATCATGTTGGCCAGGCTGGTCTTGAACTCCTGACCTCAGGTGATCCACCCGCCTTGGTCTCCCAAAGTGCTGGGATTACAGGCGTGAGCCACCGCGCCCAGCCAGGCATGACCTCCTTCATGAATGATTTGCTGATCACTGAGGCAGAGGTGACCTCTGTGTGGCTTGAGTCAAACTCACCTTGTTTCAGTTTCAGATCCCACTGTGGCTACTCACAAGGAAATGTGAGCCCAGTCACTCCAGTTCTCTGAATCTGAGTTTCCACTTTTTAAAACAAAAAGTTGTGATACCTACTATGTAAGATGGCCATAATTAGAAATGTATTTTATTATGTATAATATATGAATGTTTTATATTTCTAAAACTATTCTGTTATTACTAGAAATAAGAACTGTGAAGTGTCTGTTGCCTAATGAGTAGATCTTCGGTGAATGACAGCACTTCCTATAATTGCTCCGGAACTCAGGTTTTTTTTTCATGCACGAGTCACACCCCCTGCCCCTTCCTGTGGTGGAGAGTCCCCGTGGTACCTGATGAACCAGCCTCTTTGCAATCATGCCTTTTGTAGGCTGCACCCCTTCTTCAATCTTGGCTGGCTTGGGGTTCACTTACACCCCACTGAATGTGGCATATGCTCCTCTGAGTGCCTTCCAACCTAGACCATGGATGCCTATGCTTTCTAAAATGCTGTCTTGGAATGCAGGTTCTGGTGGCAGTTGGCATCGTGCAGAGGTACCCCTCCCTTCACTGTGCTCGGAAGGAGTCCAGCCAGCCATGTGGGGAGGTCACACACAGGTGAGGATGCTTGGCCAGCCTAGGGTCAGAGCTGTGAGTGAGGGAGTCATCGCAGAGTTCAGCCAGGTCGAGACCTCAGGTATCTCCAGCTGTGTCCAGCATCGAAGTGCAATGACTGGAGAGATTCCAAGCAAGACGAGGACTGCCCACCAAGGCTGGGGAACCCTCAGAGCCACTAGAGATAATAAGACATTGTTGTTTCAAGGTTGGGAAGGGTTGTCACTCAGTCATTAGAAACTAGAATGCTTGTTTTCTTCAGAAAATGTACTCTTAGCTTGGATGAGATACCCTGGCCCTATGATGTTTTTCCACAAATCATGGGAAGGCCCCCACAGTGCCTGCTTTGTCCTTGCTTATCTGCTCCTGCTGACCCAGGGGTACCTGGGGCCCAACACTATGCCTGTCTTGTCCAATGTTGTACAACTCAATGCCCAGCAGGGTCTGCCAATCAAGTGTGCCCAGATACTTCTTTGACTGAATGTAATATCCACAGTGTTTTGTTATTAGCTGTTTCTCCTCGCTGATGAGCTCCTATAAAGCAGGGTTCAGTAAATAGGATCAATAATTACATCTACCTCAGAAATCTGTTGTAAAACAAAAATGAAATAATGCAGATAAAGTACGTTATAGGCTTGGCATATACTAAGCCACTGATAAATATTAGGTCACATGTTACTGAGCCTACAGTATTGGACATTGGGCCAGACATGTGATAGATGCTCATGAAACGTTTGGAGAGCTCAGAAAGACTGAACAGGTCAGAACTGAGGGAGGAGCACCACCACCTGACCCAGTGAGGCCCAGGCTCACCTGTCTCACAGGCAGGCACAGAGAAGCCCACCTGAAGGCAAGATCCTGGAGACCTTGGGAGGGGCTAAGAGTCCTATTGGATCCTTGATGCATTTTCTTTCACACATTCCACAGTCAGAGCAAGCCCAGAGAGTTATGAAAGTAGGAATTAGCACAGGATGGACATAAGGATGAGGACATCCTTCCCTTCCCAGAATTGATAGAAATTAACAAGGTTAAACAAGGCAAGTTGGGCAGGGGAGACAAGGAAAACCCAGTCCACAGCAGGAAGCAATTGAAAGCTAAATGGAAAATACCAAGTATTCCAATGTCTTGTCTACCTAGCTTCCTGCATCAGCTGTGGCTGGCTCTGTCCTGTGAACAGGAGCCAAGCCCAGGCACCCTCCGGGGCCACCATATAGGACTGCAATAACGAATACTCACTTGTCCCCACCAGCTGCTTACTCCACTTCACTGGGTCTGTAGTCCTCCTGGCCAGTGAGGAGGCTGCCCACTCTCCTATTTCTGTCCTGTTGCTGCCTCTGACTCGTGACACGTGGTATTTTCTTGGCTACGATCCCACAATACCCCTAACTGTTCATTCCCAGGGATGGGACTATGTCACTGCTTATTTGAAGGTGTAGTTTGGGAACAGTAATGTATTGATCTTGCAGCAGTGGCCATCAGGCTGGATTAAAAGGTCAGAGATGATGTCTCACTGTTCCCTGTCCATTATGGCCCTTAGAACTCCAAGCATTTTGGGTTCTGCAGCTACTCAGGGCGCTATGTGCACCCCTTGAGAAGATCCAGACAAAAGAACCATAGACACCGTCTTAATCTAATAACATCTTTGCTCTTTCTCCCATATTTCCATTTTCATCCTTAAAAAACTAAACCTCAGATTCAAACACCTTTCTAGGCTAACTCTCCCTCTTTCCCTTTGTAAGAACCAATTTTGATGGGGCTTTGCTCTCAACCAGGACAAACCACTTTTGGTGACTTGGCTGGGTGAGAGGGCATTGATGGCTCAAGGACTATTTTTATAGCTCTTGTGGCTCCAGGTCTGGGGCATTCACCTCTACCAGTGCTTGTTGGTTTCAAGTTCAGCTCTGCCATTGCTTAAGCCTTTCAGCCGATCCATCTGCCAGTCTTGAAGATGCTAAGACTAAGATGCATTAATTTGTAAAGCTGAAGTCTCTGTTTGTCCGATCTGGCCTCAGATTTTTATTTTTTCCACAAATACATTTTACATTTTTTTTCTTTTATTATTATACTTTAAGTTTTAGGGTACATGTGCACATTGTGCAGGTTAGTTACATAGGTATACATGTGCCATGCTGGTGCGCTGCACCCACTAACTCATCATCTAGCATTAGGTATATCTCCCAATGCTATCCCTCCCCACTCCCCCCACCCCACAACAGTCCCCAGAGTGTGATGTTCCCCTTCCTGTGTCCATGTGATCTCATTGTTCAATTCCCACCTATGAGTGAGAATATGCGGTGTTTGGTTTTTTGTCCTTGCGATAGTTTACTGAGAATGATGATTTCCAATTTCATCCATGTACCTACAAAGGACATGAACTCATCATTTTTTATGACTGCATAGTATTCCATGGTGCATATGTGCCACATTTTCTTAATCCAGTCTATCATGGTTGGACATTTGGGTTGGTTCCAAGTCTTTGCTATTGTGAATAATGCCACAATAAACATAAGTGTGCATGTGTCTTTATAGCAGCATAATTTATAGTCCTTTGGGTATATACCCAGTAATGGGATGGCTGGGTCAAATGGTATTTCTAGTTCTAGATCCCTGAGGAATCGCCACACTGACTTCCACAATGGTTGAACTAGTTTACAGTCCCACCAACAGTGTAAAAGTGTTCCTATTTCTCCACATCCTCTCCAGCACCTGTTGTTTCCTGACTTTTTAATGATTGCCATTCTAACTGGTGTGAGATGGTATCTCATTGTGGTTTTGATTTGCATTTCTCTGATGGCCAGTGATGATGAGCATTTTTTCATGTGTCTTTTGGCTGCATAAATGTCTTCTTTTGAGAAGTGTCTGTTCATGTCCTTCGCCCACTTTTTGATGGGGTTGTTTGTTTTTTTCTTGTAAATTTGTTTGAGTTCATTGTAGATTCTGGATATTAGCCCTTTGTCAGATGAGTAGGTTGCGAAAATTTTCTCCCATTTTGTAGGTTGCCTATTCACTCTGATGGTAGTTTCTTTTGCTATGCAGAAGCTCTTTAGTTTAATGAGATCCCATTTGTCAATTTTGGCTTTTGTTGCCATTGCTTTTGGTGTTTTAGACATGAAGTCCTTGCCCATGCCTATGTCCTGAATGGTATTGCCTAGGTTTTCTTCTAGGGTTTTTATGGTTTTAGGTCTAACATGTAAGTCTTTAATCCTTCTTGAATTGATTTTTGTATAAGGTGTAAGGAAGGGATCCAGTTTCAGCTTTCTACATATGGGTAGCCAGTTTTCCCAGCACCATTTATTAAATAGGGAATCCTTTCCCCATTGCTTGTTTTTCTCAGGTTTGTCAAAGATCAGATGGTTATAGATATGCGGCGTTACTTCTGAGGGCTCTGTTCTGTTCCATTGATCTATATCTCTGTTTTGGTACCAGTACCATGCTGTTTTGGTTACTGTAGCCTTGTAGTATACTTTGAAGTCAGGTGGTGTGATGCCTCCAGCTTTGTTCTTTTGGCTTAGGATTGACTTGGCGATGAGGGCTCTTTTTTGGTTCCATATGAACTTTAAAGTAGTTTTTTCCAATTCTGTGAAGAAAGTCATTGGTAGCTTGATGGGGATGGCACTGAATCTTTAAATTACCTTGGAGAGTATGGCCATTTTCACGATATTGATTCTTCCTACCCATGAGCATGGAATGTTCTTCCATTTCTTTGTATCCTCTTTTGTTTCCTTGAGCAGTGGTTTGTAGTTCTCCTTGAAGAGGTCCTTCACATCCCTTGTAAGTTGGATTCCTAGGTATTTTATTCTCTTTGAAGCAATTGTGAATGGGAGTTCACTCATGATTTGGCTCTCTGTTTGTCTGTTGTTGGTGTATAAGAATGCTTGTGATTTTTGTACATTGATTTTGTATCCTGAGACTTTGCAGAAGTTGCTTATCAGCTTAAGGAGATTTTGGGCTGAGACAATGGGGTTTTCTAGATATACAATCATGTCGTCTGCAAAGAGGGACAATTTGACTTCCTCTTTTCCTAATTGAATACCCTTTATTTCCTTCTCCTGCCTAATTGCCCTGGCCAGAACTTCCAACACTATGTTGAATAGGAGTGGTGAGAAAGGGCATCCCTGTCTTGTGACAGTTTTCAAAGGGAATGCTTCCAGTTTTTGCCCATTCAGTATGATATTGGCTGTGGGTTTGTCATAGATAGCTCTTATTATTTTGAAATACATCCCATCAATACCAATTCATTGAGAGTTTTTAGCATGAAGCATTGTTGAATTTTGTCAAAGGCCTTTTCTGCATCTATTGAGATAATCATGTGGCTTTTGTCTTTGGCTCTGTTTATATGCTGGATTACATTTATTGATTTGCGTATATTGAACCAGCCTTGCATCCCTGGGATGAAGCCCACTTGATCATGGTGGATAAGCTTTTTGAGGTGCTGCTGGATTTGTTTTGCCAGTATTTTATTGAGGATTTTTGCATCAGTGTTCATCAAGGATATTGGTCTAAAATTCTCTTTTTTGGTTGTGTCTCTGCCCGGCTTTGGTATCAGAATGATGCTGGCCTCATAAAATGAGTTAGGGAGGATTCCTTCTTTTTCTATTGATTGAAATAGTTTCAGAAGGAATGGTAGCAGTTCCTCCTTGTACCTCTGGTAGAATTCGGCTGTGAATCCGTCCACTCCTGGACTCTTTTTGGTTGGTAAGCTATTGATTATTGCCACAATTTCAGATCCTGTTATTGGTCTATTCAGAGATTGAACTTCTTCCTGGTTTAGTCTTGGGAGAGTGTATGTGTCGAGGAATTTATCCATTTCTTCTAGATTTTCTAGTTTATTTGCATAGAGGTGTTTGCAGTATTCTCTGATGGTAGTTTGTATTTCTGTGCGATCGGTGGTGATATCCCCTTTATCATTTTTTATTGTGTCTATTTGATTCTTCTCTCTTTTTTTCTTTATTAGTCTTGCTAGCGGTCTATCTATTTTGCTGATCCTTTCAAAAAACCAGCTCCTGGATTCATTAATTTTTTGAAGGGTTTTTTGTGTATCTATTTCCTTCAGTTCTGCTCTGATTTTAGTTATTTCTTGCCTTCTGCTAGCTTTTGAATGTGTTTGCTCTTGCTTTTCTAGTTCTTTTAATGGTGAAGTTAGGGTGTCAATTTTGGATCTTTCCTGCTTTCTCTTGTGGGCATTTGGTGCTATAAATTTCCCTCTACACACAGCTTTGAATGTGTCCCAGAGATTCTGGTATGTTGTGTCTTTGTTCTCATTGGTTTCAAAGAACATCTTTATTTCTGCCTTCATTTCGTTATGTACCCAGTAGTCATTCAGGAGCAGGTTGTCCAGTTTCTATGTAGTTGAGCAGTTTTGAGTGAGATTCTTAATCCTGAGTTCTAGTTTGATTGCACTGTGGTCTGAGAGATAGTTTGTTATAATTTCTGTTCTTTTACATTTGCTGAGGAGAGCTTTACTTCCAACTATGTGGCCAATTTTGGAATAGGTGTGGTGTGGTGCTGAAAAAAATGTATATTCTGTTGATTTGGGGTGGAGAGTTCTGGAGATGTCTATTAGGTCCGCTTGGTGCAGAGCTGAGTTCAATTCCTGGGTATCCTTGTTGACTTTTTGTCTCGTTCATCTGTCTAATGTTGACAGTGGGGTGTTAAAGTCTCCCATTGTTAATGTGTGGGAGTCTAAGTCTCTTTGTAGATCACTCAGGACTTGCTTTATGAATCTGGGTGCTCCTGTATTGGGTGCATATATATTTAGGATAGTTAGCTCTTCTTGTTGAATTGATCCCTTTACCATTATGTAATAGCCTTCTTTGTCTCTTTTGATCTTTGTTCATTTAAAGTCTGTTTTATCAGAGACTAGGATTGCAACCCCTGCCTTTTTTTGTTTTCCATTTGCTTGGTAGATCTTCCTCCATCCTTTTATTTTGAGCCTATGTTTGTCTCTGCATGTGAGATGGGTTTCCTGAATACAGCACACTGATGGGTCTTGACTCTTTATCCAATTTGCCAGTCTGTGTCTTTTAATTGTAGCATTTAGTCCATTTACATTTAAAGTTAATATTGTTATGTGTGAATTTGATCCTGTCATGATGATGTTAGCTGGTTCTTTTGCTGGTTAGTTGATGCAGTTTCTTCCTAGTCTCGATGGTCTTTACATTTTGGCATGATTTTGCAGTGGCTGGTACCTGTTGTTCCTTTCCATGTTTAGCACTTCCTTCAGGAGCTCTTTTAGGGCAGGCCTGGTGGTGACAAAATCTCTCAGCATCTGCTTGTCTGTAAAGTATTTTATTTCTCCTTCACTTATAAAGCTTAGTTTGGCTGGATATGAAATTCTGGGTTGAAAATTCTTTTCTTTAAGAATGTTGAATATCGGCCCCCACTCTCTTCTGGCTTGTAGGGTTTCTGCCGAGAGATCCGCTGTTAGTCTGATGGGCTTCCCTTTGAGGGTAACCCGACCTTTCTCTCTGGCTGCCCTTACCATTTTTTCCTTCATTTCAACTTTGGTGAATCTGACAATTATGTGTCTTGGAGTTGCTCTTCTTGAGGAGTATCTTTGTGGCGTTCTCTGTATTTCCTGAATCTGAATGTTGGCCTGCCTTGCTAGATTGGGGAAGTTCTCCTGGATAATATCCTGCAGAGTGTTTTCCAACATGGTTCCATTCTCCCCATCACTTTCAGGTACACCAACCACACGTAGATTTGGTCTTTTCACATAGTCCCATATTTCTTGGAGGCTTTGCTAATTTCTTTTCATTCTTTTTTCTCTAAACTTCCCTTCTTGCTTCATTTCATTCATTTCATCTTCCATCGCTGATACCCTTTCTTCCCGTTGATTGCAGCAGCTCCTGAGGCTTCTGCATTCTTCACGTAGTTCTCGAGCCTTGGTTTTCAGCTCCATCAGCTCCTTTAAGCACTTCTCTGTATTAGTTATTCTAGTTATACATTCTTCTAAATTTTTTTCAAAGTTTTCAACTTCTTTTCCTTTGGTTTGAATGTCCTCCCGTAGCTCAGAGTAATTTGATCGTCTGAAGCCTTCTTCTCTCAGCTGGTCAAAGTCATTCTCTGTCCAGCTTTATTCCGTTGCTGGTGAGGAACTGCGTTCCTTTGGAGGAGGAGAGGTGCTCTGCATTTTAGAGTTTCCAGTTTTTCTGTTCTGTTTTTTCCCCATCTTTGTGGTTTTATCTACTTTTGGTCTTTGATGATGGTGATGTACAGATGGGTTTTTGGTGTGGATGTCCTTTCTGTTTGTTAGTTTTCCTTCTAACAGACAGGACCCTCACCTGCAGGTCTGTTGGAATACCCTGCCTTGTGTGGTGTCAGTGTGCCCCTGCTGGGGGGTGCCTCCCAGTTAGGCTGCTCAGGGGTCAGGGGTCAGGGACCCACTTGAGGAGGCAGTCTGCCCGTTCTCAGATCTCCAGCTGCGTGCTGGGAGAACCACTGCTCTCTTCAAAGCTGTCAGACAGGGACATTTAAGTCTGCAGAGTTTACTGTTGTCTTTTTGTTTGTCTGTGCCCTGCTCCCAGAGGTGGAGCCTACAGAGGCAGGCAGGCCTCCTTGAGCTGTGGTGGGCTCCACCCAATTCGAGCTTCTGGGCTGCTTTGTTTACCTAAGCAAGCCTGGGCAATGGCCGGCACCCCTCCCCCAGCCTCGCTGCCACCTTGCAGTTTGACCTCAGACTGCTGTGCTAGCAATCAGTGAGACTCCGTGGGCGTAGGACCCTCCGAGCCAGGTGCGGGTTATAATCTCGTGGTGCACCGTTTTTTAAGCCCGTCAGAAAAGCGCAGTATTTGGGTGGGAGTGACCCGATTTTCCAGGTGCCGTCCGTCACCCCTTTCTTTGACTAGGAAAGGGAACTCCCTGACCCCTTGCGCTTCCCGAGTGAGGCAATGCCTCACCCTGCTTCGGCTCACGCTCGGTTCACGCACCCACTGACCTGCGCCCACTGTCTGGCACTCCCTAGTGAGATGAGCCTGGTATCTCAGATAGAAATGCAGAAATCCTACATTTTTATTAATGAACATCTAGGTAATACTTACGACATGCCAAAGGACCATTCTGGTACTTTGCAAACATGAACTCAGTTAATCTTTGTAACAACCCTCTCATGAGAGCATTGTTATTGTTATTGCTACTTGGGGATATTATCCCTGTGAGGAAATCAAGGCATGGAGACGTTAAAGTCATACAGCAAATGATTGGCAAACTAGTGTTATCAGATTTAGCCATATGACGTTTATAACAATGTATAACTTTCTACTACAGTCCTCTCTTGATATCGATGGGGAGTGGATCTATGACTGCCTCCCACCACTAACCACCCCCTCACTGATACCAAAATCCACAGATGCTCAAGATCTTGATATGCAACGGTGTGGTATCTATGCATAACTTATGCACATCTCCCCGTATACTTCAAATCATCTCTCCACTACTTATAATACCTAATACAATGTGAATGCTACATAAATAGTTGTTAGCCTGTATTTTTTGTTTGTAATATTTTTTATTGTATGGTTATTTTTTTTTCTGAGTATTTTCCATCCATGATTAGTTGAATCCATGGATACAGAACTCACAGATACTGAGGGCTGACCATTTGAGTGCATCCCGCACAACGTTTGTTGTTTATCTGAAATTCAAATTTAACTGGGCATTCCATATTTTATCTGGAAACTAGAAGTGAAACCAAATTAAACCTGGGAAGTTGGCTTCCTGAGCCACCCTTCTCATATGCGCACTGAGCTGTGAGTCACCTTATGGATTTTAAAGTTTTAACTGTCACTCAGGGAGCTGTCAGAGGGCATGGTCCTGGCCAAAACAAGCCTCACCCCAGGGCAACCCCGCACCCTCACTTGCTCATTCCTCACTATGAGGTTCAGTTGTAGGCAATACTCTCATTAATGCAGAAGGTGTCCTCTGGTATTTTATGAATGGACTTTTATAAAGAAAATGCAGAGGCAATACTGCTCTGTACCTTTTTCTGATTTGAGGCTTCTTTTCTGCAAGGGTATAGGAAAATAGGACTCACAAGTAAGAGAATGGAGAAAAAAATTGCTCTCTGCTGAGCAGGTCCTTTTCAAGCCCTTAGAAAGAAAGGCAAGCATTTCTTCACTGAAGAAGGATGAGTCAGTGACATTTTCTCATTTTGCTGCGTGTGATATTCACACTGATTCCAATTATGTGAAATGCAGGTTCCAGGAGTTCAGCTTTAAAGGGCCATAGGTTTCCTTCTCAATTGGGTGGAAGCATTTTAAATCATCCCCACCTCATGCCAGGCAAAGTCTTTGTTTTCTTTATAGCCAACTTTCTTCTTTCCTTTTCCAAGCACAGCACAAAAGGTGGGAGGTTACTTTAAAGAAAGGCATTTATTTTTAACAATAAACCAAGATCTGAAAGAAGGTAGAATTAGAGTTAGTTCCTGTAAAATGAAAAAAAAAATACAAAGACATTTACTCTAAAAAAAAGATTCTGTAGAGAAAATGAAGAGTTGTTGGCTTGAAAAATACGAAACATACAAAATAAAAACATTTTATTTTTCTAAGGTCACTTCACATGTCCAGGCTTTTAGCATTTTCTTCAATATTAAGAATATCCATATCTCAGCAAGAAATATAACCTGTAATTTGATGACTATAGATTCCTTTCCCTTCTTTTTTATAACACTGCAAAATCCTTTTTCTATGAATGCTTTATGGTTTGGTCCATAAAATAATGGGTATTTTTTGAGGGCTTCAAGGAATAACACACAATGGTTTATGGTGGTGGGGGTTAACATTTTGAGTGAAGGTTTTCATGAAGTTAATTACTTGAGAAGAAATTGAGAAAAAGAATCTAAGGATTAAAGGATTGTATGTGTGTGATATCATAATTTATAATAAAAAATACATATATTTGGTTTCTGCCCTGGCTCCTGGCACAGAACTCCTAAAACCTGTGGAATTTCCTGGGTGATAGGAGAATCTTTTTTTTTTTTCTTATTCATACAGAGTTTCACTCTGCTGCCCAGGCTGGAGTGCAGTGGCACAATCTTGGCTCACTGCAACTTCTACCTCCCGGGTTCAAGCGATTCTCCTGCCTCAGCCTCCCAAGTAGCTGGAATTCCAGGAGTCCGCCACCACACCCAGCTAATTTTTGTATTTTTAGTAGAGACAGGGTTTCGCCATGTTGGCCAGGATGGTCTCAAACCCCTGACCTCAGTTCTAATGAGGTGACTCTCGGTAAGCTCCTGGATAGCTTTAGAATGGGGGCTGGTTGCTAGAAGACCAAACTGTGATTAGATTGGAACTTTTGGTCCCAGGCCCCAACCCCCATTCTCCAGGGAGGGGAGAGGAGCTAAAAATGGAGTTAAAATTTGATTATGCCTACTTGATGAAGCCTCTATATAAATCTCTAAAATATGGGGGTCAGTGGGCTTCCAGGCTGGTGAACAAGAACACATCCCATGTGCATGGAGGATGGTGAGCCCCAAACTTCAGGGGCACAGAAGCTGCTGTGCTTACGACTCTTCCATGGCTTGCCCTGTGTACCTCTTCATCTGGATATTCTTTGTAATATCCTTTAAAATGAACGAGTAAATCTAAGAAAGTGCTTCCCTGAGTTCTGTGGCAGTTCTAGCAAATAATAGAACCTGAGGAGGGGGTTGTGGGAATCTCCAATTTATAGTGGATTGGCCAGAAGTACAGGTGACAACCTGAGACTGAGACTGACTGACTTCCTTCCTTCCTTCCCTCCTTCCTTCCCTCCTTCCTTCCTTCCTTCCCTCCTTCCCTCCCTCCTTCCTTCCTTCCTTCCTTCCTTCCTTCCTTCCTTCCTTCCTTCCTTCCTTCCTTCGTTCTTTGTGTTTTTTGACGACTAGTTAGTAAGCCTTCTGGTCCCAGCATGACTGGATGCATGCATAAATATGTGGCCAATTCCATTTTAATAGTATTGTGCTAAATCCAGCTGTACTAATGTAGACATGCTCCTATTTGCCAGTCCACACATATATCACACAGACAATATGTAGAATATGTGATTTCTATGAGAAAGGGACCTCAACTGAACACACTCACACCCACAGAGGAGCATGATCTAATCCTGACTCAGTAGCTCCTTCTTCCTCCAGCTCTAGATACGTCCTTTAGAGCATCAAATTGCTCCTTTACTCAGGGGAATAAAGTGCTGGTGTTCATAGTAGAAAAACCTGAAAGTGAGAAATACGTGGAAGCTGAAAACCAAAATGCTTCCCCGGTCTCAGGAAACAACAGTGGAAATAGCCTTTATGTCAAGTCCCTTATGCTGTTAAGTTGCAAGTTCCTCTGGGAAAGCACTGCATTGGTGGGCCTGAAGTGGTTGGTGAGTCTTCTTCCATTTCCAAATGGATCTCCGTTTTGTGGAAGAGCCATCCTGGTGGGCCATGCTGGCTGGGGTCTCACAGGCTGGGCTGGATCCTAGAAGTGATTTGTCATGCATGATGGGAGAAGCCCAGGTTGTTCTTGCAGGAGCAACATGTGGCTTATGACAGAGGAGTGAGTTTCAAGCAAAAAACAAAACAGAAAAAAAAAAAGGAGAGACAGAAGGGATTAGGTTTATCTGGGGAGACTTCTGACTTGCTGGATGCTACTGATGTCATTTGGGTAATCTAGAGACCAGGCACAGAGCTGTGGGACATAATCACCACAGCGCTGATGGCTGTGTCTATCTGTCATTGAGTACCACCATATCCTAGCACATTCCATGTTCTGGCTCTTTTTAAGTCTCTCAACAACCTCAGAAGAGGCAATCTATAGGCATCATCATTAGCCATGTTTGATAGACCAGGGAAGTGGGGCACAGAGAGTGATTAATGAGCTCAAGGCTACGCAGCAGATGATGGGCCGCATCCAGTGTCTGCTCATCATCATGCGTCTTGCTGCCCTCAAGTCACTCCTAGCAGTTGCCCAGAACTGTTTGTTCCCCGTTCCTATCCTCAGGTGTATCTGGGGTGTTTCCACCCTGGCCTCAGTCTCCCCTAACCAAACCATGACACTGGCCTCTGCTCCTCTGCGCTGGTCCCCGAAGCTTGTCTCTCCCCTGTAGATGCTGACTCTGTCTCCTCAAGGTCTTTGGACCCCGTGTTTTCATGGCTGGAATGAAACACGCTCCAGCTCCAGCCCCATGGAAGCTGTTCCCAACCTTTCCACTCAGCTGGTCTCTGTCAGGATTGCTTGACTCCTGACCCAAGGGATGGGAGAACAGGAGTGGGAGGGGATGCCATGAAGGGAACCAGCATCAGGACTGGAAAAGGGACAGGCCAATGAGAGGGAAACGGGCTTCCTCTTATGAGATGCTGACCTCATGGTGCCCCAGTATATAAGTTAGGGAGAGGCAGGGTAGGGAATGGATGTGCATTTTAGCAAAGTGTGGTGCTGAGCAAGGCTGGTGTTTAACAGAATTTAGATGCTTTCCAGAGCAGAGATTCAATGTGCAGTGGATGAATAATAAAGCCACTGAACATCGCAGGTCCACGAGAGGGTCAGGCAGGGAGAAACCAGAAAAGAAACCACAATGCAAGAGCACAGGACCCCTTTTACTCATATGGCTGGCTGCAAAGTGAATTAAATGAGAGCTGTTGCTTTTCAGCTAAGTAAATTAGTAACTTAACAATTTAACAGACACTAATTGACCATTATACTATGCTACTGTTTTGGGGAAAGTGCTAAACAGTTTAAGCCTATTTTTCCTTACTTGCAGAGCACCTAGCTCATTGAGTTATTTTCAGAATGGAAGGATGCTGCAAAGGATGATGAGTGTATCTAAGAGCCAAAGGGCAGTGGCTTCAGGAAGAGATGGTTCTAGAAGCTCAAACGATGTCCTTATAATTCTATGTCTCCAAGATTTTTTTCCTCTATCTTTCTTAATCATTAGTCAGATTCTCTATGTGTGATGATACAAATGTTCACCAGTAGTTCAGCCTTATATCTTGCCAAATTAGGAATCTCCATGGAAGGAGATTTCTTTCCCAATAATTGCAGAAAAAATGGCCTTTTCTCTCCTTGGCATGAATTGGGTGGTGTGCCCAGGCCTGACCAATCACTGTGAACTGGAGAGACCACATCAGTGTCCTGTTTCTACCCTGCTGCCCAGGAGAAAGTTAACTCCACCCAATAAAGGATGATTCTCCCAAAGAAAATTGAGGTGTTGTTGTCAGGAAACCAGACAACAGATTTTGGGTAAGCAAATTAGCTGTGCTAACCCCAGTCATTGTTACTGAGGGTTGGGATCCAGGTTTGGGTTTGGTCCAAAAGTTAAATCACACAGAACCTTTGGCATGAACAGATGCACAGTTGTGTAGAAGAGACTCACAATGAAACAAATCCATGCAATCTAGCCTTGCAGGTGCTGTGATACATGTGCATAAAGAGAGAGGCGCCAATGTGACCTGGGTGGGGACAGCCCTCTATAATGATGAGGTTCTCATTTATGGGTAGAAAGCCAAGGACACTGCATTCCCTGCATAGCCCACACTTTGGCTACCGTCTCTGCAATTTGGGTCCTGGATGGGACTCTGCACAGCATAAGCTCTGCAGCAATGGGAGTCAATGTGGCAATATTGAGAAGGATGGCAGACTCTGAGAATCACCTAAGAGCAGAGGAAACATGAATTGTCCTCTTATAAACTCCCTTAATAATAAAATAAATCAGCTGTATTGTTCAGTGATGAACTGTTCTGCTTTCTGGCCAGGGGGGCTCCAAAAGTTATTACTGGCTAACAATAGCTTGTTAAAGTTCTTGGGCACAGAAAAATCAAACTGTGCAGGTCCTGGGAGAATCTGGTCACATAAAAGAGGAACCCATTCCAAGCATGAGCTATTAGTTCTGCTCTGAATATCACCGTTATTAACCGAAGGGCTTTAGTGAAATCTCCAGCCTGCCAGAATCTCAATCCTCATCAAATGCCCAGGAAAATGACTGTGACAGGTGCTAATTGGTTATTATAGGAAAGAATACCTTTGAACTGGAAAAATGCTCCAGGTGCTAACTAGTCATGGCAACAGTGCTCCCCTGGGAGATAGATGCTCTTTGGAGCAATGAGTATACTCCTGTAGAAAATGGCCCTGATTCCTTCCTGTTGACTGATCTCTCTCCCTCTCTCCTTCTCTTCCTTTCCTCCTTACCCAATCCCAACCCTTCCCAGGGCTCTGTTTAAACCAGACCCTGACTACCTCCAGATTCCTCAACAGAGCTTTGGCTTTGAAGGATCTTATTCAGTTCCGAACTCTACCAGCACAAGCTCTATGAGTGACTTGGTCGGTCACCTAGTTTCTCTTTTGATTTAACCTTAAATCAAGCCTCAACCTTAAATTCAAATGGCATTTGAACTGCCACTGCAAAATACCAGTGTGGTGCTAGGGACACTGAGGTGTTTAAGCAATTCTAGTTCCTGCTTGTCCCTTTTCTTTTCTGTCCTGATGTTCAGATTGTCATTCCTGACTGGATGATGAATTGCAAAGTGCAACACAAAGACAAGGCAGCATTATTAATATTTACGATTATTGTTTTACTCATTGTGTAGCGTAGCACCTGGCTCACTGCAGACACTCCTTAAATAATTATCAAATGACTGTGGATGTCTTTTTCAATAATATCTGTCTTAAAGGCACTGCTAATTTCTTCCCTTAAGGAAGCTCTCAAAGATCTCTGTGCTCCACAGGTGTCTGCTCCTTCTGGGGCTTCCCATGTTGAATCTCTAGCTACTGCATTGTTTTGTTAGCATTGCTGGGTGTTCACTGTGTCTGTTTTCCCAGAACACACTGAGTAACTCGTTTTCTACAGCTTCTTGTCTCTGTCCTAGATGATGGTTTACTTGTTGTCATCTACACATGAATGCATTTGTGTACTTTCTGTGACTTCTCTTGGGTTGGAAAATCCACGCTCTGTCGCCCAGCCTGGAGTGCAGTGGTGCGATCCTGGCTTACTGCAACTTCTGCCTCCTGGGTTTAAGCAATTCTCTGCCTCAGCCCCCTGAGTAGCTGGGATTACAGGCACGTGCCACCATGCCCAGTTAATTTTTTGTATTTTTAGAGAGACAGGGTTTCAACATCTTGGCCAGGCCGGTCTTGAACTCCTGACCTCGTGATCCACCCACCTTGGCCTCCCAAAGTGCTGGGATTACAGGCATGAGCCACTGTGCCTGGCCCTGAAAGCTGCTGCTTGATGAGGCTGTTGGTGAAGGTGATGATGATGGTGATGATGAGTGATGGGGAAGGGAGGGTGTTGGTTTGCAGAGAAAGTGGTGGGAAGCTGCCAAAGACCAATGACGAAGGGAAATTGAGATAATTCCAGGGGAGAGTAAGATGTTGGAGGCGGAGCCCATGTCAAAACTCATTAACTTTCTCAGCCTAATTCCTGCTGATAGAAAATTAGGGGACATTTTTACTTCTTACTATCCAATTTCTGATGCTTGTTTAATTGCCCCGGCATTCAAACAAGTAATGAAAGTGGGCATCCTTGCCTAGCTTCTGACCTTAGAGAATAAACTTTCAGTTTTTCATGATTAAGTATGATGTTAGCCTTTTCTGTATCTATTGAGATGATCATGACATTTTTGATCACATGATTTTGTTCTTCATTCTGTTAATATGGTGCATTGCATTCATTTATTTGCATATTTTGACACATCCTAGTGTCCCAGAGAATGTTCTGTATGTGCTTGAGAAGGATGTGTATTCTGCTGCTGTTGAATAGAATGTTTTGGGTGTCTGTTAGGTTCATTTGGTCTATAGTTTTATTCAAGTCCACTATTTCCTTACTAATTTTCTGTCCAGATGAGCAACCCATTTTTGTTAGTAGGGTACTGAAGTCCCTCTGCTATTATTGTATTATCGCTTTACAAATTTAGGTGCTCCAGTGTTGGGTCCATATATATTTTCAGTTGTTATATCCTCTTGATGAATTGACCTCTTTATCTCTTGTGATAATTTTTGACTTAAAGTATATTTTGTCTGATGTAAATATAGCCACTCTTGTCCTGTTTTGTTTATCATTTCCATGGAATATCTTTCCATATCCCTTCACTTTCAGCCTACATGTGTCTTGTTTACAGAGGATATTATCATATATATATATACATGATATATATAACTACATATATATGATATATATAACTACATATATATGATATATATATAATATATATATAATTCTAAAGTTTCCACCAAAAATGTGTTAGAACTAATAAACAAAACAAATACACTAAAGTCATGGGATACAAAATCAACATACAAAAATCATTTGCGTTTCTATACACTAACAATGAACTATCAAAAAATTAACAAAACCCCATTTATAATAGCATCAAAGAAGAATAAATACTTAGAAATAAATTTAACCAAGGTAGTAAAAGATTTGTAAACTGAAATCTTTAAAACATTAATAAAAGTAATAAAAGAAATTGAAGAGGGCACAAACAAATGGAAAGATATCCTGTGTTTATAGACCAAAATAATTAATATTGTTAAAATATACTAGGCAAAGTGATCAATGCAATCCCTATCAAAATTCTGCGGCCACTGCTGCTGATACCCAGGCAAACAGTGTCTGGAGTGGACCTCTAGCAAACTCCAACAGACCTGCAGCTGAGAGTCCTGTCTGTTAGAAGGAAAACTAACAAACAGAAAGGACATCCACACCAAAAACCCTTCTGTACATCACCATCATCAAAGACCAAAAGTAGATAAAACCACAAAGATGGGGAAAAAACAGAGCAGAAAAACTGGAAACTCTAAAAAGCAGAGCACCTCTCCTCCTCCAAAGGAACGCAGTTCCTCACCAGCAATGGAATAAAGCTGGACGGAGAATGACTTTGACGAGTTGAGAGAAGAAGGCTTCAGATGATCAAACTACTCTGAGCTACGGGAGGAAATTCAAACCAAAGTCAAAAAAGTTAAAAACTTTGAAAAAAATTTAGACAAATGTATGACTAGAATAACCAATACAGAGAAGTGCTTAAAGGAGCTGATGGAGCTGAAAGACAAGGCTCAAGAACTACGTGAAGAATGCAGAAGCATCAGGAGCCGATGCGATCAACTGGAAGAAAGGGTATCAGTGATGGAAGATGAAATGAATGAAATGAAGTGAGAAGGGAAGTTTAGAGATAAAAGACTAAAAAGAAATGAACAAAGCCTCCAAGAAATATGGGACTATGTGAAAAGACCAAATCTAAGTCTGATTGGTGTACCTAAAAGTGACGGGGAGAATGGAACCAAGTTGGAAAACACTCTGCAGGATATTATCCAGGAGAACTTCCCCAATCTAGCAAGGCAGGCCAACATTCAGATTCAGGAAATACAGAGAACGCCACAAAGATACTCCTCAAGAAGAGCACCTCCAAGACACATAATTGTCAGATTCACCAAAGTTGAAATGAAGGAAAAAATGGTAAGGGCAGCCAGAGAGAAAGGTCGGGTTACCCTCAAAGGGAAGCCCATCAGACTAACAGCAGATCTCTCAGCAGAAACTCTACAAGCCAGAAGAGAATGGGGGCCAATATTCAACATTCTTAAAGAAAAGAATTTTCAACCCAGAATTTCATATCCAGCCAAACTAAGCTTCATAAGTGAAGGAGAAATAAAATACTTTACAGACAAGCAAATGCTGAGAGATTTTGTCACCACCAGGCCTGCCCTAAAAGAGCTCCTGAAGGAAGTGCTAAACATGGAAAGGAACAACCGGTACCAGCCACTGCAAAATCATGCCAAATTGTAAAGACCATCGAGGCTAGGAAGAAACTGCATCAACTAACGAGCAAAAGAACCAGCTAACATCATAACGACAGGATCAAATTCACACATTACAATATTAACTTTAAATGTAAATGGACTAAATGCTCCAATTAAAAGACACAGACTGGCAAATTGGATAAAGAGCCAAGACCCATCAGTGTGCTATATTCAGGAAACCCATCTCACGTGCAGAGACACACATAGGCTCAAAATAAAAGGATGGAGGAAGATCTACCAAGCAAATGGAAAACAAAAAAAGGCAGGGGTTGCAATCCTAGTCTCGGATAAAACAGACTTTAAACCAACAAAGATCAAAAGAGACAAAGAAGGCTATTACATAATGGTAAAGGGATCAATTCAACAAGAAGAGCTAACTATCCTAAATATATATGCACCCAATACAGGAGCACCCAGATTCATAAAGCAAGTCCTGAGTGACCTACAAAGAGACTTAGACTCCCACACAATAATAATGGGAGGCTTTAACACCCCACTGTCAACATTAGACAGATCAACGAGACAGAAAGTTAACAAGGATACCCAGGAATTGAACTCAGCTCTGCACCAGGTGGACCTAATAGACATCTACAGAACTCTCAACCCCAAATCAACAGAATATACATTTTTTTTAGCACCACATCACACCTATTCCAAAATTGACCACATAGTTGGAAGTAAAGCTCTCCTCAGCAAATGTAAAAGAACAGAAATTATAATAAATTGTCTTTCAGACCACAGAGACTAGCAATCAAACTAGAACTCAGGATTAAGAAACTCACTCAAAACCACTCAACTACATGGAAACTGAACAACCTGCTCCTGAATGACTACTGGGTACATAACGAAATGAAGGCAGAAATAAAAATGTCCTTTGAAACCAATGAGAACAAAGACACAACATACCAGAATCTCTGGGACACATTCAAAGCTGCGTGTAGAGGGAAATTTATAGCACTAAATGCCCACAAGAGAAAGCAGGAAAGATCCAAACTTGACACCCTAACATCACAATTAAAAGAACTAGAAAAGCAAGAGCAAACACATTCAAAAGCTTGCAGAAGGCAAGAAATAACCAAAATCAGAGCAGAACTGAAGGAAATAGAGACACAAAAAACCCTTCAAAAAATTAATGAATCCAGGAGCTGGTTTTTTTGAAAGGATCAACACAATTGACAGACTGCTAGCAAGACTAATAAAGAAGAAAAGAGAGAAGAATCAAATAGACACAATAAAAAATGATAAAGGGGATATCACCACAAATCGCACAGAAATACAAACTACCATCAGAGAATACTACAAACACCTCTATGCAAATAAACTAGAAAATCTAGAAGAAATGGATAAATTCCTCGACACATACACTCTCCCAAGACTAAACCAGGAAGAAGTTGAATCTCTAAATAGACCAATAACAGGATCTGAAATTGTGGCAATAATCAATAGCTTACCAACCAAAAAGAGTACAGGACCAGATGGATTCACAGCCGAATTCTACCAGAAGTACAAGGAGGAACTGGTACCATTCCTTCTGAAACTATTTCAATCAATAGAAAAAGAGGGAATCCTCCCTAACTCATTTTATGAGGCCACCATCATCCTGATACCAAAGCTGGGCAGAGACACAACCAAAAAAGAGAATTTTAGACCAATATCCTTGATGAGCACTGATGCAAAAATCCTCAGTAAAATACTGGCAAACTGAATCCAGCAGCACATCAAAAAGCTTATCCACCATGATCAAGTGGGCTTCATCCCTGGGATGCAAGGCTGGTTCAATATACGCAAATCAATAAATGTAATCCAGCATATAAACAGAACCAAAGACAAAAGCCACATGATTATCTCAATAGATGCAGAAAAGGCCTTTGATGAAATTCAACAACACTTTATGCTAAAAACTCTCAATAAATTAGATATTGATGGGGCGTATCTCAAAATAATAAGGGCTATCTATGACAAACCCACAGCCAATATCATACTGAATGGGCAAAAACTGGAAGCATTCCCTTTGAAAACTGGCACAAGATAGGGATGCCCTCTCTCACCACTCCTATTCAACATAGTGTTGGAAGTTCTGGCCAGGGCAATTAGGCAGGAGAAGGAAATAAAAGGTATTCAATTAGGAAAAGAGGAAGTCAAATTGTCCCTGTTTGCAGATGACATGATTGTATATCTAGAAAACCCCATTGTCTCAGCCCAAAATCTCCTTAAGCTGATAAGCAACTTCAGCAAAGTCTCAGGATACAAAATCAATGTACAAAAATCACAAGCATTCTTATACACCAATAACACAAACAGAGAGCCAAATCATGAGTGAACTCCCATTCACAATTGCTTCAAAGAGAAGAAAATACCTAGGAATCCAACGTACAAAGGATGTGAAGGACCTCTTCAAGGAGAACTACAAACCACTGCTCAATGAAATAAAAGAGGATACAAAGAAATGGAAGAACATTCCATGCTCATGGGTAGGAAGAATCAATATTGTGAAAATGGCCATACTGCCCAAGGTAATTTATAGATTCAATGCCATCCCCATCAAGCTACCAATGACTTTCTTCACAGAATTGGAAAAAACTACTTTAAAGTTCATATGGAACCAAAAAAGAGCCCGCATCGCCAAGTCAATCCCAAGCCAAAAGAACAAAGCTGGAGGCATTCACGCTACCTGACTTCAAACTATACTACAAGGCTACAGTAACCAAAACAGCATGGTACTGGTATCAAAACAGAGATATAGATCAATGGAACAGAACAGAGCCCTCAGAAATAACACCACATATCTACAACTATCTGATCTTTGACAAACCCGAGAAAAACAAGAAATGGGGAAAGGATTCCCTATTTAATAAATGGTGCTGGGAAAACTGGCTACCCATATGTAGAAAGCTGAAACTGGATCCCTTCCTTACACCTTATACAAAAATTAATTCAAGAAGGATTAAAGACTTAAACGTTAGACCTAAAACCATAGAAACCCTAGAAGAAAACCTAGGCATTACCATTCAGGACATAGGCATGGGCAAGGACTTCATGTCTAAAACACCAAAAGCAATGGCAACAAAAGCCAAAATTGACAAATGGGATCTCATTAAACTAAAGAGCTTCTGCACAGCAAAAGAAACTACCATCAGAGTGAACAGGCAACCTACAAAATGGGAGAAAATTTTCGCAACCTACTCATCTGACAAAGGGCTAATATCCAGAATCTACAATGAACTCAAACAAATTTACAAGAAAAAAACAAACAACCCCATCAAAAAGTGGGCGAAGGACATGAACAGACACTTCTCAAAAGAAGACATTTATGCAGCCAAAAGACACATGAAAAAATGCTCATCATCACTGGCCATCAGAGAAATGCAAATCAAAACCACAATGAGATACCATCTCACACCAGTTAGAATGGTGATCATTAAAAAGTCAGGAAACAACAGGTGCTGGAGAGGATGTGGAGAAATAGGAACACTTTTACACTGTTGGTGGGACTGTAAACTAGTTCAACCATTGTGGAAGTCAGTGTGGCGATTCCTCAGGGATCTAGAACTAGAAATACCATTTGACCCAGCCATCCCATTACTGGGTATATACCCAAATGACTATAAATCATGCTGCTATAAAGACACATGCACACGTATGTTTATTGCGGCACTATTCACAATAGCAAAGACTTAGAACCAACCCAAATGTCCAACAACGATAGACTGGATTAAGAAAATGTGGCACATATACACCATGGAATACTATGCAGCAATAAAAAATGATAAGTTCATGTCCTTTGTAGGGACATGGATGAAACTGGAAATCATCATTCTCAGTAAACTATCACAAGGACAAAAAACCAAACACCACATGTTCTCACTCAAAGGTGGGAATTGAACAATGAGAACACATGGACACCGGAAGGGGAACATCACACTCTGGGGACTGTTGTGGGGTGGGGGGAGGGGGGAGGGATAGCATTAGGAGATACACCTAATGCTAAATGATGAGTTAATGGGTGCAGCACACCAGCATGGCACATGTATACATATGTAACAAACCTGCACGTTGTGCACATGTACCCTAAAACTTAGAGTATAATAATAATAATAATAATAAATTTCAATGGCATTTTCCACAAGAAATAGGAAAACAATCTGAAAATTCATATGGAACCACAAAAGACTTTGAATAGTCAAAGCAAACTTGAACAAGAACAAAGCTGGAGGCATCACACTTTCTGAATTCAAAACACATTACAGAGGTATAGAATTCCTAACAGAATGACACTGGCCAATAAAAGAGAAAAGCCAGCCCAGATATTTAATATAAATCCACACATTTATGGTCGACTGATCTTTGACAAAGTTGCCAAGAATAAAATGGGGAAGGGATAGTCTCCTTAATAAACAGTGTAGGGAAAATTGGATATCCACATGGAGGAGAATATACACAAATCTTCTTAAGATAAATTAAATACTTAAATGTAAGACCTGAAACTGTAAAATGGCTAGAAGAAAACATAGAGGAAAAGCTTCTTGACATTGCTCTGGGTAACGATTTTTTTAAATATGATCCTAAAAACACAGGTAACAAAAGCAAAAATAGACAAATGGGGTTGCATCAAACTAAAAAGCTTCTATACAGCAAAGGAAACAACAAAGTCAAGAGACAACCTATAAAATAGGAGAAAATATTTGCAAACCATACATTGGTAAGTTAATATTCAATATACTTAATAA
This sequence comes from Pan troglodytes, assembly GCF_028858775.2. Taxonomy (NCBI): domain Eukaryota; kingdom Metazoa; phylum Chordata; class Mammalia; order Primates; family Hominidae; genus Pan; species Pan troglodytes. The sequence goes on along the minus strand of NC_072411.2, from coordinate 27,112,691 downwards.
TTTCAATTTAACAGCAAAAAAAAACCACATTAAAAATAGGCAAGGGATTGAGCAGAAATTTCTCAAAAGAAGACACACAGATTGCCAACAGGTATATGAATAAAATGCTCAACATCCCTAATTACTAGGAAAATGCAAATCAAAACCACAATGAGATATCACTTTATACCTGCTAGAATGGCTATTATCAAAAAGATGAAAGATAACAAGTGTCGGAGAGGGTCCAGAGAAAGGGAAACTGTTGAGCACTGCTGATGGCAATAGATAAGTTAGGGGACAGGAGCCTTTTGGTATTTTGAGCAATTTCAGTTACTTTTTTGTCCAGTCCAGTGGCCCTTTTCCTATTACAATGACCTTAATATTTTTCTGAAATTTCTTATAACAAGGTATTTGGTGACAAGCTATTTGCTAGACACGATATTAAATCCAGAAGTCTTCATCAAGTGCGTGTCCCTCAATATGTGCAGTAACTTTTACAGATGAAACAGTTCTTTCTTCTGCAAAGAAGAAAGTGACAGCTGCAACCAGCTGACACTACAACATTCTGTCTAGAGATCTGCTTAGCCAGATCAGAAAGCTTTAAGGTATGTGTGGTATTCCTCAATTTATTCCAGGTAACAGCTTTACAAACTGCTTTATGACACAACATGTGTTGCTCTTTTTCTAGTTGCCATAGCAGTTTCCTCATCAGTTTGATGACCACCATCAGTGGTGGCCATCACCAGCCACCACTGAGAATGTGCAGTTCTCTCTACCAGTTTCTCCAATGTGTTTCCAGACTCTATACATTGCCCAGTTGCATGGTTAACGCCCTGTGTCTAGGTAGTTGCTCCTGTATCAGTTCCCTTTGGCTGCATTACAAACCACCCCACAACTCAGCAGCCTATCACAATAGCCACTTGTTTAGCTTACATATTTTGTTGGTTTCCTGAGCAGTTTTTCTGGTTCTCTCATGGGTCCGTGGTCAGCTGGTGGGTGGGCCAGTGAGTGGGTGGTCTAGGGTGGCCTCATGGGTCAGGCAGTTGGCTGAAATGATAAGGGTGACAGGGCAATACATTTATCATGTGCTTCCTCAAGCTTCTTCACTTGGTGGGAGGCAAAGCATCCCTGAAACAGTAAGAGGACAAATGTCACTGAGAAATTATTTTTCAAGCCTGTGCTTATATCAGGGTGACTGATGCTCCCTTGGCCAAAGCAAGTCATGTGGCCAACCCCAATTCAAGGGGTGGAGAAACAGACTCCACCTCTTGATGGGATAGGACAAAATAAGGCCAATTGTGGGCAGTTTTGTAATCTACAATAAAATCTTAGTCGATCCGGGTCAACATTCCAGCATTAAATCACTGTTCTGTGTGGCCTCAAGTTAAACATTGTACTAAAATCCACGTAACCAATGCAAAGAGGGAGGGAAAGAATATATTAAATTTCAAGTACTGGGTAATAATTATAACTAATTAAAAGTAAAATATACTTCTCTGTGTTAGTTCTTATTAGTTATATTATATTAGTTACCTAATAATAAGGGCAGTAGGATATTTTGAAGAGTAGAGAAGCAGCAGCTTCACTCATTACTGTAAGTTTCCACACTCTTCTCTAAATCAGATGTCAAGTAGAAAAGAAGGAAAGTAGAAAGGATGGAATTATCCATTTGATGGGTGAAAATACTAAGCAGTCTTGACGGTTCATCTCTAGGCACATTGAGATGGGTTTAAATGTTCTTTAAAGGAATAGGAAGACTCAGAAATTCAGGAAAAAAGGAGTGAAGTGCCTTGCTTCATTCCATTCCAATTTAGTAAGAATCACCCTTCATACCTATTCACACTTGGCGTTTACACAGCTCTTTACTTTCATTATCCTGTTTAACTTTCACAGTGCCCGGAGGTCATCTGGCAGAGTCTGTTATCTCTGTTTTAAAGATTGCCAGACTTGCCCAGCTACCAAGAAAATCACTGTGAGGGCAACGAGGCAATAGAGAGAAGAAAGCCTTCAGAGGGTATACGGAGGAGGTAGAGCAGAATGAAGTAAGAGCATCACTCAGAAGGTGGGGCATTACAAAATTCGGAAGTTGCTTGAAATAAGTTAATGCTTCAGAAACACTAGAACTGCGAGTACAAGAACAGGCTTTGGAGATCAGGGAGTTATTGATTGTTTTTCAGAAAGTGGTTGTCTTGGGGGCAAGAGGAACAAGGGAGATGAGGCCAGAAGTGAAAACACAGGAGGTGAAGGAGGTCAGGTAGCCACATGAGCTGTCAGATGCTACTGTGCAGGCTTCCCAAAGGCAGTAAATCGTGTCGGAACCCAGAATCCTGTATTTTTTTTTTTAAAAAGGGAATGCTATGGCTTGGAAAGCTAGCTTTCTGGATATGTTAAAACAATTTAGTGGATTAATTGCATACATGCAAATAACATATTCAGTAAAGAGGTCATTTATAAATAAGCAGAAACAGGCTTTGCAAAATGAAAGTCAGAAAATGAGGGCAAACACCTTGCATCAGATTTAATGTGTAACAAATAGTTTAGGTACAGGGTTTCACTTATTTACATTCTAATTTTTTTCATTCAGCAAATGTTTATTGAATGCCTACTATATGAAAGGACATTTGTTAAGCATCAAGAATACACGGATGACTAAGATCTCCACACTCAAGTAGTTCATGGCTTGTGGCAGTGCTGTGTGATGGAAATAGAGAGCAAGGCACATATGCATTCCTAGGAATTTGCTAGTAACTCACAGCACATCACAATGGTACAGCCACATTTCAAGTGCACAATAGCTGTGTGTGGCTAGTGACCACCATACTGGACAGCACAGATCTTGGGAGAAACAACATGTAAAGCATTACCACGTAATATGAAAACCGCGGACAAAGCTTTCACAGGTTACAATAAAGGGAGACACAGGCCTTCAGAGGTATTTGTCTACCTATGTTTTAAGGCTTAGATTAATTGGAATGTTTAAGCCACAATTTCCTATAAATCCCATTTATGCTTGAGCTGAAAAAAAAAACATGCTTGCATCTTTGGAATGAGAAATGCTTAATGCTACACTCTCTCTTTGAAGTTCAAAATGCATATTAATATATTAAAAGCTCTAAGAAGTCCTGCAGAAAAGACATGATTTTTAGTGCACTTACCCTGGAATTTACTCCAAGATATTGACAATGAAATACTCTCCACATATGTTTTAATACTTATAAATAATGATGAGAAATACTTCTGGAACATCCTGTTTACAGAATTGAACTCTAGGTAATAGAATGATTTGGATAACTGAGAGTTCTGTTTCTACTCTGGTGAATGTTTTTTTCCTAAAATGTTGAGTTTGGCTTTCCCACCATGGGTGAGTCTAGTGAACATACATTAATCCTTCTAGGACTGTACACCTACAACATATGCTTTCCTCTATCTAAAATGTCCTTCCTCCCTTTCCCCTCTCTCCTAGAAAAATTCCCTGTTATTGGATGGGCATGGTGGCTCATGCCTGTAATCCCAGCACTTTGGGAGGCCGAGGCAGGTGGATCACCTGAGATCGGGAGTTCGAGACCATCCTGACTAACATGGAGAAATTCCATCTCTACTAAAAATACAAAATTACCTGGGCGTGGTGGCACATGCCTGTAATCCCAGCTACTCGGGAGGCTGAGGCAGGAGAATCGCTTGAACCCTGAAGGTGGAGGTTGTGGTGAGCTGAGATCGCACCATTGCACTTCAGCCTGGCAACAAGAGCAAAACTCAGTCTCAAAAAAAAAAAAAAATAAAATAAATTCCCTGTTATTTTACCAGATGTGGTCCAAGTATAATGTCCTCAGAAGTCTTCCCTGATTACCCCAGGTGGAAGTAGTGTCTCCCTCCTCTGTGTGCTCAGAACAATTGCTGCAATTAGCTGAGGTCACATTTAATTTCCTAATGCACAGCAGGGGCCCAATCTTATCTATTTTTATATTTCCAGAAGCCGGTATATCGCCAGGCACATATTTGTATTGCCTAAATTTGTTATTTTTTTGCTTCCACTCACTATATACACCCCATTAATGAAGGGCACTCAGCTGGTTTTCTGCATCGGGAAATGTCTTGCTCCTTGCTTCCTCATCCTCTGTTCCAGCCCTGCATCACCGCAGGCCCTGGCAGGATGCATCAGGCAGTGTGGCCACCTGTGTTTCTGTGGCTTGGGCTCCAAATGCATTCTTTTGGCCTGGCCTGCCCCTCTGCCTCTTTCTCCTGGCTTGACTTTTAGCCTTCCAGTCCTGTGCAGGCTCCTGGGCTACCCTGGCTTCTTCAGCCCTGGCCATTATGAGGAATGACTAAGGCCCTCTTCCACTCCAAGCCTTGCTTTCGCCTTTGCAACCTGCCTGACCCTGAAGCCCCCTGGCCTGAGCCCCTGACCTGTAATTAACCTTTGCTCTCTGCCCTCAGGGCGCACATGGCTCTGATTGTCTCCTTCTCCCATTACTCAAACCCCAAGCCTGCTGTGACCACACACTGGTCAAACAATAAAACAGCTCAGAAACTAAGCCCCTCCTCAGTTCTGCAGTTCTTACTCAGTTCCGTCCCTGTGCCTGTGACTCTCACCTTGTCCTCATGCCCTTTAAACTGCCATCCAGCTACTTCCAAACCTTCCTCTGCTCGGGCACTGGGCCCACTTTTGCCTTCATTTGTACACCGCGGCCCCAGCCATAATTTCCTGCCCTCTGCTGTGTTCTCCTCCTCCCTTTCTCTTCCTCTGTTCCCATCCTGCCCTACTGCATGTACGGTGGTGAGCCACTTCCCATCTCGGAATGAGGTGGGGATTATATAGTAAATGGCCTTTTAAATTGTATCTTTTTGTTCATACAGTAGACCTGTCTTGGGGAACAGTCCCTGACAGCCCTGTTGAGTAGATTCAGGTAAAAAAATCGGGAGATAAACACGTCCAATTATTTTTCTGTTTCGCATGCCTAACTTCATCACAAGGCAGGGCAAGGGGCTTTTGCATGCAGGCCTTTGTTTAATAGAAGCTATGCATCGTTGCTTCAGGGATGCATCATAACGCGATACCCTTTGGACCGCAATGTTATGGAAATGAGAATTGTTTAATTTACAGCCTTTCCTACATCGGCCTTGTAGATCTGAAAAATTAATTAACCAAATGTCATATTTTACTTCCCACAGAACTGGGTAGAGAATAAAAGACAAACCTTAATGGAAGAGCCAGGGGCCCTTTCTACGTGGTAACGTCTCAAAGTCCAGAGAGAAGGGGAGCACTGTGTGGCATCTTCACAGCTGCCACCGCTCACTACCCTCTCCCCCCAGGCTGGAGTGGAGCAGGGGCAGATGATCTGCAGCCAACAGGATGGCTGGTGTGGCATCCTGCCTCCCTCTATAGCTAGCTGCGGCAACACGCTCACCTCTGTGAGGTTCCATCTGCTGCTCATGAGGCAGGTACGTGGGTACTACCTACCTCATACATTTCCTGTAAGAATTTAATGAGAAGCATTGAAGCTCCTAGCCAGCAGGAGATCCCAACAGTATTCAACAACCACCTCCTGTTCCCTTTCTGCAAGTTTGCTTGGACCCAGGGACCACTTTTGACCCCATGGGCCCCCTCAGTGTGCTCCTAGCTCCTCTTCATCACTCTTTACCTCTGCTTATCATGCCAGGTTCAAGCGATTCTCCTGCCTCAGCCTCCCGAGTAGCTAGGATTACAGGCGCCTGCCACTCTGCCCAGCTAATTTTTGTATTTTTAGTAGAGACAGGTTTCACCATGTTGGCCAGGCTGGTCTCAAACCCCTGACCTCAGGTGATCCACCCACCTCAGCCGCCTCAGCCTCCCAAAGTGCTAGGATTACAGGCATGAGCCACCATGCCCAGCCTAGCCTGTTTTCTCATATAGAAAATTGGCATGATACTCATTGGCTTGGGTACAAAATGAGATCACATTCTTCACAATACTCAAATGATTCATAATCGCCCCCACCCATTCTATTATGGGAACGTCATTCTCTGTCCTTATGATCCTCCCACTGGGTAACTTCAAGGCATCTACATGAGTTTACTTATTTCAAGAAGTCACCTCTGGTTCTTGTCACCTCCAAGGGAGGGAATGTAGTTGGCAGGCCATCCAGTTCTCTTGCCTATTGTGATGACCACACGGTGTCTCTGTTACCACCCAGGTGGTCTGGTTGTTCATGGGATCTTGTTTGTCCCTGCTGGATGACGATGGAAGCCTGGTGGCCAGGGAACCAGGTGCCATCTTTCTCCCCTACAGATAGGGCTGGGGAGCCTAAGGCTGCAGTTGGAGCTGGAAGTTGGGTCTGAACGAGGAAACCCTTTTCCACACTGTTAGATTATTCAGCTGGTGGCGTGCCACCACAGATCTTGGCTCCTGAAGGTACAACACGTTTGTGACCTAGCTTTTCTATTTCTTTTTACTTCCTATAAAACTATTTTCCTAAGGCATGGCCACGGTGTCAGAGTGGCTGGACTTGCAGAGTTTCCAGCCCCAGACACTCAGGCTCTGCATCATTACAATCTCTGGACCTCCTAGCCCAAATGCTGAAGATGTGCCAAATCCACTGCTTCTCGTTCCAGGATAAATAGCATTGGTCCAGGTGAAGATGTCATTATCTTGGGCTGAGACAGTGGCTTCCCTCCTGGAGATGCTGTGAGAGTTAAGAGATGCCTGGTACCCTGAAGAGTGTTGGCACTCTTCTTCCATTCTGCATCTCAGGACAAAGAAAGGCTTAGGTAAAAGACTCCATCTAAAAGAAACAGAGGGAGAATAAATTTTTAAAAATCGAGTTTGTTACCTGCAAGAAGACAGCAGGAAGGGGTGTGGGCTGGAAGGGTACAGGAGAGAATGACACTTTTCTGAGTGTAATTTTTATGATGTTTTGACATTTTAAAGGCTGATAAGCTACACACTCAACAATTAAAATAAAATCAATAAGAATGGAAAAAAGGCCAAACATGAAACAAAGAAAATGGAAACAAGTGAACTTAATTATAGTTAATGACTACCCTAAAAACACTGAAGGGGAAGAAAAACAAACAAGAAAAGAACTCATCCAAATAACTGGGTCACAGTATGTGACTGTATATCATGAATCTGGAGCAGGTGGGCTGTGTGTGTGTTCGCAGGGGGGCAGCACACAAATATTCTGTGCTCTTGAGTCGGTTGGTTGATTTTAGTTTTATGGAAAAAACAATTCTAGAGCTAGTTTAGATGTAATATAAGATTGAACAAGTGAGACACCGTGAGGCTGCTGGGAGCCAAGCCAGTGTTCTCCATATAGAAGGGACGTAAGAATGTGGATCGAGGCCGGGTGCGGTGGCTCAAGCCTGTAATCCTAACAGTTTAGGAGGCCAGTGGATCACGAGGTCAAGAGATCGAGACCATCCTGGCCAACATGGTGAAACCCCGTCTCTACTAAAAACACAAAAATTAGCTGGGTGTGGTGGCAAGCACCTGTAGTCCCAGCTACTCAAGACGCTGAGGCAGGAGAATCACCTGAACTCAGGAAGTGGAGGTTGCAGTGAGCCGAGATTGCACCACTGCACTCCAGCATGGCAACAGAGCGAGACTCCATCTAAAAAAAAAAGAAAAAAAGGAATGTGGATCAAAATGGAAGGCATTGGTATGGACTCCGGATTTCTAAAATGTGTATGTTTAGGTGCACATACAAATACACACATGTGTATGCATGCATGAATGCATATTTGTATATGTCTGCATGCATATGTGTAAAAATATGTGGCTGTTTCCTATTTCTGTCTGCTCAAAGAGCCAAAAACAAAGCCATCCTAGCAACAATGAGCACATCTAATTATCAGATCTTGGTCTCTAATCCTATTCCCTTTAAAATGAAGCTGGGCCCAACAGAGAAATGTCTTGGCAAGGTAGGTGCAAAATGAACTTGGAACATTTTGTATGCCAGAGAGTAAGAAGTGTTTAAAAAAATAATAATGATGGAGACATGTTACAGGGAAATATGATACAATTTGAAGAGTGTCTCACAGGCCAAATATGGGACAATTTTAGTATCAAATAATTGAGTGTCATAATGAATTACAAACCATTTAAAAGAGGAATTTAATAGTTAGCATAGATAGATAAATGATAGGTAGTTAGATAGATAGATAATAAATTATGGAGAGGATAGGCCGGGCACGGTGGCTCATACCTGTAATCTCAGTACTTTAGGAGGCCGTGGCAGGCAGATTACCTGAGGCCAGGAGTTCAAGACCAGCCTGGCCAACATGGCGAAACCCCATGTCTACTAAAAATACAAAAATTAGCCGGGTGTGGTGGCATGTACCTGTAGTCCCAGCTACTTGAGAGGCTGAACCTGGTAGGTGGAGGCTGCAGTGAGCCAAGATCGTGCCACTGCACTCCAGCTTGGGTGACACAGTGAGACCCTGTCTCAAAAAAAACCCCCAAAATTGTAGGGAGGAATTATAATAGACCATGGAAGATAGTTGTTACATGTGTAGGTAATGATGGAGTTGAAAAAAAATCATTTTGTGATAGCATGATGAAGACTGCATCAGGCAAGAATCATGGATGGGTGCCAAAGGTAGGGAAGTTTTGATGATGGGCAGGATATTTCCATAAGATGTCTCCATATAAAGTACTTATTAGATGTTGCAAGGATAAAAACAATATACAGTGGAGAAATTGGGACATTCTTTGAGTGATCAAAATTAACATTACCTCTGAGAGACAGTTGGACCCACAGGTGTGATACCATACGAGGAACATGACATCAACTTTTCAGTATTTTAAGGATGCAAGACCTTAATATACAGGCATATCTCATTTTATTGTGCTTCACTTTATTGTACCCTGCAAATACTGCATATTTTACAAATTGAAGGTTTGTGGCAATTGTGTGTTGAGCAAGTCTATTGGTGTAATTTTTTGAAGTTTGTGCTCACTTGGTGTCTCTGTCTCACTTTGGAAATTCTTGCAATATTTCAAACTTTTTCATTATTATTATACCTTTTATGGTGATCTGTGATCAGTGATTTCTGATGGTACTATTGTAATTGCAAACGTAGTGGAAATAGCAAGAAAACTAGAATTATAAGTGGAGCCTAAAGATGTGACTGAATTGTCGCAATCTCATGATCAAATTTGAATGGATGAGGAGTTGCTTCTTATAGATGAGCAAAGAAAGTGGTTTCTTGAGATGAAATCTACCCCTGGTGAAGACACTGTGAACATTGTTGAAATGACAACAAGAGATTTAGAATATTACATAAACTTAGTTGATAAAGTAGTGGCAGGGCTTAAGAGAATTGACTTCAATTTTGAAAGTTCTACTGTGGGTAAAATGCTATAAAAGGGCATCGCATGCTACAGAGGAATCTTTTGTGAAATGGATGCAGCAAACTTCATTGTTGTCTTATATTTTAAAATGGCCACAGCTACCCCAACCTTCAGTAACCACGACCCTGATCAGTCAGCAGCCATTAACACTGAGGCAAGACCCTCCACCTGCAAGAAGATTATGACTCGCTGAAGGCTCAGATGATCATTAGCATTTTTTAGCAATAAAGTATTTTTTAAGTATGGCACATACGCTGTTTTTTAGACATAATGTGATTGCATACTTAATAGACTATAGTGTAGTGTAAACAGCTTTTTTATGCATTGGGAAACCACAAAAATTGTGTGCCTTGCTCCATTACAATATTTGCTTTATTGCCATGGTCTGGAACCAAGCTCACAATATCTCCCAGGTATTCCTGCAATCATGAAGAAACATTAGACAAAGACAAAATGGGAAACACTGTATTTAAACCAAGAGGGGAGATTATACTCTTCAAAAATGACAATGTCATAAAAATCAAAGAAAAGTTATAGAAATGCCATAGATTAAAGGAGGGCAAAGAGATGTGACAACTAAGGCTGCACTTGACCCAAGATCAGATTCTGTATCAGAGGCGAACAATCCTATACAGGACATTATTGGGTCAACTGACAAAATTAGATCAAAACGGTAGGCTGGATGAAAGTACTGCATCAGTGTGGAATTTACTGAAGTTGATCATTGTACTGCGTTGTTTAAGGGCGTATTTCTATTATTGGGAAATGCACACTGAAGTATTTAGAGGAAAGGGGCTGATGTGTGTGATGTACCCTCAAATTAAAAAGATAATAGATACATAGATAGAGCAAATGATAAATGCGGCAAAAGGCTCACAATAGGTGAATCTGAGTAAATTATATATAGGTATTCTTTATACTGTTTTCATTTTTATGATTTTTTTTCCCTGTAAATTTGGAATTCTTTTCAGGTGAAAATAAAAACATTGTTTTCTGATTGGGTTGAGAGAAGTCTGTGAGGAGAAGGCAGACGAGGTGCTGGCTCATGTGGAGAGCTCATGCTTAAGTGGGCAGAGCTGACACGACCCCCAGGGGAAGGGGAGCTGAAGGAAAACTTCCAGTGTGTCACCTTTGCCTCCGGCCATGTCCTCCTGTCTTATATATACATCATGCAAAGCAATGAGCACATATTTTCTAGCTCTGGACTTTCTTTGAGTCACCAATAAATGTCAGAAATAATCCCATGCTCAATAAATCAAATATATTCCAGCATTTAATTATCTCCTTTTGCTCTCACAAATCACCTGTGTTTAGAGATACTTCAGGGGGAAAGCAATTATGAAAACAATTGGCCGTTTGCTCCTGACTTAAGCACGGTGTCATACCAAGTTGGATGGACTCTCACTATTTGGGGAGAGTGTGGCATTGGAGGAAGCTGGAGGTGAGGTGTCAAATGCCACAATTCCCAGAGTGAGCTTCGTGAGGTCAAGCTGGGTCTTCTTTTTTCAGCAGAGTCCTCACTGATAGTGCGTTCTCCATGACCACAGGGCAAACCGCACTTTGGCTTATGAGATTCCTGTCAAGAAAGGCAAACTATGTAGACAAAATCACTGTATGTTTTAAAATTTCTTTTATACCTTATTTCAAACATCTCAAGTCACATGAATTCTCAGGCTAATATAGAAGAGTAGGTTTGCTTAAAAATTTTAAATTATTTTGAAGAGATTTGGAAATAGATTTAGAGGTATGCTTACAACCTCACTCTGTCTCTCTGTCAGTCTCTCTTTCCTTCCCTCTCTCTCTCCACACACATAACTACATAAAACATATATAGTACATACATGCATACATATGTGTGTATGTGTGTAAAGTTCTCTGACACTTTCACAGAAGTGAACACTCTGGTCCTAGAGGGTCAGCATCTGCTCTAGGTGAACAGGAACTTGCTTGCAAACTGCTTCAGGAGAGAATCTCATATAAACTGGGGTGCAGATTCCCCCATTTGAGAAAACACAAGAATTGTATAGTGTCATCCTGGCAATATCATACATCATCATTCTCTATTAACAGGTCTTGGGAGGAGCTAAGAAGGATTAAACTAACATTTGGTTGCTTTATGTTCAATAATTCAAGACAAAGTTAGACTTTCTCTACATGGTATGATTTCAGTGGCGATGGAAAAGACCTCTTGCCCTCCCAAATCTCTCTCTCTCCTCTGCATGGTGATCCCTAGAGTTCTTCATCTACCAACAAGGTAAACTTCTCTCACCTCACAATTTAAATAAAGCAGAGCATTAGTTACAATTAGTTCCAACAGATTCAACCTGTACTTAAAGTAACCTTCTCCTCTTCTTCCCTTTTAACCAGGCATGAACATTTTAGTTGAATTATGAGATGGGGATGAATTAGGGCTTCATTCCAAAAAAATCAGCTTTCCAAAGTCAAATCCAATCAGACTCCCAAGAGTAAGGATGATTTCTGGCTTTACTAATAAATCCTATTATTATCAGATTTTATCTGAATTTCTAAAATCCTACTGTGAAGCCAAGCAGCTTTACCATAACCTAATACCGTTGGAAGCTATTTAAGTCTGTATGGCTTCTTGCTTCCCTGTGAAAGAATTGAAGTCTGCCATGCATTCAACCACTATTAGGCGTGTGCCTATGATGTCTAATACATGGTGCTAGTCACTGGGGAGTCAAGATAGGACAGTCTCTATAGGGCTCCTGTATTGATGGTGGAGACACACATGTTAACAGATAACTGACACACAACTTATTAAGCAGTGACTCTAACTGAGCTATAAGCCAAGTCAAATGAGAGATGACAGGAAGGAGGGTGTACATGTGCCATAGGGACTCAGGTAATCTGAGCAGATTTGTGAAGGCTCCAGATGAGTTTGCTAGGTGAAGAATGTGAGGAAAAACATTCCCGATGTGTGGAACACTATGAAGAAAAGCACAGGAGTGGAAAGGGCATGGGTGGCCTGTGGAAGGTGGGGGAGGGGGCTGTGGCTGGAACCTGGGTGTCCTGGAAGTGACTGGGAATGAGGCTGGGAGAGATGGTCAAAGGCCAAGTGTGAATGGCCTCAGATCCCAACCAAAAAGTCTGAATTCTGTCTGTGTTAATTATGTTTTTTGCTTTTATTTTTATGATGCTTTGACACTTTGAGCCTGAACCAGGAGAGACTACCCCTTCCAAGACTAGTGAATTCCTGGAGATAGTTAGTTACTTGTCTGTGAGAATGCCTTTGACTCTGTACCCCCACCTCCCTCCTTTTATCAGGATCCTATAGTTTAGGACACTACACCGTTGTCTCAAATCACTCCAGAGCCAAGCACTGGACAGCCAGGAAAAACCCCTATAGGCCAGAGCCTGCCCAAATTATTCAAATTATTTAATCCTAAACTTGTTTGACCCTGCCTTACCCATTCCTTCCTGTGAAAACCACAATAAAGACTCCTGCCTTTTTTTTCCCCTGTTCCTACTGCCTCTTGGCCTTCCCTGGGGCTTTTCTGTGTGGCCGGGCATGGCATGGCACACTCCCTTCTCTTGGGATCTGTGGGTAACAAACTATCTTTTCAATGAAAGTCATTTCTTTGATACCTGTTAGCCTCTCCATAGTTGAAGAAAAACAAAATCCCAGGTTATATACATATATATATATATATATATATATATATATATATATATATATATATTTTTTTTTTTTTTTTTTTTTTTTTTTTTTTTTTGAGACGGGGTCTTGCTCTGTCGCCCAGGCTGGAGTGCAGTGGCTCAATCTCGGCTCACTGCGAGCTCTGCCTCCCGGGTTCATGCCATTCTCCTGCCTCAGCCTCCTCAGTAGCTGGGACTACAGGCACCTGCCACCATGCCCGGCTAATTTTTTTGTATTTTTTAGTAGAGATGGGGTTTCACCGTGTTAGCCAGGATGGTCTTGATCTCCTAACCTCGTGATCCGCCCACCTCGGCCTCCCAAAGTGCTGGGATTAGAGGCGTGAGCCACCGTGCCTGGCCAGGTTATATTTTAAAACAGTGTCCTGATGGCAAAAGTAGTACAACAGAGGCACTAAAATAAGTGTAGCTTATAATTTCTTTTGCAAGTAGATAACTCGAATAACACAAAGAGAATCAACTAGAGTGAAGGAAGACGCAGGCAGAACCAGTAGGAGGTAGTTGTAACCGTCAAAAAGGACATAATGAGGGTTGAAGGGAACATTGGCAAGGCTGGGAAAGCTTCTGAATATAATTACTGTCATTCCTTTGAATTTTGTATTCTTATATCTTATTTTCTTACTTAATCTGTCTTCTTACTTTCCTATCAGCTGTCTTTCCTTGTTATTAGAAGGCAAACTTCTGAAAAGATTACTATATCTTCTAACTTTCTTTTTCTAGTTGCATATGGGTTGGGATGTCAGGTTCTGAAGTTTAAAAGAAGAGTATCTAAGAAAAGTGAATGAATTTTTTGAGTGAAGGTTGTACTATAAACAAATAACTCCCTTATATACAAAACCCATGAGCTAAAGTATATGGAAGCTCTGGGATCCTATCTAATCTTCAGAGATTTATGCTTGAGCTACATTCTAGGTCTCTTTGTTCTGAATATTTCAGATAGAGACATATCTCCTGGATAAGTTGGAAGACTGAGAAATGTGGGAAAGTTAGAAATGTTATACAGAGTAAACTTGTCAGGATTTCTTTATTCCTGGTCACAGAACAGCTTGCCAACTTCATGTTCTATTCTATTCTAAAGACTTCTCAGTTCCTGTGAAACCACACGGATTGATCCTCCAGGTGCAGTGCAAGACCTAAATTAAGAACTTACCAACAGAAGCCCAAGCATAATGACAGATATTAGCCAGAGACAAAAATAGGAGCCTACTTGCTGAGACCAAAGGCATGCTGGCAGGGGTTTCCAGTAGAGAATAGGAGAATAATGGTAGATGGAGAAGTTGCAGAGGCATGTGTTTGAGTGAGAGCTGACCTTTCAGACACACACTCAATGCCTCAGCTTACAGATTTCTACCTACACGGCTGTACTTCAGTTTTTCTGGCTAAGTTTAGAGTTGGAAGAACAATTGTACTGTGATGTCAGAAGTAACTTAAGGATGCTTAGGGTCTTGAGGTTCCATTTTTAATGTGAATTGATTTCAATGTGAATGTATCAGGGACATTGAGGTAGGAGGGTCCTCCTAGTGGTAAGGGAGTGGGCTGAACCCCACTGGGAGGCATGCTGTCAGAGAAGGTCCGAAGGTTGGCATAAAGATTCATTTTCAAAACCTAGATGATGGCTTGATAGGTGCAGAAAACCACCATGGCACATGTCTACCTATGTAACACATCTGCAAGTTCTGCACTTGTATCCCAGAACTTAGTTCAGAATAAAGAGGAAGTCAAGATTAGAAACAGCCAATAAAGACCGGGCACAGTGGCTCTCACCTGTAATCCCAGCACTTTGGGAGGCCGAGGTGGGTGGATCACGAGGTCAAGAGATGGGGACCATCCTGACCAACATGGTGAAACCCCGTCTCTACCAAAAATACAAAAATTAGGTGGGTGTGGTGGCATGCACTTGTAGTCCCAGCTACTCGGGAGGCTGAGGCAGGAGATTCGCCTGAACCCGGGAGGTGGAGGTTGCAGTGAGCCGAGATGGCACCACTGTACTACAGCCTGGGCAACACAGTGAGACTCCGTCTCAAAAAAAAAAAAAAAGAACCAGTAAAAAGACAGAGATATGTATGAAGAATAGAGCAGGTTTATAATGGAAATAATTAGCTTTGAGGTGGATATCTGGAAGAATGAAGAGAGTTAGGATAAGATGTGAAGCATAGGTTGGTTGGAGTAGATGAGGAGTCAGTGTTTAACCAAAGAGTACATCTATATGTTAACCTTTTAATGATTATGAGAAATGTTACCATTTATTAAGTCCTACTTTTGGCAAGGTTTAGTTTCAGGCCTTATATATATATATATAATGTCTAACTCTGAAAACAATCATTATCCCCTTTCTAACAGAACGGTTTACTAAATAGCCCATGTCGCACTGGTATGTGAAGGCATGGTAAGGTAAGGTTTCAGGGAATGCTGCTCCGTAGCTTTGTCTCTGACCACCATGAGTTTTATGTGATGCCATCTTGCACTTTAGGAATGAATGTGGCTACTCGAAGATACTGCATCGGTCTGAAATGAAGGAAACCAGTAGAAAAATAGCCCCCTGGTACTTTTGGAAGAACATACAGTTTTGTTGGAGAGATTAGACTTCCCACCTTAAAGAAATTATAAAACAGTAAAAAAGGCAGCACAGAATCAAATATATGACTAGGGAGTTAGGAAAGAGTAAGATAGAATTTAAATGAAGTAGAGGGGACTGAATATAAAGCAGGAAGAACTTAAATTGGGTCATAAAGGAAAGTGCGGTCTGGCTCCGTGATACAGAGAGGTGATTCTGGAGGCAGGGCCATTCCGTTACAAGGAAAAAAGCCTATCTCTAAGGGACAGGAAGAATTTTCTCCTCTCTGTGCTAAATTGATTCTGCATGCTTCCTTTCTAACCATCATTGTAATTCATCTCTCCCACCCCCAACACTCAGAAGGAGGTGTAGGAGGGGTGGTCAAAGTTTCAGAGCTTGTGTTGGACAATATTTCACCCACATGGCAAGGCTAACTATGTCCTGGAAGGCAGAGGTATTCTAGTTCCTCCTTCTTCACTCTCCTCTCCTCTACTTCCTCATTCAAAAGTTGTGTGGAATGATGGACTTGCAGCCATCCTTAGCAAAGTCTCTCTGTCCACAACTCCTTTCTTACTTATGGCTGGATACATGGTGGAGAAAGCCAAAGACTTAAATACGTTGATGTGCAGGATTGGAGTGCAGGGCCAGAGGCAGAGAGGAGGAGAAAGAGAGTCGTTAGCCCCAAACCCTGTGTTCCAATTCCACCTTCAAGAATCTCTGCAGTAGGGTTTCCTGGTAGTGCTACAACCTCCCACAACAGAAATCATTGCTCTGACATCTGATTTCTTCTTTTTGTGCTGCAGTCCATTACTGACTGTTAGGTCTATTGGCCACACCTGGTCTACATATGTGAACAGCAGCACAACCTGTGTAATGCTTGCCTAATAACATTCATTCCCCTTTGGATTTTCAAATGGGACACAGATTGTATACAGAGAGCTATCCTCCACCTCAAATCCACAAGCTTCCAGGAAGGGGAGCCCTGTCTCCGCCCAAGGAATGAACACTGATTGGTGTAGCCTGGATGGACTACACAAGTGTTTCTCAAACTACGATTCCATTAGCATTACCTGGGAGACAGAAACTCTGGAGCATGGCCCTGCAATCCACGCTTGAACGAGTCCTCTAGGTGATTCTGATACATGCTAAAGATTGAGAACTGCCAGTCTAAACTGATGATGTCCCGTTATTCTCACAAGTGATTGAATGAAATCACTGATTCTTCTCAACTGGAGCAATGATTTTGCACCTCCTCTCTGCCACCTGCACTCGCTGGGGACATTTAGAAATATCTGGAGACTTTTGATTCTCACACCTGGAATATAGTGGATAGAGGCCAAGGATGTTGCAAAACATCCTACAACGCACAGAACAGTTCCCCAGAACACATAATTATCCACCCCAAAATGCCGATAGTGCAGAGATTAAGACTCTAGTTTAACTACAGGCATGCGAAACTCTTCTAGGGTAAGACATGAGAGGAAATCTGCTGGGGAGGTGGTGTTTCTTTGTTAAAAATGTGATAAAACATTCTTTGCTTTAGGGCATTGCCTAGATTTGTGGGACAGTCTTGCGACTATCAGGAGCTAGCCAGAGGACAGGCTTCCTGGGAGAAGCAGACTGGAAATAGGTAGGCTGCTGAACTCAGCAGGTTGTGGAGCTTCTGGAGTATGTTTCCTCATAGCCACTTTACTTGAGACATGATGCCTTTCTTGCTATTTAAGTTTAGTTGGGTTTTCTGTACTGTAATACACAAAAGCATCCAGTTTGAAAATAAAGATGGGACAAGGAGAATAGGGGGAAAAGGTAAGCAGGATGAAAGAAAGAAGGCACAAAGAGGAAGAGTGGAAAAGAAGCGAATGGCATCCTTCTCCACCCCCTCTCCACTCATCTAGCCACTGCCCTCTGCTGACTGCCATGTTGAAACAGTTAGGGCTGCAGTTCGCCAATTGTGGTTCCAGAAAATGTCTAATTATTCACAGTTGCCACACCCCTTGAGGGTCACTCCGTTCCTGATTCCCTTCCTTGGGACATATTGGGCCTGTGTGCGAATTTCTTGTATTTCACATTTCACTTGTTTCCTTGGATTCCGTTTGTTGTTGTTGTTGTTGTTGTTTGTTGTTGTTTGTTTTTGTTTTACTTGCAGCATATCCTTAAATAATCCTTTAGTGGGGATGTGTAGCTGGTTAATTTTCTGGGGTCCTGTGTGTCTGGAATTGACTTTAATTTTGTGCTCATACTTGGATGCTCAATTGCCTGTGTAAAGAATTCTGTGGTTAAAGTGACTTTCTCTCCAAATTTTGACACTGTCTTCCCACTGTCTTCTCATTGTCAATGGTGCTAAAGAGAACTTCTTCACTAATGTGATTTTGTTTATTTTTCAGATTCACTATTTTTTTCCTTGATAACCTTTTAAAAAGTTAACCTTATCCTTCTATTCAAGAATAAACAAGAATCTTTTAATTCTATATTTTAAAGTTTTTAAGTGAAAGTATATTTGATAATTAAAATTGTATATATTTAAGGTGTATTTTATGATTTGATATATACATTGTGAAATACCAGAAACATGCTAATTAATAAACTTTTCAATCACCTCAGATAGTTACCATTTTCTTCTTCTTTTTCTTTTGGTGAGAACACTTAAGATCTCCCTTCTTAGCAGATTTCAAGTAAACAATACAGTATGGTTAACTATAGTCACATCGTTGAGTGGGAAGTCGGGAGAAGTTAGTCAAGGGCTACATACAAAGTTTCAGTTATTTAAAACATGGATATATTTACACATGTTTCTTTTAAAAAATGCTTTCTTCTTAGTGCATAATGGACGTTGTTAGCTCAAAAACTCATGACCGATCATAGTACAGGCAACTTATTTCCTTTTAAAAATTATTTCTCTCTCTTTTTTTTTCTTTCTCTATTTTTTTTTTATTGCGATGGAGTCTCACCCTGTCACCCAGGCTGGAGTGCAATGGCATGATCTCGGCTCACTGCAACCTCCGCTTCCCGAGTTCAAACGATTCTTCTGCCTCAGCCTCCACAGTAGCTGGGATTATAGGCGTGCGCCACCACACCCAGCTAATTTTTCTATTTTCAGTAGAGATAGGGTTTCTCCATGTTGGCCAGGCTGGTCTCAAACTCCTGACCTCGTGATCCACCTGCCTCGGCCTCCCAAAGTGCTGAGATTACAGGTGTGAGCCACCGCACCCGACCCCTTCTCTATTTTTATGTCAGATAACTTTTGACCCCATGGAATGGTCTGTATGTCTTTCACCTTTTTAGCTTACATATTCTAAGTTTTGCATCCTTGTTGTATATTATGAGAAAGTGCCTAAGTTTTATCCCCCAGATCACCAATTTAGTTTTCTTTGTGTCTAATTTGTTGTTCCGATATTTAGTTTATTTTTCTAACCACTTACTTGGCAAAAATATGTTATACTTGTATTTGTTTGTTGTTTACTTATTTATTTTTATAACTACCACTTATTTTAAAGTTGAAATAGGCTTTCTTTTCTCTCCATCTCTGATCCATTTTTTAAATGTCTGTCTATCCCCTGAATAATTCCTAGTTTGGCTCCTGGGCCAATTCTCAGCTTTATCCCTTGGCCAGTTGTTCTTTCTCAATGTGAGTTCCTTGGGCCTGCAGCACCAGCCTCACCTCGGACTTTGGGAGAAATGCAGATTTCCCAGCTTTACCCCTACCCATGGAATTAGGATCTTTGGGGCTGGATCCAGCAATTTGTGTTCTAACTGTCACTGGGTGAGTGTGATGCAGGCTGAATGTTGAGCAGCACTGAATTTGGCTGTTCAATTCCAAGGCTGTAAATGACACTCAGCTGTTTGGCCCCAATGTGGCCATTCTGCATGTTTCTTGGCTAGCACAAGTTTCAAGTTTTTGGAGTCCATGCTACAGTAGTTGCTAAGTGTCTTCATTATAAATTCTCTTTACTATGTTTACTTTACTCACATATGATGATATTTGGTTGTCTTTTTATAACTGCAGATGACAAGCCCGGTTAATTGGTAAAGGCAGCTGGCCCTGGTCATCTTTGGAGCTGTGTAGGTGCGTTTTCCCCACAGCTGGCTGTGGTTCTTCACAAGGGATTGAGCCACATGGCAATGAGGATTCCTTTTGGGATGTGCAGACCTGGAGCAGGCAGCACAGAGCAGGTTCTGTGGGAAAGGCATCAAGTCTTGAATGTAATTCCTCCTGAGCAGGACAGTTTTTCTTGGTTTCTCTTTACCAAAACTCTGCTTCTATCTCAAACTGTAAGCCTTGTCCAGCAGGGCAGCCCATTTTCTTTTCTAAAAGTATAGATTTTTGGCCTAAAGGCAAAGACTGCTGTCTTCCCTTGCTCACGTATTTATGGGGGCTAGTATGAGGTCAGACTGGCTGAGCTCTTTCTGATGCAGATCTTGAATGTGGTGCTTCCCAAACCCTAACAGGCCTTCGAAACAGGTTAAAATGTAGTCTGATTTAGCAAGCAGTGTTGAGCCCAAGTTTCTGCACCTTAAGCAGGCTCTTAGGTGATGCAGATGCTGCTGCTCCACGAAGCCCACCTTAATTCATTAACTCAGAGCACTCCACCAGGGCCTCCTTGTTCTTCGAATATTCTAGGCTTCTTGCTTCTCTGCTTCTGCTCTTAGCATCAGAACATGCAGTTCTGATGTATGATTTGAACATCTGTGTATGATTTGAACTTGAGTGTCTTCTATTCCTATCACCTAATGACTTTATCTTTCTCACTTTAGTTGTTCCACAATATCCAATATGTGGCGAGGACAAAATGTTCTGTGTTTCCAGTACTGTTTTAAAGCTAGTATTAAGAGTATCTTTTGGATAGGAAATAAAATAGAACCAGGGGCTAGATGCAATTAATTTTGAATTCTGTATAAAGATTGCATTTCCAGCACCTCTTCACCTCAAGGACTTGAGATGCAATGTTATCTTGCCCCCTGAGGCATGCTGCAAGGCATGTTCTAGCCTAGAGAATTAGTATCACGATCTACCTCAATTTTGCTGCCTTTTGGCATACGGAGTCAACCCTGCTGGTTTCTCCAGCCTTCAGGACTTTATAATATTGAGCCAGTCCTCAAGACCTCCCAACATCCTCCCCTGGTGCCCTTGAGTAGTTTGCCACTTCCCACAATATTAGTTGAGAGAAAGATCATCAAATTGAGCACAGCTACCATGGCGGTAATGGCTGGGCACTGTGTACATTGCACAGAATCTGCATCCTGGTTACATCTGTTGTTCACCTCTAAAGAGGATCCTATCCCCAAAGGGCAGGATTCAAAGTTACAGTTTGATGATGCTAGTGGACTACAAGCAGCTCCCTTCTTTGCACTGGAGCTACTTTTGACATTTTCTTTCTTGAAGATGCCTTGCTTTATGAATACATACATATGAATCTTTAAAAAAAATCAAAGTCTGAAGGCTGGTGGTATAAAATTAGCAAGGCTTGAGGCAGAGAGTCAAGACAGAATTTTTAAAACTTCTTAGGCTGGAATCTCAGCCAGCAGCAAATCCCCTTGAGGAAGGACTTCATCTTCATCTCCAAGCCATATCTAATTGCCTCTTTGTCATCCTCTGATTAAAACTGGCAGCGATTGGTCCATCTAGGCGCTCTGTATGTAACAAGGTTTAGATACTGGCTTGGCAGAGCAGTGTGGTTTTTCAAAGGCTAATAAGGTTGAACTTGGCATCATCTATCACTAATCTGTGGCTTGATTCTTGGCTCTTGTTTCATGTTCTGCCACATTAAATTTACTCCTCTAATGCTCCAGATGACACTGATGATGCTAAAAGTCACTGAGGCTGTGGGGGCTGGGGGTGCAGGGAGACTGTGGTTAATAAATGTGGTTCCAGCAGTCTGGTGTGTACCTGACCTTTATCTTTCAAATAACCTGTGTAAATCCAGACCAGTCAATGAACCCAAATAGATTGCTGTGTTAGAGGAGACAATGAAATTAGGTGAGCAAATTCCAATAGAAGGAAAAATGAATGTGGTGGCTCAGTCCATACCATCCTTTTCTGTAGTTTGTCTTAAGTGGCTTCCTTGGGACTACAAGCAGCTCCCTTCTTTGCACTGGAGCTACTTTTGACATTTTATACCACCAGCCTTCAGACTTTGATTTTTTTTTAAAGATTCATATGTATGTATTCATAAAGAAATACCCTAGTACTAGTAAGCAATACATTTATATTAATAGTCAAAGAAAGAGATAAATTTTTATAGCCCACTGATTTTTGGTTGTTGCTTATTGTTATATTTTTCCCATATCTTAAAGTTGATTCTTGATGATACTTTATACTTTCCCAAAGTATTTCAAATTCCTATATATGGATTGTGCGCATCTATATTATTGGATTTCTGCTTAGTTTGAATGTGGTTTTAGTTTTTCTCAATTTATTAATCTGTTTTTTTTCCTAGCCTGATTAATTTGAAGCAACATAGTCATAAAAACCAAGAATGTGCTCCTTAATTTAGAGATTCTCTAATCTGAAGCAAGGAAAATAGGTAACTACTAATTTGAATGATTTATAACTGGGAAGGGCATGTTTTCCTCCAAACTGCTATCTCCTACATCATCCAATGCATATTCTTCTTGCAAAATTTAATTCATAAAATGTAGCCACTACTCCTTCACTTTTCAATACTCATTAACACCAGCAATTTATATAATGCACCCATCACTTGACTATAATTGTTCTCATTTCTACTCCTCTGCCATAAATTTTCAGGTCCATTAAAATGATTCTCCAAATATATATTCTGTCCAAATCACTCTCATGAATTGTTACATATCCAATTACTTGTGATTATTTTCAAGTGGATATCCCACAAACACTTCACATTCAATATGCTAACCACTGGCATTAATTTGTTTATACATTAATTAATTCTAGAATCCTCAGCATAGTTTTCTGCTTTGGCCCCTGAAGCAGTAACCAGGATCAGACTTATGCTTTGCCATGAAAAAGCTAGAAAGTTGTGAAATGGTATATAATTGCCCCAGAAGGAAGGAAAACCAATGGTACAGCTTTAAGAACACCCCAGCTTTATACTTGAAGACTTTTTCTGGACCCCCACCAAGGGAGGTGGAACCTACGCAGAGTAAAAGGGTCTTGCTGAGTTGGGTGCACAGAGAACAAAGTCCAGGGAGGCTGAGGTGGATGACATTTGTGGAACACATTGCCAAAGGAAAGAAATATATACGGAAAGAGTTTCAGACATTCTTGTGGGTGATATTCTTTGATATTTGGCTGGATGCTAATCTTCACATGCATAGAGAGAAATTCCATGAGATCAGCCAAAACAAACAAACAAACAAAATCTGGGAAGCTACAAAGTAAACAGTTCCCGGAATTAATGTAGTGTTGGGGGATGTTTCAATTCTATATGACTAGACAGGATAAAGATAAACCACTTCTAAGACACTGAGCAATAAAGACAGTTCCCAAAATTATTACTTAATAGTAAGGATTAATTAATCTTGGAGTAAAGGCTATTCTTGACTTGCCTTCACAAAGCTTATAAACAGGTACAGAATGGATCGACCGGGTCAAAAGATCACTTTATTCCCTGGTAAAACAAACGTAATCACCCTTCAAAGTCATGCAACCAATCCTGAATTCTCAGCAACATAGAACTCACAATATCCAGCACTTATTTGTATTAATAAATACAAATTGATTAAACATGCACAAATGTAGCAAATTTTGAACAACTAGGTGAAAACTCAATTACTAGAGAAATAGTAACTGAGAAATAGTAGATAGTATTATATATAGCAGATGAAGAGCTTAACACATTTATGCCTAGTGTTCCATTATTGGAACGCTAAGCATGTGAGAGTTATTTATATCTATCTTACTGCTCAAGGTCATCGCCAAGGTCTAATTTTTCAATTCCAAAAATTGCAACTTCCAGCATCACTGGGTTAAAAGAGCTCTTATAAATATTACTGTGCTTATGGATTTTTTTTTTGATGGACTCTCACTCTATTGCCCAGGCTGGAGTGCAGTGGCATGATCTCAGATCACTGCAACCTCCACCTCCCGGGTTCAACTGTTCTCTTGCCTTAGCCTCCCGAGTAGCTGGGATTACATGCTCCCACTACCATGCCCAGCTAATTTTTTGTATTTTTAGTAGAGACAGGGTTTCACCATATTGGCCAGGCTGGTCTCGACCTCCTGACCTTGTGATCCGCCCAGCCTCGGCCTCCCAGAGAGCTGGCATTACAGGACGTGAGCCACTGAGCCTGGCCGAGTGCTTATGGATCTTAAAGCAAACATGAATATAATAAGAGACAACTAGAAACAAAATAAAATATTTTTTTTTCTGAAATCTAAAGTACAACTGATGGGATAAACAGTATATTAGATGTTACAAATGAATACCAGTGAAAACGATATACTTTATTGCAAAATGAAGCAGAGTGGAGAAATAATACAAATAATTTTAAAAGCCTTTGTAATTTATGGAATAATATAAAGGAATCTAACATTTGTGTAATTGAAGTCTGAGAAGAAGAGCATATGAAAGTGAGAATAAATATTTAAAGAAATAACAACAAAAAAATTTTTCAAACCTGATGAAAACTAAAAGCCCACAAAAAGGCTTGATAAGCAACTGAATAAATGCAAAGTGATCCACACCAAGGCACATAATAATTAACCTACCAAAAATCCATTATAAGTAGGAAATCTTGCACATCCAGAGAAATAAGACATATAGTTAGAGAGGAATCAAAACAAACACAATTGGAGACGTCTCAGAAATTATGCAATCTAGAAGACAATGGAAACATGACCTTGTAGTATTAGAAAATTGTAAATATCATTTAGAATTCTCTATTTAGTAAATATATTGCCCTAAAATGAAGGCAAATAAAATATAATTTTTATATAAAGTAAGACAAATTTTCAATTCTGAAAACCTTTTTAATATTTTTTTAATTTTCAATTTTGATAGTTTTATTGATACATGAGGTTTTTGGTTACATGGGTGAATTGTACAGTGGTGAAGTCTGGAATTGTAGTGCACCCATCACCCAAGTAGTGTACATTATACCCAATAAGTAGTTTTTCATCCCTTAGTTCCCTCCCACACTCCCCCATTCACAGTTTCCAATGTCCATTATACCTCTCTGTGTGCCTTTTTGTGCCTGGAGCTTAGCTCCCACTTGTAAGTGAGAATATGTGGTATTTGGTTTTTGACTTATTAATTACTTCACTTAGAATAATGGCCTGCAGTTCCATCTAAGTTTCTGCAAAAGATACTATTTTATCATTTTTTATGGCTGAGTAGTATTCCATGGTGTGTTTGTGTATACCACATTTTCCTTTTTCTTAACTTTTAAGTTTGGGGTACATGTGGAGGTTTGTTATATAGGTAAATTGTGTGTTGTAGGGGTTTGGTGTACACATTATTTCACCCAGGTAATAAGCACAGTACCCGATAGGTAGTTTTTTCATTCCTCACCCTCCTCCCATCCTCTACTCTCAAGTAGGCGTTGATGTCTGTTCTTCTTCTTTGTGTCCATATGTACTTGATGTTCAGCTTCCACATATAAGTGAGAATATGTGGTGTTTGGTTTTCTGCTCCTGTGTTAGTTTGCTTAGAATAATGGTCTCCAGTTCCATCCATGTTGCTGCAAAGAATATAATCTTGTTGCTTTTCATGGCTGCTTGGTATTTCATAGTGTGTATGTACCACAGTTTCTTCATTCAATCTACCATTGATGAGCATTTAGGTTGATTTCATGACTCTGCTACTGTGAATAGCAAAATAAAGGAAAAAAGAAGGAGAGAGAAAAAAGAGAGGAAGGAAGAAAAGAAGAAGGAAAAGAAGGAAGAAATGGAGGAAGAAAGAAAGAGAAAAATAAAATAGAGTTAATAAGTGAATAGTAGAGTTAAAGAGATTTTTTTTAAACTATCATATCTATCTATCTATCTATCTATCTATCTATCTATCTATCTATCTATCATCTATCCTTCTGTTTGTTTGTTTAGAGACAGGGTTTTGCTCTGTGCCCAGGCTGGAGGGCAGTGGCATGATCATAGCTCACTGCAGCTCACTCTTGGGTGCAAGCAATTCTCCTGTCTCAGGCTCCCAAGTAGCTAGTACTACAGCCAGCATGCTTGGCTAATTTTTAAAGTGTTTGTACAGACAGTGTCACACTATGTTGGCTGGGCTGGTCTCAAAACCCTGGCCTCAAGTGACTTTCCCACCTCAGCCCCCCAAACCACTGGGATTACAGGTTTAAGCTGCTGTGCCTAGCCTCAAATAATTTAAAGAGGGTAAGAAAAGGGGAAAAATAAACATACAAAGAACAGATGGACCAAAGAGAAAACAAATAGCAGAAAGATTTAAACTGAGTTAAATTATTATTTTAATTTTGTGGTATGTATATACATATATGTGTGTGTGTGTGTATAATTTTGTGGCATATTTATATATATTTAGATGTAGCAAATTATATATAATTTAGTAAAGTTTTATTAAATGCAAATGATTTAATCAGTTCAACTAAAAGACAAAAAAAGGCAGACTGCATAAAAATGGCCCAATGCTATGCTGTGTACAGAATATACACTTTATTTTATTATGAATTGACAAATTATAGTTATATCTATGGAGCACAAAGTGATGTTATGATTTATGTATATAATGTAGAATAAGTAAATCAAACTAATTAACATATTATCACCTCAAATACTTATCATTCTTTGCAGAGAGAACATTTTAAGTTTACTCCTTAAGCCAGTTTGAAATGCACAATATGCTATTATTTACCATATTTACTATGCTGTGCAATAAATATTTTTAAAAAATTAAATGTGTTTCTCCTGTCTGAGACTTTGTACCTTTTTTTTTTTTTTTTTTGAGACAGAGTCTTGCTGTGTCACCCAGGCTGGAATGCAGTGGCACAATCTGGGCTCACTGCAATCTCCACCTCCCCAGTTCAAGCGATTCTCCTGCTTCAGCCTCCTAAGTAGCTGGGATTATGGGCGTAATCCCAGAACAAAATTGGACCTTACCTCACGCCATATACAAAAGCCATCTCAAAATAAATTCAATACTTAAACGTAAGGCCTGAAACCATAAAACTTCTTTAAAAAGTGAAGAAAAACTACTTGAAATTGCTATGGACGATTATTGTATAGCTTTGACTCCCAAACTGCAGACAGCAAAAGGAAAAATAGCCAAATGGGATTATATCAAAACACAAAGCTTCCA
This sequence comes from Pan troglodytes, assembly GCF_028858775.2. Lineage (NCBI taxonomy): Eukaryota > Metazoa > Chordata > Mammalia > Primates > Hominidae > Pan > Pan troglodytes. Next base: position 27,085,909 of record NC_072411.2, on the reverse strand, counting down.
CACAACAAGGGAAAAATTAGCAGAGTGAAAAGACAACCTAAAAATTGAAAGAAAATATTTGCAAGCCATATATCTGATAAGAAATTAGTATCCAAAATGTTTAAGGAACTCGAACAACTCTAAAAATAAAACAAATAATCTGATCAAAAATGGGCAGGGGACCCAAATAGACATTTCTCAAAAGAATACATACAAATGGCCAAAAAATCCATTAAAAAAGTAAGCATTACTAATCATCAGGGAAACACAAATTAAAACCACAAGGAGATAGCATCTCATACCTGTTAGAATAGCTATCATCAAAAAGATAAAAGATAACTGTTGGTAAGAATGTGGAAAAGGGGGAACACTTGCACTCTGTTGAGAGGAAGGCAAATTAGTGCAGCCATTATGAAAAACTGTATGGAGTTTTCTCAGAAAACTAAAAATATAATTACCTTATGAACTAGCAACCCCATTTCTGGGTATCTCCCCTAGAGATTTGAAATCAGTATGTTGAAGAGATCCTTAAACTCTTATGTTTATTGCAGCATTATTCACAATAGCCAGTTATGGAATTAATCTTAGTGTCCATCAGCAGATTAATAAAGAAAATGAGATATAGGTATACAATGGAAACTACTAATAACCAAAAACACACACACCAAAATAGCTTTGTGAGAACTTTAGCACTCAGTTAAGAAGCTGCAGCAACCAAGATAATGCCTAACCAAGGCATGAGGATGGGGATGTAGTGTGGATATTAGGTTGGATCCTGTTAAAAGCAGTGATGGGCACTGTGATGGATCAGAGTTGCAGGGGAACTGCAGAAGTGTGGATTCCTAGGGGCTGGAGATTGTGAGCAGAGTAATACAATAGAACAGATAGGGCAAGAAGATGCAAGTGTGAGACTCTTGGGAGAAATTAAGACGTTTAAAAACAGTCATGGGTAAGGTAGGACTAGAATAAAAACACATGCATAGGCCCAGAGAAGGTACAGAGCCAGAAATGTTTGATACCACCTTGAGCTTTCATGCTAGACTCATTAGTGAAGATTTTCCCTTGCACAGAGCCAGTTCACAAAGACTGGGAGAGGGTATTATTTTTTCAAATGCCCAATTTATAACAAAAGATCACAAGGCATACAAATAAACAGGAAAACATGGCCCAATCAAAAGAGCACTAAAATATACTCACTTAGCAAATTTTTAATATGCAATATAATATTTTTAAACATAGTCCCCATGCTGTATATTAGAGTCCTAGATTGATTTATCCTACCTGTGTTAGTCTATTTTGCACCTCTTTAAAGGAATATCTGATACTGTGGAATATATACAGAAAACAGGTTTATTCTGACCCATGCATCTCTAGGCTGTATGAGAAGCATTGTGCTGGCATCTGCTCCTGGTGAGCCATCAGGAAGCTTCCAATCATAGCAGAAGGCAAAGGGGAGCCAGTCTGTCTCATGGTAAGAGTGACAGCGAGAGAGAGAGAGAGAGAGAGAGAGAGAGAGAGAGAGAGAGAGAGACAGATGTCATATTCTTTCAAACAGTTAGATTTCATGTGAACTCAAAGTGGCAACTCACTCATTACTTAGAGGACAGCTCCAAGACATTCATGAGTGATCTACCCCCATGACCCAAACACCTCCTACTAGGCCCACATGTAAAATTGGAGGTTACATTTCAAAATGAGATTTGGAGGGGACAAAGCATCCAAGCCATATTACTACCTAACTTTAAATTTGTATTCTTTTCCTTCTTCCTATTTCTTCTCTCTACCTGCCCAGTAACCATTATTCTACCATCTACTTTTATTTATTCAACTTGTTTTTAGATTCTACATATAAATCAGATTACATAGCATGTTTTCTTTCTGGGCCTGGCTCATTTCAATTAGCATAATGTTCTCCATGTTTATCCATGTTGTTGCAAATTACAGTATTTCCTTCTCTTTAAGGCTCAATATTATTTCAATTATATTTCATGTATGATATATATGCATGCCCCATGCATCATACAATTTCTTTTTTCATTCATCTGTCAATGGACATGTAGGTTGTTTTCATATCTTGGTTATTGTGAATAATGCTACAGTGAACATAAGAAAGAACATATCTCTACAAGGTGCTGATTTTACTTCTTTTGGATATGCACTCAACAGAGTATTTTGCTAGATCATATGGTAGTTCTATTTTTAATTTTTAAAGAAATCTTCATATTATTACCCATAATGGGTGTACCAATTTAACAAAGGCTTTTAAATAATTTTTAAACAATGATTAATGAACTAAAAGAGAGCAGAGACCACTAAATAAAATCATGATAAAACTAATATTTACATAAAGAAACTAATAAAATACATGAACACAATTAGAATGTCAACCAAGAAATATAAATTCTAAAAATAACCAAATAGAAATTCTAGAGCTGAAAAACACAATAAAAAAATAAAAAATTTACTAGAGGAGTTTAACAACAGCCTTGAATAGGTTGAAGGAAAAATTAGGAAACTTGAAAACAGGCCATTTGAAATTATTAAGTTTGGGGAGCGGAGTGAAAAGAAGAAAGAAAGAATTAAAAAAAGAAAAGAAACTTAGCCTAAGAGTCTTGGGGGACACTATGAAAGGACTAACATGTTCCTGATGAGAGTCTGAGAAAGATAAGAGAGAGAAGGGGCATAAAGAATATTAGAAAAAACTGGCCAGAATGGTGGCTCATGCCTGTAATCCAAGCACTTTGGGAGGCTGAGGCAGGTGGATCACCTGAGGTCAGGAGTTCAAGACCAGCCTGGCCAACATAGTGAAACCCTGTCTCTACTAAAAATACAAAAATTAGCCGGGCATGGTGGTGTGCACCTGTAATCCCAGTTACTCGGGAGGCTGAGGCAGGAGAATCACTTGAACCTGGGAGGCGGAGGTTGCAGTGAGCCAAGATCATGCCACTGCACTCCAGCCTGAGTGACAGAGTAAGACTCCATCTCAAAAAAAAAAAAAAAAAAAAGATAAAATCTTTGTCTAATTGGTGAAAAATAGGAATTAAAACATTCAAGAATCTCAATGAACTCCAAATATGATAGACTCAGAGATATCCACATAAAGACATATTATAATCCAATTCTTAAAAGCCAAAAACAAAGAATCTGGAAATCAGAAAGGGAGAAACAACTTCTTACTTACAAGCAATTCTCAGGAAGATTTACAGCCAATTTCTCATTAAAAAATATATGGATGCCAGAATACAGCAGAATAACATATTCTATAGCTGAAAAAAACAATGATAAACCAACAACAATTAATCAAGATTTATATACCTGGCAAAAATGTCCTTCAAACTGATAGAGAAATTAAGTCATTTTTTTAAAAACAAAAATTGAGGAAATTCATCTTCACTAGAACTGCCATACAAGAAATACTAAAGGGAACCTTTCATGTTGAAATGCAAGGAAATTAGATAGTAACTGAAAACTGTGTAAAGAAATAAAAATCTTCAATAAGGTTAATACACAAGCAAGAGCAAGTATTACTGTCTATTTGCTTATTTTGCATTTTATTTCCAACAGGATTTTTTAAAATGCACAAATTACAAATATATGTTTTTGGGCGCACAAAGTATTAAGATGTAATTTGTTACAACACCAACATAAAGAATGGAAATGTGTAGGAAAAGAGTTTTGTTTTTTTTTTTTAATGCTTTTAAAGTTAGGTGATGTTAGTTCAAAACAGATTGCTTTAAATTTAAGATGCTAAATGTAATCCCATGATAGCTACAAAAGCCCTAAAAAGTATATCAAAAAGGAAATGAGAAGAAAATCAAAATGATTAACTGTGAAAAATCAACTAAACAGGAAAGAAGTAAGTAATTGAGAAAATTGGGGACAAAACATATAGGACATACAGAAAATAAACAGCCACATAACAGAAGTAGATTCTTCCCCAACAGTAATTACTTTAGATGTTAATAGATTAAAATCTCCAATCCAAAGACAAAGATTGGCTGGATGGATAGAAACATATGATCCAACTGTACGCTGTCTAAAAGAGACTCTTTTTAGATCCAAAGACACAAAGTGATGAAAAGCAAAAGGATAAAAAAAGTTTTCATGCAAATAGTAACTAAAAGAAACCATGGGTGGCTGTGTTAATATAAGACAAGAATAACCTTAAATACAAAGCTGTTAAAGGAGACAAATAGGAGCATGGTATATTGATTAAATGGTCAATCCATTAAGAAGTTGCACATTTTTTTTTTGAGACAGAGTTTCATTCTTATTGCCCAGATTGGAGTGCAATAGCATGATCTCAGCTCACTGTAACCTCTGCCTCTCGGTTCAAATGATTCTCCTGCCTCAGCCTCCTGAGTAGCTGGGACCACAGGCATGCGCCACCACGTCTGGCTAATTTTGCATTTTTAGTAGAGACGGGGTTTCTCCATGTTGGTCAGGCTGGTCTTGAACTCCTGACCTCAGGTGATCTACCTGCCTCAGCCTCCCAAAGTGCTGGGATTACAGGCATGAGCCACTGCACGTGGCCAGTTATGGCAACTTTAAACATATATGCACAAAACAAAAAAAGCTTCAAAATACATGTGCAAACATGGACAGAATTGAAGGAAGAAATAGTTTTATAATAATAATTCTTGGAGATGCCAATATCCCACTTTCAATGATAAAACATCTAGACAGAAAATTAATAAAGAAATAAAGGAAGTAAGCATCACTGAAAATGAACTATATTTAACAGTTATTTGTAAAATACCCTTCACAATAACAGCAGAATATATGTTCCTCTGAAGTGCACATGGAACATTCTCCTGTACAGACTATATGATACACCAAAAAACAAGTCTCAATACATTCAAAAACTGAAATTTTACAAAGCATCTTTTAAAAATTATTTATTTAAAGTTTTAATTTCACATAATTTTATGCACTTATGGGATGCAATGTGATGTTTCAGTACACGTGTGTGTTATATAATAATCAAATCAGTATAATTTGAATATTCATCACCTGCAATTATTACATCTTTGTAGTAAGAATGTTCAAAATCCTCTCTTTCAGTTATTCTAAAATATACAGTACATGTAATTATCTATAGTCACCTTACTGTGCAATAGGACACCAGGACTGACTTCTCCTAGCTGATTGTAATTATGTACCCATTGATCAATTTCTTTTCAGTCCCCCCTCCCCAGTCTCTGGTAATGATTGTTCTATTCTCTGCTTTAATGAGATCAACTTTTTAGAATCCACATATGAGTGAGATTATGTGGTATTTGTCTTTCTGTGTCTGGCTTATTTCACTTAACATAATGTCTTCCAGATTTATTCATGCTGCAAATAATAGGATTTTATTCTTTTTTTTTTTTTGTATGGCTGACTGGTATCCCATTGTGTATATATACCACATTTTCTTTATCTATTTATCTACTAATGGATATGTAGGCTGATTCCATAGGTTGGCTATTGTGAATAGTCTGCAATAAACATGAAAGTGCAGGTATCTTTTTGACAAACTGATTTCATTTTCTTTGGATATATATCCAGTAGTAAGATTGCTGGATCATATGGTAGTTTGATTTTTAGTTTTCTGAGTAACCTCCATATTGCTTTCCAGAGGGGCTATAGACTAATTCACATTTTCACTGACACTGTATAAGGGTTTCCTTTTCTCCACTTCTTTGCCAACACTTATTTTGTGTTTTTACTAATGTCATTTTAGCTGGAGTAAGGTGATAACTTACTATGATTTTGATATGCATTTCTGAAATGATTAGTGATACTGAGCATTTTTTCATATACTGGTTGGCCATTTGCATGTCTTTTTGAGAAATTTCTATTAAGGAGTTTTGTCCATTTTTAAATAGGATTATTTGGGTTAAATTTGTTGTTGTTGGTTTTTTTTTGTTTGTTTTTGCTATTGAGTTATTTGAGTTTCTTATATATTTTGAATATCCTCCTCTTGTTAGATGTAGTGTTTGCAAATATATTCTCCCATTTTGCAGGTTGTCTTTTGACTTGTTGACTGTTTCCTTTGCAGTGCAGAAGCCTTGTATTTTGATGTAATCCCACTGTCTACTTTTCATTTTTTGCCTGTGCTTTTAAAGTCTTATAAAGAAAACTTTGTCCAGTCCAGTGTTATGAAGCATTTCACCATGTTTTCTTCTAGTAGTTTCAGGTCTTACATTTAAGTCTTTAATCCATCTTCAGTTAAATTTTGTGTATGGTAAAAAATAGGAGTCAGGTTTTATTCTTCTGCATGTGGACATCCAGTTTTCCCAGCACCATTTATTGAAGAGATTGTCCTTTCCCCATTGTGTGTTCTTGGCACCTTTGTCACAAATCAGTTGACTGTAGGCATGTGGATTTATTTCTGGGTTCTCTGTTTTGTTTCATTGGTTTATATGTCTGTTTTTAATGTCAATATCATAGTGTTTTAATTATTATAGCTTTGTATTATATTTTGAAGTCACATAGTATAATGCCTCTACTTTTGCTTTTTTGCTCAAGATTGTTTGGTTATTCAGGATTTTTGTAATTCCACACAAATTTTAGAATTAAAAATGTCAGTGGTATTTTGATAGAGATTTCATCAAATCTGTAGATAACTTGGGGTAGTATGGACATTTCAACAATATTAATTCTTCAAGTCCATATACATGAGATATATTTTCATTTATTTGCATCCTTTTCAATGTCTTTCATCAAGGTTTTATAGTTTTTAGTGTAGCTTCTTTTCACCTTAATGGTAAAATTTATTCCTAGGTACTTTATAGTTTTGTAGCTATTATAAATAAAATTGTTTTTTAAAATTTTTTTAGATAGTTCACTATATGTGTATACAAATGCTACTGATTTTATATGTTGATTTTTGTATCCTTCAACTTTACAAAATTAACTTATTAGTACTAACTATTTTTGTGAACTTCTTAGGGTTTTACACATATACAGTAATTTCATCTGCAAACAGGACAATTTAACTTTTTCCTTTCCAATTTGGATATCTTTTATTTCTTTCTCTTGCTTACTGGGACTTCTAGTAATATGTTGAAAAGAAGTGGTGAAAGTGGGCATACTTGTCTCGTTCCAGATCTTAAAGGAAAAGTTTTCAACTTGTCCCCATTGAGTATAATGTTAGCTTTGGGATTTTTATATATGGCCTTCATTGTGTTGAGGTACATACATTCTATATGCAACTTGTTGGGAGTTTTTTTTATTATAAAGGGATGTTGAATTTTGCCAAGTACTTTTTCTGCATCTATTGAATTGATTGTATGGATTTTGTCCTTCATTATGTTATGGAATGTTTCACAGGTATTGATTTGCATATGTTGAACCATTCTTTCATGCCTGGAATAAATTCCACTTGAACAAAATGGATAGCTTTTTAATCTGCTGTTGAGTTTTGTTTGTTAGTATTTGGTTGAGAATTTTTTCATCTATGTTCATCAGGAATATTGACCTGTAGTTTTCTTGTTTTGTTGTGTTCTTTTCTGGTTTTGGAATCAAGGTAATGCTGGCTATGTGGAAGGAGTTTGAAAATATTCCTTCCTTTTCAATGTTCTTGAATACATTGAAGTAATTGGTATTAGTTCTTCTTTAAAAGTTTGGTAGAAGTCAGCAGTGAAGCTATCAGGTCCTGCGCTTTTCTTTGACGGGAGATGTTAAATTACTAATTCAATTTCCTCATTGGTAATCAGCCTGTTCAGATTTACAGTTTCCTTGTTATTCAATATTGGATGGTTGTATGTGTGTTGGAATTGATTTATTATTTCTTCATTATTAAATTTGTTGGCATATACTTGTTCCTGGTACTCTCTTTTGATCCTTTGTAGTTCTGTGGTATCAGTTATAATGTCCTCTTTTTCATATTGGATTTTATTTATTTCAGTCTTTTCTTTTTCTGATAGTCTAGATAGAGGTTTGCCAATTTTATTTATCTTTTCAAAAATTCACTCTTCATTTTATTAATCTTTTGTATTTTCTCAGTCTCAATTTCATTTATTTCTGCTCTGATCACTATTATTTCTTTCTATTACTTTTGGGTTCAGTTTGTTCTTGTTTTGGTATTTCCTTGAGATGAATCATTAGGTTTTTTACTTGAAATCTTTCTTTGTTGTAGGCATCGATTGCCACAGGTATACCTTGTTTCACAGCACTTTGCTTTATTGTCCTTCACAGATATTTACAAATTGAAACTCAATAGTATTTTTGCATTGAGCAAGTCTATTGGCACAATTTTTCCAATAGCATGTGCTCATTTCATGTTTCTGTGTCACATATTAATAATTCTCACACTATTGAAAATCATTTATTATTTTTATATCTGTCACGGTGATCTGTGGTCAGTGATCTTTAATGCTACTATTATAATTATTTTGTAACAACACAAACTGCAGTCACATGAGATGGCAAACTTAATTGATACAGTCGCGTGTGTTCCGATTGATCCATCCATTGACTGTTCTCTCTTCTCCTCCCTTCTCCTCAAACCTCCCTACTCCCTGAAACACAGCAATATTGAAATTAGGACAATTAACAATCCTACAATGACCTCTAAGTGTTCAAATGAAAGGAAAAATATGTATCTCTTACTTTAAATCTAAAGATGCAAATGATCAAGCTCAGTGAAGAATTAATGTCAAACGTTAATAGAGGCCAAAATCTAGGCCTCTTATGACAAACTGTGAGCAAAGTTGTGAATGTGAAGTAAAAGTTTTTGAAGAAAATTAAAAATGCTACTCCAGTGAAACACATGAATAAGAAAGTGAAACTGCCGTATTGCTAATATGGAAAAAGATGTAGTGATCTGAATAGATCAAACCAACTACAACATTGCTTTAAACCAAAACCTAATCTAGAGCAAGGCCCTAACTCTCCAGTTTTACAAAGCTATAAAGGCTGAGAGAGGTGAGGAATGTGCAGAAGAAAATTTTGAAGGTGGCAGAATTTGGTTCATAAAGTTTAAGGAAAGAAGCCATCTCCATAACATAAAAGTACATGGTGAAGCTGCAAGTGCTGATGTAGAAGCTGTAGCAAATTATTCAAAAGATCTAGCTAAAATAATTGATGAAGGAGTCTACATTAAACAACAGATTTTTCAAGGTAGACGAAACAACATTCTATTGGAAGAAGATCCATCTAGGACTCTCACAGCTAGAGAGGGAAGTCAATGCCTGGCTTCAAAGCTTCAAAGGACAGGGTACCTCTTTTGTAAGGTGCTAATGCAGCTGGTGACTTTAAGTTGAAACCAATGCTCCTTTACTATTCCAAAAGTCCTAGGACCCCAAATAATTACACTAAATCTACTTTGCTTATGTTGTATAAACAGAACAATATAGCTTAGATGACAGCATATCGGTTTACAGGATGTTTTATTGAATATTTAAGCCAACTGTTGAGACATACTGCTCAGAAAAAAAGGATTCCTTTCAAAATAATAATATTTTGTAGTGGCAGAGTTTGAGTGGATTGACTCCAATTTTGAAAGAAGTTCTGTATAATATATAATATTATAATTATAATAATATATTGTGAATTGCTTATTGACAATGCACCTGGTCACCCAAGAGCTCTGATGGAGGTGTACGAGGAGGTTAATGTTGTTTTTATTCCTTCTAACACAACATTCATTCCACAGCCCATGGATCAAGGAGTAATTTTGACTTTCAAGTCTTATTATTTAAGAAATTCATTTCATAAGGCTACAGCTGCCATACATAATGATTTTTCTGATGGAACTTGGCGCAGTAAATTGAAAACCTTCTGGGAAAGATTCAGACTTCTAGATGTCATTAGGAACATTTAGGATTCATGGGAGGAGGTCAAAATGTCAACATTAACAGGTGTTTGAAAGAAGTTGATTCCAACCTTCATGAATAACTTTGAAGGGTTCAAGATTTCAGTGGAGGAATTGCTGCAAATGTGGTGGAAATAGTGAGAGAACTAGAATTAGAAGTACAGCCTGAATGTGTAACTTAATTGCTACAATCTCATGATAAAACTTGGACAGATGAGGTACTGCTTCTTACGGATGTGCAAAGGAAGTGGTTTCTTGAGATAAATCTATTCCTGGATAAGATGCCATGAACATTGTTGAAATGACAACAAAGGATTTATTTACATAAACTTAGTTGTTAAAGCAGTGGCAGGTTTGAGTTGATTGACTCCAATTTTGAAAGTTCTGTGTGTAAAGTACTGTCCATCAGCATCGTGTGATGCAGAGGTATCTTTCATGAAAGGAAGAGTCAATCAATGTGGCAAACTTCATTGTTGTCTTATTTTAAGAAATTGCCACAGCCACCCAACCTTTAGCAATCACCACCCTGATCACTCAGCGGCCATCAACAATGGGGCAAGACCCTCCACCAGCCAAAAGATTACAACTCGCTGAAAGCTCAGATGAACTTTAGCATTTTTTAGCAATAAGGTATTTTTAATTTAGATATATACATTACTTTTAGACAATATAGGCTACAATGTAGTATAAACATAACTCTGTACTCACCAGGAAATGAAAAAAATTGTGTAACACACTTTATTGTGATGGTGGCTTTATTGCAGTGGGCTGCAGCTGAACCCACAATATTTCAGAGGTATGCCTGTACTGTATGATTTCATTTGTACAAGTCTCTAAAAAAAGCCAAATTTAAAGGGTAATGAGAGAATGGAGTGCCATGGTTGCTCAGAGCTGGGAAGAGAAGGGATTTGCTGAGAAAGTGTACAAAGAGTTTTTATGTGTAATACAAATGTTTAATTGTCTTGATTATGGTGGTGGTTACACAGATTTGTCAAAATTTCTCAAACTCTGTTCTTATAATTAATGTATTATATCTTATATAAATTATGCCTTAATAATGTCAATTAAAAATGAAAGGAAATTATTTTGGAAATAAGAATGAAATGTATAATTTTACAATCAATATAGGCAGTAAGGGAAAAATAAATACAACTAAGTTATTTCAATAGAGGGCAGATAAAACTGTAATACATTTATTACAAGAATACAGCTTGGATTTGAACAGACCTGCTCTAGTTCTGTGTCTGCCACTTCCTACCTGGCATAAATTGCTTAATACCTCAACTCAGTCTCTTTATCTACTCTTATGGGTTTAGTGATTACATGAATCTCAAAGTGTTGATTTAAAGAATAAGTAAACATAAAATGTTTAACATTGGGTATGATATAAAGTATTCAATAAATCCTAAACGGTTTTACCAGTATTATAAAATTGAGAATACTAGTGTTTCTTAACTGAGTCTCCTTTTAATTCTCTTGTAGTAGCATTCTAGTATTCTTCTTAGCACTTAACTCTATTGCCACTCTGTATTTCCTTGCATGTTAATTTGCTTAATTCTATAGTCCCTCAAGGAAATGTGCCTTCCTTGCCACTGTTACGCCTCAGCACTAGCACTGCCCTGGCCCTGGGTGGGTGTTCATAATCTCTTTGTTGAATGATTGTGTGGATGTTCCTCCTGCATGGTTGCTCTCTTTAGGAAACTTCCATTTTCCTCTCTTACGTGTACTTACTCTCATTCTTACTGTGGAATGAAAGACCTTGTCCCTTGAAAAGAAATTTTGGTTTTGAGAGCTTAAGACCTATGGGCTTCTTGGGGAGTCTTTTCTTGCAGTCTTGCATTTAGACTGGGTGCCCAGAAGATGCCACCTGGCTCAGGCTCAGCAGGGAGGGTTTGGAAGTATGATTGAATGTTGCAGAACTTCCTTCAGCTGTCATGCTACCTCCTTTCCTTCACATTGCTTCAACAGCCTGTTCCTGCCTTTCTACACAGACATAAAGTTTTTTATGAAATCTTTGTTAAGCCTTTCTTTGAACTATTCATGGTGCTTATTCTAGCTAAGAACTTATAAATGTAACATGTGGAGGTCCTTATAAGTTTTGATCACTCTATATAAAGTCTACCTTTGTTTCACTAGTGGAGAAACCATCTGAGGGAGGTTACAAATGTTGCCTCACATCCTACAGCTAAATAGGGGCAGAACAAGTGCAAGGCTCCAGAACCCTGAACTTACAGTGCACTTTGAAACTGATACAAGAAGCATGTTTTTGGCTCTGAGTCATCCCCCTCTGCCTGTTTTTTCATTGGAACAGTCAAGGTTATATGTCCTGGAGTAGGTTCAAGTTCAGTATTTGTACCTCCTAATGTCAATATTGTCCACAGTGCCCAGCCTGTAGATATTATGTGCCTATGACACTTTCTAAATATTAATGAGTGCATATGAAAGTGATGGACTCATTTTGCTCATATTGGCAAATGCACTTTTGAGAGCTCTTCAATTTGCTTTTTAAGTTTAGCCCTCTCCAAAAGCATCTTCTGTTCCTCTGACATATGAAGTCTTGTTTTAAAAGGACTTAATGCTTTACTTTTTGTCTTTTATTTCCAAAAGAAACAGCAATTGTTATATACATAGATGTACGCCTTTATTAATTATTACTTTATCTTCCTGGGAACTCACCTGGCAGCAGCCTTGGTTCTCACAGAAGCCAGTATGATTGCAGGGAATTAGTTTTTATTACACTTGGACTGAACAAAACAGGTTTGGAAGGGTAATGAAGTTTGCGGAAAGCAGAACTGTGTATTTTTTTCCTCTCCCCAGAGATTATTCAATAAAATGAATTTATGTCCTGCACAATAACTGGGAATTGGCAGGTCGATGGCCTCTATCACCGCTGTCCTCTCAGCCTGGTGTCCAACAGGTCTGATAACCTGAGAGAGCAATAATTAAGCTCCTCAGGAAGGTGCATATGGGCAGGAGCAACCATGGAATTAGGGAGCTCTGTAATTCGGGAGGCCATCAAAATAAACGTTGATTTTATTTAAATGTGCCAAATTAACCTAACAAGCTGTTTTTCAATTTCAGCCAAACTCGAAATTTTATCTTCTTAACTCCATCCAAGGTATTGCATTCCGCCACTGGAATGAAATATTAGCAATAGAAGCACCATTCTAGTTAGTCTCCATTCAACCCCAAACTTTAATAGAAATAACCTGTCGGCTTTGATTGAGTGCGATATCACTATAGGAGCCTTGAATTTAAACTGGGGGATAAAGAAAATTGCATAGTGTGTGAAGCCAGTTTGACTAAAATGGAAATTTTACTTCAGTCCCATCTGGCTGTCAAAAGGCCACTTCTAATACTTTCACAAAGCGATTTACCTTCACAGCAAAAAATAAAAAATAGAAACTGAAAATGCCAAAAAAAAGCCCAAAGTAAACCAAACCCCAAAACTTTGTATCTCCTTTGCAGAGTCTGAAATCCTGTTCTTCATTGTTCTCAAGGGGCCAGGAGTGAGCACAATTCACCAACTTCTCTGTGAGGCTCAGCTTCCTTTCATTATTAAGCACATTCTGTTTTCTTGGATTCTAAACCTTTTAAAAGAAGAAAAAAAGCATAAATAGAACTCTTCACCATTCTGTTAGATATTTGAATTAAAATGCATTCCACACTGGCCTCAAGACTTTGAGAGAAAAGCATGTGGTGTTTGCCCTGGGCATTTAGCAAAACTGGCAAGGGACATGGATCCACTGGAGCTTTCATGCCGTATTCCAGATCTGCCGGCAGTTCCAAGGGTCCATTTCACATCCAGGGCTGGAAACCACACATCCCTTGGTGAAAAATCTGCTGAAACAAATTTTGTAGAACCCAAAGGGAAATGCCATTTTGGTGACAGTCACGTCTGAATACACGTGAACGCTGAAGCCGTGTATGAGTTGGGGACCAAGGGTCTAACAGAGAGGAATGGGGCCATTCTGAATGTATCTCAGAAGGGATTTTTTTAAAAAGACATTTGCTCCATTGTCTGGCTGAGCATTCAGATACTCTACTCCAAAGTCCATTAAAAATCCATGCAGAAATATGAAGAATGTACCTGTGATGGGACATACTTCAGAAACAAGCTCTGTTTGTCTCTTAAAATGTTTTCCCAGACTAACCAGAGGATCAGAGAAAAGAAATCCCTTTGTTTGTAAGAGGAAGAGTGAGGACATGATTTTCATGTGGACAGTTTCTTTCAAGAAATCAGCTAGGTTAGCAAAAGCAAGCCAAGGCTGTATTTATGTCTTCGGGTGATCTCTTCTTTCTCTCTGTCTCTCTCTCTCTCTCTCTCTCTCTCTCTCTCTCTCTCTCACACACACACACACACACACACACACACACCTCTCTTGGCATCCTTACCTCTTTTTACCCACCAGAAACAAATACAGAATATGAGCACAAAATGCAGAATCACTGAAGGATGAGTGTCTCAAGCCTCTGAGTCTGGACATAATCTCATGTATATCTATCAAAATAGATACACAGACAGATAGGCTGATTGGCTAACTTGAAAGCCAGTATTATTATATAGCAACTTTGTAGATGAGGAAACTGATGCTCTAGTGCTTAGGAAGGTCAACAACTTGCCCAAATGAATGAGTTCAGCTGTGGGTCTGTGGCTCTGCTTTTCTCTTTCCCTTGGATCTCTCCCTCCAAGAGTGCCCTGCCATTTTCCCACTGAGTGCCCTCCAGGAGCCAAGAGTTCTGTACAGAGGTATAAGAAGCCCACCATTTCTATCTTTAGAATGTCCCCTCACCATTTCTCATCTCCCCATCAAAGCTCACATGCCCAAAGCCCCATTCTTAGCAGGCCATGCTCTCCAATTTCCAATGTCAGATGCACGTTTTCATTAGCATCTGAGCTAAAGTACTGCCGGCTGACAACAATATAATGTGTCACAACTATTTCCTAAATTAATTTTCCTATAATTATACCACTATGCTGTAACCATTGATTTCTCCATTTCCCCCTATTTCATTAGCTCTTGGGATAAAGTTCTTGTTTCTAACTTCTTACAGTATTTTTTTCCAGCCAGCACAGACTCCTTTTTAGCCTTCTGTATTCACACCTTGTGCTCTATGCCAGTGCTTCCCATGCTCCTGTGTGGACTATACTACACAAAAAACATTGCACACATGCACTCAGCCTTTTCAGAAGACATTAGCTCTCTGGCACAATTCATAAAACGGAATATTATTTAGCCTTAAAAAGTAAGAAAATCCTGTCATTTGCAACAACATGGAGTAACCTAGAGGACAGTAGGCTACATGAGATAAGCAAGGCATCGATAGATAAATACTGCATGATTTCACTTATATGTGGAATTGTGGAATCTAAGAAAGCCAAACTCATAGTAGCAGAGAGCAGAATGGTGGTTACCAAGGACTAGGGGCAGGGGAAATGGGTTGTTTTTGTTCAGTGGGTATAATGTTTCAGATATGCAAGATTAATTAGTTTTAGAGATCTGCCACACAGCATAATGCCTACAGATGTGAATTCTGTACTTAAAAATTTGTTGAGGATAGATCTGCCATTAAATGTTCTTACCACAAAACATTCAAGCAAACAAAAATTTCACATATGCTCTTTCATCTAATTCTTATAAAACTCAATGTTCTGAGAAATGTGACTAATTTTACATATAAGAATATCAAGAATTTAAGAGGCTGCTGTAAGTCAAATGTACCATGAAGCATACACTTCCGGGCTATTCATTTGTGTGAGCTCCTATGGCCACTGGGAGCCACTGAGAATTGCAGCGGGTTCCAGGTAGAGAGAGGAAGCCTGACGTCATCAGGGAGCATTTCTGTGTGAGCACTTATGGTATCTCAGGGGAAAAAGGGTTCAGACTGTCCACAGCTCTAGTCATTTGTTGTGATTTCCTTTTTCATTCTTTAAAAAATCACATTTACACTTCGTTTTGTATTTTTTATTTGAAGATGAAGCACCAAGATAGTATAAACCTTAGCCCACAAAACCTGGTTCCAGCCCTAAGTTATTGAAGTAACCCTACACAGTGGTAGAAGAGGGCCTCAAACGCCGTTCCCCCAGTTCCACACCCTCTGTCCTTTCCGTGTCTCTGATGCTGATGCTGTCATTTCATTGCTTCTGTGAAGGCCCAGGTGAGAAGTGCCCTCTTCCCTGAAGTCTTCCCAAGGCTGAAACAATATCTCTCCTTGTTCCTTTGGATCACAGACAGCACTTTTTGAGGACTTTGATTAAAAAAAAAATGTGTTTTGCAGCAACTGTACAACAAGCCCCTTTGCTACTTAGTCCTCCACTCTTTGTCTAATTTCTCAAGACAACATGGAAGAGACTCTGGGTTGAGGAATTTGCCCTATTTTTATATTTCTGAAAGCAGTTGCCAAGGCAGGAACTTAGTGGAGCAACTAAGCCTTTCAGAACATGGAAAGCCTTTCTTGTACCACCAGGTACCTGCCAGAGATTGCCATAGGCCTTTAATTTTAGAATCATAAGGAGAGTTCATGATCTAAGACAACAGAGAGAACCCAGGAACTCCCCCAGCATGGTAGAGGGCAAATCCATCCATTTGTGACTTTGCTTTCAATGCTCACCTCCAAGTAGAAGTTGCTCCTAACTGCCATCATTCATTTATTAGTTCATTTATTCATTCAACAAATATATTCCAAGCACCAATTTACATTCTGGGAATTGAACTGAAGATGATTTCCTCCCTGCCCTCCAGGACCTAAGCAAAGAGAGGCCAGAATTTCATATTATTGATGATGTTTCTGTAAAACTTTAAGTGTTCTGGATTATCTTGTACTGATCCATGAAATGAGGCTTATCACAGATAAATGGGCCAATAATTTTTACTTGGCAAAGTACCCTTGCTTTATGGAATAAATTTGTTCCAGAAAATGTATCTATAGAGTGAGCCTTTCCTTTTCTCTGGTAGTATAAAATCCAACGTGTTTTCTGATGAGAAAAGTCCTCTGATTTAAGTTGAAAACTTTTAAGGTGTGCAGTATCAGTGGCAAAGGAGGAAAAGACGCAGAGGAATTGGTGATATTGTGCACATCTGGTTTTTGTGGTCCAAATTACAGTTCACTTACCTTGGCAACATTTGGGAAACTTTCTTGGTTCAGAATGTGCTTTTTCATGAGAACAGTTCATTTTCCAATCTGCTTCACCTTTTTTTTTTTTTAATTTTTACTTTCCCTGACCAGGAATTTCTAGCTCTTCTGACTTACTCTTTTCCTGTTTATCTGTCGGATATAGACCTAGGATTTTAAAATCATATTAGCAGCTGCCAAATGTCCTGGCAATATGACTAGAGAACTATCTAATGGACTGAAGACTTTTCATTCTTTGTAAATAATAACTTTGAAATTTTGGAAGATTAAATGCCTTTTAAAATGACCCTCAGTGAGAGCTTCCATTTCCATGCTGCTTTTATGGACGAGAGATTGCACTTAAAATTATGTGTATTTCCTCTGCAAGTGCCCATGTAGACAGCAATCCAGTAATCCCTTTGAGGGCAGGCACCATGTCTACATTTCTTTAGTGTTTCCCATAGAATTTGGCTCTGTGCTGCACACGGAATAAATTATTAGACTTGTATTAATTCCTTGTTGGCAGCTACACCCACACCTAGCAGGACCTGTTGCATTTACCGATGCAGCAGAGTTGCTCCCACATCTTAGAGTGCACTAAGGATGGGGCTGGGTCCCTCCCCACAGCCTGCACACTACTAACTGCTAAATGATCAGTGCATGGCTAGTGACTGTAAGATGATTGAAAGAGTCAACTGCCATTTTTCTTGATTTTCATAACGACATGATTTTGAAGTTACAGCTGAAATTATTTGTTTCTGTATCCACAAGTTTTGCTTTTATTGGAGAGTGTACCATGTGTGGCATCTCACCTTTCTCTCTATACTGCTTGACCAGCTCTGCCGTATTCCAAGTAACAATGTCAGAAGTCACTTCTTTTTTTGTTTGTTTGAGAAGGAGTCTTGGCTGTCACCCAGGCTGGAGTGCAGTGATGTGATCTTGGCTCACTGAAACCTCCGCCTTCTGGGTTAAAGCAATTCTCCTGTCTCAGCCTCCCAAGTAGCTGGGTTTACAGGCATGCGCCACCACACCCGGCTATTTTTTTTTTTTTTTTTTTTTTTAGTAGAGATGTGGTTTCACCATGTTGGCCAGGCTGGTTTCGAACTCCTAACCTCAAGAGATCCACCCACCTCAGCCTCCCAAAGTGCTGGGATTACAGGTGTGAGCCACCGCACCCGGGCAGAAGTCACTTCTTTCCAGAAAGTTTTCCTGACTCTTGCATAAATGGTAGTCCCTGCCTCTTTGTTACTTGCAGAAATCCTGGTGCGAATTACTACAATCTTCATTTCTTTCCTCTATACATTGGGTACTCCTGGTACTGTGCCAGATGCTGTAGCACTTAGTGAATTGTTTGGGGTCTCACAGCTCACAGTTCTTTTCCCACTAGATCTTTGGAGAAGACTAAGTGTAGATATAAGGTGCCCTGTTAGGACACAGTTCCCCATATTCCAGTTTCTATGGCATTTTCCCCTGAGTCTGTGATTTGTGTGGTTTCCAGATGGGGTATTATCATAATGAAACTTAATTTAGCCTTTTCCTAAGTTAAAACAAATTAAAATATGCTCCCATCTAAAGTCATGGCATGTGTCTTCAGTTGCACAAACTGAGTTTCTTTGGCTTGAGGCAGCAAATGCTGTTAAAATAATATTGATTTTCAAGAATTCCTGGCTTGTGTCCTGTAGCTGAGCAACAAAGCCCCTGCTCTGTCTTTGGTTTGTCTAAGAGGCCTGTGGATGGCACGCACACCTGGGCATGGGTCCCTGCAGGCCCTGTGAATCCTGTTTGGTCCCCTCCTCCTGGTCCGCTGGCCCTGCCTTGAAGAAAGCTGTTTCGCTACCTAGGAAGCATTGTCCAGCTCCATCTGTCATGGGCCCCTGCCCTCCCTACCTGCTTCCCCATGCCCAGGCCCTGCTATAAAGCTGATCTTGTCTGTCCTGCTGTATCACATTTGGTCGCCTGGGCTCTGAAACAACAGTGCATGTGTTCTGTGTCCTGCACATTTCCTCATGAAAAAAACTTCTTCAGTTTCTATTAATGGTTCTCCATCTCAGAACTCAGGCCCTCTGAGTGGGGCTGAGCTGGTGGGACAGAGGCCCTGGGGTCCCCTCCGCAGCCCCACTTGTCTCTCAGGTGCTCCTGCACTCTGGTCACCTCTGCCTCCAGGCCTCTTTCTGTTGTGCAAAATGATGCCTGAAGGCCGGAGGTAGCCAGTTCCTGTGATAGAGCCTGACTCTGAATCCCAGACTCAGCTTGTCTGGGACAAAATTTCTGCAGTGATAATCCATTGGGAATGAAGTAAAGAGGTTAAAATACAAATCAGACAACAAAATGCTGTGAAAGTAGACCACAGATTACCGCTCTGGCATATGGGTTGTAGCAAGGGAGGCAGCATTATCTGCAGAGGGGGTGAGGCAGCAGAATGGGAGCAGGATACCAGGTGTGGGTCAGACACCCTCAGGGTTGAGTCCCAGCCTCTCCACTTTCCAACTGTTGATCTTGGGCAAGGATTTCAACTATCTGAGCTTCTGTTGCCTCATCTAAAAATGAGGATAATGATATTTAGCTCCTCATACAGGATGGATTAGAAATGAAGATCATACAGCTCCTGGCACATAATATTCAACTATCATGGCCCTCTCTCCATTCCTCTTCAGGATTTAGAATCCAGTGAGTGAGAGTAAACAGTGTCATAGCTAAATCATGCTAGTTAAGATGAGATAAAGTGTTTTAAAAAGTAAATATTTCTTTGCTTTAAAGACTGAAGTAGAAGGCAAGAAAATGTTATCACACCACAAGGGAGAGGTTTAATACAGCAACTTATTAGTGAAATTTAGTTAAGAGAGGTTTAAGAAAGTTCCTGATATCACTCCTCATTCCAAAAGTCACTAGAAAATTATGCTAAAGTGTTATTTGATTTAGTATTCAGGCCTTCGATGGTAGCAAGAGGCCTTCCTAGAGCCATCGACCCTCTGCATAATTTGCAGTGAAGTGCTCAGCAGGAAATGACACCAGGAGCTATGGCCCTGCTTGGTCATGCCTCAGCCTGGGCAAGCATCATCCAGGCCCCCCAGGTGCCAATAAGACTGTGACGACTACTTGGATGCTCATTTGGGACCCATGTGGAAAGCAGGAGTTAAGGGATTCTGCACAGATTTGGTAAAATGCCTTGGGAAGCCCCAGTAGAAGGCATCAGAAGATTTTCTCTGAAGGTAGTAAAGACGAAAAAAGATATCCTTTTGTACTTTGTGGCACATAATGTGATTTTTTTATGTTTTTAGAACCATTAAATGACTTTTCATTCCATCACGTTTGATCATTTATACTCTGTTTAATGAGAGTAAAGGATCCTCTAAATGCTATGAAAATTGCTCAGTTTTAGCTGAATTGTTTTCTAGAACGATTTATCCTCTTTTTTTGAGCAGACTTTTCATTTTTTTTTAATTGCTGGTCTGTCATGTACCCCATCAAGCTTCCACAAAAAAATTTAAAAAAGGAAAGCTGAGTGGTATTAATTGTTTCTGGGCTTGGTATCATTAGGCTCAATGTTGGACAAATAGGGAAATGGACTCATGTCAGAGGTTTGACTTATCGACACTGACAACTGTGAAGAGTCACATTCTCTTATGAGAGAGCGATAGTATGATAGTACAATAAGGGACGAAGAAAAAAGTATAGAAAGAAAAACATAAATTAAAATGTTTTCCTAGAGGCAAAGTTTCTATCTTTCCTTGGGCAAGACACTTATTTCCTCTGCATCTTATATAAAATAATAAATATTTTAATGATTGCTAGAAATAATATATGTAGATTGCTTAAACGTCAGGTAAAGGATACAGCTCCCCTTAAACTAACCATGGCAATGTAAATTTCACTGGAACATGATGATGTCAAGAGCATTCCAATAGGATCAGAGGGCAGGGCTATTGAGCTTGGTTCCATGTTTAGTAGGCACCAGATTACAGTGGAGCATATGGGAATTTAAAGTCAAAGAACCTTCATCACTTCTTAGCTTGGTACTGTTGGGGAAGGCATCCAAGCACAGGCCCTGAGTGTCCCTACACCATCTAGCTGGGTAGGTCCAAAATGCAAAGCTCTGCCTACTCTCTACCTGGGCCATTTCTCAGGATTGTATTTTCCTTGAGCAACCTTCAGGGATGTGGTAATGCATCTATTAGAGACCAAGAGCAAGTTTGCTTTCTGCTTGCTACAACATGGTGGATTTCCAAAGCCCAGTGTTCCTCAAGTGTGAGGCAAATCCACTGCACGCTTGACATTCATCTGATCTGTGGAGAGGCTTGGGGGAAAGGGGAAGCAGTGCAAATTGTGCTGCTTGCTGTGCTGTGAATAATAAAGTTCTTTGCCTCTGACCCAGGAGTCTTGTGTCTTTTGCCAGCATCCATGAAACAGTAATAAGCTAATTTATTAACTTGTAAGTTGAGAAAATTAAATCCTAGACCTGTCAATATCCTAGGTCAAATTATTAATTCATCAGATTCTTGGTTTGCTCATCTGTAGAACATAGACAATAGTAGTGTTATTTAAGGATTGGTATGGGCATTTAATAAGTAATTAAATGTGAAAAACCTGGCTCAATTCTTGTTGAGTGGTTGGATCTTTTCCAAAGCCCCAAGCTGTGTGGATGTTGCTGAGCCATTGCTACGGCATGGTCAGAGCCACAGCACTTGACAAAGCATTGATATCTTCTTTTTTCCCATGCATGGGGTTCATCTTGCCATTGGACACTAAACAGCTTGAGAACAGATCTGCACTGCATGTGTCTCTTGTAGCCCTGATCGGGCTTAGCATAGCATTGCTCAGATCCTAAGCACCCAGAAAACAAGTATTTGAGCACTACTTGATGGACATATGCCTCTGCCCTTCAGGTAAGGCACTTATTCTGCACCTTGTCCATAACAGAATTGATATAATAAAATCTGTTTCACATGGTGGACAAGAGGCAGGATTAGATTGCAGCTCCGACTCGGATGGACAGAGCAGTATGTGGTATGGAGGCTTGTATTGTGAACTTCTGCTCCAGAACAGCTGCAGGAATAAATCAGGAAAGCCAAGAAAACCCACACACCCTCTGAAGGAAGCAGATTGCTCCTGCAGGACCTGGCAGACACCTCAAATACTGTGAGTGCCTAAACTATGGAAGTGAGAAAGGGGGATCATCTGCCCCTGAACATACACCTTCACTGGGGAAATGGAAGGTCTAGATCACGGGAGAAGATTCTGACCTTACCTGGAGCTGAGTCAATTTAGAGAGCCAAGTGAAATTCAGGGGTAGAGGAAGCAGCAGGAGAATCCCCGTGGGCTCACTGGGTCCCCTGGGAAGCCATTTCTTCCTCGCCTCACAGGGGTCTTTGGGGATGGTTGCTAGAGGTACTGGGAAAAGGCCTCAGGGAGAAGGAAACCTCCAGCTGAACTTTATAACAATTTGAACTGATCAAGAAGTCTCCTGGCCAGAACTCAGGGGAAGACATGAATCTGGTGTGCAAACTTCACAGGTAGGGGAAGCATGAAATCCCTACTTGCTTTCATAGCTGGGGGTGGGTAGCCTAGGGCAAGTTCTCAGCTCTGCTCACCCACTGCCTGGAAACAGACTTGGTGCTGTTGGTGGATGCATGGTGGGAGTGAGACCGGCCCTTTGGGTTGTGTGGGAGCTGGGTGAAGCCAGATTTCCCCCACTTCCCTGACAACCTGCATGACACAGCAGAGGCAGCCATAATCCTCCTAGGAACATAATTTCATTGACCTGAGAACCTCACCCTCATCCCCCACAGCAGCCGCAGCAAGACCCGCCCAAGAAGAGTCTGAGCTTAGACATGCCTAGCCCTGCTCCCACCTAATGGTCCTTCCCTACCCACCCTGGTAGCTGAAGAAAAAAGGCATATACTCTTGGGAGTTCTAAGGCCTAGCCCATCAACTGTTCCTCTCCATACTACCATAGCTAATGCTCCCTTGAAAGTGCCACCTGCTGGCAGAAGGCCAATCAGCACAAAAATAGTAATTAAACAACCAAAGCTAAAGATCCTCACAAAGTCCATTTCACTGCCCTGCCACCTCCACTGGAACAAGTGCTGGTATCCATGGCTGAGAGACCCACAGATGGTTCACATCACAGGACTCTGTGCAAACAACCTCAGTACCAGCCCAGAGCCTGATAGACTTGCTGAGTGGCTAGATCCAGAAGAGAGACAACAATCAATACAGCTTGCCTCTCCGGAAGCCACATCCCTAGGAAAATGGGTACAGTACTACATCAAGGGAACACCCTATGGGACAAAAGAATCTGAACAGCCTTGAGCCCTAGACTTTCCCTCTGACAGAACCTACCCAAATGAGAAAGAACCAGAAAACCAACTCTGGTAATATGTCAAAACAAGGTTATTTAACACCCCCAAAATATCACACTGGCTTACCAGCAATTGATCCGTACCAAGAAGAAATTCCCAATTTACCTGAAAAAGAATTCAGAAGGTTTGTTATTAAGCTAATCAGAGAGGCACCAGAGAAAGACAAAGCCCAATTTAAAGAAGTAAAAAAAAAAAAAAAAAAAGATACAAGACGCGAGGGGAGAAATTTTTAATGAAATAGACAGCATAAATAAAAAACAATAAAAACTTCAGGAAACAATGAGCACACTTATATAAATGCAAAATACTCCTGAAAGTCTCAACAATAGAACTGAACAAGCAGGAGAAAGAACTTCAGAGCTCGTAGACAAGGTTTTCCAATTAACCCAATTCAACAAAGGCAATAAAGAATAAGAAAATATGAACAAAGCCTCCAAGAAGTCTGGAATTATGTTAAACAACCGAATCTAAGAATAATTGGCATTCCTGAGGAAGAAGAAAAATCTAAAAGTTTGGAAAATATATTTGAGGGAATAATCAAGGAAAACTTCCCTGGGCTTGTTAGAGACCTACATATCCAAATACAAGAAGCTCAAAGAACACCTGGAAAATTCATTGCAAAAAGATCATCACCTAGGCACATTGTCATCAGGTTATCTAAAGTTAAGATGAAAGAAAAAATCTTAATAGCTGTGAGACAAAAGCACCAGGTAAACTATAAAGGAAAACCTACCAAATTAAAAGCAGGTTTCTCATCAGAAACTCTACAAGCTAGAAAGGATTGGGGCCCTATCTTCAGCTTCCTTAAACACAACAATTATCGGCAAAGAATTTTGTATCTAGTGAAACTAAGTTTCATAAACAAACGAAAGATACAGTCTTTTTCAGACAAACAAATGCTGACGGAATTCACCACTACCAAGCCAGCACTACAAGAACTGCTAAAAGGAGCTCTAAATCTTGAAACAAATCCTGGAAACATATCAAAACAGAACCTCTTTAAAGCATCTATAAAACATCTTTAAAGGACACATACAACAAAAATAGAATTAAAAAATAAACAAAAAACCAAAGTATACAGATATCAAAAAGCACGGTGAATGAAATGGTACCTCACATCTCAATACTATGGTTGAATGTAAATGGCCTAAATGCTCCACTTAAAGACACAGAATTGCAGAATGGATAAGAATTCACCAATCAACTATCTGCTGCCTTTAAGAGACTCACTTAACACATAAGGACTCATATAAACTTAAGGTAAAGTGGTGGAAAAAGACATTCCATGCAAATGGACACCAAAAGTGTGCAGGAATAGCTATTTTTATATCAGACAAAGAAAACTTTAAACTTTAAACTTTAAAGCAACAGCACTTTAAAAAGACAAAGAGGGACATTATATATTGATAAAAGGCCTTGGCCAACAGGAAAATATAACAATCCTAAATATATTTGCACCTAACACTGGAATTCCCAAATTTATAAAACAATTACTACTAGACCTAAGAATTGAGGTAGACAGCAACACAATAATAGTGGGGGACTTTAATACTCCACTGACAGCACTAGACAGGTCATCAAGGCAGAAAGTCAACAAAGAAATAATGGACTTAAACTATACTCTGGAATAAATGGACTTAACAGATATTTACAGAACATTCTACCCAACAACCACATAATATATATTATGTTCATCAGCACATTGAACTTTCTCCAGTGTAGACCATATGATAGGCCACAAAACGAGTCTCAATAAATTTCAGAAAACTGAAATTATATGCAGCACTCTCTCAGACCACAGTGGAATAAAACTGGAAATCAAATCCAAAAGAACCTTCAAAACCAGACAAATACATGAAGATGAAGTAACCTGTTACTGAATGATCATCGGGTAAACAATGAAATCAAGATGGAAATTAAAAAATTCTTTGAACTGAATAACAATAGTGACACAACATATCAAAACCTCTGGGATACAGCAAAGGCGGTGCTAAGAGGAAAGTTCATAGCCCTAAATGCCTACATGAAAAAGTCTGAAAGAACACAAGCAGACAATCTAGGGTCATACCTCCAGGAATTAGAGAAACAAGAACAAACCAAACTCCAACCCAGTAGAAGAAAGGAAATAACCAAGATCAGAGCAGAATTAAATGAAATTGAAACAACCAACTAAACAAACAATAACAAAAAAATACAAAAAATAAATGAAACAAAAAAACTGGTTATTTGAAAAGATAAATAAAATTGATAGACAATTAGCAAGATTAACCAAGAAAAGAAGAGAGAAAATCCAAATAAGCTCAATTAGAAACGAAATGGCACATATTACAACTGACCACAGAAATACAAAAGATCATTCAAGGCTACTATGAACATCTTTATGTGCATAAACTAGAAAACCTACAGGAGATGGATAAATTTCAGGAAAAATACAACCCACCTAGCTTAAATCAGGAAGAATTAGAGACCCTGAACAGACCAATAGCAAGCAGCAAGATTGAAATGGTAATAAAAAAATTACCAACAAAAAAGTCCAGCATCAGACAGATTCATGGCAGAATTCTACCAGACCTTCAAAGAAGAATTGGTAACAATCCTGTTGACACTATTCCACAAGATAGAGAAAGAGGGAATCCTCCCTAAATCATTCTGTGATGCCAGTATCAATCTAATACCAAAACCAGGAAAGAACATAATCCAAAAATAAAACTACAGACCAATGTCCCTGATGAACATAGATGGTAAAATCCTTAACCAAATGCTAGCTAACTGAATCCAACAACATATCAAAAATATCATCCAACATGATCGAGTGGGCTTTATGGAAGGGATGAAGGGATGGTTTAACATACACAAGTCAATAAATGTGATACACCACATAAACAGAATTAAAAACAAAAATCACATGATCATCTCAATAGACACAGGAAAAGCATTTGACTAAATACAGCATCCCTTTATGATTAAAAAAACCTCAGCAAAATCGGCATAGAAGAGACATAGCTTAATGTAATAGAAGTCATCTATGACAAACCCACAGCCAACTTAATACTGAATGGGGAAAAGTTGAAAGCATTCCCTCTGAGAACTGGAAAAAGACAAGGATGCCCATTCTCACCACTCCTCTTCAATGTAGTACTAAAAGTCCTAGGCAGGGCAATCAGACAAGAGAAAGAAATAAAGGACATCCAAATCAGTAAAGAGGAAGTCAAGCTGTCACTGTTTGCTGATGATATGATTGTTTACCTAAAAATCCCTAAAGACTCCTCCAGAAAGCTCCTAGAACTGATAAAAGAATTCAGGAAAGTTTCTGGATACAAAATTAATGTACAGAAATCAGTAGCTCTTCTATACACCGACAGCGACCAGGCTGAGAATCAAATCAAGAACTCAACCCCTTTTACAATAACTACCCAAAAATAAAATACTTAGGAATATACCTAATCAAGGAGATGAAAAACCTCTTTAAGAATAACTATAAAACACCGCTGAAAAACACATACACAAACAAATGGAAACACTTCCCATGCTTATGAATAGGTAGAATCAATATTGTGAAAATGACCATACTGCCAAAAACAATCTACAAATTCAATGCAATTCCCATCAAAATAGCACCACCATTCTTCACAGAACTAGAAAACAAGATCTTAGAATTTATATAGAACCAAAGCATAGCCAAAGCAAGACTAAGCAAAAAGAACAAAACTGGAGGCATCACATTACCTGATTTCAAGTTATATTATAAGGCCACAGTTACCAAAATAGCATGGTTCTGATATAAAAATAGGCACATAGATCAATGGGACAGAATAGAGAACCCAGAAATAAACCCAAATACTTATAGCAAACAAAAACATGAAGTGGGGAAAGGACACCCTATTCAACAAATGGTGCTGGGATAACTGGCAAAACACATGTAGAAGAATGAAACTGGATCCTCATCTCTCACCTTACACAAAAATCAACTCAAGATGGATCAAGGACTTAAATCTATGACCCGAAACTATAAAAATTCTAGAAGATAACATTGGAAAAACCCTTCTAAACATTGACTTAGGCAAGGATTTTATGATCAAGAGTCCAAAAGCAAATGCAATAAAAACAAAGATAAATAGCTGGGACTTAATTAAACTAAAAAGCTCTTGCGCGGCTGAAGGAACAGTCAGCAGAGTAAATAGACAACCCACACAGAGTGGGAGAAAATCTTCACAATCTATACACCTGAGAAAGGACTGGTATCCAGAATCTACAATGAACCTAAAGTAATTATCAAGAAAAAAATAAACAATCCCGGTAAAAAGTGGGCTAAGGACATGAATAGAAAATTCTTAAAAGAAGACATATAAATGACCAACAAACATATAAAAAATGCTCAACATTACTAATGATCAGGGAAATGCAAATCAAAACAACAATGTGCTACCACCTTACTCCTGCAAGAATGGCCATAAATAAAAAATAGAAAATAATAGATGTTGGCATGTCTGTGGTGAACAGGGAACACTTCTACACTGCTGGTGGGAATCTACTCTAGTACAGCCGCTATGCAAAACAGTGTGGAGATTCCTTAAAGAACTAAAAGTAGAACCACCATTTGATCCAGCAATCCCACTACTGGGTATCTACCCAGAGGAAACAATGTCATTATATGACAAAAGATTCTTGCACACACGTTTATAACAGTACAATTTGCAATTGCAAAAACTTGGAACCAACTGAAATGCCCATGAATCAATGAGTGGATGAAGAAACTGTGGTATATATATATGATGTGATGTGATATATATATGATGGAATACTACTCAACCATAAAAAGGAATGAATTAATGGCATTCACAGCGACCTGAATGAGATTGAAGACTATTATTCTAAGTGAAGTAACTCAGGAATGGAAAACCAAACATCATATGTTCTTACTCATAAGTGGGAGCTAAGCTATGAGGATGCAAAGGCATAAGAATAACGCAATGGATTTTGGGGACTCAGGCAGAAAGGGTGAGAAGGGGGTGAGTGATAAAAGACCACAAATTAGGTGCAATGTATACTGTTCAGGAGATGGGTGCACCAAAACCTCACGAATCACCACTAAAGAACTTACTCATGTAACCAAACACCATCTGTTCCCCAATAACTTGGGAAATAAAAAATTTTAAAAAAATAAAATAAAATCTGTTTCACTTGCCTCATTGTTTTTCTTGGTGTACAATGACATAATTAATGCATTTATAAAATTATGAATATTTGAAATCATAGAGTAATAACTCACATTTATTGACTCCTCTTTGTGTGCCAGCCACTAAATTTATGTATTTCATTTTAGCCTCTCTGTAGCTTTGAAAATATTAAAAGATTATTTTACAGATGAGAAAACCAGGGCTCAGCAAAGTTGAATAAGTTTTCTAAAGTTACACAGCTACGAAAGGAAGCAGACAGTTTATGAACCCAGGGAAGTCTGACTCAGAGAATTGTGCTGCCTGATATAGTAGTCACTAGTCATAGTGGCTATTTAAATTAAAATTAATTAAAAATAAATGCAAAAAAAATTCAGTTTCTAAGTTGAATTTGTCACATAATGAGTGGCTAGTAGCTACTATATTGGATAGTGTAGAATAGAACGTTTTCATCATCAAATAAAGTTCCATTGGACAGCTCTAGAGCCTACTTTTTTCAGCTTATGATATATAGCACCAGCCTCCTTCCTACACCTTTCTATTCTTACTATTGTGCAACATTATAATTTTTATCAGCACACATCAATCCTGGTGCTAATCCACTCCAAGAGCACCTCTTACACCCTCCTTTGCTCAGGGCCTCCTGTTTCAACTCAATCCCGTTTTGTTCTGTTTGCCAACCTGCAACCATGCCCCTTGATGCCCCACCATCCACATCAGTTGTCAGATTCCTGACCTAATTTTCTGTTTCCTGACATTGTCCCCTCAGATGGGACTTTCTGTTAATACTGTATCCTGTCCAAACACTGAGCATGCAGCTAGACTGAAACGAACTAGCTCTACCTAAATGTTCTGCTAAGTGCTGAATATATCTTATCCCATTTTCCACCAGAAAAAATCTAGACGGTAGTTAATAATATTCTTGTTTCAAAAATGTAGAAACCAAGGATATGAGAAGCAAGAAATTAAGGTCAAATGGTTTATTAGGGTGCCAGAGTGTTAGAAAATGACAGAACCAGGATTCCTGACTAGGACTCTTGATGCCAAGCTCTTGCTGTGTGTCTCTCCCCAGGGTGTATGGCTGCTTCAGGCTGTTCTTCATACTCAGGCTTATTCAGAAGAGCCACTGAAGGGCTAGACCTGAAAGGGCCTTAGGGGCTAGTCTCTCTCTCTCTAATTTTTTCTACTCTGTGTGAATAAAAAACCGAGAGCATACTGTCTTACACATAATTTGATGCTCAGTAATTGTTTGTTGAAGGGAATTATCATCGCTTTCATTAACTGCTATTGTTATAGAGATGAAACAGAGATGTTCGAGAAACAAAAACAAATCTGGAATGTTTAGACTAGAAAGATTTTTTACAGCTAAAATATTTAAAAGTGTGGGCCCTATGTATTTCTCATGGACTAAGTGAATGCCCAGTGAAAGGCACAGATAAGGAATGTTACAGAAAAGCCCAATGGCAAAAACTAGTGGTAAATAGCCAAGAGCAGACATCCTGAGAGGGCCAACTGGGAGCCAGGCCATCCTTTATAACCTAGACTCAGAGGTTATGGCATCACTTATGTCACATTCTATTCATCAAAGTGGTCACAAAATCTGCTGAGATTTAAGAGCAAAGTAAGTAGACTCCACCTCTTGATGGGGAGTGGAAAGATTCTGGAAAAGCATATGGGACCAGATATACTGCTGTGGTCTGTCTTTTGAAAAATACAATCTGCCATACTAATTATAGGTAGAGGGATGTACAGATTAGGGGCCTAATAAGATGAGAGAATTTAGGTAGAAAAGTAGTGTGGGGATATATTTAGAAATGAAGATTGGAGAACACAATATTCTAATTTGTCCATATAAATCATCAGGAGAACACATTTTGCCAGTAGACTATACTACCACAGTGAAATAGCCCAGTACTTAAGAGTTACAAAATCAGGTAAGTGAAAATATCTTTATTATCTCGCATGCTCACTGTTAAATACTTCCTTGTATTATGTTTCACCAATAATTCAAAAAATGGCACTTGGAAATACTAGGTAGAAACTTAAATTCAACCAGTCACTGAAATAAAGCTGAGAAATTGGATCTGTGCTGCATCTGTTGAGTTATGAAGAGACTGGTAACCTATGTATTGTATTTGATATAGTATATTAAAGACTAAAATACAATAACTTTAGGAATATTATATAACATAAGCTTATGCTGTCTTAAGCCACCTTTCAGAATAAGTAGTCATGATTGACACAAGCCCTTCAGCTTTCAAGAACTTTGCTTTCAGGTATGTTTTGATGTTTCAGGGGTGATACATGCTCCCTAAAAGTCTGATATTACTGAGCACATTGCCTGGCGTGAGTTTTATTCTCTGCCAGTCTGTACTCTACTGTCCTGCCAGCACTGTCATGCTGGATGTTCAAGGCTCCCCTGGGCATGGACTGCTCTGACCAGGATCACCACTAATGAGTGGATTCCCATAGAGCTTGTCAGCTAACACGGGGAAGAAATGCATGTCTTCACTTTTCTGTTGTGCTCTGTTGATGGGGTGGTCCCAAGACAGTACTGCTTGTGTCCTGATCTTTGACAGGTATTTAGAGAAACAGCAACTCCAGAGGCACTCATCCATGGGGTGGTGTGGTGGGCATAGTCACCTGAGAGTAAAAACATTGCACTTAAAAATAACTTCTCATGAAGCTGCTTCTGCCAAAGTGGAGTTTCCCCATTTCCCCAAGTACTCTTTCTTACAGCCAAGACCCCCTAGACTTAACACAATAATCCACATAGAAATTATTTGACCTTTAGAAAGAATGTGGGCTGTCCAGAAACTCAGGACTTGAGGAACAACACAGCAGTGAGTTTTCTGGGTTTTCTTATTGCCTCCCATGTATGTCTCCCAGACAGAGAGAAGAAGCCTCAGATCCAGAACCACCAGCAGGCACAGAAAAAAAAAAAGAAAAAAGAAAAAGAAGTTGCAAGAAATGCCTATTTTCTTCAGTTAATGGCCAAGAAAAAGATGGCCTAGCATCAGAAAATATTTTTGGTAATACTTGTCTACGTCAGTCAAATATGAACAGGAACGATACTCCTCAGTTCTTATAGACTCAGCAGAGCCGAACAGAAAGTTGATCTTCCATACTCCCTTTCCTCCACCCTTGGAAGCAGGTGGCTTGCTGTAGTTTTTTCTCTGCACATTATCAGCCTGGCCGAGCATGGAGCTGGTCTTCTTTCCCTCTCCTGGCAGAAGTAGGTGACAGTGACCCAATTTTCCTGCAGGTGAAGTGTTGGGGAGATTGAGTATGAATCCTGCATTCTACACGCAGTTGAAGCAGGGAGTGTTCAGATTGTTCTACTATGATTGTGTTAGCTGGGTCCATCGGTGCATAAAGCTGCCATTCCCACCCAGCAGCAGCAAGACTTAATGAGATGGTCCAGAAGGGGGCTTCACCTTCTCTGCTCTTCTTCTATCCTGTCATGTGATTGGGGCCAACAGGGTAGCTGAAAATATTCAACCACCTAGACCTCACATAATACCTCAACAGAAGAACTGCCTGAAAAACTGAAAAAGATTAAATAGATTGCAGACTTTCATAACATAATATCCAAAAAGTCCAGAATTTTACTGACAATCACATAAGAACCAGGAAAATCAACAGAAAGAAACTCCAAGATGAATTAGAGGTTGGAAATATCTAATAAGGATTTTAAAGCAACCCCCAAAGTGCTTCAACAAGCAGTTATGAGTTCTCTTGAAACAAATGAGAAATTAGAAAATCTTAACAAAAAAGAAGGATAATCAAGATAAGTAAACATATCTGTATTAATCTGTTTTCACACTGCTATAAAGAACTGCCTGAGACTGGGTGATTTATAAAGAAAAGAGGTTTAATTGACTCACAGTTCTGCATGGCTTGGGGGCCTCGGGAAACTTACAATTATGGCAGAAGTTGAAAGGGAAGCAGGCAAGGCTTACATGGTGGCAGGAGAAAGAGAGAAAGAAGGGGGAAGCACCTTCTTTCAGACACTTATCAAACTACTAGATCTCAGGAGAACTCACTCACTATCATGAGAACAGTAAGGGGGAAATCTACCCCCACGATTCAATCACCTCCCACCAGGTCCTTCCCTAGACACATGGGGATTACAATTTGAGATCAGATTTGGGTGGGGACACAGAGTCAAACCATATCCTTCGGCCCCTGCCTCCTCCCAAATCTCAAGACCTTTTCACATTTCAGAACAAATTATGCCTTCCCAACAGTCCCCCAAAGACTTAACTCATTCCAGCATTAACTCAAAAGTCCAAGTCCAAAGTCTCATCTGAGACAAGGCAAGTCCCTTCTGCCTATGAACCTGTAAAATAAAACACAAGTTAGTTATTTCCAAATTAGTTACTACAATGGGTGTACAGGCATTGGGTAAATGTTCCCATTTCGAATGGGAGAAATTGGCCAAAACAAAGATCTGATGCAAGTCCAAAACCCAGCAGGGCAGTCATTAAATCTTAAAGCTCCAAAATCTTCTTTGACTCTGTGAAAGGAAATTAATCTTGAGGCTGTCAAATCACTAAGCTAAAGGGAAAAGTCAAGCTGGGAACTGCTTAGGACAAACCTGCCTCCCATTCTATTCAAAGTCATCCCTCTGCTCACTGAGATAGATCCATATCTGATTGCCTCCTTTGGAAAGGCTAATCAGAAACTCAAAATAATGCAACTGTTAGTGTCTCACCTATCTGTGACCTGGAAGCCCTGTCCCTGCTTTGAGCCTTCCTGCCTTTGCTTCAAATTGTCCCACCTTTCCAGACCGAACCAATGTACTTTTTACATATATTGATTGATGTCTCATGTCTCCCTAAAATGTGTAAAACTAAGCTGTGCTCCAAACACTGTGGGCACATGTCATCAGAACTTCCCGAGGCTGTGTCATGGGTATGTCCTCAACCTTGGCAAAATAAACTTTATAAATTAACTGAGACCCGTCTCAAATTTTTAGGGTTGATAGCTCCATGTCTCACATCCAGGACATGCTGATATATGGGATGAGCTCCCATGGCCTTGGGCAGCTCTGACCCCATGGCTCTGCAGGGTACAGCCCTCGTGGCTGCTTTCACAGGCTGGTGTTGAGTGCCTCCAACTTTTCCGAGTGCATGGTGCAAACTGTCAGTGAATCTACCATTCTTGGGTCTGGAGGACTGTGGCCCTCTTCCCACAGCTCCACTAGGCAGTGCCTGAGTGGGGACTTTGTGTAGGGGCACAAACCCCACAATTCCCTTATGCATTTCCCCAGTAAAGTTTCTCCATTATGTCTCTGCCTCTGCAGCAGACTCGGCCTGGACATCCAGGTATTTCCATACATCCTCTGAAATCTAGACAGAGGTTCCCTAAGCTCAATTCTTCTCTTCTGTGGACCTGTAGGCCAAACACTACATGGAAGCCATGAATGCTTGGGACCTGTACCCTCTGAAGCAACAACCCAAGCTATAACTTGGCCCCTTTTAACTACGGCTGGAGCTGTAGTGGCTGGGATGCAGGGCACTAAGTCCTGACGCTGCACAGAAGAGAGGGGCCCTGGGCCTGGCCCACAAAACCATTTTTTCCTCCTAGGCCTCTGAACCTGAGATGGGAGGGCTACCATGAAGTCCTCTGATATGCCCTGGAGACATTTTTCCAATTGTCTTGGTTACTAACATTTGGTTCCTTGTCACCTATGCAAATTTTTGCAGCTGGCTTGAATTTCTCCCCAGAAAATGGGTTTTTCTTTTCTACCTCATGGTCAGGCTGCAAATTTTCCAAACTTTTATGCTCTGTTTCCCTTTTAAATAAAATTTCCAGTTTCAGATAATGTCTTTGTGAATGCATATGACTGAATGCTTTCAGAATTAGCCAGATCACCTCTTGAATGCTTTGCTGCTTATAAATTTCTCTGCCAGATACCCTAAATCATCTCTCTCAAGTTCAAGTTCCACAGATCTCTAGGCCAGGGACAAAATGTTGCCAGTCTCTTTGCTAAAGCATATCATAAGTGATCTTTACTCCAGTTCCCAATAAAGTTCCTCATCTTCATCTGGGAACACCTCAGCGTGGACTTATTATTCATGTCACTATCAGCATTTTGATCAAAACCATTTAACAAGTCTCTAGGAAGTTTCAAACTTTCTCACATCTTCCTGTCTTCTTCTAAGCCCTCCAAAAACTCTTCCAATCTCTGCCCATTACCCAGTTCCAAAGTCGATTCCACATTTTCAAATTATCTTTATAGCAGTACCCTACTCTGCCAGTACCAATTTTCTGTATTAGTCTTTTCTCACACTGCTATAAAGAACTGACTGAGACTAGGTGATTAATAAAGAAAAGAGGTTTAATTGACTCACAGTTCTGCATGGTTGGGTGACCTCAGGAAACTCACTATCATGGCAGAAGGTGAAAGGGAAGCAGGCACATCTTACATGGTGGCAAGAGAGAGAAAGGGAAAGTGTCAGACACTTACCAAACTACCAGATCTCACGAGAAATTACTCACGGTCATGAGAACAGCAAGGGGAAAATCCATCCACATGATCCAATCATTTCCCATCAGGTCCCTCTCTTAACATATGAGGATTACAATTTGAGATGAGATTTGGGTGGGGGCACAGAGCCAAGCCATATAAATATCTTCACAATATCTTCAGAAATTATAAATCCAAAACATAATAACTCTCCATTCTAAAAAAAAGGGAGAGAGAGAGAAAGAAAAAAAGACCCAACAGCAAAAAGCAAAACTTTGTGGATTGGGCTCAATAGTACAGTGGAGTTGACAGAGGATAAAATCACTAAACTTGAGGGCATATCAATAGACCAAGCTTGTTTAACCCGTGGCCTGCAGGCTGCATGTGGCCCAGGATGGCTTTGAATGCATCCCAACACAAATTTGTAAACTTTCTTAAAACATTATGAGATTTTTTTTGTTTTGCAATTTTTAAAAAGCTCATCAGCTATTGTTAGTGTTAGTGCATTTCATTTCTGGCCCAAGACAATTCTTTTTCCAGTATGTCCCAGGGAAGCCAAAATGTCAGAAACTCCTGCAATAGACCTTTCCCAATCTGAACAACATGGAGAAGATAGATTGATAAAAAACAAAACAAAACAATAAGCAAAGCCTCATGGTCCTGCAGGAAAATAACAAAAAAATCCAAGACTTATAACACTGAATTTAAAGAAGAAGAGAAGAAAGACACTGAGGCTGAACAAATATTCAGAGGAATCATGGCAGAAAACTTCAAATTTGGAAAATGAAAAAACCTACAAATGCAAGAAATTGAAATAACTGCAAATAGAATAAGCCCAAGAAATCTAGGCCAAGACACATCATAATTAACTTCAGCATTCTAAAGCCAAAGAAGAAAATCTTCAAAACACCAAGAGAAAAAAGATGCATTATTTATGGAGAAATGCCAATTTGAATAACAGTGGATTTCACATCTGAAACAATGGAAGCCAGTAGGAAATGGAAGATTTTTTTCAGTACTGAAGTAAAGAGCTCTCAACCAAGAATTATCTGTCCAGCAAAAACAACTTGCAGAAATGAAGGGGAAATACATTTATTCTTAGAGAAAAACAAAGATAATACTCTGCTAGCAAATCTACTTGTAAAGAATTCCTAAAGGAAGTTCTCTAAACAAAAAGAAGACACTAACATAGGAAGACTCATCACTTCAGAAAGGAAAGAAGAACTTTGAAATGGATGAAAATAGGGGTAAATTTAGTAGATCATCCCTATTATGTTTATTAAATCATATTTGATGGTTGAAGCAAAAATTATAAAGCCATCATATGTGGTGCTCAATATATAAAAAGGAAATACTTAAGACAATTATATCTTTGAAATGAAGAGAGAAAACAAATTTAAAAGGAAGTCTTCTATACTTTGCAAGAAGTAGTAAAACATCAATGCCAGTAGACAGTGATGTTATGTGAGTATATTGTAATACCTCAAGCAACCACTAATAAAATGATACAAAGTGACATATTAAAAACACCATAAATAAATCAAGTTACTTCTTTAAAAAAATCAATAAAATTGATAAAACTCTAACAAGACTGACAAAAGAAAAGATACAATTCACCAATATCAGGAATGAAATAGAAAATATAGAAGCTATTACTATAAATCCTGCAGCCAGGAAGGAGATAATCAAAGAATACTGTGCATGTTACACTCATAAATCTGACAACTTAGAAGAAACTACCAAACTACCAAAAAATCAAATGAGAAGAAATTGAAAACCTGGATAGTATTTTTATCATTAAAGAAATTAAATTTTTAATTTAAAGACTCTCAAAAAAATTTCCAAGTCCCGGTGGTTTCATTGCAGAATTACACAATTTTACCAAAGATTTAAAGAATTAATGCCAATTTTATACTATCTCTTCCTGAAAACAAAAGAGAAGGGAAAATGTCTTAGTTCCTTTTTTGAAGCTGGGATTAACTTGATAACATGACCAGCCATATATAGCACAAAAACGAAAACTATAAATCAATATCTTTTGTGAAGTTAGATATAAAAGTTATCCACA
Source organism: Pan troglodytes (assembly GCF_028858775.2). Taxonomy (NCBI): domain Eukaryota; kingdom Metazoa; phylum Chordata; class Mammalia; order Primates; family Hominidae; genus Pan; species Pan troglodytes. The sequence continues at coordinate 27,048,939 of NC_072411.2, read as the reverse complement.
AATAGTTAACAAATATCACTTTATATTAAAATTAACTCAAATTGGATCACAAACAAATGTAAAACGTAAAACTCTAAGCCTCCTTCAGGAGAAAAATAGGAGGACATTTTCAGGATCCATAGTTAGACAAAGTTTTTAGGATACACCAAAATTAAGAAAAACAAATACAATCTGATAAATTAATCTTATCAGAATGGAAAACTTTCATCCTGAGAAAAACCCTGTGAAGAGACTGAAAAGATAGGTTACAGACTGTCAGAAAATATTTGCAACCACATATTTGACAAAAGACTGATATCTTGAATATATAAAAACTCTCAAATCTCATCAGTAAAAGAAAAACAAAATAAGCAACAAAAATAAACCATTTCATTTAGAATAAGGACAAATGAAATGAAGAAACATTTTACTAAAGAAGAAAAATAATTGTTGAATAAGCATGAGATGTTAAATGTCATAAGTCAATAGAAAAATGCATATTAGAGCCATAATATGATATCATTATACACTTATCAGAATGGCTAAAATTTTAAAAATAGTAATGACCACACCAAATGCTGGCAAGGATCCTGAGAGCACTCATACATTCCTAGTAGAATGTAAAATGGTACAACCAACCCCTTTGGAAAACAATTTGGAGGTTTCTTATGAAATGACCCAAGCATTGCATTTTTGTTTTTCTTCTGCTTTTCTTATGAAATGACCCAGCAATTGCACTTTTGTTTGTCCAACCTAGAGAAAGAAAATTTATACTCACATAAAAACATATACATGATTGTTCATAGCTATTTCATTCTTATTAGCTAAAAACAAAACAAAACAAAACACCAATCAGATATCCTTTAATGAGTAGATAGTTTAAAAAGAAAAACCATGGGATGATATACAGCAATGCAAAGAACAAACTATTGATACATGCAAAAACCTTGATGAATCTCCAGATAATTTTACTCTCAGCAATAAAACATAATTGAGAGAGTGCCTACAAGGCCAGATCCTTTAGTGATTTCATTTTAAGGAGCAGAGGGTATCTCAGATACTGCAAGTATCAAAATTAGAAACTGACAACTCCCATGCTGAGATCAGCACTTTTTCTAACATGTGAGAACTTTTATAAAATTTAACGCTTTTATCCTCTAGCAATTCTGATTTTAAAATTGCTAGTTATTATTACCTCCTTCCTGCTTTTGTGTAGGACTTTTATCCTCCATTAACAACCCAAATGGTACTATAGTTTCTCTGTATAGTAGCTTTACCAGGCTCCATTAAGTAGCTGGATGGCATGTTGGTAAATGTTTAAACACTGGTTCTCTGAGCCAAAAATAACATATATATAGTCATGTATACCCATATACACATTTAGGTACATTCATTTACTGACATAAAGAATGTATATGGCACATAATTTACAAATAACGAAATATACAATATGCTGTATTGTAAATTCCATATAGGAAATATATTCTCGCAGAGCGCTTTGCTGAATTTTGTGGAACTCACATCCATGGCTAACCTATGGTTACAATGGACAGACAACTATAGTTCCCAAATGGTGTTGGCTGACATTTTTGTTTACGTTAACAAGTAAGAAAACAGTGAAAAAAAAACATATACCAGAACTTCACTCATTCACCAATGACCTGAGTATGTTCTTTGTGCATTCAAATAATGGTTGTTAAATATTGGAATGTTTTCTAAATTCGTGTGCTATTTGCCATGTGACAGCTACAGATATAACATATTTTGAAGTTTAATCTGCATTATTAACTTTTCTTCATTACTTTGTTTAGTCTAGACAGGGCTCAGTAAACTTGGTGAAGTGTCACATGGTAAATATTTCAGGCTTTGCAGTCCTGACCTTCTCTGTGGTAACTGCCCAGGTCTGCCATTGTGACATGGAAACAGCCATGGACAGTAAGTAAATGAACAAGCCTGTGTTCCAGTTAAACTTTATTTACAAAACAAGTGACAAGTTGGATTATTTGGCCAACGGGCCATAGTGCGTCAAGCCTTGTGCTAGACCAGGAGTGAGAAAATTTTTCTGTGAAGTGACAGATAGTAAACGTTTTAAGCTTTGCAGCTACATCAGTTCTGTGTAGCATATTCTTTGTTTTCTGTCTATAACCCTTTGAAAATGTGAAACTCATTCTTAGCTTTAGGCCAGATTTGACCCACTTGCCTTAGTTTGGTGATTCCTGGTCTAGACAACCAGCAAAATGATACACTAAGCCTTGATTTGTAGGACTTCCCTTCTTCTCTGGTGTAACTATTCCCATGGCTGATTTTAAGCAGCTATTAATGTGATGTCACTGAACGCAGAGTTGGGAAGGGAGGAATAGTAGAACACAAGGATAGATATTTCTACCACAGACTTACAATACATGGAAATGATCTGAAGAACATAGAAAATGGTCAGATCATTAGGAAGGAATAAATTTTGAATATTTGTTACCTTTGTTTAAAACATTAAATAATTATTGTCCGGCCTCTGAGCCCAAGCTAAGCCATCATATCCCCGGTGACCTGCACGTGCACATCCAGATGGCTGGTTCCTGCCTTAACTGATGACACTCCACCACAAAAGAAGTGACAATGGCCTGTTCCTTCCTTAACAGATGACATTACCTTGTGAAATTCCTTCTCCTGGCTCATTCTGGCTCAAAAGCTCCCCTGCTGAGCACCTTGTGACCCCCACCCCTGCCCGCCAGAGAACAACCCCCCTTTTTCCTTTACCTACCCAAATCTTATTAAACGGCCCCACCCCATCTCCCTTCACTAACTCTCTTTTCAGACTCAGCCCACCTGCACCCAGGTGAAATAAACAGCCTTGTTGCTCACACAAAGCCTGTTTGGTGGTCTCTTCACATGGACACGAGTGAAAATTATAATTACATTTAATATATTAAAAATCATATTTCTATTTTATACTACATTAATTATAATTAAACTTAAACTTAATTCAATTTAATTTGTTCATAATCAAAATAACATAAGTTGAATTAAATTTATATTTAAAACTACTTTATTAAGGTATGGTTGGCATACAGTAGGCTATATATATATTTAATGTATATAAGGATGAGTTTGGAGGTAAGTATAAAATTACATTTAAATTTTATTATTATTGTAAGCTAGAGGTGACCTGGTTGGTGGATAAATTCTTGCCACCCTAATGTCCATGGTCATGGACCATGGAACTATGGACCATGGAACTATATTAGGTAGAGTGTGCTGGGACGGAGCTAAAGAAGAAAGCATTAAGACAGGGGTCCCTGAGGATGCAGGAACTGATGTATGGATCTAAAGATAGAGTTAGAGAGCAGGGAAATTGGAGCAGCAATTGTTGTGTCCAGGAAGGAAGATGGCAACTGGTATGGGGAAATTTTAGAAATGGGGAACACACCCACTGTTAGGCAGTGACTCCCCAGCAGATGTTTGCAGGGACTGAGTGGGCGATTGTCTGTAAAGCTCTTTACATGGATCTGGTAGTAGTAGGAAGGACTCAAATATGCTAAATATTAGTAGTAGTATTAAATAGGGAGAGAATGAGAAGCTGGGATTGGAGCCCATGATACTTCTTCCATTGGGTCAGAGAGGGAACTGCCGTTCCTAATGAGAATCTCATCTGTGGAATGCCAGAGGGCCAAAGCTTTTTAGATTCATCTGTGTGCAGAACAAACCAGCCACCCAGGGTGTGAATGAGAGATTAGTGTGTGTTCATGTACAAATTAACAGGCGGGTTCACTCCATTCCAGCTTGAAACCGACAGCGCCAGCTGTGTGGCAGCCACATGCATTATAGCTCCAAGCTTTCCACCCACAACAACGCCTCGTCACAACAGCATCAAGAAACTTGGCCGGGTGAATAGGAGTGAATGCCAGACAAAGCCAAACACAGCCTATCTCCTATTTCTTGATGCTCCTCTTTGTTCGTTCGTGGTCTCTGACAAGGTACAGCTGAAAAGAAAGAATTAATCCCTAGCAAATCCTATAAAACAACTGTGGGAGGCAGACTCATTTACTCAGCTGCAGGTAAGAATGTCACTTGGAGGTAGGAAGCTCCGTGCAAAGTGTCATGCAGCCCTGAAAAGAAAGAGATGCTCCATTGGAGCAGTGGTCTATTATTATTCCCAGTCTTGATTAGGGAGGCAGTTTGGCTGTATAGTTTTGGCAGCATCTTTGCCCAGGGAAAAGAGGTAAACTGAGAAAGAAATGGGGACATGAAAGAAAAAAAGTGAAGACAGTAATAGTGACACTATGGAAAAGAGCAGAGATACTTGATTGAGGGACTTCATAGGTCAGTGTTCGGCTTAGAAGGAACACACAGGATTAGTAGTACATGTTCCCAAGGACTGCCTTGTGGGCACTTGAAGTCTGAAAGCAGCTTTTCTTTGATTGTTGAGGACCTTAAGTAATACTAATGTGAAATTAGCAGACTGAAGTTATTCTAGGAAAAAAATCTAACCTGCACAAGGAATCAAATTAAATAGCCACTTGAGTCTTTTTCTACAGCCTTATAATAGAAGAACTTATAAGGTGGATGGGCAGAGTGTCACCGCTTCACAGTAAAAGTTTTATCCAGGTGAACTCACTAGTATAAGCCAAGAGGTAGGGCATCTCTGCCCAAATGTCCTGGCTTGAACCCCTCTACTGCCCTCCCTCCGCAAAACCATTCCAACATTTCATCCTGTCTGATAAACATCCTTAATTCCCCACAGGTGGTCAGTTACCCATCAAGCCTACTTCTTTCATTTTATTCACACCTGTTGCCCTTCATTCAACCAGACGGCCACTCTCCTCTCAGATGATCACTATTTACCAGCTAGATTGCTGCTGATCTCTTTTCCAAGTTGCATCTCTTCTTCATCCTGATACAGGAGATAGAAAGAAATTATTTAGGCAGACAGTGAGGGTAAAAGAGTCCTTGGCAAGGCTTCCCTTCTAACAAAAAAGCAGCCCAAGAAATTATTTTTTTTTAACAAAGAGCAGCCTGAAAAATCAGGCTGCAAACATAGATAAGCAAGCTGGAAGCTTGCACGGGGGAATGCTGGCAGCTGTGCCAATGGAAAAGGGCTACCTGGGGCCAGGCATGTTCAACATGGAGGTTCCATCTTCCATTTTCTTTGTTACCATGTACAGTAAAGAAACAGGCAACATGGCACTGAGAGGTAGAGAACCCATCTACGTAATAAAAGATTAGGGTGGTGGCGGCCAGCCTTTCATGCCCTATGCAAATGCCACACCTAGTCCTAACCAGTTTTTCATGCCTTATGCAAATGGCACACCTGTTCTGACCAATCTTTCATGCCCTATGTGAATCAGACACTGCCTCCTCAAGCTTATTTGTAAAACCTCCTGAATTTCACCATAGAAGCAGAAAACCCAGTTGGGACCCCTCCCTCTGCAGCAGAGAGAGTTTTCTCTTTCTTTCACCTATTAAACTTCCACTCTGAACCTCAGTGTTTGTGTGTCCGCATCCTAGTTTTCCGTGGCCATGAGACAACAAGTCTTGGGTATTTACCCTAGACAATGATGCTGCTTCGATTCCAGTCTCCCCAGGGTTGCCAGAGTGATCTTGCGAACATTCAGTCCCTTGCTTGTCATCTTCAAGTACATATAAACTTAAATTCCTTGGTACAGTTCATGAGGCTTTTTGTTATCTTGTTTCTGCCAAGAGACATCCTGCGTTTCAGCCCCTCTCCTATTTTCTTCTTTCCACCCTGACCTCACACGTGTTTGCATTTCAAAAGTACTGAATTGTTTGCAAATTTCTGCACTTTTTCATAAACTGTTCCCTTGCTTGGATTGTTCTTCCTTTGATTTTGTCTCTCATCTTGTATTAGATTTTTGGTCTTCAGAAATCAACACCAACAGCCTTTCATCACTCAATCCCATCTAATGTAGGCAGCTATTTTTACTACAGACCTCACCTCCTTTCTTAAAAATAAAAGGCAGGGAGTTGCTTCAATACTCATGAATCCTACTCTGGAAAAATATTTCCAGATAATGCTTCCCTAGGGAGAAATTAGAAGAAAAAGTGTTAAGTAAAAAAAAAAAAAAAAAAAAAAAAAAAAAGGCCAGTTTCTTAAGGAGGGAATAATAAACAGGTTTGTTCATTTTAAAATATAAATGTAAAATTCTAGGTAAAAATTACACGAATATTTATTAACTGCCTGTTGATGGTTATTTCACTGTGTTTCAAGAGTGTGAAAAACCCAAGCTTTAAAGAGTTTATTCAAGTGCAGAGTGTAAGGGGAGTCACTCAGAAAACAGACTACAAAGGGAAGCACAAAGAGTGGAGGAGGATGAAGGAAGGTTGCCTTGAAGTTTGAATTCTACTCCATATAAAATGAGGAATTTAAAAAGATGCTTGAATAGTGGAGTATACTTTTTACATTTTATTATTTTTAAAAATTTCAAACAGTAAAATTTAATTTTTAAAACTGGTTTTTTGTTGTTGTTGAATGATAGGAGTTCTTTATATTGTGAAAATAATTTAGATTAAAGCTATTGAGACTTTAAATTCCTTTGAGCCTTAAAGAAAATGTGATTGTGAGACCCAAGTCACACAGCAAGCTGCTGTAACCTTTGCTTATCTGATTATAGATTAACTCATTTCTTGTTTTTTAATTAATTTATTTATTTTGCCCTGTAAAATGCTGTAAAAGACTAACTGGTTCCAGAAATAAGACCCCGCCCCTCTTAATTATTGACCCTTTATTATAGATTAACTTCCTTCCTTTTTCTTGTACACTACCCAGACCAGGTGACAGAAGACCTTTTGATAATCAAATTGCTCAGGATGAAATGATAAATCTACCTTTCCTGAAAAAGGACAAACTGTAATCAATCAAATTGTTTTAACTTATAAACTAGCACTGTATGGAAAATGTTGCAATCTCACAAAGCTTTCCTGCTTCTGCCCATAAGTGAAGCCTCAGCTTCTTCATTTCAGAGCACTGACCCCTTCCCTTTGTAGTCTTTTTTCTGAGTGGCTCCCCTTAAACTCTGCACTTGAATAAACTCTTTAAAACTTGGGTTCTTCACACTCTTGAAACACAGTGAAATAAAAATAGAATTCAATATGAAGAAAATAGCTCAAACCATACAATTACATGGGAATTAAGCAACCTGCTTCTGAACGATTATTGGGTAAATAATGAAACTAAGGCAGAAATCAAGAAGTTCTTTGAAGCTAATGAGAACAAAGATACAATGTACCAGAATCTCTGAGACACAGCTAAGACATGGTAAGAGGGAAATTTGTAGTACTAAATTCTCACATCAAAAAGTCATAAAGATCTCAATTTAACCACCTAACATCACCACTAGAAGAACTAGAGAAGAAAGACCAAACCAACCCCAAAGCTAGCAGAAGACAAGAAATAACCAAAATGAGAGCTGAACTGAAGGAGATTGAGACATAAAAAACCATAAAAATAAAATAAATGAATCCCAGAGTTGGTTGTTTGGAAAAAACAATAAGACGGACTGCTAGCCAGATTAATAAAAATGAAAAGAGAGAAGATCCAAATAAACACAATTAGAAATGACAAAAGGATGTTACCACTGACCCCACAGAAATACAGATAATCAGAGACTACTACAAACACTTCTATGCAACAAACTAGAAAATCTAGATGAAATGGATAAATTCCTGGACACAAACATTCTGTCAAGTCTGAACCAGGAAGAAATGGGATTCCCAAAAAGAGCAATAATGAGCTCTGAAATTAAATCAGTAATAAATAGCCTATCAACCAAAAAAACCCCAGGACCAGAAAAATTCAGAGCCAAATTCTACTAGATGTACAAAGAAGAGCTGGTACCATTCCTACTACAAGTATTCCACAAAATCGAGGAAGAGGGACTCCTCTCCAACTCATTCTATTAGGCCAGGATAATTCTGACACCAAAACCTGGCAAAGACACAATAAAAATAAAAGAAAACTTCAGGCCAATATCCTTGATGAACATAGATGCAAAAATCCTCAACAAAATACTGGCAAATTGAATCCAGGAGCACATCCAAAAGCTAATCTATGAGGATCAAGTATGCATTATCCCTGGGGTGCAAGGTTGATTTAACATACATAAACCAATAAATGCAATCCTTCACATAAACAGAACCTAATATAAAAACTACATGATTATCTCAAGAGATGCAGAAAAGCCTTTCAATAAAATTCAACATCCCTTCATGTTAAAAACTCTCAATAAACTAGGCATTGAAGGCACACACTTCAAAATAGTAAGAGCCATCTATGGCAAACCCACAGCCAACATCATACTGAAAGGGCAAAAGCTGGAAGCATTCCCTTTGAAAACTGGCATAAGACAAAGATGCCTTTTCTCATCACTTCTACTCAACATAGTATTGGAAGTCCTGGCCAGAGCCGTCAGGCAACAGAAGAAAATAAAACACATTCAAACTAAAAAAGAGAAGTCAACCAATCCCTTTTTGCAAATGACATGATTCTATGTCTAGAAAATCCCACAGTCTCGGCCCAAAAGCTCCTTGAGCTGATAGTTTGGTGAAGTTTCAAGGATACAAAATCAGCACACAAAAGTAACATACCTATACACCACCAACAGCCAAGCCAAGAGCTAAATCACGAATGCAATCCCATTCACAATTGCAACAAAAAGAATAAAACCCCAAGGAATACAGCTAACCAGGGAGGTGAAAGATCTCTACAATGAGAATTACAAAGCACTGCTCAAATAAATCAGAGATAACAGAAACAAATGGAAAAAATATTCCACGCTCATGGATAGGAAGAATCAATATCATTAAAATGGCCATATTGCCCACAGCAATTTACAGATTCAATGCTATTCCTATCAAACTACCAGTAACATTTTTAACAGAACTAGAAAACAATATTTTAAAATTTATATGGAACCAAAAAAGAGCCTGAATAGCCAAGGCAATCCTAAGCAAAAAGAATAAAGCTGGAGGGATCACACTACCTGACTTCAAACTATACTACAGGGCTACAGTAACCAAACCAGCATGGTCCTGGTACAAGAACGGAAGAGACCAGTAGAACAGAATCAAGAGCCCAGAAATAATAATGCACACTTGAAATCATTTTATCTTTGACAAACCTGAAAAAAACAAGCATTTGGAAGGGACTTCCTATTCAATAAATAGTTCTGGGATAACTAGCTAGCCACATGCAGAAGACTGAAGTTGGACCCTTACCTTACACCACATACAAAAATCAACTCAAGATGGATTAACGACTTAAATGCAAAACCTAAAACTGTAAAAACTCTGGAAGATAACCTAGGAAATACCATTCTGAACATAGATACTGGCAAAGATTTCACGACATGCTGAAAGCAATCGCAACAAAAGCAAAGACTGACAAATGGGACCTAATTAGACTAAAGAGCTTCTGCACAGGAAAACAAACTATCAACAGAGTAAACAGACAAAATACAGAATGGAAGAAAATATTTCCAAACTATGATCCTGAAAGAGGTCTAATACCCCAAAACTATAAGAAATGTAAATAAATTTACCAGCAAAAAACAACCCTATTAAAAAGTGGGCAAAGGACATGAACAGATACTTTTCAGAAAAAGACATACATATGGCCAACAAGTGTATGAAAAGATGCTCAGCTTCCCTAACCACTAAGGAAATGCAAACCAAAACCACAAGGAGATACCATCTCACACCAGTCACAATGGCTATTAGGTAAAAAATAAAAAAAAAACATGCTGTCGAAGTTGTGGAGAAAGGGTAATGCTTATACACTACTGGTGGGAGTGTAAATTAGTTCAACCATTGTGAAAAACAGTGTGGTGATTCCTCAAAGAATTAAAAACAGAATTACCATTTGATCCAGCAATCCCATTATTGGGTATATACCCACAGGAATATAAATCGTTTTACCAGAAAGACACATGTACATGTATGTTCATTGCAGTACTGTTCACAATAGCAAAGACATGGAATCATCCTAAATGTCCATCAGTGGTAGACTGAATAAAGAAAATGGGGCTGGGCAAGGTGGCTCATGTCTGTAATCCCAGCACTTTGGGAGGCTGAGGCAGGACGATCACGAGGTCAAGAGATCAAGATCATCCTGGCCAACATGGTGAAACCCCATTTCTAATAAAAACACAAAAATTAGCTGGGCGTGGTGGCGCATGCCTGTAGTCCCAGCTACTTGGGAGGCTGAGGCAGGAGCATTGCTTGAACCCGGGAGGCAGAAGTTACAGTGAGTCAAGATAGCACCACTGCACTCTAGCCTGGTGACAGAGCAAGGCTCTGTCTCAAAAAAAAAAAAAAAAAAAAAAAGGGAGGGGGGTACGTATACCATGGAATACTATGCAGCCATAAAAAGAATGGTCATGTCCCTTGCAACAACAGAGATGAAGCTGGAGACCATTATTCTTAGCAAACTAATGCAGGAATAGAAAATCAAATACCACATGTTCTCACTTATAAGTGGGAGCTAAATTGTGAGAACACATGGACACAAAGAGGGGAACAACAGACACTGGGGCCTACCTGAGGATCAGAAAGGGGGGATCAGAAAAAAATATCTATTGTGTACTATACTTATTACCTGGTGTCAGGGTTACAACTATGCCAAATGTCATGTTGAGGTCTGAAGGGAGTGGGTGGATGAGTAGAAAGAACACTTCGGGGGCTGTAGGCAGGTGAAGGATGATTTTATTTAGCAGCCGCTTTCATTAATAGCTTTCATACACTAGTTCTCTACACTGTTGGCCCTTATTCGGGCTGTCTGCTCTGGATCTGTGTCTCCTGCCGCCCCGACGCCTGCAGCTGCATGGCCGGCTCTCCCTTGGCTTCAGGGTCAGCAGCTTAACTTTCTCTCTCTCAGCATGAGAGAGACCAGCCTGTGTCCTGGCTCCCCACTGTCCATCTGCAAAGATGGACAGCTCTGGCTTTCTCTCTCTTTCTCTGGGCACCAGTGACTGCCCAGTGTCAAGAGGGCAATTATATCTTTTATGGACAACAGTGGTATAGAGACAAGTGATGGCCTTCCCATGTTATGGCTACATGGCTATGATAATGAGTGGAGTTAGATGCCTACTCTCTGAACTCACTAAATCACGCAGGATATAGACATCTTAGCTTGTCCTATTCCTGACCAAAGCACAGCCATGTTCCTTACACTCCACCCCCTAGGCCAAGGGAGGCATAGGCCTTGGATACACAGGTTATACACGTAAGCTTTGGGTACATACGCTCGATATACACCCACAGGCTTTATACATAAGCTTTGGGCACATCAGTTTGATATACAAGCTTGGCACACAGGCCTTACGTTCCACCCCCTAGGCCGAGGGAGTTTTCCAAGTGGGGATCCATGCACATAGGGAAGCACACTGAACTCCTAGGTTACAGCAGTAATACAGAGAGCAACAACCTACCATTAATATTCCTGTTATGCTACCTGTGATCATTAGGGCCCAATTTAGGGTAGAGCGGAGAGACGCCCCACTATCTCTGTGGGGGTTTGTCAGTAAGGCACTCAATCACCTTGATTTCCCACGACACCCCTTGTAAAGCTGTCATTATGTTCTGGTGGTTATCAGGGCTAAATGTACAACATTATGTCCCCACAAGGGCATGGTGACCACACATTAATGGAGTGGCTAACGGCAGCAGCCATACGGACTGTTTGGAATGATGCCAGAATGATGCCGGAGAGATACCAGAAACTGTAAGTAAATGGCAATCATATACCAATTTGGTGAAGGTACTCTGGGAGATGGGTATGTGGCAGGCTATGTTTGATCTGAATACCCAGGGGCCAGATGATGAACGCTTTACTTCCCACATGAGGGATCTTGTGCTTGGCTCAGCGTCCCTGGATGCTTTTGGCTCTCTAGCTGCTGTTCTCACCCTATATGTGGAGCACCACATACATGAAGTGACTGCTGCTATGGCAGCCCTTGGGGAGGTAGAAGGCCATTGGTGGGACTGGGGAACCCATGCCATAAACAAGGGGAAGATACCCCTTCCGCAGGTTGGCATGCTGCAACAGCATCGTCAACTGGGCCCACACCTACGCTCAGGTGACCAATGTCTCCAACTGTTAGATCTGCACCACCCTTCCAGCAGCGGTGGTGGACGGCTTGCCCTAGCACATACATCCAGCTTCAGTGCAGAACTGGATATGGCTAGACACTTCAAGTCCCACGGACAATGGGTGGGATGCAACAGGGCAGGCTTTGGAGTCAGAGTGTCGCAAAACCCATGGCAAGCCTGACCCCTGGCTGACTCACAGTGTCCATGATGGATGGCGCTGGCTAATGGGAGAACACGTGGTGCCAACATTGCAGGTACCATGATGCATAGAGCAGCACAAGTCACTGTGGGATGGTTGCCTGCTGAGGTTTGTGCAAACGTAACACATGTCACCACACCAATGGTGTGGTGGAACAAGTGGCCTTACCGAGGCCAGGCCCCCATGGACTTTGTGCCACCTGGGAGTTTATGGGTCTTTAAGGACACAGGATGGCCCTATTTGCCAGCCAACTGGACTGGACATTGTACCTGGGGGTGGCCTTCTGAGCCTGCCACTGTGGTTCCCACATTACCCAGTCGCCCATGTAACTGGGAGGATCTGCATTCCTGCTTTTTGCGAATGCGGTGGGCTCCCTGGTGACTCTACCCCTTAGCAATAACTATGCCTGGAGCAGGTGTCATTTCTGTAGACGCAAGTTACAGCCCTTGCAGAGCAGATAGTTCGGAACCTAAATTATACCCAAGTGACTCTCTGTTTGTTAACTGATGAGGTTAATCAGATCAGGAAGGTGGTGCTGCAAAACCCAATGGTCTTAGACATAGTCACAACTGCCCAGGGTGGCACCTGTGCCCTTGTGGAGACACAATGTTGTACATTTATTCCTGACAACCACCAGGACACCTTTACAATAAGTGTCACGGGAGATTAAGGCGATTGCATGCCTTACTGATGACTCCCTGCAGAGATAGTGGGCATCTCTGGGCTCTACCCAATGTTGGGCTCTAATAATCATAGGTAGCATAACAGGAATATTAATGGTAGGTTGTTGCCTTCTGTATTGCTGCTGTAACCTATGAATTCAGATCGGTGCCCTGTGGGCATGGAGCCCCACTAAGAAAACTCCCTCGGCCTAGTGGGTGGAACGTAAGGCCTGTGTGCCAAGCCTGTACATCAAACTGATGTGTCCAAAACTTAGGTATAAAGCCTGTGTGTGTATATCGAGCCTATGTACCCAAAGCTTATGTGTATAACCTGTGTATCCAAGGCCTATGCCTCCCTTGGCCTAGGGGGTGGAGTGTAAGGAACATGCCTGTGCCTTGGTCAAGGATAGGCTGAGGTAGGATGTTGACATCCTGTGTGACTCAGTGAGTTCAGAGCACAGGCCTATAACTTCACTTGTTATCACAGCCGTGTAGCCATAACATGGGAAGGCCATCGCTTGCCTCTATGCCACTATTGTCTATAAAAGGTATAATTGCCCTGCCAACATGGTATAGGCATGCTGGTGCCCAGAGAAAGAGAGAGAGCCAAAGCTGTCCATATTTACAGATGGACTGATGGGGGCCAGGACAAAGCTCGTCTTCCTCATGCCCAGAGAGAGAAAGAGGTAAGCTGCTGACCTTGAAGGCAAGGCAGAGCTGGCTGCACAGGTGTGTGGGGGTGCCGCTGGACTAAGCAGCTGAGACAGAGCAAACAGTGTGGGAAAGCTGTTGATGAGAGCTACTGCTGAATGAAATCATCTTTCACCTGCCTATGGCCCCCCGAGTGTTCTTGCTGCTCATCCACCCATTCCCTCCGGACCTCAGCATGGGGTGGAACCTAACCCCAAGCATAACAGTTGGTGTAGTCATGAACGTGACATCTGGGTCATGAAATAATCTGTATACCAAACCACGGTGACATGAGTTTACCTATATAACAAATCTGCCCATGTACCCCTGAACCTAAAATAAAAGTTAAAAGAAAAAAAATTAGGTTTTTATCTTTCCAATTATTTTGGATTGGCAATATAATCTGGCTATCAATTTCTTATAAGATGCGTGATTCACAAATATTTTCTCTCATTCGATGGGTTGTCATTTCACTCTGTTGATGGTGTCTTGGATACACAGTTTTTAATTTTCATGATTTCCAACTTATCTTTCCTTTCTTGCCTGTGCTTTTGGTGGGATATCCAAGAAACAACAGTTAAATCCAATGCCATAAAGCTCTCTCCTGTTTCCTTCTAAGAGTTTTATAGTTTTAGCTCTTGTAGTTAGCTCTTTGATCCATTTTTAGTTAATTTTTGTATGTGGTATGAAGTAAGAGTTCAGCTTCATTCTTTTTCATGTTGAATATCTAGTTTTCCCAGCACTATTTATTTAAGACTGTCTCTTTCCCATTGAATGGTCTTGGCAACACTGATGAAAATCATTTTGCCATGTATGTGAGGGTTTATTTCTGAGCTCTCCATTCTTATTCTACCAGTCTATATGTCTGTCTTTACGCCAGTACCACACTGTTTTCATTACTGTAGGTTTGCACTAAGTGAAAATATTTTCACTTCTTAAAGAAGGGATGTGAGTAATCTTGTCTCTGGGGATAACAAACTTGGAGGAAACATTCCTAGTCAGTTTCATGAATGCTGCTATTCTAAGCCCTGGGAATAAAGATCCAGATAGGAGAAATAGACAAGGTCACTAGAGGAGAGTGATCAAACTACAGAGGCATGTGATAAAAAGCTGGGCTTGACCTGTGAAAGCCATTCTTTGGCTCTGTTGCCATCAAATGAAAGAGGCCTTTTGTTATTGGCCCTGGTTCTAGCCAACAGTGGGGAGACTTGTTTTTTCTGTGACAATATGTGTGCCGATTTGTGTGTTGTACATCATAACAAGACAGGCAGGTACATCAAAGGCAAAGTAGCAAACGAAAACTAAAGATTGTTAATGCTGACCCAGCCTCATCCTGACCAGGTGGGTGCCAATCACCCACAGTCACTAGAGTGGTAGGACTTGCCTGCTAAGAAGGGCAGAGACCAAAACCAGCCTGCATCTCACAACCAAGCCATGAGAAAACGTCTCCAGGAAGCCAAGGGTGAAGGGATCCTTTGTATCATTTCCCTCAGGGCAAGATGTTCAGGTGAAATGTAGCTAGAAACCCTGCCTAGATCTGGAACCCTATCCCAAATTTCTTTGACTGCATTTGCAATACAAAAGGAGAAATCATAAACAAAAGGGAGCTTGTAATGGACTTTCATTTGCCATATGTGCTCACTATATGTCTTTGTTATGGGAAGAAGATGAGTGCTTTTTGCTGAGTAACTTCCAGCCCAAAAATGGTTTGTATCTGGAATTCCAGCCTGATCTCCAGGGGTGGGAGGTGGGGAATATAGCAGGACTGTTAGGGTTATCAGGAAAGTTTTTGCTAGTTTTCCCTGAGAATCGTCTAAACAATGCCAATGTTACCTTTTCATATTGTGAACTTTCTAAGTGTCTGAACACAGTGTCATAGAAACTAGAAATGTCAGTGCCAGGAGGGAATAACTAGTTTTACGGATATGGCAGTGAAATAGCAATACAATGAGCATAAGTAACTCCAGTTTTGTTTAAGAGGCCTTTACGCATTCCTGCATGCAGGCTAATTTTAGAGCCCTGAGACAACGTACAACAAAAGCAGTCATGTAGTTTTTAAAACTAACTCTGGGATTAAAGGAGAAGTATATAAACAATTAACTATGTTTTGTAGATTTATGGGAGCATTGCGACCTGACCAAGGACAAAAAAATCCCAACTTTCTCA
The DNA here is from genome assembly GCF_028858775.2 of Pan troglodytes. Lineage (NCBI taxonomy): Eukaryota > Metazoa > Chordata > Mammalia > Primates > Hominidae > Pan > Pan troglodytes. The sequence continues at coordinate 27,033,144 of NC_072411.2, read as the reverse complement.
GACCCTCACAGGGTCCAGATATCTGCAGTTGTCAGTCACCTCTTGATCCCAACCCCCTCCTCTTCCCCATGCCCTTAATATAAAAGGGCCCTAAATTTGTACTAACTTAAGATGATACTTTAGGACTCTAGTCTGCCATCTTCTCAGTTTGCTGGCTCTCTAAATAAACCTGCTTTTCCTCCCACCAACTCTTCTCTCATGCTTGACTTTTGAGCTGAGAGCACCCGAACCTGGGTTTGGTTACAGCTACACGTTGCCTATACCACAAGACTGGGAATCAGAGAGAGGAGGCAGCTTCCTCTCAGTCACATGACCTGGGCATGTCTGAGCCAGGACTAGGGCAGGCTTCCTAATGCCCTGGATGTTTCTCCACCACCTCCAATGAGTTTTGTTGAAGTCACTAGGAGGAAGTAGGAGCAGCAGCTGCTTCCTTCAGCTACAGATCCTGAAGTCTAGAAGTATTCAGATGCCTCAGAGCCTCAGAGGGTGCCTTGCATTTAATAAATGCTCAAAAACTGCCTGCAGATTGACTGAGTCACTAAACCACTGAATTAAATACTCTTAAGTGATTAGGTAACATAATTAATTGTGTTGGTATTATTGAAATTCTGCCCCCCGCCACCTAGAACTTTCATAACCCCTAATAATAGGAAGGATGCTGGCCTCTGTACTCTGGAAGGCAAAAACAAATATAGCTCCTGTAAGAGGCAGGTACATCAAAGGCAAAGTAGCAAACAAAAGCTAAAGATTGTTAATGCTGACCCAGCCTCGTCCTGACCAGGTGGGTGCCAATCACCCACAGTCACTAGAGTGGCAGGATTTGCCTGCATGCAGTACACAGGCATTGCTTACGTAACACACTGGGATGCTGCTATTTTGCCTTTGGATCCTGTACTCCTTCCATGCTGACCTTCCTTTTTCTCAACTTCCTCTTTCACATGCTTCCTTTCTTGTCCTTGCTCCCTTCTCTTCAAGGTTGGTGTCCCCAGGACAGCTCCTAGTTACACCAGCTTTCACGAAGCCACACTCAATACTACATAAACTCTTTGACCCCAAATTTCTGCCAGTAAGTCCCCTGCAACCCACACTGGTTCTATTAGCCTAGTCCCTGCTTTCCGAATCTCCCCCTTACTTGGCAAACTGTTTATCATGAGTAATTATGGAACGTGTCCTGGATGTGATGTGGGTAGCCCACCCCAACATAACACAACAAAGCCAACACACACCTTAACAGGATCTTTCAATGCCATTAGTATTGAAATTTACCAGTAGGGGTATTTTGGGTATCTGAGGAGGCTCGTGGGTGGAGCTCCCAGGATTCCTCACTCTGGGTCCACCCTGCTCGGCCTGTGCATTAACCCTCTGGGGTGGGGCACGAGAGGAGGACCATTGTGAAGACTCAGGTGGGAGTGACTTACAACATCTTACAGTGACTCTCTTCTTTAGCTGCACATAAGAATCAGCTGGAAGAATTAAAAACTGCTGAAGCCCAGACCACAAAAGAAAAAACTGAATCAAAAAGCCATGGGACAATATCAAATAGTCTAGCATATATATCATTAAAATCCCAAAGAAAAAGAGGAAAGAACAGAGAAGAAGAAATATTTGAAGAAATAGTAGCAGGGAATTTTCCAAAAATAATAAATGCATGCATGAAACCACCCACAAATCATAAAACTCGTAGAAATCCAAGTAGAATACATATCTAAAAGAAAGACAAAGAAGTTTGGAAGATTTCCTAGATACATCATGTTTAAACTGTTTAAAGATGATGAGAAAAATGTTAAGGCAGTGGAAATAGGAGATTCATTGCATACAGAAAAACAATTACAGACATCTTCTCATCGGAAGCTACCTAGGCCAGGAGAATAGAAGACAAGGCCAAAAAAGTCATTTTTTTTCCCTGAGTATTTAGGTAAGATCAGCATTTTTAATGTTAGGAAAAGTAACAAATGTCACCAAATCTGTAAGGTAAATTCACAGAACCAAAGGTTTGGCGGCAGAGGGATGAGATCAACTGAAAAAAAAAAAAAAAAGTTGACTTTAGAAAAGAGAGGAGCAGAGTCTGTAAAATTTTTTCTTAGACTGGTCTGTTTTGAAACTCACCTTTGTATTTGTTATTTGTGAGTAAGACGTTAGGCTTTATGTTCTCAAATACATTTTAAGCTGAGTAGCCCTTGCAAATCCATCTCACTTAGGCTAAGTTGGGGGCAGAAACAGCCCTTCTCCCTTTCAGCTTCCTCCCAAAAGGTTAGCCAAACTATTTCTAAATACACATCTCATTCTCAACTTTTCAATTGAGCTATCTTACATACTTGAGTGGGGAAATGGGCTAATGATAGTCTATTTGATTATATAATTCCTTAGACTGTCTTGTATGTGTGGCCTATCATCTAGGTCACTTAGCCACTACTGAAGTTTTATGTACTGAAACACCCTGTTACTCAAGCATGCCTCCTATTCTCCGTGACCATGCTTCTCAAATGTTTGCTTGCATAGGAATCATTCCTTGGCAGGCTGATCCATGCCCCAAAGATGGCCCTGTCCTGATCCCTGGAACCTGGAAATGTTACTTTATATGGTAAAAGGAACTTTGCAGATGTAATTAAATAAGAATCTTGAGATGGAGACATTTTTCTGAATTATCCAGGTGGGTTCTGTGAATCACAGGTGTCCTTCTAAGAGGGAGGCAAGAGACCAGAGCAGAAGTAGGAATATTACAACAGAAGCAGGAGGCTGGTGTGATGCAAGGAAGGGGTTATGAGCCAAGGCCTGAAGGCAGCCTCCAGGAGCTAAAAAAATAAGGTACAGAAGCAGGCTCTCCCCTGCAGCCTCCAGAAAGCTCTGATACCTTGAGTTTAGCCCAGTGAAAATGATTTCTAGAAGAATAAGAGAATAAATTTGATTGTTTAGCCACCAAACTCACAGCAACTTGTGGCAGCAGCAATAGGAAGCTAATACACACCCAGCGCTTGGTAAAATATAAACTCCAAAACGGCACTTCCAGAGAGCTGAACGAGTTGCTCAGGAATCTGAGTTTCCAATAAGCACTTTGATGATTGTGATGCAGTTGGTCCATAAAATACACTTAAGAAATACTTCAAAGTTCTATACAAATGTCAGATATTTTTATGACGAGCTTAGGGAATTCAGGCATTATTTTTTCATTTGTAACATTAACATGACAACTGTGATAAGGTGATATTTTATGTCTCCCTCCACAAAAGGCAATTATGGAATTCACAATTATTATTTAGCTTTGTTCTATGCACTAACAGATTTAACATGGAAAATAATTCCCCCATAAACATATTATAATACAACAATATCCAGTGTTTTAAACAGCCTGATTCTGTTTAGACTCATTTGAGAACAGAGAAAGATGGAAAATCCAGACATTTTTAGTATTGCCTAAAATTAGTCCCACCCGAATATATGCCGCCAGGTGCAGTTACGCTCTTATTTCTTTGTTTTTTTTTTTTTCTTCATGAACTTTCCACGTGTTCCTCCAGATAATGTTGCCCTTTTTACTAGCCTTTTCACCAAATGTGGGTAAAATGTTAAGTTTTCACTCCAATAGAGGGGGCTTGTGGCAGGTGTCCCAGGATCTCCTAGGGCACCAATATGCTTCATGCTCAACAGTAAGGCTTTGTTAAAATGCTTCATGTTTGTGCGTCAAAGACAAAATACAGAGGAACCAGGAGAAAATGGGCAGTCAACTTGGGGGAAAAAGGTTTGTGCCTTTTTGAAAAGATATCTTTTAAAACTAGTTTTATTTCCTAGAGATTGAGATGGAGTGAGTCTCACAGAGGTGTTCAGTGGGCTGTCAGCTTGGAGGGTGCTCCCTTACATCCCGCATGCCCTCACCTTCCACCACACACACACCCCCCACACACACCCCATCCCCTCACCTTCCCCTGCACTCACAGAGTTAATGTCAACATACAGACAGACCTCAAAAAGTGTCAGGGACTGACTTCCAGGACTCGGATCTTAGATAAGCCTCCCTTACCAGAACCCACATCTACGTCTTCCTGGAACATAGATGTTGCTTTGGAATAATTTAGACTGGGAACTTATAGCTTGGCTTTACTCAATCTTCTGTTTTTCATACCATGTAGCAAAGTCTGGGTGGATGCCCAGTCACCACCATCAACCTGGGGTATGGAAACCTGATGGCTACTCTGAATTCTCAGACAGGGTCCATTATTCATTAGCCTCTGCTCCACTTTGTTCAAATCTTGAATTCATACTATATCACACTTATTTACCTGTGTGTGATACTCCGTTAGACTATGATCTTGGAAAAAAATTGCCATTCATTGCCAGCTTTGTGTCATCGGTTCTTAGGTGCAGAATGGGGATAAATTAATAATTCCCCTATTGATCTGGGGGGCCTGAGGAGTGATGCTTAACAGTGTCATAGAGGACGTGTTATGACTCTACTCTAGGGAACAGATTAATTAACTTCTGGCTCAGACATCAACTGGAAGTATTCTTTCCAAAATAGAGGAGTTCCTTATCATTCTCATCCCTACCTCACATGTCCTGCGTTGCTGCAGAGACTCAACACAGAGATCACAATCTTAGACTAGAGAGAACAAAAGAGCCAAGCAGACAATCTGAAGACAGCCCCACTGTCATACAAAATGCAAGCAGCCAACAGTATTTAGAGTATGATGAGCGACGCAAGCCTCCACAGGAATGGATGGATAGAGACTGGAGTTGAAAATGAACTTTGAGCATTTGCATCTGCAGATACCAGGTACTTTCTTCAAAGATCAGTGAAGGTTTCCATGGATGTCCTTTTCCCAGTGTAAATGAGGTGGGCAAAGCAGGAAATGGTACAGAGGAGGGTCAACAGAACTCACCAACACTCCACATCAATCAATCCAAAAGATCGATTGGATTCCAGCCAAAAGCACTCTTCTGAGGGAGAAAGCTGCTTTTTTATTCTGCCAACCTCCCAGACTCTCTTGTCATCCCTTGGCCATCTCCCTTGAGAAAAGGCACAATGATTCTGATGGATTGGAACCCAGACCATTCTCTGGATCTATCCCATTGTGGGGCACATCTGTGTCCTGTGCCTCATGTCAGAAATTAGGCTCTGTACCTCCTCTTTCACATCTAGTGTTCAGGTATAAAGGGCGCTTTTGTGCTTTCTGTCATTTCTTGAAAAGCAGATCTGGGAAGAGTCTCACAAAAGGGCAGTCTCTCCTGCTGTATCTCTGCTCTGCGTAGAATTGATAGTAAACTGGTCTGCCAGGTCCCCTGTGAGCAGCAACTTGTTCATGTGATATTGTTCCCCCAGTCTGCTTTTGGTGCTCACAGGCATTCTGGCCTCCGGATTTAGATGTTGGGGGGAAGTACAAAAACCCACTTACACCTAAGACCTATAACATTTAAGGCAGATGATTAGACTCCTAAAAGTCATTTTCCTCCTACTTCTTACTGACTGAATCTTTTTCCTATTGTAGAAACTGATAATGCCATTTATTCTCTCAGCTTCTTTGCACTTAGGGGTTGCCATGGAATTCAGTTCTGGTCAATGAGTCATATTACAAAGCTTCTGGAAACCATATTCTTCCTAAATAAAAATAAACAGGTGTTTGAAGAAAGCCCCTTTTATTTGCTCTTTTTAGGCTTTTTTTTTTTTTTAACACAATTGTGTTGGGATATGTGCTTGGAGGTGAGGCTGTCATCTTGTAACCATAAAGGGACACATCTCAATAAAAGACAGTATATTGAGGAGCATGGCAGAGGCAGGGAGGAAGATATGAGTCCCTAAGGACAGTTTTGAGACTTTGCCTCTTTTCACAAAACCAAGTATAGCCTAGCTACCTCTGGATGACTCGTTACATAACACAGTTAACCTCTCACCATTTAGGGCAGTTCAAGTTGCACATTCTGCAACTTGAAATCAGTGACATCCTAACTGGTACAATCTGCTCTTGTGAAGGTTTTAAGGTCCTCCTCAAGATCATTAAAGTGGTACTTCATTCCTCCATTGGCTTCTGATCTTTGTATGTGTTTTTCATGTGATACAAAACTCCAGAACTCTAGAAGAGAAAAGCAGTGGAAGGGACCCTAAACGCCTAACACAATATTCCATTGTCCATACAGAAAATTCTCATAAGTTCCTACATTAAAAAGAATGAGAAATTTATACAGAATGTAAAGGAAAACATCTACGGTTTTTTTTTTTTTTTGGCAGATGGATATGGATGAGTTAACTGCATCACACTATATAAAATTCTTTTTACATTTTATGTTTTAAAAAGCATCTGTAAATACATTTGCTGTCTATAAACATCCAAGTTAAAAACTCCTTGATCCAATATTAAACCTAAACACATTCATGGATTAGAGAGGTAGCTATAAAGTGGTGGCTAAAAACAATTTATAGTCCTGGCTGTACATCTTACTACTTACATAGTCATGAAGAAGTCACTTAACTCTAATTGTCTCAGTTTTCTCATCTTTAAATGAGGTGATGACAATAGTACCCATATCACAGAGTTGTGGCAATATATATAATCTGCCTTAGGACAATGCATGAAGCATAGCAGATGCTGAATGTCTTAGGGGATGTAATTATATCACCTGTATTTTCACCTGCTGTAATTTACCTGTGTTTGCCCCAGTCATCAAGCCAAAATAAGATACTGCAAAAAGTATTGGTAGAATACATATATTCTAGAATGTATAGTTTTCTATTAATAAGTAGCTTAACCCCTTATATTTTGTTCATGATAACTTTATTTTTTTATCGCACATCTTATTTTGTTTAAGCAGGAGTATTGATATCTGACTTAGAAGTAGTAGAATAATTTGGGTGGATAATATTTTTCCTTATTGGTTTTATTGTATTGAAATGCCAAAATATTCTTTGCACTGAATTCCAGCTCAGGGAGAAATAAAAGATTAAAGACTTGATGAACTAGTATGCCCACACTAGAACCAGGCCTCTGGGAATCACTGCTGCACATTTTCAGCAAGGTTCTTCGCAATAAAACCACCCTCTACATCATCTTACCTATTGTATCACCGTGACTATGTGGCCAGTACTGTTATTAAGAACCTACTGTACATCAAATACTATGCAACATGTTTGACCTGAGTTACCCAGTCCTACGATAAGCTTATGTTCCCCTTAGGTTCAGGGGATCAGGCTAGTTATTCAAGGTCATAGAGGTAGGAAATGGGAGAGCCAGGATTAGAACAAGGGTCTGTTTTTTATCTCCAACCTTTTTGCCCCCCCCACAAAATCCTGCTCACTTCCATGGGATGCAATATTCCTAAAATAATGTTTTTGAAAATTTTTTAATTGAGATTAAGTATGCAAAACATAAAACTTACCATTAGAGACATTTAGTATATTCATGATGTTGTGTAACCATCACCTCTGTCTAGTTCCAGAATGTTTTCATAACCCCAAAAGGAGACTCTGTACCCATTAAATTGTCACTCACTGTTCCTCCTCCCAGCCCCTGGCAACCTCTAATTTTCTTCCTGTCTCTATGAATTTGCTTATTTCAGACATTTCTGCATATTTCATATAAATGGAATCAGACACTCACATGATGGCCTTTTTAATTAGAATTCTTTTGGAACGTAGGAAGTCTGTGAGACAAACTGATTGAAACTTTAATTTAATATGGGAAAATTTTCAGGTATCTTAATAAAATAGTTTCAGTGTTTGGACATAAATTCACGTCACACAAATGGCTGCCAAAATAGAGTGGAATTTGGAGATAAGAGGTTTGGGTTTAGGATCTACCTCAGCTCAGTGTGTTGGCTTTGTAATGCTAAGGAAAAAATTCAAGATAATGCTCGGGGTCCGCAGAATGATCACTTTACACCACCTTGAGGTCCAGTCTTAGAATGTTCCTATCTAGTAGGTTGTGGTTCAGGAACAAGTCTTAATTCAGGGAGCCTCAGCTGGGCAGTTCCATCCATGCAGTCCTAAGAGCCAGGAATGGTTTTATAAGTAATAATAATAGTAGTAATAAGAATAATGATAATAAAAGGAGATGACTACTTATATAATATGATTTGAAGGTCATCATAAGACCCAGTGCCAACTCAAATTTATTCTACTGTCACTTGCATCCAAAAATTTGACTATTAAACTTATCCTTTGCATAAAGACATTGCTTCCAGAATATCACTGCTGAACTACGTTCATCTTTCTTAGTGGCTAATCTGGTCTTACACTTCTGTGTGCTGTGCAGTCAAGACTGATGTTTTCAGCTGAGGGCTTGTATCACAGCACCAGGTCCACATGAAGGTTCTGCCATTACCAGTAGAAATCAGCATAATTCTCCTCCGACTGCTGAGCATCAAAGTCTGAACCTTCTGGGTGCCACCTGATGAAACAATTTTGTCATGCCCATGAAATCTGGTTAGCACTGTTACTTCTTGCACTAACCAATCCTAAATCCAAGGTCCCAGGCTCTCGCACCTCCGCTCTCAAGCCTTCTGGCTTTCTTTCCCTGCCTACCAGTGGCTCATGCCGCAGAAACAAAAACAGAGCCCTTTTAAGTGCCTAAGCTCTGGCATCTGCAGGCTTTTTGTAATTTCTGGCTCTCTACATATTAGGTTGGTGCAATTACTTTTGTACCAATCTAGTACAAGCTGGGTGACTGTGGAGAAGGAAGTTCCCTAACCTCACCCTTCTAAGCCTCTGTTTCCTCACTGGCATGCTGGAAAGAAAGGGAATTTTGCTATCATGTGAATATGGAAAGATGTAACGCACTGCACAAAGTTGTGGATCAAATGATCAATTTAACAGGGGTTTTGGTGTTTAAACAGACATCCAGGCATGCTTCACTAGGCTGGGAAAGGGCTTTGTACATTATAGCCTGCTAAGAGAGGGCTTGAAATATTTCATATAAAAATGAAAATGAAATGAATAGAATTCCATAATAGCTACCATTCACAGCAACATAAGAGATAGGAGTTATCCACATTTAATGATGAGAACACTAAACCACCAAGAGGTTAATGGGTCCAAGGTCACACAGCTAGTCAATGATGGGGCTAGGATGTGAACCCAGAGAGCTTAGCTCCAAAGCCTGTGCTATCAAACAGTTGGCTATATTTCCTAAAAAAATTATCTATAAAAGCATTTCAATAAGGTGTATTATTGCTGATGGTAAAAATTGGTTCAATGGGAGTCAATAAGGAGGGCATTTCTGCCTGTTCTGGCAATGAAACTGTGGTACCCCATGAGGAAATGCATTCTGTAGCAATAAATGTGTTCAAGCAGTGATTGGAAGATGCTACTTGTACACAGTAAAATAGGTTTCCACACTGAAAATGGCAGGAGGGAATTGATGAGCCCAGGGTTTACTTCTAACATCCCATGAATACAGACCTCTGTATTCTGGACTAAAGCTGCCACTTTCTGCATGACTCCAGTGTGTCTAGCCCTCTGCTGGATCCTTCACGTATAGCAATTCTAATCTTAACAAAGTCCTGCAAATGGCTGCTGTCATTCCCATTTTGCAGATGGGGACATTAGTCTCAGATACAGACACAATTAGTAACAAATGAGAATCAATCATCTCAGGCTTTCAAATTTCAAAGCTCACGTTCTTTAAAAGCCACTTTTGTGGAATATTAAATTTCTCAACAACAGCAAGGAAATAAGGCAACTGTGCAGGAGGACTTGCCTGATTCATTCCTTACTGTGCTTTTTTAAATTGTTATAATATTAATGCCGATGAGGGAGGTGATCACATTCATAATCATAATTTGAATACCACGCTAATTGGCTTTTATTGCTGCTTGGGAATGGGTCAGGGTTGTACATGGAATATTTAAGTTGAAATGTCATTTCCAATACTTAATAGAATCCAATTAGGGTTTTATTGATTAATTAATATCTACATGAAGTATACCATTTTTCTAAAGGCCAGTAATGTGCCTGACTGTTCCCTAAATGTTAACATATTCAGATAATTATAACTGCAACATCTTTCTGTTTAGACTGAGTTATTTGCCATTACTGAGGTTTCAAATTCATGGAAAGTAATCTTTTAAAATAAAAATGATACTTAAATAATCTAAAATAATTGTTATAGATAATCTGTCTTAAATACCCATTGATTTATGGCTAGCTGAACATGCTAGCACTTTCCTACAACAGAAGCTCATTTTTAAGTGTTTTCAATGAAACAAAGACAGGGTGAATACAAATCAGACCTTATGGCCAATGGGCGCTGCAGTGTTTTAAGGTTAAATGCATTGTTTAAGGAATTTCAGATGATGGTATAGCAGCATGAATAAGAAATACAAGCTTAATATTCAGACCAATCATATTCAAGTAGTGTTTCATTAAATCCTGTCTCAAGTGTCAGTTGATAGCTGTTTGCTATGACCACCTATTTCTCTGAAAAGAGCCAAGCTGAGACTGAAAGTTACTTACGCACTCAGTTCCAGACGTCAGGTAATAAACTCCAAGAAATTTGGAGCAGGCAAAAACATTCAGCAAATCCTATTAGCTGCGCCAGTGCATACGGGTCATTGGTACTGGGTCAGCTCTTCCATCATCAATACAAAGACAGAAAGTACATATTTATTGTTATGGGGCAAATTAAAAGAATGATGTATCAGAGACATATATAGCTTTCAAACTATATTCTGATGGGGATGAAGTGACTGATGATCTGGAAATATTTTCTAGTTTCTTTCAAAATAAATACTGACCAGCCTGGGCAACCATAGTGAGATCCTATCTGTACAAAAAAAAAAAAAAAAAAAAAAGTCAGGCATAGTGGTACATGCCTGCAGTACCAGATACTTGCGGGGCTAAGGTGGGAGGATCACTTGAGCCTGGGAAGTCCAGGCTGCAGTGAGTCATGATCATAGAGAGAAAGACTCCGTATGGGCAACAGAGCAAGACCTTTTTAAAAAACAAACAAAAAAAGCAACATAAATATTGAGCATTTACTGTGGAAAAAATGTTTTGCACACAAATTGGTGGCACACAAATGTGTGAAAATGAGTATTATCTCATATTATTTATGTCCCGAGTACTGTATCATGTATGGTTCAAATTTCAGAAATAACTTCATAAGGGAGTATAGTTATTCTCATCTTAAATACCAAGGTGATAACTACCTTAGACAAAGTTATGTAACTTGTCTGAGATCACTTAGCTGTATCAAAACTCTAAAGCCTGGCCTTATTAGAATTGCCTGAGAAAAAATTAAAAAGTCTTGCACCATACCTTCACAGTTGAAACTGAATCTTAGAGATGGGATTAAAGCACCTGCAGTATATTAGTTAGGGTTTTCCAGGAGTTTTGGGGGGTGGGGGTATATTTATTATAAGAAATTGGCTCATGTGATTATGGAGAATAAAAAGTCCTGAGGTTTTTTGTTGGCAAGCTGGAGACCTAGGACAGCCTGTGGTTCCAGTCTGAAGGCCAGCAGGCTTGAGATCCAACAAGAATCAATAAGTTATTTCAGTTCAAGTCCAAAGGCAGAAAACGTCCCAGCTGAAGATGGTCAGATAGGAGGAGTTCCCTCTTACTCTCACTGTGGAGTGGGCTGTCAGCCTTTTTGTTCTATTCTTGCCTTCAGGGGATTGGGTGTGGCCACCCACACTGGAGAGGACAATCTGCTTTACCCAGTCTACGGGTTCACATGTTCATCTCATTTAGAAACACCCTCACAGACCCACCCAGAATAATGTTTGACCAAATATCTGGGCACCTCTTAGTCCAGTCAAGATGATACACAAAATTAATCATCACAAGCAGTTTTGAAGCTCTTGCTGGGTAATTAAGCTGTCAAAAGCCCTGGACTACCTCCTATCACTTTACTCAGTGTTTTTAAATTTTGTTGCACATTGAAAGCACCCAAGGAGTTCTAAAAATTGCTAATACCGATTCCCACTCCTGGGGATTCTGATTCAATGTGTCCGAGTCTTACGTGCAGTCAGAGCTAGCAACCACAGCTAGAACCCTTGTTCTGAAATGTGGCTGGTGACACTTTGCTCCCAGCCATCAGGCATCGTCATTTTGCCTTTCTCAGGTGGCATGCCACTTTTCACCCCAGACTGTTGGCCAGGGACCAAAGTGCACCCAGAACTTTTAGACCTATGCAAAAACAGCCCTGTTATATTCTGTAGCTATCCCCACTCCATTACTGGGGGAAAAGTTTTTCCCAAGGAGACACAGGCCTGTTTCACTTTTGTGGAGATAGCTGGAAAGTTTTTGTATTTGACCTTCCAGCCAACCCCTCATGAGTCACCTCAGTCACACCGACACATTTGCAAATTGCTGCAACAAAAAAGTCCAGAAGTGGCCATTGGTGATATAATACTGTATTTTACAGACTTTCCACATCCGCACACTTGCTGCATAGAGAATTTCCACACCATGACTGCTGCTTGTGTGAAAGTTGCAGCAGCTATGCTGAAATAGAATGTGTGTGGATACAGGAAGGGAGACTGGGTCAAGAGAGTCTGGATTCCAAATATCTTCAAGCCCCTTCAGCAAGAAAAAAAATCAGTGTTTTGTGCAGGATGCACTCAATAATTATCATTAATGAAACCAACTTCTCCTTTTTAGCATCTGCTATGTGGCAACCATGGTTCAATGCTGCTAGCAGGCACTGAGTCTGAGATGTGTCTCTGTTCTCATAGGAGCTTAAAACATCAATGCAGCACAGACAACCTCACATGGTGCAAGTAGAGAAAGGACATGGAACCACAGGAGAGCCACAGGGATGCAGAAGAGAGAGATATGAATCAAAGGTGTTTAGCGGAACCTGGACTGGGTCTTTTTCAAAAGAAGGTATCTAGATATGGTAGGGAGGGATGGAGAAAGAACTTTCCAGATAGGGAACACAACTGGAGTAAAATTCTGAGATTGGGGAATGAGAACAAGAGGTGAACAATGAAGAAACTTGCCACTGGTAGAGATGTCTGGTGGAGTTGACCACCCTGTCTTTATATATATATAGACTTTTCCCCAAAAGAAATGGCAAAAACCCATGTTACTCTATACCTATCTCTTTTATAGCTCAATTAGCCATCTTTATATTTGTTTACTTATTGAGTTTTCTCTCCAACTAGCATGTCAATTTATTTTTAGAAAGAACAGTTTCTTATGAATTGTTTTTTTTTTTTTTTCTGGCTTCTAGCTAAGTGTCCAGCATGGAGCAGATGCTCAGTAAACAAATGCTTAGGGAATGAGTGAATGAACAAATTAGTGAACAGCCTATTGAGTAGGTAGAGGTTGTAAGCAATATACTTTTCCATTTCATATGCATCTTGAGTGAAAAGTAGAGCTTAGAGAAAAAAATGTCAACTTTTATAACAGTACTCAATTTTGCTACTTGAATGTGCCAGTTATTAATACTAATAGATATAGTATATTCATATATTTGACCTTTATACAGTTTTCTTCTAATTTAAAATAACTTCAAAAATTGATGACACTGTATTTTGGATTCAATTACAGACATTTGTTTGGCTTCTAGAAGTTTGTGTCCTAAGAGCAGTGAGGATTTGCAAGAAAAAGATGTAGTACAACATTTAATTTATGTTGTGTATCTGAATTACAGTTTCACTGTTTTGGTCTCTTCTACCTTCTTACTTCTTCATTACAGACATTCATTCATTTTTACATTCAAGCACTGAGTAAACAAAGATGAGCAAGACTCTCTGCACCTGGCACCCTGTGGCTAAATATATCAATCAGGGTCAATAAAATAGAAAACAAATACACAAAAATATTTAAACACATTTTATAAATACAAATGATGAAATGCATAGGTGAAATGAGTTATAAGTATATAATTCAGCAAGCTTTGGTAATGTATACCCCATGTAACTAACACCACAGTCAAGGCATAGAGTATTTCCATCAAACAAAAACATTCCTGATACCTCATTCCTGTAAATTCTCACCTCTTACAGGAAACAATGTCCCAATATGTAATAACCAAAGGTAAGTTTGCTCTTGAAATTTTTAGAAATAGAATTATATAGTATGTGGTTTGTGCCTGGTTTCTTTCACCCAACATATTGTTTTTGAGATTTATTTATATACTTGTGACTTCTCTCTTGGAGAACTCAACTATATAACTAAATATATATATAGATGAGCAGTATTCCATTATATAAAAATAGGGTAGTTTTTGACTCATTCTTCTGTGGATGTACACTTGGATTGTTTCCAGACTTTGGCTACTGTAAATGAAGCTGCCATAAAATAAACATTCTTAGGCAATTTATTTGTGAACATTTATTTTTATTTCTCTTGTGTAAATACCTAAAAGTAGAAATGTTGGGCCATAGAATAGGATTTCTGTAATGGCTGACATTGCCTCAAACTGCCAACGTTTTTTCCAAAGTGGTTGTAGCATTATATACTACCACCAGCAATTTATGATAGTTCTAATTATCCCATGTACTTGTCCATGTTAGGTTTTAGCAGGCTTTTTAATTTTAGTTATTTTGTAGTGATTTTTCACTGTAGTACTAATTTGCATTTCCCTGGTGGCTAACAATGTTGAGCTTCTTTTTCACATACTTTGAAGGCCATTCCTATGTATTCCTTTGTAAAGTGTTCACATCTCTTGCTCATATTGAAATTAGATTGGTTGTCTTTTTACTATTGATTTTTATACATTATTTCTCTATTTCAAACATAAGTCTCTTTTTTCAGATATATATTATGAATATATTTTCTAAGTCTCTGCCTTGCTTTTTCACTTGCAGAACCATGTATTTAATAAGCAGAAGTTTTTAATTTTGTTGAAGTTTTAAATTTTGTTGAATTCCAATTTATTATTTTTTATTTACAGTTAATACACTTTGAGTCATTTTAGGCAATCTTTATTTACATCAAGGTCATGAAGACATTATTCTGCTTTCTTAAATGAGCTTTATAGTTTTAATTCTACTTTAGTATATGATCCATTTTGAATTAATTTTTATGTATGGTGTGATGCAAGAATAAAGGTTCTTATTTTTACATATTTTTATCTAGTTGTTCTAGCATTTTTTAAAAAGAGATTATCTCATTACCATTGAATTACTTTGCCATTGTAAGAGCAAAGAAATAAATAATCTCAATTGATATTTTAGCACTTAAAAAAAAACACCTAAAACACGTGTATTCAGAAATACACTGTTCTATTCCATGGCCCATTTCTTTGTCCTTATGCAGTACATTGTCTTCATTACTATAACTTTTCAATAAGGTTTTTTTGAGATGGAGTCTCACTCTGTCACCCAGGCTGGAGTGCAGTGGCGTGATCTCTGCTCACTGCAACCTCTGCCTCTGGGTTCAAGCAATTCTCTGCCTCAGCCTCCCGAGTAGCTGGGATTACAGGTGTGCGCCACCACGCCCAGCTAATTTTTTGTATTTTTAGTAGAGACGGGGTTTCACCATGTTGGCCAGGCTGGTCTCAAACTCCTGACCTTGTGATTCCCCCCCTACCTCGGTCTCTCAAAGTGCTGGGATTACAGGTGTGAGCCACCGCACCCAGCCTTCAGTAAGTTTGGAAAGACAGTAGTGAAGCCTTTGATCTTCTTTTTAAAAATTGTTTTGGGCATTCTGGGGCTTTTCTGTTTCCAAATATTTTTTAGAATCTACTCAATTTCTACAAAAAAAAGTTTTCTTGTAAATTATAGACTTCTAATTTATATTGACGAGTTTGCTTAGAGTTTCAGACTCTAAGTACAGAAAAGGATTGACAAATTTTTTTTCTGAAGAGAACATGGTAGTAAATATTTTAAGTTTTATGGGTCATATACAGTTTCTGTTAGTTTTTTTATCTTTTCAACCATTTAAAAATGTAAACAAATATTAGCTTCTAGGTTATATAATAACAGGAAGCAGACTAGATTTGATCTGTGAGCCATAGTTTGCCAATCCCTAGCATAGATTAACTTAAAAAAAATGAATATTTTTTAAAAATTGAGTTTTCTAGTCCATGATTGTGGGATGTCTCTTTTTTATTTGAATCTATTCTACCTCAAGTGGTATTTTGTAGTTACTATTATTGAGCTTTTACATATCTTTTGTTAAATTTATTAAGTACATTAGGTAGTTTTATTATTATTTTAATTGTGGTAAAATAAAAATAACAAGTTATCATCTTAAGCATTTTTTATCTTTATAAATTTAAGAGGTACAAGTGCAGTTTGTTACATTAGTATGTTGTGTAATGGCAAAGTCTGGGCTTTTAGTGTAACCATTACCCGAACAATGTACAAGGTACCCATTATGTACTTCCTCATCCCTCACCCCGCTCTCACCCTCCTACCCTTTAGAGTCTCCAGTGTCTATTATTCCACTCTCTGTGTCCATGTATACACATTATTTAGCTCCCATTTGTAAGTGAGGATGTGTGGTATTCAACTCTCTGTGTTATTTCACTTAGAATAATGGCTTCCATTTCCATCCATATTGCTGCAAAAGACACAATTTCACTCTCTGTTATGGCTGAATAGTATTCCATTGTGTGTATATATGTGTATGTGTGTAATATATACACATACACACACACATATAACACTTTAAAAATCCAGTCATCTGTTATGAACACTTATGTTGATTCCATATTTTTGCTTTTGTAAATAAAGCTGTAATAAACACATGAGTGCAGGTATCTTTTTGTTACATTGATTTCTGTTCCTTTGGGTAGATACCCAGTAGTGGAATTGCTGGATAGACTAGTAATCCTATATTTAGTTCTTTGAGAAATCTTTTTACTATTTCCCATAGAAGTTGTACTACTTTACATTCCCAAGAACAGTGTATAAGCATTCTCTTTTCTCTGCATTTGTTTGCTGATGATAAGATCTTATATCTAGATTACCCTAGACTCCTCCAAAAAACTATAGAATTTAATAAATGAATTCAATAAAGTTTCAGGATATAAAATAAGTGTACAAAAATCAGTAACATTTCTATATACCAATAATGACAAAGCTGAAAATCAAATCAAGAAGGCAATTTCATCTACAATAGCTACAAGAAAAAATACCTTGGAATATACTTAACCAAGGACATAAAAATCTCTACAAGGAAAATTACAAAACACTGATGAAAGAAATTTTAGATGCCACAAACAAATGAAAAAACATACTATACTCATAGAGCAGAAGAAATAATGTTATTAAAATGACCATATTAGCCAAAGTAACCTACAGATTCAATGCAATCCTTATCAAAATACCAATGTCATTTTTCATGGAATTAGAAAAACAATTCTAAAACTTAGATGGAACCAGAAACGAGCTCAAATAGCCAAAGCAATCAAAAGCAAAAAGATCAAAGCTAGAGGTGTCACATTACCTGACTTCAAACTATACTACAAAGCTATAGTAACCAAAATAGCATGGTACTGGTATAAAAATTTTACACATTTTTAAATGTGCAGTTCGATGTCTTTAAGTACTTTCACACTATTATACAACCATCATCACCATCCATCTCCAGAACTCTTTTCATCTTGCAAAACTGAAAGTCTGTACTCATTAAAAAATAATTAAAGAAAAATAATTCCCCCATTTTCCCTTTCCCCCATCCTCTGGCAACCATCATTTTCTTTCTGTCTCTATGAATTTGAGTACTCTAGGAAGCTCATGTAAGAAGAATCATACAGTATTTGTTCTTTTTCGACTGGCTTATTTTACTTAACATAATGTCCCAGGGTTTATCTATGTTGCTGCAGGTGTCAGAATTACCTTCTTTTTAAGACTAAACAATAGTCCATTTTATGTGTATAGCACATTTTGTTTATGTGTTTGTTGATAGACATTTGGATTGTTTCAATCCCTTGACTATTAAGAATAATGCTGCTATGAACATGAATATATAAATATCTATTTGAGCCATTGCTTTCAATTCCTGTGGTTATATATCCAGAAGTGGAATTGGGGGATGATATGGTAATCCTATTTTCAATTTTTTGAGGAACTGCCATAGTGATCCCTAGTAGCTTTACCATTTTACACTTCTATCAACGGTGCATAAAGGTTTCAATTTCTCCACATTCTCACTAACAGATCTTATTCTTCTTTTTAATTGTAGACACTCCAATAGGTGTGAGATGGGTGTAAGTTTCTTTTGATGCTATTTTAAATGGAATAATTTTCTAATGAGATTTCTATTTTTCTTGCTAATAAATAGAAATACTGTATTTTCCATGCTTAATAAATGTACCTATTAGTTTTAGAAGTTTGTTTCACTTTGGTTTTAGATTCCATATAGGTTTCTACATACACAATAGTGCCATCTGTAAATAATAGCAGCTTTACTTCTTCATTTTCACTAGTTATTCCTTTTACACCTTTTTGTCTTATTGAACTTGTCAGGAGGTACATTACAATGTTGATTCAAAGTATGAAAGGAGATATTGTCACCTTATTTTTGATCTTTTGGAAAATTTCTAAAAACTTTGTCGTTAAATATAATAGTAGTTGTAGGGTTTTTGTAGATTTCCTTTTCCGTATTGGAAAAGTTCCCTTTTATTCTGAGTTTTCTGTTTTTATCACGAATGGATTTTGACTTTTATCAAATACTTTTTCTACTTTATTGTGATAACACTTAGCATGAGATTTACCTTCTTAGCCAATGTTTTAAGTATATAATACAATACTGTTTTCTCCAAACACAATGTTGTACAGCAGAGCTCTAGAATTTACTCATTTTGCTTAACTGAAACTTTATGCCAGTTGATTTATGATTTCCCATTTTTCTCTGTTTCCAGCCCTGAACAACCATCATTCCACTCTTTGATTCAATAAATTTGACTATTTTAGACACCTCATATTAAGTGGAATTATACAGTACTTATTTTTCTATGACTGGCTTATCTCACTTAGCATAATGTTCTCAAGATTCATCCATGCATATTTCAATGTCCTTCTTGTTGAAGGCTGAACGGTATTCTACTGTATGTTAATGCCCCATTTTGTTTATTTGTCTGTCAATGGACATTCAGGCTGTTTTTACATCTCAGCTATTACGAATAATGGTGTAATAAGCAGGGAAGTGTAGATATCTCTTCCAGATTCTGATTTCAATTCTTTTCAATAAACACCCAGAAGTGGATTGCTAAATTTTATGTTAGCTTTATAGTCTACATCTATTGAGACAATTTTTTCTTCTTCTTTAAATGTGACAAATAACATTGATTTTTTAAAAATGTTGAATTAATCTGGACTACCTGAGATAAGCCTTACTTGGTATATATTGTATATTTTTAATGTACAGATATTCCTTGACTTACAATGGCATTTCATCCAGATAGACCCATAAGCCACAAATTTATTTGATAATAAAAAAATTGTTAATTCTAACCATCATAAATCAGGAACTGTCTGTATTGCTAAATTTGTTTACTGATATTTAGTAAAGAATTTGGTAAAGAGAGGTATTAGTCCATATTATTTTTCTTTCTGATAATACTTTTTTAGGTTTGGTATCAGGATTATGCTGCTTCAAAATTTTTTTCAGAAAGAAAAGATGTGTAGAGTTTGTTTAGGATTGGTATTATTTCACTCTTAAAAGTTTAGTAGCATTAACCAGGATAATTATTTTGTATTTTATTTGTGAAAAGCTGGTTTTAAATTTTGAGTTTACTTTCTTTACTAAATGTAAGACTGTTTGAGTTTTCTATTTCTCTTTGAGTCAGTTTTATTACTTGTGTTTCTAATATGCCCATCATCTGAGTTGTCAAATTACAAAACTTAGTTCAGAATCATTACTTATCATTTTAATGTCTGTAGGATAAGTAGAGGTACTGTCTACTTTATTTCTGATGGTGTTTTTTTTAATTCTTTTTTATAACTTTGCTGTTGCTTGGATGTTTTCAATTTTATTAATTTTTTTTAAAGAATCAACTTTAGGCTCTATTAATTTTTCTCTCTTCCCTATGTCATTGATTATTACTCTTATTATTATTATTTTCTTCCATTTTGAGTTTAACTTGCTTTTCACTTTCTACTTCTTAGAGAGAAAATGCATGTAAACCTTTTTTTTCTATAAGTATTTACATCTATAAAATTTCATCAAAACACTACTTTGACAGAATTCTACATTCTGAAATGCTCTTTTTAATATCATTTAGTTCAAAATATTTTCTAATTCGTCTCCAATTTTTTTGTCCAATTTATTGTTTTGATGTATTTTGCTTAATTTCCAAATATTTGGGTTTTTTTTTCACGAAATATACTAATACCACTAAATGTTAATGTAATTATGTTGTGGCTGAAGCTTATATGATAAAATACTATAATTTTTTAAATTTGTTAAGACTTATTTTAATGGCCCCAAATTTAATCTATCTTGTTAAAGATTCCAGGTGTTATTAAAATAAACTTACATTTATTGAGTGTAATGTTCTATAAATGTTAATACTGGTTAATAGTGGTGTTCAAATTTTTAATGTTCTTACTTTTTTTCTAATTATTTTATTGGTTACTAAAAGATGGATGTTTAAAGTGGCCTAAAGATCAGTGATCCACCTTAGACTAATTAAATCAAAATCACTGGAAATGTACTCCCCCCAAGTAATTTTAATTTGTCAGAAAGATTGAGAACTACTATTCTAGAGAAAAAAGGAAATTCTTATTGAAACTGTTTGTTGATAGAAACCACTTCTTTTTATTTTTTAATTATTATTATTATTTTGAGACAGGGTCTCATTCTTAGGGCCTTTCTCTGTTACCCAGACTGGAGTGCAGTGGTACAATCTCAGCTCACTGCAACTTCTGCCTCCTGGACTCAAGAGATCTTCCCACTTCAGCCTCCCAAGTAGGTGGGACTACAGGCATGTACCACCACACCTGGATAATTTCTGTATTTTTGTAGGGATGGGTTTTCACCATGTTGCCCTGGTTGGTCTCAAACTCCTGAGCTCAAAGTGATCCTCCTACCTCAACCTCCCAAAGTGCTGGGATTACAGGTGTGAGCTACTGCACCCAGCAGAAACCATTTCTGTAATTACAGTCATGTGCTGCATGATGTTTTAGTCAAGGACGAATATATGTGACAGTGGTCACATAAGCTGATAATGGAACTTAAATATTCCTATTGTTCAGTGACATCACAGCCATCATAACATCATAGTACAACTTACGTATCTGTGATGATGCTGGGGTAAACAGACCCACTGCATTGCCAGACATATAAACATGTAGCACATACATCTATGTATCATGCAGAATACTTGATAATGATAGTAAATGGCTATGTTATTGGTTTATATATTTATTATACTATACTTTTTATCATTTTTTAGAGTGTACTGCTACTACTTATAAAAAATATTAACTGTAAAAAAGGCTCACACAAGTTCTTAAGGGGGAATTCCAGAAGAAGGAATTATTATCATAGGATGACAGCTCCATGCATGCTATTGCCCCTGAAGACCTTCCAGTGGGGACAAGATGTGGAGGTGGTGATGATGATCGTGACTTAGTGTAGGTCTAGGCTAAGGCGTGTATTTGTTCTTAGTTTTTAACTGAACATGTTTAAAAAGTTAAAAAAAATAAAAATTAAAAATAGAAAAATGAATATAGACTAAAGATACAAAGATAATTTTTTAAACAGCTGTATAATATGTCTATGTTTTAATCCAATATTATTATAAAAGAGTAAAAATGTTATAAAAATTAAAAAGTATAAAGTAAATTTAGAGTAAGCTATGGTTAATTTATTATTGAAGAAAAATATTTTTAATAAATTTAGTGTAGCCAAAGTGTACAGCATTTGTCAAGTCTTCAGTAGTTTACAATAATGTTCTATGCCTTCACATTCACTCATCAGTCATTCTCTGACTCACACAGAGTAACGTCCAGTCCTTCAAGCTCCATTCATAGTAAGTGCTCTATACAGATGTGTAGCATTTTTATCTTTAATATTGTACTTTTACTGTACTTTTTTATGTTAGATATTTATAGATACACAAATACTACCATTGTCTCACAATTGCCTGTAGTATTCAGTACAGTAACATGCTGTGTAGGTTTGTTAGCCTCAGAGTGATAAGCTACACCATATAGCCCAGGTGTGTAGTAGGCTATTTTATCTAGGTTTATGTAAGTACACTCTATGATCTTCCTACAACAATAAAATCATCAAATGATGCACTTCTCAGAATGTATTTCCATTATTAAGAGATATCTTAATAATGGAATGTCTGTATGTTGCTTAAAACATGCAAAAAATAGATGGAGAATTGTAAAAGCAATACAAATATAAGAATTACACACAAAACCACAAAACCAGTGTGATTCAAATTAGCAACATTTATTTAGTGTCTAATGGTCTGCTGAAACAACATCACTAGTGTTGATTTTACAATGAAAAGATATAGCTGCAGGTTCTGTTTTATATTTAATGTTTTTGAATTTCAAGTTCAGTAATAATGTCCTTTAAGTATGCTAAATTATATTAATAAGAGCATTGCTGCTTGATTAAGAATAAGTATCCTTTGTCCTTAACAAAAATTCTTCCAGCAAGCAATTCTTGCATGCTAATTTTAATGAAAGCTAAAGTTCAAATCTCAGTATTTGATCATTGCCTCCTTTCCAGATTATGTGAGTTTATACTTTCCTCTTATTGGTTTGTAGAAAAACAAAATTGTTTTCAACCCAGTGCAAGAGCATTAAATATTCTGGAATAGTGGGTCCCCATTTAGTGGATCCATTGAGTTTTTCCTTTGCCATTGATAGCATGAGCACCGTAGGGCTTGTCTAAAGCCTGAAGAACACTGGGCTCAGAGGCTGGTGCTTTGAGGTGAGATAACATTCAGGTCTGCGGTTCTTGATCCCAGTCACTGCAAAATATCCTTGCTTGAGTAAGATTTATAGTTTCTGCACAACTGAAAGTCTGTCACACAAAATGGTTCCTAACCATACCACCATTTTCAAGGGATAATGCTTGCAAGCAAGGATGGTGAGCTGGCTGGACTTCAGGCATCCCAAATGCTCAGGCTCTTCTGCCAATGGCAGATTCTGTTTTACTGTGCTTGTGGAAGGTATGTGTGTGCCAAGCACTTGAACAGGGCTTACAGGTATTACATACCTCACATAATAACACTGTAAAAATTGTTTGGTGTGGAGATAAGGTTAGGATTATAGTGTTATTAAAGCTTGCTTTAATGCATTTATTTATGGAGTCAGGAACATAAAACTCCTTATTGCTTACTTATTACTGTATGTGCTACCAGGAAAACTGTGGAGAGAGTAAAACAGAGATAAGAACAAAGTAATGCATCAACCTCTGTATCAGTTCAACCAGGGAAACACCACCAGGAGAGATAAAGGGACTCATTGCAGAGAACTGGCTTACACAATTGTGGGAACCAGTTGTGCATTCTCTGTAAAGCTGTTGTTTTTGCTTCTAACACCGGAGCTTGAAGTCCACCTGACAGGCAGACAGAAAGGGAAGAGAGGTTTAGAGTGGTAAATCATGGGTAGGCAGGAGGTAACAGCATGGGCTAAAATCTCATAAGTATGGACTAAAACAGTAGCTCCTCTTGCCTGTGACATTGGTCACATGGGTGCCCTTTAGAAATTGAAACCCTTTATCACAGAGCTAAGCACAAACATATGGCCCAGGAGTCAGGAATCTGAAGAAGGATCCAGGGGACGAAGGGACAGGTGCAGGCATTGCTGCAGCCGCTCATTAACGAGGTAAGTGAGCAGATTTGTCACAATGGGTGTGGGGTACATGTTGGCTATTCCTTCCCTCCTGTCCTCCACATCTAACAAGAAACCCCTTTACAGTTCACCGTAACTGCAACCATGCAAGAAAAATTCTGACAAATGTATTTTAGCCTACCCAAATTGACACAATGTCACTAAACTGCAAAGGTTTAGTTTCATCGAGTTCACCATGAAATCTTGATTTAAAAGCTATTATTTGCCAGGCATTGTAGTAAATGCTGAGGGGATAGTACAGGTGGTGGGGCTCAGAACTTCACGCCCATGGAAGTCTTGACCAGCCAGTTTATCCTATAGTGATGCCAACGCACTTTAGCTCAGTAAAAGTATAATCTTAGGAAAAAGGCAGACTCTGGAATCCCAAGTCAGAATGCCATCTTTAGGTGGCTATAAAATAATCCTAATTATTGTGTTATATTGTTTAGATTACTATTAAAATAAAAGGTAAACAATTAGAACTGTTGTGTTTTCAGTTAGAAATGTCATAGAAATTACAGACCCCCAATGTGAAAGGCAAATGCCTCACATGATTGATACAATATTAATTCAGACAATAAACCCAATAAGCAGTTACCAAGTGTTGCCCTGTGCCAGGTAGTGATAAGGCTGGAGCCACAGAATTAAATCATAAGTTCTGTACACATGGAGCACTCATAATCTGAGATAAACAGTCATCTGTTCACTGAAATTTCTGTGGTCAGGCAACATCATAGTATCAGAGTTTTGGAGAAGTGTTACAATTTCTGGGGCTTTCCTGAAGCAAACTAGAGTGTCCCTCTATCTCCCTTTACTCAATTACCACTGCAGCCTAAAGAGAGAACTATGTGAGTTCCTGGCCACTTCTGGTGTTTGCGTGATGACTATCTCTCTGAGAGTCTTCCTGTGTTTCATCAGCAGTTGTCCGTGCCTGTTTGTGCAACCTTTTGCTTAAAGCTGAAAAATAGGACATGGCAATCCAAAAGCATCTGCAGAGTATGCATAAAGATTAGTATAGGCCTGGCATGGTGGCTCATGCCTGTAATCTCTGCACTTTGGGAAGCCAAGGTGGGTGGATCACTTGAGGTCAGGAGTTTGAGACCAGCCTGGCCAACATGGTGAAACGCCATCTCTACTAAAAATACAAAAAATTAGCCAGTCATAGTGGCAGACTCCTGTAATCCCAGCTACTCGGGAGGCTGAGGCAGGAGAATTGCTTGAACCCAGGAGGCAGAGGTTGCAGTGAGCTGAGATCGCACCCCTGCACTCCACGCTGGGTGACAGAGCGAGAATCCATCTAAAAAAAAAAAAAAGATTAGTTCAATGTAAAATATCCCTTTTAGGTTGTGTACAGCCTTGATGTTGTCTCCATTGTGTTTTGGTAACATCTGACTCATACTGGTTCTCGAGGAGGCACTGAGGACCAGTGGACTTGCTAAGATTTTAATGTGGCAAATTGCTTTCACTTCTTTATTAGAAATTGGCCATCCAGCCATAATCTTGAGAAAGGCTGTGTGTTCTTTGAGTTCTGAGCATGGTTATGCGGTACAGGATGGTACAGGACAAAATAGAAGGGATTCTTCTTTTCTTCAAAGCATCCTGTGTTTAGCTTCCATATTGCACTCATCACTGTGCAGTGCAATTATCTCAGTACTGAGTGCAGAACTTGATACTTGGGTTTTGCTAAAACGAAAAAAGAAAAAATGAATCATATCAAAGAAACAAACAACAAAAACAAATGTATGAAGGATCAATGAATGACTCTAGGTCATTAAAATGACCTGCAATAAAAATGCATGCCAGAATGGGGCAAATGGTGGGGGCGGGGGGGTGGAGTTAAGGAATTTAAAATACGTAACTTTTGTTGAGCCTTTACTACATGAGAGTCATTGTGCTAAACACCTTCTACCTTTTCTGATCTAATTCTCTTAACAACTCAATGCATACGGGACTATTTCTAGTTCTATTTTCTAGATGAAATAGCCTCAGAGGAGACTGTTTTAAGACAGGAGTCACAGTTCTAGAAGGGATAACGCTCCCAGAACAAGATAACAGAAGGGAAATTACTGAAGTGAACTGATCACATCATTCCAACCAGCTGGGCTGTGAATGATGGCATGGCACATGTCAAAGACATTTCCAAGTCGTTTTCTTCTGCTCTTCTATATGTAGATGCTGGCTAGGTACCAGATTTGGATACATCTTCCTTAGATGTTTGGAAACTCCTTCCTCCCCACCCATCTCTCTTTCTTTTTCTTTTCAATAATAGCTTAATTGAGATGGAATTCACATACCATACATTTCACCCATTTAAAGTATACAGTTCAATGATTTTTTTAGTATTTCAGAGTTTTGCAGCCATCACCACAATCAATTTTAGAACATTTTTACTACCCTGAAATAAAACCTCATACTCATTAGCATTTATTCCCTACTTCTTCCCCTCAGCTTCTGGCAACTATGAATCTCCCCTTGTTTCTATGGATTTCCCTATTCTGAACATTTCATAAGAATTGAATCATACAATCTGTGGCCTTTTGTGCCTGGCATCTTTCAGTGTAGCTTCCAAGTGCATCCATGTTTTAGCAGGTATAAGTACTTCATTTTTTTTCTTTTTATTGCCAAGAAATAGTATATTTCATCAAATGGATATGCCACATATATTCATTCATCAGTTAATGGACATTTGGTCTGTATTTGACTTTTGGCTGTTACAGATAATGATACAATGAATATTTGTATATGTTTTTGTGTGAAACTATGTTTTCATTTGTCTTGGGTATGTATCTAGGGATAAAATTGCTGAATCATACATTAATTCTGTTTAAACTTTTGAAAAATTTTCAGATTGTTTTCCATACTGGCTGCACTATTTCCTGTTTCCATGGACAGTGTAAGAGGGTTCTAATTTCTCCCCGTCCTTACAAACACTTTTTATTTTCTGTCTTTTTGATTATAGCCATCCTAGCAGGTGTAAATTGGTATCGCATTAGGTTCCTATTTGTATTTACTTTGGGTCTAGATGTTGACCATTTTATATGTGTATATTGAACATTTGTACATCTTCTTAGGAGAAATGTCTATTTATATTCTTTGCCTATTTTTAATTGGTTATTTGTCATATTTTCATCGAGTTGTGAGAGTTATTTATATGTTCTTGATAGAAGTCTTTAATCAGATGTAGGATTTGTAAATGTTTTCTCCCATTTTGTGGGTTGTCATTTAATTTCTTTTCTTTTTCTTTTTTTTTTTTTTGAGACACAGTTTTGCTCTGTCACCCAGGCTGGAGTGCAATGGCATGATCTCGGCTCACTGCAACCTCCACCTCCCTGGTTCAAGCAGTTCTCCTGCCTCAGCCTCCTGAGTAGCTGGGATTACAGGCGCCCGCCACCACGCCTGGCTAATTTTTTGTATTTTTAGTAGAGACGGGGTTTTGCCATGTTGGCCAGGCTGGTCTCGAACTCCTGACCTCAGATGATCCGCCTGCCTCGGCCTCCCAAAGTGCTGGGATTACAGGCATGAGCCACCATGCCTGGCTGTTATTCAATTTCTTAATGGTATCCATTAAAGAGCAAATATTTTCAATTTTGATAAGGGACAATTTATTTCTTTTCTTTTGTTGCTTGTGCTTTTGGTGCCATACATAAGAAATCATTACCATTCCAAAGTCACACAGATTTATAGCTATGTTGTATTCTAAGAGTTTTATAGGTTCAGTTTTTACATTTAGTTCTTACATTTGGATCTTAAATTCATTTTTGGTGAATTTTTGTGTATGGTAGAGTAGGAGTACTTAGGAGTCCAACTTTACTAACTTTTTTTGCATGTGAATATCCAATTGTCCCAGCACTATTTGTGAAAATATTATTATTTTTGTAATTGAATCATCTTGGTAACTTTGTAAAAATTTAAGTGTCCCAAAATGTGAATTTGTTCTTTTTTTATGAACTCTCAATTCTGATCCATTGATCTATATGCCTGTCCTTATGCCAATACAACACTGCCTTGATTACTGTAGCTGTGCAATAATTTTTAAATCTGAGTGTGATTCTTCCAACATTATTATTCTATTTTGCCTATTCTAGATCCTTTACATTTCCATATAAATATTAGGGTTATGTTGTCAATTTTTTCAAATAATCTACCTTGTGTTTTTTGTAAGAATTGAATCAAATCTGTTGATCAATTTGAAGAATATTGCCATCTTAATAATATGAACTCATCCAACGCATGTACATGGAAAGTCTATTTATTTAGGAATTCTTTAATTTCCTTCAATAAAGCTTTGTGGTTTTTACTGTACAGATCTTTTTTCATCTTAATGTAAAATATAAATATATTTCCTTTTTAAATTTTAGACTCGGAGGTGCACGTGCAGATTTGTTACATGCCTGTATTGTGTGACATAGAGGTTTGGGGTATGAATGATCCCGACACTCAGGTAGTGAGCATAATACCCAATAGGTAGTTTGTCAGCCCTTGCCCCCCAACTTCCACTCTCCCCCCTGTAGCAGTCCCCAGTGTCTATTGTTCCCATCTTTATGTCCATGTGTACCCAATTTATAGCTCCCACTTGTAAGTGAGAACATGCAGTATTTGGTTTTCTGTTCCTGGGTTTAATTTGCTTAGGACAATGACCTGTAGTTGCATCCCTGTTGTGCAAAAGACATAATTTCATACTTTTTAATGGCTGTATGGCATTCCATGGTGTATATGTATTACATTTTCTTTATCCAATCCACTGTTGATGGGTATCCTATGGTGATTTTATGCCTTTGCTACTGTGAATAGTGCTACAATGAACATACAAGTGCATGTGTCTTTTTGGTAGAAAGACTTATTTTCTTTCAGGTATGTACCCAATAATGGGATTGCTGGGTGGAAAGGTAGTTCTAAGTTCTTTGAGAAATGTCTACACTGCTTTCTGCAGTTGCTGCAATAATTTTTATTCCCACTAACAGTGTAAAATGTTGCATTTTCTCCGCAGCCTTGCCAGCATCTGTTATTTATTAATTTTTTTTTTTTTGAGACAAAGTCTCGCTCTTGTCACCTATGTTGGAGTGCAATGATGTAATTTCAGCTCACTGCAACCTCTGCCTTCCAGGTTCAAGTGATTCTCCCGCCTCAATCTCCCAAGTAGTTGGGATTACAGGCACCTGCCACCACACCCAGTTAATTTTTGTATTTTTAGTAGAGATGGGGTTTCACCATGTTGGCCAGGCTGGTCTCGAACTCCTGACCTCAAGTGATCTGCCGGCCTCAGCCTCCCAAAGTGCTGGGATTATAGGCATGAGCCCCTACGCCTGGCCTATTTATTGACTTCTTAAAATAACAATTCCACCTGGTTGGTGCAAGGTGGCATCTAATTGTGGTTTTGATTCACATTTCCTTAGTGATGATGAACTTTTTCATGTTTGTTGGCTGCTTGTAGGCCTTCTGATAAGTGTCTGTTCATGTTCTTTGCCTACTTTTTAATGAAGTTATTTGTTTTTGCTTGTTGCATTAGGTTCTTTATGGATTCTGTATATTAGGCCTTTGTCAGGTGCATTGTTTGCAAATATTTTCTCCAATTCTGTTGTATGTTTACTCTGTTGATGGTTTCTTTGTTTTGCAGAAGTTCTAGATCCCACTTGTCAATTTGTGTTTTTGTTGCAATTGCTTTTGAGGACTTACCCATAAATATTTTGATAAGGCCTGTGTCCAGAATGGTACGTCCTAGGTTTATGTCTAGGATTTTTATAGTTTGAGGTCTTATATTTAAATATTTAATTCATTTTATTTACTTTTTTATATGGTGAAAGAAAGGGTCCAGTTTCAGTCTTCTGTTTATGGCTAGTCAGTCATCCCAGCATCATTTACTTAATAGGAAGTAATTTCTCCATTGCTAATTGTTGTCAAGTTTGTCAAAGACCAGATGGTTGTAGGTGTGTGGCTTTCTTTCTTGGTTCTCTAACCTGTTCCATTGGTCTATGTGTATGCTTTTGTATCAGTACCATGCTGGTTTGGTTACTATATCCTCATAGTATAGTTTGAAGTCAGGTAATAAGATGGCTTCAGTTTTATTCTTTTTGCTTAGCATTGCTTTGGCTATTTGGGCTATTTTTTGGTTCCATCTGAATTTTGGACTAGTTTTTTCTATTCTGGGAAACATGATATTTGTAGTTTGATAAGAATAGCATTGAATTTATAGATTGCTTTGGGCAGTGTGTCCATTTTCACAATATTGACTCTTCCAATTCATGAGCATGGAATGTTTTTCCATTTGTTTGTGTTATCTATAATTTTTTTTTAGCATTGTTTTGTAGTGCTCCTTGTGGAGATCTTTCAGCTCTTTGGTTAGATGTATTTCTAAGTATTTTTGGGAGAGATGGGTGCTTTTGTAAATGGCATTGTGTTCTTGATTTGGCTCTCAGCTGAAATGTTATTGGTGTATAAAAATGGTACTGATGTTTGTGAATTGATTTTGTATCCTAATATTTTACTGAAGCTGTTTATCAGTTCCAGGAGCCTTTTGGCAGAGTCTTTAGCATGTTTAAAGTATAGAATCATCAGCAGCAAAGAGAGATAATTTGACTTCTTCTTTTTCTATTTGGATGTCTTTTATTTCTTCTTGCCTTATTGCTCTGGCTAGGACTTTTGGTACTATGTTGAATAAGAGTTGTGAGAGTGGACATCCTTGACTTGTTCCTCTTCTTAAGGTGAATGGTTCCAGTTTTTGCCCATTCACTATGATGTTGGTTGTGGATTTATCATAGGTGACTTTTATTATTTTGAGGTATGTTTCTTCAATGTCTGGTTTTATCATGAAGGAAAGTTGGATTTTATCAAAAGCTTTTTCTGCACCTATTGAGATGATCATATGGTTTTTGTTTTTAAGTGTCCTTATGTGGTCAGTTGCATTTATTGATTTGTGTGTGTTGAACCAACCTTGCATCTTAGGAATAAAGCCTACTTCATTGTGGTGGATAAGCTTTTTGATGTACTGCTAGATTCAGTTTGCTAATATTTTATTGAGGATTTTTGTATCTATGTTTATTAGAGATATTGGCCTGAAGTTTTATTTATTCATTACGTTTTTGCCAGGTTTTGGTATCAGGATGATATTGGCTTCATAGAATGATTTAGGGAGGAGTCCTTCTGTCTCAAGGTTTTAGAATAGTTTTAGCAGAATTGGTATCAGTTATTTTTTGTACATCTGGTAGAATTCAGCTGTAAATTCATCTAGTTCAAGACTTTTTTTGGTTGGTCAGTTTTTCATTAATGATTCAATTTTTAAACCAAATATTGGTCTGTTCAGGGTATCAATTTCTTCCTGATTCAATCTTACTAGGTTTTGTGGTCCCATGAATTTATCCATTTCCTCTAGATTTTCAAGTTTGTGTGCATAGAGGTGTTCATAAAAGTTTCTAAGGATCTTTTGTATTTCTGTGGGATTAGTTTTAATGTCACACTTATTGTTTATGACAGTTCTTTTTTGGATCTTCTCCCTTTTTTTTTGTTTGTTAATGTAGGTAGCAGTCTATCAATTTTGGGTATCCTTTCAAAAAACCACCTTTTGGTCTTATACTTTTTATGGATTTTTGGATCTCAACTTCATTTAGTTTTGCTCTGATTTTAATATGCCTTTTCTTCTGATAGCTTTGGGGTTAGCTTGTCTTTATTTTTCTAGTTCATCTAGATGTGATCATTAATGTTAGATCATTAATTTGGTATGTTTCTATTTTATTGAAATGGATATTGAGTGCTACTAACTCTCCTCTTAACACACTTTTGCTGCATCTCAGAGATTTTGAAGTGTTCTACCTCTTTTTTAATTTATTTCAAATAATTTTTCTTATTTTTGTCTTAATTTCTTTGTTTACTCAAAAGTCATCCGGGGCAACTTTCTTAATTTCAACTTAATTGTGTGGTTTGAGAGATCTTATTGGAATTGACTTCTATTTTGGTTCCATTGTGTTCCAAGAGTATGATTGATATTATTTTTATTTTTTTTATTTTATTGAGATTTTCTTCATGGCTGAGAATGTGATTGATCTCAGAGTATTTTCCAGAAGCAGATAAGAAGAATGTATATGCTGTGGTTGATGGGTGGAATGTTCTATAGATATCTCTTTGGTTCAATTAATCAAGTTGATCAAGTATTGAATTTAAGTCCAGAATTTCTTTGTTAGTTTTCTGCATTGGTGATCTGTCTAGTGCTGTCAGTGAGGTATTGGGTTCCTCCACTATTACTGTGTGGCTGTCTTTTTATAGGTCTAGAAGCACTTGTTTTATGACTCTAAATGCTCCAGCGTTTGGTATGTATATATTTAGAATAGTTAAGTCTTCTCATTGAATTGCATCCTTCATCAGTATGTAATTCCTTTATTTGTCCTTTTATGCCATTGTTGAAAAGTGTTTGATTAACAGTATACTCATTATTGATCTATTTGTGTTTTTATTTCTTTTTTGGTCGATTTTGGTAGTTTATGTATTTTTAGACATTTTCTGTTTTATTTAGGTTATCTAATTTGTTGCATGTAATTGCTCATAGTATTCTATTATAATCCACTTTCTTTGTGCAAGGTGAATAATAATATTCCTCTTCTTTTTTCATCCTAATAATCTGAGTCTTCTCCATTTTTAACTCGGTCAGTCTAGCTAGAGTTTTGTCAATTTTATTGACATTTTTAAAGAACTGCCTTTTGGTTTTGTAGATTTTCTTTGTTGCAATTATATCATCTAATTTTTTTCTGCTTTAATTCTTATTATTTACTTTATTTTGCCTGATTTGTACTTAATTTGCATTTCTTTTTCTAGTTTCTTAAGGTAGAAGGTTAGATTACTGATATTATTCTCATTTTAATATAGGTGTTTATAGTCATATATTTTTCTTTATGTATTCCTTAAATTGCATCTCAAAAATTTTTATGTATTGTGCTTTCCTTTTTCTTTCTGTCAAAGCATTTTTCTAAACGTCCTTGTGATTTCTTCTTTGTGCATTAGTTATTAGGGAATGTGTGGTGAAATTGCCATGTTGATGAATTTCCAAAATTTGCTTCTGTTATTTACTTTTAGTTTTATTCCATATGTTCAGAGAATATACTTTCTGTAATTTGAAGCCTTTTAAATTTGCTGAAATATATTTTATGGCCGAGCATATGGTCTATACGAAGAATGCACTGGAGAAGAATATTCATTCTGCTGCTATTGAATGGAATGTTCTATAGATATGTGAGGCTTTGTTGGTTTATATTGTTGTTCAAGTATTTGATTTTCTCTTATTTTCTGTCTAGTTGACTTACTCATCATTGAAGATGGTATATTAAAATTTCCAACCATTATTGTTGAATTGAATATTTCTCTCTTCCATGAGTCTATCTACCACAAAGTAGATGATAGTTTATTTTGGCTGGTATTAATATAGCTAATCTGGCTCTCTTTTGGTCACTATTTGCATAGTATCTCTTTTTACATCCTTTTACTTTCAATTCATTTGTGTCTTTGATTCTAATGTGTGTCTCTTGCAGATGGCATATAGTTGGATCATGTTTTCTTTTTAATTATTTATCTATTCTCTGCCATTTTAGGAATGTTTAATAAATGTACCTGTAATATAACTGCTGGTAATGTAACATTTATTTCCATGATGTTTCTATTTGTTTTCTACATATTTCTACATATTTTCTACATATTTCCCCGCCTTCCTCTGTTGCTGTCTTTTATATGTTAAATAAATTTTTCTACGGTAGCAATTTACTTCTCTTGTCATTTCTTTAACTAAGTATTTTTTGAGTTATTTTCATAGCGGTTACCCTGAGAGTTACAATTAATGTCATAGCTTATGACTATCTGGATCAGATTAAGGCCAATCTAATTTCCATAGTAAGTACTAGCTTTGCTCTTACTTACCTCCATTTAATCTTTTCTCCTTTGTTGTATTGTTATACATATTACATCTTTCTATACTGGGCATCCATCAATAATGATTCTAATTATTGTTTTAGAAAGTTGTTTTAAAAATAAGATAGTAGAAAAAAATATACATGTATACTGTGCTTTATATTTACCTCTGTATTTAACTTTACCAGTGCTCCTTGAATTTTCAGGTGGATTTGAGTTACAGTCTAGTGTTCTTTCATTTCAGCCTTCTTTCAGGTTCCTTTTAAAATTTCTTTTGAGTAAGTCTATTGGCAACAGATTGTCTCAGTTGTTGTTTACCCGAGAGTATCTTAATTTTTTTTTCATTTTTAAAGGATAGTTTTGCAGGCTATAAAATTATTGATTGACAGTCTGTATTTCAGCACTTTGAACATGCCATCCTACTGCCTGCTGGCCTCCATGGTTTCTGATGAGAAATATGTTAATCTTATTGAGCATCCCTTGCATACGATCCATAACTTCTCTCTTTCTGCCTTCAAGATGGTCTTTGGCTTTCAACAATTTAATTGTAATATCTAGAAATAGATCTCTTTGAGTGATCCTACATGCAATTTGTTGAGCTATTCTTATTGCTTTCATGGAAGATATGCTTTGCAGATGTCTTTATCGCTGATATCTAAGGATTGAGAGATAAACAGGAGATGGGGAGAAACAGTGATGCCAGACTGGGGAGAAATATAAGAGTTGAAAGAACCTTTACAATTCTCATTAAAACAAAGTTTCTGGCTAGACATTTGTTATTTCATATAGTAGTCACGTGTGTTTGCTTAAATATAATTTAGGGTGGGTACAGTAGCTCATGCCTGTAATCCTAGCGCTTTTGGAGGCTAAGCAGTAGGATCACTTGAGGCCAGGAGTTCAAGACCTGCCTGGCCAAACATAGCCAGACCTCATCTCTACAAAATTAAAAAAAAATAGTGGAGTCTGGTGGTGCAAACCTATAGTCCCAGCCACTTGGGAGGCTGAAGCAGAAGGATCACTTGAACCCAAGAGTTTAAAGTTGCAGTGAGCCATAATCATGGCACTGCACTCCAGCCTGGGTGACAGAAATTTTATTTTAATTAATTAAAATAAAATTAAATGTAAAATTCAGTTTCTCACTCACAGTAGCCAAATTTCAAAGGTCCAATAGTTACATGAGGCTAGTGCCATTTTGAGCAGCATCAATATAGAACATTCCCATCATTGCAAAACTTGTGATTGGAAAGTGCTGCTCTATTGTATAAGTGAGAAAATATAGTGTGATGTGACTTGAACATCACAACAGGACATTGGGACTGTTTTTCGTATTTGGCAGCTATCTCATCTGGAGCAAGTTAATTAACTTCTTAGTATCATAGATCTTTAAATGGTAGGGATATAATTATTTAGTTAGGAAAACACATATAAAAGCATCTTAGCTCAGATTCCAGCACATGGTAGGTATCAATAAATGTTGATTTCATGCCTCTCCATACACATATATGCTTATCAACCTTCTCTTGTAATATTTTCAAAGGGAACTGCTTTCTATTCCTGATTGCATAAAATGCAAGTATCTCTCTATGCAAACAGGTATTAATAAGTGGCAGAAAAAAAATAAAATGGATAGTCAATAACCCTCAGACACAGAGAAGGTCACTTTTTAAATTTATCTATTGGTGGTACATTTATTTATCGGTGGAGGCTAAGGTTGGACTTTGCCGTGGGTCCCCTCTGTTGTTATTTTCAGCCATCATAATTCTTCCTGCCCTTTGATGACCCAACTTCACCTTTGGTGTTGAGCAATCTCCACTCTCCACTCTCTTGCCACCCCCGACGGGTGTCAGGGGAAAGCATGAAAACATGTTTCCATTTATAGAGACATTTTCTATCAGTAAATATTCTCTCTTTATAGTTAAGCAGGAATCTTTTATTTAAAATCTAACTTTAGCAAAATATAAATCCTGGCTATTTGAACATTTCCAGAATAACACATTTTTTTTTTGAGAAACAAGAAATGTATCCACTTTGTAGCTAATAAAAATATACCTTTTATTGCAATATTTTTTCTTAAAATTCTTGAACTAGAAGAAATAGGGCCAGACACTAAAAGCCATGGATTCTTTACTGGCGCATCTTAATGGTCACTTCATGTCTGAAGGAAAATGAATATTCCTTATGGGATAACTCCTAAGATTTATTAAGAAAGGACAAGACTGTCAACAGTGATATAACTTCCCTATTAAGCTAGAATTGCACATTGGAAGGCAGACCTCGGCTTTCCTAGGAACAGGGATCTCGCAGCATGGAGCAATAATTTGGATACTCTCTGCCGACCATCCTCTGAAAAATAAAGAAAACATGTCTGTGCTATGCTAGGTTCTCGTAAAGCTAAGTGCTCTTAAGTAAAGCTGATTTTAAAAAGCTTGGGACTAGGATATTCCAAAGCGCATCAGAATTATACATATCCCTTGAAGGAAAAACTGTGTAGAGACTTTTTCTAGGGAAACTAAACTTTACTATTTTTAGTATGCTGGAAACCTGCTACATTGTTGTTTTCTTGTTCATAAACTATGATTTAAACAGCTGTCTCACATTGAATCAAGATTTTCAACATTTCAAATGACTTTCTAGGCCATTATCTCTGTTCCTCATAACACTTTGAAGGAGGATGAAAAATTCTAGTAGGTATCTCTATTTAACGAGTAGAGACTGCAAAGCAATAGCCAAGTAACTGAGCTGAGAAAAAAAGGGGACAAAAGGCCATTTTCCTGTCTCATAGGTAAAGACAAAGGTTAGTTGGCATCAACACTAATTTTTTTTTTTTTCACAAACTAGTGACTGTGGCTCATTTTTGCAGCCCTTGTGTCCTTGCCCCTATTTCATAAAATTGTAATGGGCATTTTTGGGAGGGCATGATGGGGATAGCGTATGCGTCCCAGGGGTAAGCAGGTAACATAACAAACAGAATAACTAAGAGAAATGTGGCAGGGCCCACTGGGTCTGTCACAAAGGGAAGGTTCTGTGGTGAGCTGGTGCTCAACATCTCTTTGTCTTCATAGAATTCAAAATGAAAAGAATGAAAAATGATAAGAGGTAATAAAGGGAATAAGGGCCAGATAAGGATTTTGTTGAGCAAACTTCAATTAGAATTGGGCTGTCACTAGGGATTCCCCCATTTAATTGATAGGATTTTAAGTCAAAGTTTATTGGTCAATAGTTTCTCCTCTGTTATTTAGAATTGGACTGTTATAACCCTGCATGACTGTGCTTTAATGAGCTTTTAAAAAGCTGCCTGATGATAACTGAACTCCCCTTCCCTTGAAACTTTTGACCTCTTTTCACGCAGGTAGTTTGCAATCTTTCTGGCCATTTGGTATTTATCACATTCACTGATGATGAATCTAGGGAGTAATCCCATGATAATCCTGGTACAGGATGCAGAAGGAAACCTGGTGGTAACACAGAACATATTCTTATAGGGGATGCCGCAGCCATAGGGTACTGGGAGCTCACATGAAAAAGCTGTGATAAGACCTTGGGGGCTAACCTGGGACAGACGTCAGACTTCTCTTTTGATAATGCCCCCATTAGTTCTTTAGTGACATACGCTGCTATGGAGTTAGAAACAAGATCCAAAGTAGGAGCATATTGTGAAACTTTGTAATAGAATAAGCTTTTAGAACCTCTGAAGGTCCTGCTCAAAAATATATGCCTTTATGTTGAGTCACAGTTGTAGATATCTCTAGATTTGGCCCTGATTTGGTAGATATTATGACACCAATAAATATCCAAAATTTTTTCATGCAGATTAATCTCTTTGTTTCCATCATCCTTGCTACTCAAAATGTGGTCTGCAGACCTGCAACATTGACATCACCCAGGATTTTGTTAGAAATGCATAATCTCAGACTCCACCCTAGACCTACTGAATCCAACTGCACTTTTAAATGATCTCGAAATCATTTGGATACATGTTTGGCAGACACTGATCTGTACTGCACAACTCTCCAAGGGGCCACAGTTACTTAGTAGGGAGTTGGTCCTGGTATCCAGGCAAGAACAGATTGGAGAAAGGTTTCCTTGGCAAAGGAGAAATGATGGCTACCTTAGATGGCTCTGAGGAGCTTTCCTGCTCATCTTCAAGACAGAGTGCAAGAAGGAAGTGAGGCACAGCCTTGAGAAAGACAAGAACCTCATGCTCTAGGAAAGAAACATTTAAGTAGCCCTTAAATGAGAACCAAAATTCATCAACTTTAGTGACAGTCTGAGAAAGTTGTGGGGTTTCAGGGTAAGTAGAGAAGTAAAATTCTGTTTCAGTTTTCCACATGAGCCTAGGGGAGGGGACTCTAGGATAATAGTCATTTGTGTGTTCGGTTTTCCCAAGAATATTTTTGTATCTTGTGTATATACAATGCTTGAAGAAAACAAAACATTTTGTATTTTTTTGTGTACTTGCTTATATTGTAGATATGATCGGGATACTGAAGACAGTACAGCAGTCATTTAGTTTGGTACTGCCCTGTATTTCTAGTTTATAGTATTTCGCATGCTTCTGATGATTAAAATATGATTGATGATTCAAGTCCCCTGCTTGTTTCTACCGGAAGTCCTGTGAGGAGAAGAGCTGTGTTGGTCATTCTAACCACTACATCTCCAGCAGAGATTTTGGAACCTGAGTACAGTGGCTACTTGTTGATGTTCCGAAGATAAATGATTCTTATGTAGGATGAGGAGTACTATGACAGAAGAAGAACAGGGCTGAAGAAGGATAGAGAGGGGACCTACCCATCTGAGGGGCAAGTAAGATAAGTGACGGAGGGAAGAGAAGGATAAGGTGGAGGTGGCTAAAACAGAATGAAGAGGAGGTAATGGGAATAGAACCAGGAAGGACTGGGTGGGTTTATGTACTGGTAAGTGGGGAGAAGAATATTGTCACTCTTGCTGTCAATGCTCAAGGGATTTTTTTTTTTTTTTAATTCTGAAAACCAAAGATGACCTCAAAAAAAGGGCAGGCTAGTCCACCTGACATATGACATAGATTGTGTATTTAATTATTGCACTGGGCCGGGTGCATTGGCTCTCGCCTGTAATCCCAGCACTTTGGGAGGCTGAGACCTCCTGGCCAACATGGTGAAACCCCTTCTCTACTAAAAACATTTAAAAAACATTAACCAGGCATGGTGGCACAGCCTGTAATCCCAGCTACTAGGGAGGCTGAGGCAGGGAATCACTGGAACCCAGGAGGTGGATGTTGCAGTGAGCCAAGATCACGACACTACACTCCAGCCTGGGCGACAGAGCGAGACTCTGTCTCAAAAAAAAAAAAAAATTAATGCACTGACAGAAAAAAAAAGATGGTCAATCACTGTACTCACTAAATATGATTTACAGTAGTTTTAGTTATCATTTAATTACATTATGTTTTAAACATTATTAGACAAAGGTAATAA
Source organism: Pan troglodytes (assembly GCF_028858775.2). NCBI lineage: Eukaryota > Metazoa > Chordata > Mammalia > Primates > Hominidae > Pan > Pan troglodytes. The sequence goes on along the minus strand of NC_072411.2, from coordinate 26,994,127 downwards.
AAGAATTACAAGGAAAAATTCTTAAACAGGTTGAACAAATTACCTGGCAAGTAAATTAATTGATATCAATTCCAAGCAATGAAATGAAGTACTAATTACTCCATATCACCCTGGATTACATGGGGAATGGGTAAATTTATTTATTGCAATTAATGGTTTTGATTACTAAAACAGCAACATTTAATGAATTCTGAAATGTTCAGCATTAGACACTCCTGTTTGTCATATTTAAAACCCCTGATCTGTACAAGGTTCTCTGCACTCAGCCTGTGAACAAAATGACCTTGTTTTCAGAGTGCAAGGAGAGGAGTCATGGCAAGCAGCCGAGCGGCACCTGCTCAGGAGCGAGGACCTGAGCTCTGCGTGCTTATAAATATCTACAGAGAATCTACGATGAACTTCACTTATAAATCAGCACGAGAAGTTGGAGGTGGTGGAGAGACAACACATGAGTTAAAACTAGGGGCTAAGAGTTTGGACTTTTCTCTGCCACAAAGAGGCTGTGGAGTCTTGGATAGGTAAACTCACCAAGCAAAGCACTGATCGCCTGGCTTGTACAATGTCAGCATTTGACAAGGCAATTTCTTAAGTTTCTCCCGCTCTAAAACATTATATTACTAGCTATGGAAAAAGATACAGGTTATTAATTACATTTACATAATCATATAGCACTTTAAGTTCATAAATGTCTTCAGGATATGTTGCCTCATTTAATTTTTCTGTTAACATGTTCATGATGATGGGTTGGGAAGACTTTTCTTCCTTTTTTGGTAAATTTTATTTTTGGAGTAAGGACACACAGAAAAACATGTAGTATTACTAATTTTAAGAGAACTAGAAAATATTTCATGCTTATCATTTTCTAATTACAATTGGAGGTAATATAAACCTGTTGACTTGGATATAAATTGTGATTCAAAAGCCCTTTGGCTACCTTGAAACATGATTGCTAGCAAAAATCGTGAAGATAAAAATAGAGTTATAAAATGTGTATCCAATTCTGCATGTTTTCTACCCTTTAATTACCAAAGTTCTGACCATCATGCCCTCCCCTGGAGCAACTGATTTTCAAAAGGCCTCAGAAAGCACTTTTATGACTTTTAAGGTTTATATAAAAGTCCACTCATTCCTGATACATCTCATCTTTCTACATTACATGTAAAGCCTAAGTTTTCCCCCCACACCAGATTTATGATTATTGTGGATTATAATATGTAAACAATAATCTTAAATCTATACATATGTAATCATGCATATAATTGTTTTTTCAATTATAAGCCTGATATTGCTGCACTAAGCTTAGAATGGACATCTCATCAATGTAAATTTTAATTACCTAAGGCTTTGATATGCTCTTATTCCATATAATAGTAAAAAATGAATCCGTGTTTTAATAGTCAGTTTGTATTACATTAATTAACATGCAATTACTATTGCAATTATATGCTTTTTGATTTAAAGGGACTTTTTTATCCTAATAAGAAAAACTATATTGATAATTGTAATTCTCTAACCTTATATGTTATTAGTTTCTAAACAATCAGTTTTTTGAAGAGTTTTTTAACAAATAAAAAATAATCTGGTATTTAACCTGTAAATTATCTTTTGGTATATGCAAAAAGCTTACAAAGAGTTGCAATAATATTTGCATATGAGAATGGTAGCTAATTTGAGTTCTATTTTATTTTTTATTTTTAAATGACGCATAATAATTATACATATAAATTAGTCTGTACTCTTTTTTGACTGGCTTCTTTCACTCAGCATGATTATTTTGTAATTGCATAATCAATAGTTCATTGCTTTTCACTGCTAAGCATTATTTTATTATAGGGATATGCTACAGTGTGTTGATCCATTCACGTCTTGATAGACACACAGGTTGTTTGCAGCCTTTAGTCTAGGGTGAATTCTTCCTACAACTTCAACAAATTTCTTCCGAGTATTCTATCCAACGCAGGACAGTTCTCCAGGTGTCTTGGGCCAACGCTGTCTTCTCCCCTTTTCTTGCCTATAGTTCTCAAGAATAACTAGAATGTGCTGGGAATGCAACATCCTGACATATAGTGGAATTGGCTACAACAGGCCAGGGGCTGCTCCAAGTCCTTCCTAGAACAGAATGTCCTACAGCGCTTTAGCCCAGTAACCATATAATCCCCAGAGTATAGAATCCACTGTGGGCTGCTTTCCAGGGCCCCTCAGCTGAAGTGCAAGTGGGGCACATACGCATAGGTTCCATTTGCCCTGGGTAGCTTTCCTGAAGCTTGGGGGACTGGTTTGTCATGAATTCTAGGCTTCTGTTGTCCCTTGCTGCCTATCTGTAAGTAATAAACCTACTTCATGAAGGGTTGTATGCAAGTGTTCTGGGTCACCAGACTTGTGCAAGTGATAGAAACTGTCATAGCTCAGCCTGCAGTGGGTGAGGGGTTTTGGGTCTTTCCCTGGGATTAATACCAGTGCAAAGTGAACTTGCTTTGCACCCAGTGCCCTGTGACTCAGTAGATTTTCCAGTCTGTTGAGTGGAAACAGGCACTATTCCCTGCCCTTGCGTAAACTCTAAGCAACTTTCTCTCTAATTCTTTCATGTTATTCCTTCCCAGACACTTTGGATGGTTTTCTCACATGCATTCATTGATTAGTATGTTGTTGAATACTCAAGGTAGGTGTCATCTTCACATACCCAGAGTCCTATTTATAATTCTTTCTGTGTGCAGTTCTACCTTTCCTGGTCCATTGCCCTAAAAACTCAATCTACTTGGTCTCCCTAGGCTTTCAACCCTAGTCTCCTGGACTCCTGAATTTCCCTTTCCTGAGCCACAGCCTAGAATCTCTCTCAAAGAGATAATATGGACAATTGTAGAGCTTCCATTGTTTTCATTCATAACTCTTAGGGATTACTGTTCTTCATTTATTGATCTCCAATGTCTTGAAAATATATTTTCTCATATATTTACTCATTTTGAAATTTGTTTCCAATGGGATGTCAAATCTGATTCCTTTTACTCCAATCTGGTCTGAAGCAGAAGCCATGGGTTCTATAATTGCTATTTGCTTCTTTTTTATTGCTTTTCCCTTTGCGGTAAAATGTTATATCTTGTCATCTACTTTCTTGAACATATAAGTCATAGCAATTTTAGAATCCATTTCTGGGAACTTCAATATCTGAATCATCTGTGAGTATATTGCTACTTTCTCTTTCCTTTTTTCTTTCCTTTTGGCACTATTTCAGTTTCGGAATGGTAATTTATAATTGAGTCCTAACTTTTGTATATGGACAAGTTATAGAGGTGCTGAATGATGTTCTCTACCTTCATAGATGACTTCATTCGATTTAATTTTTGCTAGGCAGCTAGAGAAGGAGCAGATTCCAACACCGCTCTCTGATATCCAGCTGTAGAAAGATTGAGTTTCTATATTTTAATCATGTTCTCTTTCTGGTTTGCACCTACTCCCAGTGTGAACGCTTCCAAAAGCCCAAACTTTGAGCTTATATAAGAACTCTCCTTATTGGGACCCATATTTCTTTGCATACGTAACACCGTGAGGCTCTCCAAAGCTGTGCTTAGTGTTTCATCTTCTCAAATGCCCCTAACAGAAACCTGGGGCTGTGTATTGAGCTCACCTGCTGTGTTCTTCCCTCCTTTCTGGTACCCCTGTTTCCTTGGGAACCTTGAATTCTAAGTTTTATCTCTCCAATCCCATGTAATTGTCAAAAATTTTGTTTGGATTTTGGACTTCTTTGGAGCAGCTTTAGTTTGGCTTTTTAGACTCTAGTCCTGTGCAGTTTGGCAACCAGCGAATGCCTGGAGGGGAAAGGCCAGATGAAACATGATGTTCACATCAGCACCTTTCTCTTTTTTGTGAGATTCTGACTCCTTAAATCCTATATTTCTTAGTAATCCCCTGAAGCCTTGAAACAGTTGTGTGCACGTATGTGCATGGATGTGTGTTTGGGTTACAAGGCTTCCCCACTTGCTCCTGGTGGGAGGGTTGGCTTCATAAAAACTGATGAATTATAGTTGTAAGAAAGAGGCATGATACTGTTTTGAATTTCATCTTTTTGCCCACTAATTCTATAGCTTTTGAAAGTTACTTAAGCAGAAGATATTTTTGATTCCTTATCTGTAAAATAAGGATAGTCTATTTTGTAGAGGTGGTGTAATATAACAAAAGGTGACTTTCTTGAAAGCACTATCTAACCTAAAATTTTCTACAAAATATGATTGCAAGTTATTAGTGGCACTAACAACAACAACAATGGCTACCACCTATTGTGCACAACTATAGTCAGATAATCTGATGTATCTTATTTGCATTGTTTATGACAATTATCACAATAAACATATAACACAGTCATTTATATCTTCATTGCAAGATACCATTGAGCAACCTTCTATTTTACATGTATTTTGATTTAGCATTTTTCAGAATTCTAAGCTCATGATTGTAAAAATAAGACTGAGGATAGAAAAATGCAAGCACTTCTACTTTTTACTTTTTTGTATTCTTACTGTGATCTTGAATCCTAGTTTTACCACTCCTAAGAGATATGACCTTGTTTAAGTACTTTATCTTCTCTGAGCCTCATTTATCTCACATAAAAAGTAGGGATGAGAAGGCTTTCTTTACAGAATTATTGAGTAAAATAATATATGTAAAGCCCTAACATCATCCTTGAGGTAGAAACATTGTTCAAAATTGGTGCCACTGCCTAGCATTTGATTTTTGTAAAACTGTTTTTTACTACCCCCCATGTAAACATTTTAATAAATATTTGAATTCACATAGAGCAGCAGATATCTTATTTCTACAATTTTGTAGGAACTGTAGATATAAATTGCCATGAATGATAAACTAATACTTTGCTTTTGATTTGCAAGATATGATCTCAGAATTTGGCAGTCTTTCAAGTACTTGAATTGGCCCTACTTGCCTCAAAAACCACAGTGTTTTGTCCTCTGAATCTGTTCCCTTTGCCTAAAACACCTCACTTGGCCAGGCATGGTGGCTCATGCCTGTAATCCCAGCACTTTGGGAAGCTGAGGTGGGCGGATCAAGAGGTCAGGAGTTCAAGACCAGCCTGGCCAACATGGTGAAACCCCGTCTCTATTAAAAATATAAAAATTATCTGGGTGTGATGGCGCACACCTGTAATCCCAGCTACTCAGGAGGCTGAGGCAGGAGAATTGCTTGAAACCGGGAGGCGGAGGTTGCAGTGAGTCGAGATCGTGCCATTGCACTCCAGCCTGGGAAACAGAGTGAGACTCCATCTCAAACAAAAACAAAAACAAACAAACAAAACAAAAAACAAAAAACACCTCACCCATTCAGTCATTCAGTCTCCATAGATAATTCCTACGCTTTCTATTAGGTAATTTCAAGTACAACCTGTGTATGAATGCTCTCTCTAAGCCAGTATTATGAGTTAGAAAACCTACCATTCTTGGGCCTTCTTAATTTGTTGCACAAACTTATCATTTACTGAAGTCAAATTGCTTTTTTACATGTCTCTAACCTGGCTCACTCCCACTATAAACTCTACTCCTCAAAATGAAAGGCTGTATTTTTCATTACTGAATCCCCAAGCCTTAGCTAAAGGCTTGGCACATGGTAGGTACTCAGGAAATGTTTGTTTCAGGCAAAAAAAATTTTTTTAAAGGAGTGAATGTGGACAGATCAATGTTATAGTCTTAATATAAGCTATTATGCAGCTTTAAAAGAAGCTAATATAATGTATATTAGGCAGCAACAACAAAACCCATTATTTCTAATCCTAACTTCAGAATTTTCTGGGGAGATTTCAAAACATAAAATGCCTGTGTGTCTTCCCCAGAGATTCTGATTTACTTGGCTTGGGAAACGAGAGTTCTGGAATTTGTGTTTTTGAAAAGCTTCCTAGGAGATTAAACAGTGTTGTCATGTTTGAGAAGCACTGACCTAAACCATTTTCCTCCAGTAAGGAATATCAGATAATAGTTGATTAACATATGTATTGATTTCTTATATATATAAGAAATCATAAATAGGGAAAAACAGTGCAAATAAATATAGAATTGGTTGGAAAATATAAACAGTGGGTCCCACATGTGAATTATGTTTATTACATTTTCTGTGGAAAACTTTCAGACACCTGGAGTATGAAAGAACTTTCTCTGATTTGAAGAAGCATTTAAATCTAAATGCTTAAAAATGTGTAAACATGACATTTTACTTAGTTCCTGCAGAAACCCAATTATATTACATCAAAACTACCTTGGAAAATTTCAGATTTTCTCTGTGAATACTGGGATGAGCATGGGTCTTGCCGTTAGGTGAACACAATTTGAATGCTGGCTCTGTCATTTCTTGCTCTATTATAGGGGAAAGCCCTTTCTCATCTCTAAGACTGAGTTTTTTTCACACATAAAATTGGGGACACTGGAAAATATGTATTTTCCCATCTTCCCATCAATTATTCTTAGAAAATCCAGCTTGTTGGAACCTATGTTAGGAGGTGGATCTTAGTGATCAGCTGAGTTGATCTTAGTTGTGTTTTTTTGGGACGCAGGCTCAGAGATGAAGTTTCCTTAAAGGATATTTATTAGGGAGTGCCCTTGGGGAGAAGGAGGAAGCAGGATTTGTTAGAGACCAAAGCTGAGATGTGAGGCCTAATGACAAACCCAGTTACCTCCCAGGAGAGTTCTAAAGTTAAAATAGCCATCAGAGCTATCCCTCTGTTAAGTTGAAATGGCCAGGTCTTTACACTCATGCCTTGATTGGCCCTTGAATGTGGGCCACCCTAGAAGTGCAGAACCTTGGTCTAAGCAGCTCTCTGCAGCTGAGGCAGACCCTGAAGTGTCTGGCAGCATCCCTGAAAGTCTCAGCAGCAAGTCCTCCTTGAAGGGGAATCAGAGAGGCTCATAACCCACACGGGCATGAAGTTGACATGGTGAGGCTTCTCCATAAATGAAGGAGACAGTCTTTCAATCCATAGCCAAAGGGGAAAAGCAAAGATTGTCAGACCTGCAGAATTTTAGAGCTGAGACTGCCTGCAGCATCACTGAGTCTAACCTCCTCACAATACGGAAGAGAAGAGTAAGGCCCAGAGGTGGGATGAGACTTACCCAACATCACACAGCAAAATAGGAGTGGTGCTGGGATCAGATCTCAAACCAGGACTTTTCTCATTCCTTCATCATATCCCAGGAAAGGAATATCACAGTGGTTATGCATAAAGTTTTGGGGTCAAACTTAGGCTTGTATCTCAATTCTGCTACTTTATGGCTTGATTTTGGACGGGTTTCTCTTTAATTTCAACCTCTTTTTCTGTAGAAGGAGGATAGTAAGCCATTACTTTGAAGACTTACCTGTAAAATGGCCACCATCAATTCTGTACTTCCCTGAAAGTGAAACTGCTTTTTCAAAATTATAATAGTAAGGGAAATCTGACATAGTTGACTTCATCTTGCTTCTGACCTCAAAGCTGTTCTTGGTCATTCCTGGGTAAAGGCCAAGCTAACCACGGGAGAAATTTAGTTTACAGTTTAACTTGAAAGCAAGGATGATAATAGTCCTTCCCTAAAACTAACCCCCACCTTGCTCAGGGACTGAAAACCACCTTTGTAAGACTAAAGGCCACAAGATTAGGATTATGAGAGGGGCCTGAACTCTGTTAAAATGTAGTCAGTTTCTGTAATCCCTTACTGCTAAGGAGTCATGTGGCTGGAGGTCACAAGACTTGTGACTTTCCTAATTGGCCCTACAGATAACATCACTATTGTGAAAACTAAGATTTTTTTTTTTTTTAGATTATTTCAGACTAACTTCACCCAGACTCATGACTCATGACTCAGCTTGTCCTGTGCTCCCACCCAGAGGTGGAGTCAATACACCAGGCTAATTTTCTACACCCCTATGATTTCATCCTCAACCAATCAGTAGCACCCATTTCATAGCTCCCTGCCCACCACATTGTCTACAAAAACTCTAAGCTCCAAGCCTGAGAGAATGATTTGAGTGTTAACTCCATTTCTCTTGCATGGGCCAGACTCTCATCAATTAAACTTTCTCTACTGCAACGCCATGGTCTCAGTGAATGGACTTTGTGCAGGGGGCAGGAAGAACCCACGGGGTGATTACAAAAGCACATCCCCTGAAGCTGGTTTGACTAGCAATTGCTTCAAACAATGACTTCAGTGGAAGGGATCCCTACAAGTTCTGGGCCTAACCTTTAAGAGAATTGGCAACTTCTGTCTGTTTTCCTGGAAATGCTTGCTCTGGAAGAAGACATTCGCTGTATAAGTAGTACACCCACCCAAGGATCTCCAGGATATGAGGAAGCTCAAACTAGCTATGCAGAGAGGTTTCATGGAGAGAGAGATGCCTGAGCAGCCCCTGACACCTCAGCTGTTTTGGCTCAGGTACCACACGGATGAATGGATAAGCCTGAAGACTGTGGCTCCAGTGATTGTAAACATATGAAAAGTCCCAAGTGAGATCTACACAGCTGAGCCCCTCCTAGAACCAAGGAATATGACAACAACAACAACACACACACATACACACACACACACACACATACATACACACACACACACACGTTATCTCCTCATCACATGTGCTTAGCACAGGCCTTGGCCTATTAAAATAACTCAGTATATTTAATAAATGAGTACACTGGTACACATATTCTTAAGTTCCCATTTCAAATAATGTCACTTAGAAATGGTCTTCTAGCATGTCACTTCTCCATCCTACAAGTGGTATATGCCTCATATCCCTTCTTTCTGTCACTGCACTTAAATAACAACTAACATTTACATACAGCGTATTTTGCTCTAATTCTTCTTATAACTTTTATACATATTAGCTCATTTACTCTTCATAATAATATCATATGTATCATAAAATATTTTTTAGTGAGAAAATTGAAGAATTGGCTAAAATTACAGCACTAGATTGTGGTGAATATTGTGTAATCTTTATTTTTGTATTCATATAATGTAGTAGATACTCAGGATGCCTTAAATAATATCATAAGCTTTAGGGTTGTGGGGAAGGAAGGAAGGAGGAAAGAGAATAAGAGAGAGAGCTGGAAAGTAAGAAACGATTAAAATGTAATATGTAGGGAGAAAGGAAAGTTCTGGAACTAAGATGTTTCCTAAAATTCTTCAAGGTTAAACAGTATAATCAAAATGAGAGCAATTTTACTGAAACTGAAAGATCAATAGGTCCATTTAAACAGCCTGACACTAGAGTGTGTAACTTAAATATCTAAATGAATTTTCTTAGTGATAATGTCATATGTTTATTGCCCCTCCAGCTCCCATTGTTAATTTCTTCTCTGCCCATATGTTTCAAGGCTAGAATGCAGCTTTGCTGAGATAATGTTTCTCATTTAGCCTTGGGGGTGGATATTTCGTCCTGTCTGAATGACATCCTGATGGCCACAGGCACCTTGGGGAAGAGCCATATCACTGAATTCACCAGGGTGTATTAACAGATAAGCTAAATTCTAGATATAGCAATTAATACAATCACTCATTTAGATAAATCATTTATTTAAAATTCCTTGGAGTCCTTTAGTCCTAAGACATGATTTTCAAATCTATGCTTATTTTATTACCTACCAAGTTATGGGTTCCCAGCCAAATAGCTCTTGACATTTTGCTGGGGGAAATGATGAGGTTTTAAAAAATGCACAGAGAATAGCTCACTTTTACAGCAGTGACTCTTTTCCCCTAAGGAGGGAGTGTCAGGAGAAGGGTGAGAGGGTGAGTAGTGAGCAACGGGAACTGTGATGTTTATCCTCCTTTTGGTACCAGTGATTTACTCTTACAAGAATTGTGAGAAAATAGGCTCAGCTGAAAATATATTGAAAGACTGGGCATGAGAAGTGAAGAAAAATTATATTCAAAAGAGACATGCATCATATTTATTCAACCAGCAACTATTGAGTACTTCTTCATTCCAGGAACTGTCCTAGGAGCTTGGAATATAACAGTGAAAAAGAGAATTGTTAAGTTACTAACCTCTCTGACTATTATTATCCTTCAGGGAGTTGGATAAAATCTAGGGAGGGAATCTGTTTTTCAGAGTCATGCATTGACTATGCATGACTCTTGGCTGAAGAAACTTCAAAGTGTTTCTTACAGAAGGAATGTGGAAAATGAGTTAAATCATTGGTTCTCAAACTTCAGCATGCATCAGATTCACCTGGAGGTCTTGTCAAAACACCAGTTGTGAGTCTAATGCTGGCATCTCTAGGACTGGGAAGAGACTGGAGAATTTGCACTTCTAGTAAATTCCCAGGTGATGCTGATGTTGCTGGTCTGAGGTACACTATTTGTGAATCACAAAATTAGATGGTAGAACTTGAGGCAAGAATCCCGGTTAAATGGCCATTGCACAAAGACACAATGTGAGGTACTATTTCAAGGAGTCTAGGCTTTGGGTTAAAACAGAATTAGGTTTAAATTTGGCTTCATTTATTACGAATAGTTTTACATCTATGCAACTCCTGTAAATAAGAGACCTCTTAAAAAAAGATAGCATTAAGGGTGATGGACAGGTTAATCATATAGAAAAATAGTTATCATGTTTAATATCTGGTCTGATATCCTCATTAGTAATTCTGGAAATCAGAGTTCAAGCACTAGGTTTCATCTCAGGCCTGAAGGAGGCCTTTTATTTATCCTTTCTAAGCTACCCTCAGATTCTTCAATTTTTTTCCATGTTTTCTGCCACCACCTCTGGTGAGCGTGACCAAACCATTCACCCTGCTCACAGGGTCAATACAATTGCAAGCTGTTTGATCTACTGCATCCATTCTTGCCTGATTCAAATCCACCTATGAGTGACCTATCTCAAAATGCAAATAAGACCACATCAACCCTTTCTGCAAGATTTAATTAGCTTCTCAAAACCCTTGGATTGTGACTTCATGATCTCAGCATGATCTGCAAATCCATGCATGGTTTGGCCCCTACCTGTCTTTCTGGCCTCACCTGCTCCGCACACCTTGTTGGAGCCTTTGTGCCAGCCACAAGTCCCTCCTTAGGGTCCCTGAATCCAATGTGCTCTCTCTTGTCACAGGATAATTGTATTTGTTGTTATGCTTTCTGAAAATCTCTCCCCTCTCTTCACTCCAATCTCAGCAGATCTCTACCTAGTTCACTCTTACCTAGACTTCGTATCTAAGCTAGACTATCACTTTTGCAAGAGGACCTTTTCTTACCTCCCAGTCCAGATACAGAGTTTTAATTCCTTTCATTTTTGCTCTTAGTTCCATGTACCTTCCTTCCATTGCTTTTATGTCAGTTGTCATTCCATTTATTTTTGTGATTATTGGTTTTTTTTTCTCTCTCTCTCCAATTACACTCTAGTCTCCACATGGGAGAAACTGTGTCAGTGTTGCTTATTACCCAGCATTAGCAGAGTACTTGGCATGCAGCAGTTGCTTAATAGTTAGCCACTGAATAAATGAATGAATGAATGGACCCACAGTAATGACCTGAATGCTTGCGTTTGTATACAAGGAGAGAAATACACACTCAAAAAGAGTGGAAGGGAGGATTACACACAAGTGTATTTCTTTGAAGCATATGATGAGTGAGCTGGCTTGGGAATACAGTTCAATCAACGTCCTACTTTAGTGCTTTACCAATAGAGATACAATTATCATTTTGTTTAAGGCAATTCTTCATTATCGGAGACTATTTTGAATGTTGTAGGAATTTCAATTACTGGTCTTTGCCCACAAAATCCCAACAGCACCCTCCCTCTTATTGCTGCTAAAGGGCCCCAAACATTTACATATGGTTGTTAAAGAGCAATGATGCTGCTCTGTGAGTACTACTGCCTAAATTACATTAGCATCTCCTCCAGCCTGGCAGGAGGAGCAAGAAAGAGAGTGAATGGAGAGGCAAGCAAGAGGGCCATTTTATACCTCTCACAAACATAATTTCTGACGTTGGTTTAGAGATTACTTGAGAAAACCTACATAAAGTGCTTAGTGCTGGCCTAGCAAACAGTAAACTTTCAATAAATAGTGGCTATAAGTAATACGAAGTGAGCTTGAGGGGCTTGACTATGAAAGTAATCATGAAGTTGGAGAAAAGGAGAAAGATTTAAGAACCATTTAGGAGGTACACTGAATTTTTCTTGGTAACTTACTGTTTGGGGATGGAAGGGGAAGGAGGAGTCTAGAATAGCTTCAAAATTTATGTTTGTACAATGAGTTCCATTAACCAAGACACAGAAGATGTGAATAAGGATCAGGTTTTAAAGGGAAATGTAATGAATTTGGTATTGGACAGCTGGATTTGAAATGTCTCTGGAAAGAATTGTCAGAGATATTGTGTAGCATTTGCATATAAGAAAATGAATAATTTCTGAATTCCTGTTGTAGGAGGTGAAAACGGAAAACACAAAGTGATGGAGGCTTTCCAGCAAGCGGGTATGGCGTGGAAGCCTGGGGCACACCAACCCATGAGGCTAGTCAAAGGAAGTGAAGAAGGGAAGACCGCAACAAGGGCAGGAGACAGGAGTCACAAGTACATTTCCTGAAATCCAAGGCCTACGTTGGAATTCCTCAGGAGGTTTATCTCAAAGCCGTAATGTATTAATTTTCTAATATACTCTATTTATAAGTATGTGCCTAGAGAGTAGACTATAGTTGACCTTTCAAAAACATGGGAATCAGGGGTGCTGACCCCCATGCAGTTGAATATCCACATATAACTTTTGACTCCCCCAAACTTCACTACTTACAATAATTAAATTGACATACCTTTGTCGGAAGGCTTACTGATAAAAAAAGTCCATTAACACATACTTTGTATGTCATATGTAGTATATACTATATTTTTAAAATAAAGTAAGCTGGAGACAGAAAAAATGTTATTAAGAAAAATCATAAGGAAGAGGATATATTTACTATTCATTAAGTGAAAGTGAATCTTCATAAAAGTCTTCATCTTCACCATCTTCATGTTGAGTGGGCTGAGGAGAAGGAAGAGGAGGGCTTGTACTTGCTGTCTTAAGGGTAGCAGAGGTGAAAGAAAACCTGCTTATAAGTGAACCTGTGCAGTTCAAACCCGTGTTGTGCAAGGGTCAATTGTATTTTTTTCTGTCCAGGGGACTTTTCCTCTTCCTTTCAGTAAAAACAAAATGCTTTGGGAAATTGTAGCTTCTCTACTTCGTGTGGTTCTCATAGGTCTGCTGATATCAGGATCTCACTCTTCTTCTACTAGTGGGCATAGGACCTAGGCTTGGTCCTCCTCTAATTAACACTTTTCTCTCTCTAGTCTCAGTTTCATCCAGGAATGGACATGTGCTCTAAGCTCGAATAATTAGAGTTATTTTCTGAATCTGAATATGCACCTTAGGATATAATGAGTTTGCTTGCTACAATGGGCTCCAATCTGGGATGACAGAAGCTTGCAGTTGCTTACAGCTTGTCCAGCCCTATTCTCCCTTCCCCACTCCCCCTGCCATAGGGATAAATGCTGCTTATAGTAGAAGTAACCAAGGTCAGGAAGAGAGGAAGAAGCACAGACAGTGTCAAAACAAGTGAAGTGGGGAGAGGAAAAGAGCAAAATCACATTAATTCCACTCCATAAAAGTCTAAAAAAAAACTGTTCCCCCAGTTAGAACTTTTCAGTTAGAAGAGTCAATGAATTCCTCGTTTCACTTATGCTACTTTGAGTAGGGTCTTTGTCACTTGAAACTGAAGTGTACTGACCCACATTTCCCCAATTCCTCAGAAAAACCTTCCCTGACTCTCAGCCAGATCCAAGTGTACAGTCATTTCTTCTTGCCTTCTGTGGACACCTTCTAAGTGCTGCCCTTTTTTCTACTTCAGCCTCTTGCACATCTTTTCTGGAGCTTCCTGACTGTGATGAGTGACTTTATGTGTCAATTTGACTGGGTTAAAAGATGTTTGGAGAGCTGGCAAAACATCATTTCTGGGTGTGTTTGTAAAGGTGTTTTTGGAAAAGATGAACGTTCAAATTGTAGAATGAGTAAAGATCTGCCCTCACTAACATAGGGGGGCACCATCCAGTCCTTCGAGGGCCAGGAGAGAACAAAAAGGAGGAGGAAGGGTGAATTCTGTCTCTCTCCTTTTGAGTTTGGACATCTATCTCCTACCCTCGGACACTGAAGCCCCTATTCTTAGGCCATTGGACTCTGGAACTTGCACTAAGCATCCCTCTAGTTCTCAGGTTATTGGCTTCAGACTGGGAGTCCCATTTGGCTCCCCTTGTTCTCAGGCCTTCAGATTTGGACTGAATTACACCACCAGCATTTCTGGTTTTCATGGGACTTCTAGGTTTCCATAATTTTGTGACCAAATCCCATAATAAATTCCTCTGATTTTTGTCTATCTATATTTATATGTATTATCTGTTTCTATTCATCTATCGAATGTATCCATCTATCTAGTCTGTTATATATCTCCATCTCTGTCTATCATCTACCATCTGTCTATCTATCTATCTATTATCTATCTATCTATCTATTATCTATCTATCTATCTATCTATCTATCTATCATCTATCTATCCACCCATTCTATTGGTTCTGTTTCTCTGGAGAATTCTGAATCACACACCACCTATGGACTTGCTTCTCCACCCTGGCCTCCGTTGTCTTTACTTTCATAGTCATACTCATTGAAGGAGCCCTCCACCCTAAATCCCTGCATCTATTCACCCCACCTCAGTCCTACAACCTTAGGCCTGACAGTGGTGCCTATGAACTCCTCATGCTTACCTCCCCTCAGCCTAGAAGTGGCTTCCCAGGCCAGCTCATGTATTCTTCTCTATGAGCCATCTCATTCCTAGTTCAGCCCAATAGCTCTTACCATAACCAGCACAGATATATTTCTCTTTATTTTACATATACGGTAAATTAAGCTGTGGAAATTATTTGATTTACTAAATGTTATATATTATAACATAGAACATACATTTTCTTGCAGACAAGTACTCATTTACTCTTTTCTCTCATTCTTACTCAATTCATCCTCTTCCCTTATGTTTAGTTGGATTTACTCAGAATCTATAATTCATTTATTTTTGTAGGAGGACCAGTGGATAACACAGAAACTATGTCCTAAATTCCTTCCCTTAAGAATCTTCTGTTGTTATTGATGGAACAAAGTTAATGCCACATGTAATAATAATGAACAATATTACATGTTTTACATGGATTTTTTGTGACACAAATCATGTTTTTTTTTTTTTTAATGTAGAACTGGCTAGTAAATAAGGGTGTGCTGGTCATGGAAGGCTTACTAGAGGAGGTTGTGTTTGAGCAAGGCCTTTATGAAGTATCCAAGGAAAAAGGGGACATTATATGCAGGCAGTCACTAATGAGGATAGTATCTTAAAAAGGGTCTGACTGAAACATGTTGGAAAGCTCTTTATCAAGTTGAGTTAATTTGCTTCTATTCTTAATTTTTTGAGAGTTTTTATCATGAATGGGAGAAAATGCTTTTCATGTGTCAATTGATAAGATGATACGACTTTCCTTCTTTAGCTTGTTGATATGGTTAATCACATTAATTGATGGTCAAATGTTGAAGATTTGTATACTTGAAAAAGAAATCCCACTTGGTCATGAGGTTTTTTTTTTTTTAAATATATTGGTGAATTCATTTGCTAAATTTTGTTAATGATTTCTGTGACTAAGTTCATGAGAGATAATGGCTGACAGTTTCCTTTCATGTAATGTCATTTTAGGCTTTTGGTGTCAGGATAATACTGGCTTTATGAAATGAACTGGGAACTGCTTAGTTTTGTATTTTCTGGAAGTTATCATGTGTAATTTCCTTTAAATGTTTGGTAAAATTTTCTAGTAAATTTTTGTGCGTTTGGAGATTTTTTTCTAGGGCTTTTATAAATTTTTATTTCTTTATTGACTATAGGGCTATTCAGATTACATATGTTATCTTGGTTAAGTTTCTCAAGGAATTCATTCATTTATCCTAAATTGTAAAATTTATCAGCATAAAGTTGTGTCTACCATTCTCTCATTGTCGGTACTGCTAGAGGATTTGTAGTGCTGTCCTCTGTTTCATTCCTGATATTGGTGACTCATGCCTTCTCATTTTGTTTTTGTCAGCCTTTTTAGTGGTTTGTTAATTTTCTTAATTTCGTTGAGACAATCAGCTTTTTGATTCATTTATTTTCTCAGTTGTTTTCCATATTTCTATTTCACTGATCTCTGCTCTTATCTTCAAATAAGTTGTCATATTTCACATAAAGAGATATCTTTCAAAAATTAAGAAATATCTTCTTTTTGACTGATCAGCTTTACTACTGTTTTCCTAGTTTTCTTTCAGGTAAGAACTGAGATAATAGATTTGTGACCACATTGGCTCACTTAAAAAATATTGGACCAACCTTGCATGCCTGTGATAAATCTCATTTGCTCACATTGCATTATCCTTATATTTTTATTGCTGAATTCTATTTGCTAATCATTTGCTAAGGATTTTTATGTATATAATAATAATTGTATTGGTCTGTATATTTTATTTATTTTACTGTCTTTGCCTGATATTGTCACTAGTGTGATGCTGGCCTCATAAATGAAATTAGGATGGCTTTCCTTTAATTCTATTTTCTTCAGAATAATTTTTATAATTGTATATAATTTTCTGCTTAAACATTGGTAAATTTCAACATTTGGTAGATTTTTCTGCTTAAATGTTTGGTAGATTTGTTCTTATATATTCCTGGATTTTTTTCTTTGTGAAAAGACTGTTGAATAAAAATTCAATATCTTGTATAGATATAGGACTGTTCATTACGTGTACTTCTTGAGTTTTGATAGTTTGCTGATTTCAAGTAATTTGTCCATTTCACCTATGTTATCAAATCAAATTCACTGACATAAAATTACTATTGATATTACCTTATTATCTTTCTTGTAGTCCATGAGATTTCTTATATTTCTTAGTAAATTGTGTCAGTTCTGGTTTTTCTTCATCCATTTGGCTAGAAGGACATCAATTTTATATATCTCTTCATGAAATAGCAATTTATTTTGTTTACTTTCTCTATATTTTTTCTCTTCTTGTTTTATTGATTTTCATCTTTAATTTTAATTATTTCCTACTTTTCCCTTCACATTTAATTTGCCCTTCCTTTCATAGTTCAAGGTTGAAGATTAAATTATTGAGACTTCTTGTCATTTTGAATATAACAATTTTACACTATAAATTTTCTTCTAAGCTCTGCTTTAGTTATGCCCCACATGGTTTGATATGTTGCATTTTCATTTTAATCAATATAAAAATCACATAATATCCATTGTGATTTCCACTTTTGTCCTTGGATTTTTTGAGAAGTATGGTGTTTAATTTCTAAATATTTGAATGCTTTCTGAATAATATTTTGTTACCAATTTTTAGTTTTAATTTCATTTTGATCCAAGATCACACTTTGTATGATATGAATCCTTTTAAGTTTAGTACATTTTGTTTTATGACTAGGAGTATGGTCTATCATGGTGAATGTTCCATGTGTACTTAGAATGTGTATACTGCTGTTTTTGGTTGAAGTGTTCACACATGTCAATTAAGCCATGTTGATTGATAGTGTTATTCAGGTATTAAATATTCTTAATGATTTTCAGTCTAGTTGTTTTCAATTGCTTAGAGAGGGTTGTAGTGTTTCTAAATGTTATTGTGAATTTGTCTGTTTCTCCTTTTAGTTTGATAGGTTTCTACCTTATATATTTTGAAACTGTTTAAGGGGCATATAAATTTGCAATTGGTTTGTCTTGAATAATTTACCACTTTATCATTATCCAATGTCTCTGTTCATTCCTTATGTTATTTCTTGTCCTGATTTCTACTTTGTCTGATACTAATATAGTCACTCCAGATTTCTTTTTATTATAATTAATTTGGTATATCCTTTTCCATCCTTTCATCTATTTTGAACTTTGTGTGTGATATATTGGATTATATTCATTAATTTTAGAATGTTGAGCTAGCCTTGCATACTTAGAATAAATATCACTTGGACATTGAGTATAATTGATTATTTGTATACATTCATAGATTTGTTTGCTAATAATTTTTTAAATTTTTTTCTTTGCTGCTTGTATCAGCAAGTCTGCTAATACTTTATTGAGAAATTGTGTGTCTATGTTCACGAGAGAGAATACTTTGTGGTTTTGTTTCTGTACTGTCTTTTTGGGGCTTTGATATATGAATAATACTGGCCTCATAAAGTAAACTGGGAAATGTTCTGGCCCACCTACCCTGGAGGAGGAAGCAGTCTTAGGCCCGTGGAGATAAGAAGCTTTCTGGACAGGCTGATTGCTGTGGTTGAATCTATCTTACCATTTCCACCTCCCTACCTTTGTACTTTTGGAGGGTGATGGACGTCTCAAGCTTGCTGGAAAAGGGAGTCACTTCCTCCTGTGGCTTCTTAGTAACAAACAGCAGGGAGAAATGGATTTACATCATCTTGTCCTACCACTCTTTTTTGCACATTTTTATTGACACATGTCTTCCCCATTTCACTGTGCTCTCCTTAAGGACTGCAGGGATTTTATTTATCTGTATGTCTCCAGGGCCTAGGGCTGTACCTGGCATGTAGTAAGCACTTATTTAATGTTAAATTATAAAATTGACAATTTAATATTTGGAGAGGTAAAAGGGAAAAGAGAATATTTTGTTCATTAGGTAATGCTAGTAGGTCATTCTTTGGCCATCTTTTTTTTTTTTTTTTTTTTTTTTTAAGACCTGTTTGGAATAAGATAAGGGGACTATTGATTGCATATCTTTCCATGACTGAGTTCAAATACTTTGTAATATTGACATTCTAGACCTCACCAAAGCTAACAGTCACAAGTGAAAAATCTGACATTAACTCACCAGGCAATATGCCCAAACCTTTTTCAGGCAACCTTGGTGGGCCCAGGCTTCATGAATGACCTCATGTCTATTTCTTTACCTATGAAATTTACACTCATTCCATCAAGCAACTATCAGAGATGGAAAAATCTAAGTCTGGAGGAAGACATGGAAGAAAGGTAACTTCCAGAGAGAGGAAACACGGTGTTGCACATTTAACCAGATAGAAACGTCAACAATGGTGCATGATGAAACCAAGTTCTGGAAGTGATGGCATGTGCCTCATAGAAATTATTAAGATGGGGAGCTATTGAAAACCTGAATGTCGGCCGGGCACGGTGGCTTACGCCTGTAATCCCAGCACTTTGGGAGGCTGAGGCGGGTGGATCACGAGGTCAGGAGATTGAGACCATCTGGCTAACATGGTGAAACCCCGTCTCTACTAAAAATACAAAAAATTAGCCGGGCGTGGTGGCAGGTGCCTGTAATCCCAGCTACTCAGGAGGCTGAGGCAGGAGAATAGCGTGAACCCGGGAGGCGGAGCTTGCAGTGAGCGGAGACTGCATTCCAGCCTGGGCGACAGAGCCAGACTCAGTCTCAGAAAAAAAAAAAAATAATAAGAGAGAGAAAAGCAGAATGTCATGCTTCAGCTCCAGAATAATGCTTAGAGTGGTGTCTATTTTGTGTCTCTTTTTCTACATATCCCTGAATTATCCCGAATGAAAAGGTAAGTGCTAATATTCACATAAACATTATGTGGAACAGTGTTTCGCCTAGAGGAGAAAACACCCGAAGACCATATGTCCATGTTTTCCTGGGACTATGTTGATGCTAAAGTTCTAACCATGACTGCAGCAAAAGGGAAATCACACTTCTGGGGGTGTGGTCAAGAACTGACATTTTTCAGATGTGATTTGCAGGGCACCACCTGTCTCACCCCATCACCCAGCTCTACTCCAAAAATGTCTCAACAGCCTGTGACTGGTTTAAGATTCCACTGCTGAGGCATTCATTTTGGGTTAAATTACTGTTCTCTTAAGTATAATTTTTCAAAATAACCCTGGAAGCAAATGACCTTAGATAAATTATCAATTAGTTGCTAATTTTTTATGAGCTGGGAATGCATCTTAAACTGTACTGTGCCCTTTTGCTTCCGCAGTGTCCTTGTCTATGAAGCACCTCTCTGAGCTCTGAGGATAGAGCATTGTGAGAGGTCATATATTTTTTATAGTGGTGGTAAGTAGAAGAGTTAGGGGTGTGAGACTGTGCCAAAGGAAGGCAAACCTGAGTGTGAGGGTCTACATGGCCTGGACGGAAGGATCTGTGAAGCCAGGCAATAGATGTGATGATGCGATAGGAGTCCACAGGTACTGGGAGTGGATACCACAGTAGGATGAGAGGCAGAAATTGGTGGGCAAGATCAAGGAAGGAGGACATAATTATTTCTCAGCTTGCCCAGTATACTGGGCTCACGGACAGTTTATGCTGAACATGTGCATGCTTGCTGGTTTGGCTCTTTAGCTCATCCCTCCCCATGGCTTGTCCAAGCCTTCCTTCCTTAAAAAAGCCATTATTGACTGGGCACGGTGGCTCATGCTTATAATCCCGGCACTTTGGGAAGCTGAGGCAGGCAGATCATTTGAGGTCAGGAGTTCGAGACCAGCCTGGCCAACATGGTGAAACACCGTCTCTACTAAAAGTAAAAAAAAAAAAATTTGCTGGGTGTGGTGGCACACGTCTGTAATTCCAGCTACTTGGGGAGGCTGAGGCAAGAGAATCGCTTGAACCTGGGAGACGGAGGTTGCAGTGAGCCGAGATTGCAACACTACACTCAAGCCTGTGCAACAGAGTGAGGCTCCATCTCAAAAAACAAACAAACAAACAAACAAAAAGCCTTTATTTGTTCAAATGTGGCTTAATTGCCTCTCATTTTCTGCTTAAAGTGTCTTCCTCTCTGCCAGGTCTGTTTTATTCCTTTATTTATTCAATATTCTTGGGCATTTTCTCTGTTCATACACTCTTTCAAGGATATAGAATGAATAATATAAATAATATCTCTGCCTTTGTTATGCTAACATTCCACAGAGGGAGAATGTAAAGTAAACAAATAACTAGACTTGATAATATGTTAGCATGTTTTATATCAAGAAGTCCCTTTCTGCTCTACCTTGGGTTCTGTGATGCGTGCTAGTAACCTGCCTCCCTCCTTGTTTGGATGGGACTCCAGGACAGGTCCTGCTACACCAGGCACCGTGGCTCCCAGAAAAAAGACACCCACCATTCCTCATGCGCCAACCTCTGACCCAAACTTTTAGGTCCGTGTACAGACTAGAGACCCCATTTATCTGGCAAAGGGAATTTGATATGCGGTGCTTTTGCTACCGTGTGTATGTGGTGGGTGCAGGGATGAGTCCAACCAGGGTAGCAGTGAAGATGGTCCCAGGGCAGGCGTTGAGAACCAATGGAGAAATTGTGGCTACAGAAAGAGGTTTCTCTTGTTTGTCTACCTTTTAATGAGGAAAAATGTGTTAATAACACACTTCCAAGGAGAAAGATGACGGGCTGGATTCCATACTCGTGAGTCTCAAAGTCTGTCAACTTGCCCAGAGTTCCTGTTCTTATTATGTGTCATTTCCCAGTCTCCAATCCCAAAGTCTCAGCTCTAGGCCTTTCATCCCCAGATCCATGTCCCCAAACACCTTGCTTAACCTGATTCTATGCTGAATGCAGGAGTTTTGCCATCCTACCCTGTTTTCTCTGCCTTTGTGTTTCTTGTTCAATATGCTCCAATACCAATTTGTGTGCTAGGCACTTTCTAGGTGGTGAGTATAAGACTGAATAAGAGATGGAACGTCTCTGTGGAATTGGCAAACTAGTTGGACAGGCTGATTGTTGTGGTTGGATCTCTCTTATTTTATAAACTAGTTGAGTTCTTCGCAAACATTAGCATGCATAAGAACTCCTGAAAGACAAGTTCAAATGCAGAATCTCAGGTCCTACCCTGAGTTTGCATTTGTATAGTGGGGTGTGTGTGTGTGTGTGTCTACCCTGAGCTGAGTGGGTCTGTGGGTGGGCCTGGGAATTGGATGTCTAGTAAATTCTCAGGCAAGGCTGATGCTGCTATCCTGTCGAGCAATGCTGAGAGACACACAGATGAATAATCAGGTATATTCGTCAGAACTCTCTATTACGCATGATAAAGAGCAATTCATTAACACAAGCAAAAGTGGAAATTTCTATTTATAGAACTTGGGAAGGATCAAAGGAAGAACTGCCTGAAATAGAAGCTCAGAGATTGGAATCAAGTACTCACAGTCTTCTGGAAACCTCTTTGCTTCTTCCACTTCTGTGTGGTTCTGCTCAGCTGTGTTCTGCAGAGGCCTTTTTCTTGACCAGTGAATGTGGCTAATGATAACCTGGATTTTTATCTTCTCATTTAAAGATGCCAACAGAGACACTCGTACATCAGTCCCAGGGAAAGGCTCTAATTGATGCCACTGAGACCCAGGCCTTAGTCTCTACTGTTCCCAGGGACATGGGCCATGCCTAGGATCAGAGAGGAGGGGTCTAATATTAGAAGTGGAAAGAGAAATGCTGCCAGGCAAATGTAAAGCAATGGTCCCCATGTCCCCTGGAATAGTTACATATCACTGATGAATGCTCTCATGGGGCAAGCACAAGGAGCTTAATGAGCACTTAGAATTGCCACAGACCAGACGAAGTAAATCTTAAAGCTGAGACCATGTATGAGTGTTAGATATGTGAAGACAGGCACAGTAGTCTTGATAGACAAAGGGATAGTATGTCTGGAGTCCACCTACTAGAGGAGGGAGGAGGAGAGGAAGGAGCAAAAGAGAGAGAGAAACAGGGAGAAAGAGAGAGAAGTCACCCGTGTGGTTCAGGCTGGAATTTAGTGGCTCATCTGACTGGCTACTTCTGTACTGAACAGGACATTTTGATTGCAACTATACTGGAACTAATAGGAATCATCTGGGTTTATGGAGGGAACAGATTCCTTGAAGATATAAAAATGATAATGGAACAGAGGTGGATATTCCTGCTGCAATGGAAAACTTGCTGGTTTGTCATTATGTCTATATGACATTATGCCTATTATTTTTATTGCAATTTTTATCTGGACACTAGTGAAATATCATAGACTTGATTATGCCAAAATCTTGTGCCCTGACTGAGAAGTTGCTCAAGGCTGGTGTATGATTATTTTCTGTATTATTGCATTTCAATTATGGCTATCATAGAAATAATTCAGGCTGAAGGAAACATCTTTCTGTGTGTTGTAAGCTGCTGTAAAACAGTTTTCAACTAGAGCCCATACCTGGAAGGACATCATGGGGAGAAATAAAAAGGCACAGTAGATCCTTAAATGAAAGAGACTTGACCAGGAAATTCCTACTGTTGGTGGCAGAGGAAAAGCAGAATAAGATCTCACTTAATACTTCATACAAAGTTGTACACCAGGTGGATTAGAGACTTAATTATAAAAAATATATACGAGTTTGCATTTGTATAATGGGGTGTGTGTGTGTGTATGTGTGTGTGCACATGCATGTGTGTATGTTTAATAGAAGAAAATACAGGAGAATATTATTTTGAATGAAAATTTCGGAAGGACTTTTTAGAGAACTTGAAAAACACAAAGTGTAAATCATAAAATAATAAACTCAAGTACATTGAAATTAAAGATTTTGGTTAAGAAATGTACAAAGGGATATATATATATATACCTATACAAATATACACTTTGGACCTCAGATATAAAGGTTTAAGTAAGTAATACTTCTCAGCTAAGTGTATGTTATCATATTGGTCAATACAACGCCCCTCTATTAATTTGTTTATTTTTTGTTTGCTTTATTTGGTGTGTCTGCCCTTCATCTTTATTCCATTCTCCTATTCCCCTTTCTACCAACATCAGAAGTGACTATTCTTAAGTGTTGGTTTTGTACATCTTTACTCATAACTATTCATGATTTTATATTGTTTTGGGTGGTAAATTCTTAAAGCATTTAAATGCTATTACATTATATATTTTAGGGTTTTTTTATCTTACCTTTTTTTTTTCAATTTTCATTTATGTTGCTCTGTGTATAATGAATCTCTTTCATTTTGTAAAGTTCTACTGTGCCCTATATCTCATTTTATTTATTCCACTAAACTCAACTTCATGTAGCCCAATAAATTCCAAACAGAAAAAAGAAAATTAAAAAAATCTACTCCTAGCCACATCATAGTATCATAGCTTTCTACTCATAGCCACATCGTCAACCAGAAGATAACATTATTTAGAGTGATCTGATTTCTTAGAAACAACTATTAATGCCAGAGAAGAAGGAAATATTATCTCGAATGTGCTGGAATTAAATAAGTCCTATCCCAGAATTCCAGGTTCTGCATGGTCTTTTAGAATAAAAATGAAAACAATACTTTTGGGGAAGAAAAAACTTTACCATCAACAGATTTTTGTAAGAAAAATTAAAAAGACATATATTTGGCAGAAATAAAAGAATCTCAAAAGATTTAAAATAGAATTTGAAAGACATTATGGGTATAGACATTAATATATTATATTAGGCATTAATGTATTATATATAGTTAAATATATTTATATATAGAATATAATCTAAGCATTCATTGATGTATTAAAAACGGTAATTCCTAATGTGTATGTATGTGGTAGGGGTGGTGACAGAATAAACATTAAAAAATAAAAAAATGGAAAATAATGTAATTTGAAATAAAAGAAGTAATGAAAATTAAAATATTTTAAGGCTCTATTGAAAAGAAAATAAAGATTTTGATTAATTTATACTATATTATATATCTTTTAAAAAATTAGGCTATCCACTATAAGAATAAATAAAGAACATGTAACTTCCAAAAAAGCAGAGGAAATAAAATATAATGAGAATAAGGATAAAGAAAAAGAAGGCTGTAACAATCCAAAAATGAAAATCAAAGGTAAAGAAAACTTTAAAACCAGGTTGACAGGAAGCACTTAATGTTAGAGATAGATACAAATATACTAGTACTAATAAAAAAAGGGTAAACCAAATTTTCAGTTAAAATACAACTACATTTCAGGATGTGCAAAAATAAAAGCAAGAAAAGGTATCTATTGTTCTCAAGACAAACAATTACAATTATGTAAAGAGTTAAAGGATAAGAAAGCATACCAGGAAAATATCAATCAGAAGAAAAGTGGTGTAGCTAGATAAGATAGATATTTTAAAAATACATAATTAAACTAAATAAGTCTATAATTATATACATTCAATGTAGCAGGAAGATATAATAATTCAGACCTTGATATATCTAAAAGCAAGGCTTGGGATATATAAAATATTAATTATACATTAGGCTACAAAAATAATTGAAAATTTTACATAATGAGTTTTAAACAAATATCCTTCAGTAAGTTATTCCTCAGGGTGACTAAAAGAAAAAAAAAAGGAAAGAAAAAGAAAAGATAAAAAAGAAGGAAGTTTAAGGTTTTGAGTAAGAAAATAACCTTTATCAAACATATATAAAATGTTTTACACAATAACTTGAAAATGTATTTTTATAAACATATTATTTTTCAAAATTTTCCATGTGCTTTAACTCTCAATACATTTTGAAGATTTGCATTATAAGAACCACATTTTCTGACTACAATGTAATTAAGTTAAAAATACATAATTAAAATAAAATGGAAATAAAAATACACACATATATATTTAAAAATTAAAAAGTAAACTTCTAAAAAGCTCATGAATCAAAGGTAAATTAGAAACTGTCTTGCACTACCGGAAAATAAAAATGCTATAACCAAAACTTGTGAAAAATGAGAAGCTCTGCTTAGAGGGCAATAACTTTAGCTCTGCATAGCAACCAAGAAAACCCAAAACAAAAAACCCCACAGAATATCAGGAGACAGCTAGGCCAAGCTGCATTTAATCAGAGAAGCAGGAATTATTATTATTATTGTTGTTATTATTTTTTGAGACAGAGTCTGGCTCTGTCGCCCAGGCCGGAGTGCAGTGGCGCGATCTCGGCTCACCGCAAGCTCCGCCTCCCGGGTTCCCGCCATTCTCCTGCCTCAGCCTCCTGAGTAGCCGGGACTACACGCGCCCGCCACCACGCCCGGCTAATTTTTTGTATTTTTAGTAGAGACGCGGTTTCACCGTGTTAGCCACTAAGGTCTTGATCTCCTGACCTTGTGATCCGCCCACCTCAGCCTCCCAAAGTGCTGGGATTACAGGCGTGAGCCACCGCGCCTGGCCAGAAGCAGGAATTATTGATACGGAGTGCCGGGGAGTGAAGAGCGTGGTCCCCTCAAATGATACCGAAGTGTGGAAGGGAAGTGCTGGGTAGAAGAGGGCGTGGTCCCTGGCTAGGGCTCCACCCCCACGGACCTGGGTGAGGATAGGCATTTCCTGTCCAAATATTGCATTGCCCAATATGACCCCGGCCTGCCACACCCCCATCCTGTGCCTATAAACTGCCCTCAGACCTTAGCAGGCAGGCACACAAGCTGCTGGACCTGCGAGGAGCATATCTGCAAACACAGACATCTGGACGTGGAGAGGAGCAAATTGGTGGAGGAACACACAGGTGGCTGGATGTTAAGAGAAGCACATCAGCAGGCCCTGGGATGCGGGCAGGCCACCGACCAGCAGGAGGAGAGGCTGAGTTTGGCTGGGACAGTCAGAGGAGAGCCCGGGCCAGGGAGCAGCCTGACTCCAAGGAAAAAACCATCTCCTTTCTGGCTCCCCCGTATGCTGAGAGCTACTTCCAGTCAATAAAACTTTGAACTCATTCTCCAAGACCACGTGTGACCCGATTCTTCCAGTACGCCAAGGTAAGAACCCCAGGATACAGAAAGCCCTCTGTCCTTGCCATAAGGCAGGGGTCTACTTAAGCTGACTAAGGCTAAACTAAAAGAGCACACTGTAACACACACCCACTGGGGCTTCGGCTGTAAACATTCACCCCTAGACACTGCTGTGGGGTCGAAGCCCCACAGCCTGCCGGTCTGTAAGCTCCCCTAGAGATTTGAGCAGGAGAGCACTGAAGAAGTGAGCCACACCCCCATCTCACGTCCTGCGAGGGGGATAAGGGAGCTTTTCCTGTTTCATTATTATTAAAAAATGATTATAATTTACTGTATTAGCTGATTAAAGGAGAAAACTATGTTTATTTCAACATATTTTAAAACGTACTTCATAAAATATAATACCTACTTATGATTTTCCAAAAATGGTTCTTTTAATGAACTAGGAATTTAAAAAACCCTTCTTAATAGTTAGATAAAAATACTAATTAATTAGATAAATAATACTAATTAATTCGATAAATAATAATTACTCAGATTAATATCTAAACAAAGAAAAACTTATAGCAAGTAGTGTACTTAATGGTTGGAACCATTTTCCTAATGATCAAGGACAAGTTAAAGACGCTTATTATTTTTCTTTTTAAAATACAATTCTTAAACAATACAGTAAGTCAAGGAACAGCAAAGTTTTAAAACTTGAAAAAGAGAGAAAAAATAATTATTTGTAGGTGATAACATGTTTTATTTAGCATCTATTGATCATTAGAATTTAAAGGGAATTGAGCAAGTTTCCTGCATTCGAAATCGATATGCAGAAGTCACTTGCATTTCTGAATACCACAAAAAATGTAATTTTAAACAATGCTGCTGGTATGGGTTGAATTGTGTTCTTCAGAATGACATATTGAAGTCCTATTCCCTGTTATGTATGAATGTGACCTTGTTTGGCAACAGGGTCTTTGCAGATATAATCCAGTTAAGATGCAGTCTTTAGGGTGGGCTTTCTTCCAATATTTCTGGTGTCCTTATGGGAAGAGGAGATGAGACACAGAGACATATGCAGAGGGAAAACATCATGTGATGACCAGTGTAGCTGCAGTCTTGGAATAGTGAAGGTGCCGGCCAAGAGAGAAATGTAAGGTTTCTACAGCCACTACCACATGCTAAGAATAGGCAAGGAAGGATTCTCCTCAAAGTTATAGAGGAAGCATGGTTCTGCTGACAGCTTGAAATTTGACTTCTGTTCTACAGAACTATGAGAAAATACCTTGTACACTGTTGGTGAGAATATACATGACGTCACCGTTATGGAAAACAGTACTGAGGTTCCTCAAAAGATTAAAAATAAAATTACCATATAATTATGGTACTTGTGGCATTATATAAAATTATTTTATGTATAAAATAATTTAAAGCATGATCTGGAAGAGATATTTGCACACCTGTGTTCATCAAAACATTAGTCACAACAGACAAGAAATGGAAGCAACCTAAATGCTCATTGAGAGATGAATGGGTAAAGAAAATGTGGCATATACATACAAAAGAGTTTCCTGCAGCCTTAAAAGGAAGGAAATCCTGTTGCATGCTGGAACATGCATAAGACTTGAGGACGTTAGGCTATGCAAAACAAGCCAGTCACAAAAGGACAGACACTGTATGATTCTACACATATGAAGTATCTTAAGTAGTCAAAAATCATAGAAACAGAAAATAGGTGGTTACCAAGGGCTGAGTTGGGGAGGGTAGAAGGGATTAGGGCTTAGGCCATATAGAGATTCAATGTTGCAAGAGGAAACATTTTTAGAGATCAGTTGCACAATAATGTGAGTATAGGTAATAATACTCATGAATTGCATCCTTAATGGTTAAAATGATAAATTTAATGTTATGTGTTTTTTACCACCACTAACAAGGCAAACAAAACTTGAGGATTGATATTCAAGTCTTGGCCGGGTTACTAAACTTGAAATCACATTACCCTTGAATAACTGAAAAAAAAAAAAAAAAAAAAAAAAAAGCCAGCACGTTGGCTCACGCCTGTAATCCTAGCACTTTGGGAGGCCGAGGCAGGCAGATCACAAGGTCAGGAGTTTGAGACCAGCCTGACCAACATGGTGAAACCGTTGTCTCTACTAAAAATACAAAAATTAGCCGGGTGTGGTGGCGCATGCCTGTAATCTCAGCTACTCAGGAGGCTGAGGCAGGAGAATTGCTTGAACCCAGGAGGCGGAGCTTGCGGTGAGCAGAGATCGCACCACTGCATTCCAGCCTGAGTGACAGAGTGAGACTCCGTCTCAAAAAAAAAAAAAAAAAAAAAAAAAGTTCCCTGTTAAAAAGGTACCATACATGAAAAATGAAAAGACAAGCTACAAAGGGTATTTGCAATATATATTACTGACAAAGTTTTAGTATCCAAAATATATTTAAAAATTTCTAGAAATCAATGAGAAATAGACAACCTAGTATAAACATGGGTGAAACATATAAACAGATATTGTGTAGATGAAAAAATACAAATGGCCCATAAATGAATGAAAAGACGCTCAATCTCTTCCGTTTTCTGAGATTCTAATTAAAACCAACTAAAGCCACAATTAGATATAATTTTACATCCATGAAATTTATCCAAATTTTTTTTAAAGCCATAAAATACTAAGCATTTTGGATATCAGAGAGCAGTGGAATCTCTTGTTCATAAGAGTGAAAATGGGTATAAACCAACTTGGTATAAACCAGCATTATGCAGTAAAGCTCAGTGTATCCTAAGAATCAGAAACCGCTCTTGGATGTATTCATTCACACTCTTGCCTGTGCAGTCTAAGAGATGTGCAGGGAGAGGCTTACGGTAGCTTTTAAATAATAATAAAATGAACTAACACAAAACCTGAAAAGGTCTATCAGCAGTGGAAAGAAAACATGAATTGTGGTTTATTCAAATAACAGACTGTTATAAAACAGTTATTGTGAATGAACCAGTCACTTGCATAATGTTAGTGAGTCTCAAAAAATATTCCAAATAAAAGTAGAAAGTCACAGAAGACAACTAATGTTGATCTCACTTATGAACTCAAATTACATTTTTATTTAAATTTAAAAACCCAATATAAAGCAATATATTATTCATGAACATATCTACAAGTGATAAAATATAATGAAAAGATGATATTATCACAAAAATCAGATTTCTGGTTACATCCAAGAGTGAAGGTTGTGGATTCTTTGAGATACAAGAATATTCTATTTCTTAAGTTGGTGGAGGGTAAGTACATGTTCAGTCTTATTATCTGCAAAATGTATATGGATACTCTGTATGGTCCTTTTTATGTATCATATACTTTTGGAGCTGGATAGGACCCACTTCCATGAGGAACCAAATTAATGGTATTCACTCGGATGCTGCTGGAAATAAACCTTATTAAGAAAATGGTTTGAACCTGTTACTTAGCAGCTGCTACTCATTGTCTGTGAAGCTCCAGGTAAAGTTTTAAGTTTCCAAAGCTGCTTCTTGATCAATAATTCCCCAAACCCCACTGGCTCTGAGGCTGCCAATTTGTCATTTACTTTAAAGCCAGGCCCCAATGTAATGATTGCTGATTAAAGGAGGCCTCCTCACCCATAACTTCATTATCACCCAGTTTCCAGGGGGAGCGTTCGGTCCTGCAATGAACTGAAAGCCAGCCAAAGCAAATTTATGACCTTGCATACTGTATCGATTTTGATGGGAACAAAAGCAGAGAAGGTCAATAGGATTGCATCCAAAGTCATTACTGGGCAGGAGAGAAGACTAAATCAAAATGAGCGATTAATTTTTTTAGCCATTTTTTTATCCATAAAGTGGCCTCATAAATGATCCCATATCTTGGTGTCAGAACTTTATAATAAAATGGCAGTGGGACTCTGATGGAAAATTCAGATCTGGGGACAAGAGCAAAGGAATAAATTCTTAAAGTTTTCTGTATAAGAATGATAAGAAGAGTTATTTGATGTAGGTGAATAATTTGTTTGGAAGGTGTTTTGTTTTCTGGTCTTAATCTGGCTTTTCTTGCTTTAATGCCCTGACTTGTCTGCCTTACTCCCAGTTTTCTCACCATTGAAAGGAGAGAGGGAGAGAAGGGAGAGAGAAAGACCTGGAGACCCCTAGTATAATAGAATGAAGTCGGCTATATGGCAACCTTGAATTCTGGTGTTTCATACTCTTGTTCCAGAGAAAAAATAGATGACTATTTTAAGAAATGCTTCCTAAATACATAGAAGACAAAGACAAATGTGGACAACAAAAAAGCAATGCTAGTTTTAATTCTAATGATATTATAAGTAACCATTATGCTAAAACTACTAACAGGTTATCATTTATTGAGCATTCAGTAGTTGGATGACATTCTTCCCTTGTTACACTTATCTTCTTTAATCCTTTTAACAACCCTGAGATGTAGGTGTTATTATCTCCATTTTAAAAATAAGAAAATTGGGGCTCAGGAAGGCAGTAAAGGTTAGCTCATATAGCTAATATGTAACAGGTTTTCAAATAGGGGTGCTGGACTTACAACTTTGTGTCTTAAAACTCTGTTATAGTGACATGCAAAAGATGTTGACACCTCCATAACTATAGCTTAGGGACATTTTTCCAGGCTGATTTTGAGCTAATAAAAGCCCTGCTGTTCCCTGAGGAGACTCCTGAACTGTCACATGGCTTGAGCCTCTCAGCTTGCAGGTTACCGTGGCTGTCCCTGGAGGCTCCCGGCATATTTGATTATAAATACAAGCAGCTGGGAGAGGCTTTTGGCCTGAGTTCTGTTGTATCTAGACTCAGATACTGAGGCTGTTGGTACTGATTGTCAGATTCAGAAATATTTTAAGGGACCGTGGTCCCTTAATACGAAGTGCCCATGATTTTTGCTTTCCGGTTGTGAAGTTGCCTCTGGATCCCCCCGTCTCCATTCTTTGCCCCTTGCAGTTTTATTTTTCTCTCAACATCCTCCATCTCTAATTCATCTCCTTTCTAACTGATCTCTTCATCTTTGCTTTCTGTTTCTTCACATTTAGAGATGTGTGACTTTCTTAAAACGGCTTCCCCAAATTATTGTCCCCTGGGCCCTACTCCCTGAAACATGGCTTCATAGCACATGTCGCTTCTCTCTTCGCCAGGGGATGCTGAGCAGGTCAACATTCTTTCCTGCCTTCCTTTCTCAGCTGTCACCATGTGGGAGTGATGGAGAGATGCTAGCAAGACACACTTCTGAGCAGGAAGTCTGAGTCATCTCTTGGTTTTTAAGACCCCCAGTTTTTTCTGCTCCTACAGCCTGAGCCACTGTCTTCCCTTCAATTATGCCCCCTGAAGCTCTCAAACATGGGCCACCTTTCTTAGGCCTTACCTCCAATTTTGCCCCTCTGAGAAGCCCTCCTGCTCACCCCAATTTCCAGCATCCCCTTTCTTTCAGATTCTTTAAAGATCCTCTTTTTCCCTCCTTTAATACTTTGTAGGAGCCAGATGCCACACAAGGCAGCTTACACACATGGCACTATTCCTTTAAATATTCCTCTAAGGAATTTCCTTCATCTCTCATTCTACAGGCAAAGAAACTAAAGATCCTCACAGATCCTAGTGGTGAGTGGAACAGGAATGATGACTTCCAAGGTGGGGAAGCAGGGATCTGTCTCCTCTCAGGGGGTTTATAAACAGAGAAGTCCTTCAGAAGAATCATGGCATATTCAAAAAGCACAGATCCCTGGGCGTTAGTCAGCTGAGCGACCACTCAGAATTCCTTAGGGCAGGGCCATCCTCTTCAGGAGACCAGAATCCAGATGTTTTCTGTGTCCCCACCCTGCACTCAGACCATTTCTGGCTCCGTGATAGCCTGTTCCTCACTCACCTATTCACTATCATTTTTTAAATTTTATTGTTTGACACTTCAGAGTGGCAGAGCAGAGTCAGATAGCCTGAATTTATATTTACACACATACATGCACACACAAATACAGAAACTGGAACTTTGACAACTTACAGCGTGTGTGTGTGTATAAGTTTATACATATTTATATAAAGGGATTTCAAAAAGTTTGTGAAAAATAAAATATAAAAATTACAAACTTTATTTCTCAACATAAGATCTATCAAGTTCAAGATACTTTTATAAGCCATGATATCAGCCATTTAGTTCATCCCTAAGAACTGAGAGTCCTAGGAATTTAACCATGTCAGTGCAGTCACTTTTACATTAAAATAACTGAAAAACAAAATGGGTGTCCTTATAGCTTTTTCAGATTAGGAAACAAAAATAAGTCAGAAGCAGCCACATCAGGACAGTATGATGGATGCCTCATGATTTTCTATTAAAACTCTCACAAATTTGCCCTTGCTTAACGAGAGGAATGAGCAGGTGCGTTTTCGTGGTGAAGGACTCACTGGTGAAGCTTTCTTAGGAGTTTTCCTGCTAAAGTTTTGGTTAACTTTTTTACAACATGCATAATAAGCAGATGTTATCATTCTTTGGCCCTCCAGAAAGTCAACAAGCAAAATGCCTTGAGCATCTTAAAGAACTGTTGCCAATGACTTTGCTCTTGACAAATCCACTTCCACCACTTGGTAGCCATTGCTTTGATTGTGCTTTGTCTTAAGATCACACTGGCAAGGCCAAGTTTCATCTCCTATTAAAATATTTTGAAGAAATGCTTCAGTATCTTGATCTTACTTGTCTAAAATTTTCATTGAAAGCTGTGCTCTGGTCTGCACCTGATCTGGTGCAATAGTTTTGGTACCCATCAAGCGAAAAGTTTGTTCAATGATAATTTTTTAATCAGAATTGTGTAATACCAAACCAATTAATATATGTATAGTGTTGTCTGTTTATGCTGTTTATTGTCAGCCTTCCTCAGTTAGGGCGTTTTGATGGTTAATATTAAGTGTCAACTTGATTGGATTGAAGGATGCAAAGTATTGTTCCTAGGTGTGTCTGTGAAGTTGCTGAGGAAGGAGATTAACATTTGAGTCAGTGAACTGGGATAGGCAGGCAGACCCTCAATCTGGGTGGGCACCATCTAATCAGCTGCCAGTGCAGCCAGAATAAAAGCAGGCAGAAGAATGTGGAAAGACTAGACTGGCTTAGTCTTCCAGCCTACATCTTTCTCCCATGCTGGATGCTTCCTGCCCTCAAACATTGGGCTCCCAGTTCTTCAGCTTTGGGACTCTTGGACCTTTGACCACAGACTGAAGGGTGCACTGTCACCTTCCCTACTTTTGAGGTTTTGGGGCTCAGACTGGCTTCCTTACTCCTCAGCTTGCAGACAGTCTATTGTGACCTCACCATGTGATTGTGTGAGTCATACTCCTTAATAAACTCCTCTTTATATATACATCTATCCTATTCTGTCCCTCTAGAGAATCCTAATACAGGCATGAACAAAATTAATTTTTTCTTGCATATCGATGTGGATGATGTGTTGCTGTGGGTTTCATCTTCAGCATTCTTTTGTCCCTTCTTAAAATGAATTACTCATTTGTAAAATGTGTCATTGTTCCCACAAACTTTTCATAAAGCATCAGTGATTTCATCATTCTTCCACTCAAGCTTTATCATAAATTTGATATCTGCCCTTGCTTCAATTTTAGCAGGATTTTTATTGCTCCGATAGGGGCTCTTTTCAATCTGATATCTTATCCTTCTTAGTACCTCAAATTAGATTCTGCTCAGACATGTTATTACAGGTAGGCATGAATTTATTTTTGTTTATTTCAAAAACAAAACCATGTACAATTTTCCCATGATAGGCATTTTTCATGAACTTTTTGAACTTTCTTAGCATATAAATAACCTTATTTAGCCATATATGTGTGTGTAGAAGTGTTTTTTTACATACACATATATATAATATAGGCATTCTTATATATGTGTAATATATAATGACATATATACACACACAGATGCACACACACATGGTTATATAACCTTATTTAATTGGTTGAGGTTCCATAACCTCTCAAAGTCTCAGTTTTATTGTCTGAAAATTGGGATAAAGAATGTCATGGTATTTTATTTAATTTAAATACTTCAACTTCATATAGTACAAGGGTTACTAAGGAGTTTGTGTTTAAATATAAATTTGGTTTATTCCCATAAGCCAATGGCTTTATTCACAATAGCATCAATTCTTTGTAATGTTGAAGGGGAAATCTGGTTTGTCAGATGCTTCAAGAAATAGTGAACAGAAAACCATATATACTCTGCATTGTTGGTGAAATGTACCTCATTTTGACTCTATGATCTGACTTTAGAAATAACTCACTAGGTGATTTGTAATATGACTTCATTCTGGAAATTACCTCATAGTAATATAATGGGAAATGATGACGATGATGTTGATAGTGATGATGAAGTAGTGAATTTTCTCTCTCTAAGATCAAATTCTTAAAAGGTCATACCCAGATATTTGATGTGCAATGCTAAATATAGATGGGTAACATGTACATTTAAGAAATGCCTAATGATTTATGTCCAAGTGCTATGGTTTGAATATTTGTACCATCCAAACCTCATGTTGAAATTTGATCCCCAGTGTTGGAGGTGAAGCATGATTGGGGTGCTTGGATCATGAAGGTAGAGCCCTCATGAACAGATTAATGCCCTCCCTATGAAGAGGGGCAAGCGAGTTCTCACTGTATTAGTTCCTGGGAGAGCTGGTTGTTTAAGAAAAAGCATGGCACCTCTCCTCTCACTTCCTCTGTCACTACGTGATCTCTGCACACATGGGCTCCCCTTTGCCTTGAGTGGAAGTAGCCTAAGTCTTTCATCAGATTCTTGATCTTCCAGCCAGCACAATGACAAGTAAAACAAACCTTTTTTATTTATAAATTACCAAGTCTCAGATATT
Source organism: Pan troglodytes (assembly GCF_028858775.2). NCBI lineage: Eukaryota > Metazoa > Chordata > Mammalia > Primates > Hominidae > Pan > Pan troglodytes. The sequence continues at coordinate 26,958,567 of NC_072411.2, read as the reverse complement.
CCTTTATATTAATAGCAGCACAAACAGATTAAGACACCAAAGTAATTTAATGGTTCAGAAAAAGAATGTTTCCATACATGGGCATACATGTACATGCATATACATGTACCTTTTGGGTACATTTAGAGAAACACACAAACAAAACATTAACTAAACATTATTGCACTATACTGGTGCAATGAAACTCCTTGACTCCTATTTTGCTTTTTTCTTCCCTGTCAAGAAGAATAAGCTTTGGACTATAAAGTGTGGAATGAACATTACTGAAAGCAAAGTAAATACACTCATGATGGGTAAAAAGACTGTAAGAATACACATATTTGCTTTGCATGAGTTCAAGCCTTTTGACCAATCTCAAGTACACACCAGGGTCTCAAGAGAATGTCTAAATTAGACAACTGCCATTGATCTTTTATTCATGTAAAGACAAAGAGGTTCTGAGAGACTGGAAAAGGGAACATTCCAGAAATAATTGGAGGAGTAAGGTTTATTCCACAAACCACTCACTAGTAAGCTTCCATTGTGTCTGCTAAAGACATTAAAATCCCTTTAGACTACATTTTCACAGTCTAAGATGTAAGTCTTTTGCCATGGTAAGATTGCTCTTCCCCCTCCCTCCTTCCATCCCTCCCTTTCTTCTTTCCTTTCTTCCATCTTTTTTCTTTTTTCTTTCCGTCTTCCTTTCCTTCCACTGCTTTCTTTCCTTTTTCCCTTTCTCCCTTCCTCTCTTCTCTCTCTTTCTAATAAATATTTTATTTTAAAATATTTCTTATGAAGATAGTACAAAAATTGCCAAGATAGTACAGATAGTTTTCATACACCTTGCAACTGGTTTCCCCTTTTATTAACATCTTACATTAATATGGTGTATTTATTATAGCTAATGAACCTATATTGGCACATTTATAAGGAATGTAGCCAATTATTATTAGCTGGAGTCCATGCTGTATTCAGAATTCCTTATATTTTACCTGATGTCTCCTTTCTGTTCCAGGATCCTCTAAAAGATACCACCACATCGCATTTAGTAGTTTTGGCTTTGGCTTTTTAGGCTCCATAGGCTGTGACAGTTTCTCAGACTTTCCTTGTATTTGATGACCTTGACAGTTTTGAGGAATTATAATAAGATTAGATAGTTTATAGAATCTTGCCCAACTAAGATTTGTCTGATTAGATTGGGCTTACAGCATTTTAGGATGGAGACCAGAAAGGTAAAGTGCTATTTTCATGACATCATATCAAGAGTTCATACCATCTATATGACTTATCAGTGTTGATTTTGACCTTGATTACTTGGTCGAGGTAGTGTCAACTATGTTTCTTCAATGTAAAGTTACCCTTTTCTTCATTTTCAAAATTGTACTTTTAGAAAGAAGTCATTGTGTTTCGTCCACAGTTAAGGAGTGGGGAGTTAAGCTCCTCCTCCTTGAAGATAAAGTATTACAGAAGTTATCTGAAATTTTTCTTCACTTGAAAATTTTCTCTTCTTTCCTGTTTATTTTTTATCCCACATTTATTTATGTCAGCATGAACTCATAGATATTTATTTTATACTTCAGGTTATAATTCAACAATATTTTGTTGCTCAAATTATTTCAGATTGGTTGAGTGCTCTTTCAGTTAGCTTTTCTGTCCCTTTGACATGTTTTCTGTGTTTGCTGTTTCTTTACTTTCTGGCACGTTAAGATGCTGAAGGCTCATCTTGCATATTTCCTGCCTGCTATAGTTTAAATATTTTTGTTCTCTCCAAAATTCTTGCATTGGAAACTTAATGCCTAATTTCAACAGTATTGGAAGGTGGGGCCTAATGAGCGGTGCTTAGGTTATGAGGCTTCTCCCTCGTGAATGGATTAATTATGCTATTAAAAAGGGTGGGAATGGGTGCTTCCTCTTTCTCTCTCTTCCATTCTTCTCCCAGGTGAGGACACAGGTAGAAGGCCTATACGAGATGCTGGTGGCTTGATCTTGAACATTCCAGCCTCTAAAACCCTGATAATAAATTTCTTTTTGTAAATTACCCAGTCTCAGATGTTCTATCACACATCTGAGTAAGACAGATATCACCATAAAACAGACCAAGACACTGCCCCAGTCCTAGTATCAGCCATTTTCCTTAGAAAACTGGTTCCCTTTACTGGTGGTGGGATTAGAAACCAAGATCTCGACACTACTTATACTCCTTAATATTGCATATCTTTTTATTTCTAGGTCCTTTCAGCCAACAGAGCAAAGAAATATGTGCACGTATACTAACACATGTGTGGGTTGTATATTTATAGACATTCACATACAGATTATATAGATCCATATATACACAATGGGTTGCATATACACATATGTAAAGATCCATATCGATGCATATATTGTGGATATATTAAGCTAAAAATAAAGTTATACTGATGTCTCCAACTATAATCCATCACACATATATCGTTCTAGCTTTATTACCTTGCTTATTTGTAACCTCCCACTTCAACAGTGAGAAACCCAGCTTCTGCCATCCACCATTCAGTCATTTAATTGTTTGATTTCAGCATACATGTATATATTGGTATGAAAACTATTATCCCTTATCTCCATAATAAACAACTTTTCCAACTAGAGTATAGTATTTTTTGTACAATTTCTTTTACTTTTCGACTTCTAGACTCCACTCATTTCAGAAATTACTTATATTAGCGCCTTTCCCTCTCACTTCCTTTAGTGAGTTTGCTTTATACATTAGTAATATTTTGTTAGATTCTTTTGTCATATTCTACATTCCTTTCTGGAATCCTCTGACCTACTCAATGAATTTTTAAAAATTCAAGTGTACTGTTTCTGCTATAACCTTCTATTGGTTTTGACAAATGCAATATGCCATTTTCCCACCTTTATAGTAGCATACAGAATAGGTTCATCATCCTAAAATTCCTGTGCTGCACCTATTCAACTCTCCCTCCCTAAACCCAATCCCCTGGTATCCACTGACCATTTTACCCTCTTTGTATCTGTATAATTTACCTTTCTCAGAATATCATATAATTGGAATCATAAGAATCTTATAAATACTTTTACTGATTGCCCTCTTTTGCTCAGCAATATACATTTAATATAAATTTAAGACACATCCACATATTTTTGTGAGTTGATTGTTCACTTAATGTTCTGGCCAAAAATATTGCATTCTGCGGATGTGGGATGTGCCACAGGTTGTTTATCCTTACACCTACTGAAGTTGGTTCCAGGTTTTGGTGATTATAAATACTGGTGCTATAAATATTCATGTTAAGGTTTTTGTGTGGACATAACTTTACTCATTAGATAGGTAAATACCTAGGAACCTGATTGCTGGACTAAATGGTAAGGCAATGTTTAGCTTTGTAAACTAACAAACTCCATTCCACAAAGGCTGTGCCATTTTGCATTCCCATGAGCAATAAATTAACATTCTAGTTGCTTTGATTCCTCACCAGTGTTTAATCCTGTCGGCTTTTAGGTTTTAGCCAAATAGGTATGGAGTGGTACTTTATGGTTATTTTAATTTTCATTTTTAATACAACAAGTAGTATTGAACATGTTTTCTGACACTATTTGCATCTGCCTATCTTCTTTGTTGAGATGTGTTTTGAAATATTTGGCCATTTTAAAAGTGAGTTGTTTGCTTTCTTCTACTTGACTTCTAAGAGTTATTTGTATATTTTGGAATGAGTTTTTAATTAGGCATGTATTTTGCAAATATTTTCTCCTAGTCTGTGGCTTGTCCTTTCCTTCTCTTAACAGTGACTCTTTTGAGAAGAAGTTTTTAGTTTTAAGTGTGTAATTAATTGTTTTTTTCTTTCATAAATTGTAATTTTGTTGTTGCATGAAAATCTCATTACCAAATCCAGGGCTACATATATTTTCTATGTTTTATTCTACATATTTTTAGTTTTACATTTTAAATTTAATCCTATTATTCATTTTTAGTTAATTTTTGCGAAAGTTGTAACTTATAAGGTCTGTGTCTAGGTTCATTTGTTTTCTTTTTCTTTTCTTTTCTTTTTTTTTACTTGGATGTCCAACTGTTCTAGTATTATTTGTGAAAAGGCTATCTATTGAATTGCTTTTGGTCATTTGTCAAAGATCAATTGACTATATTTGTGTGGATCTACTTCTGGGTTCTCAGTCTCTTTACATTGATCTATGTGTCTAATACTTTCACCAATTCCATGCTGGCTGAATACTGTAGCTTTATAGGAAGTCTTAAATTTGCATAGTATGAGTCCTATAACCTGGTTCTCCTTCTTCAGCGATGTATTGGCTACTGTAGGTTCTTTGAGTTTTATTACAATTCAAGATTGATTTCATCAATATCTACAACATGGCTAGCTGGAATTTTTATTGAGATTTCATTGACTCTATACATCAATTTGAGAAGGTTAAAATTGAAACAATATTGAATATTCTGATCCATGAACATAAAAAATATCTTCATTTCAGCTGGGCGCCATGGCTCAAGCCTGTAATCCCAGCACTTTGGGAGGCCAAGGTGGGTGGATAACCTAAGGTCAGGAGTTCAAGCCTGGACAACATGGTGAAACCCTGTCTCTATTAAAAATACAAAAAAATTAGACAGGTGTGGTGGACACCTGTAATCCCAGCTACTTGGGTGGCTGAGGCAGGAGAATTGCTTGAACCCGGGAGGCAGAGATTGCAGTGAGCCAAGATGGTGCCATTGCACTCCAACTTGGGTGACAAAGTGATTCCTCAATGATCTAGAACCAGAAATACCATTTGACCCAGCAATCCCATTACTGGATATATACCCATTGGATTGTAAATCATTCTACTATAAAGACACAGGTACATGTATGTTTATTGTGCACTGTTCACAATAGCAAAGACTTGGAACCAACCCAAATGCCCATCAATAATAGACTGAATAAAGAAAATGTGGCACATATACACCATGGAATACTATGCAGCCATAAAAAAGGATAAGTTCATGTCCTTTGCAGGGAAATGGATGAAGCTGGAAACCATCATTCTCAGCAAACTAACACAAGAACAGATAACCAAACACCACATGTTCTCACTCATAAGTGGAAGTTGAACAATGAGAACACATGGACACAGGGAGGGGAACATCACACACTGGGGCCTGTCGGGGGTGGGGGGCTAGGAGAGGGATAGCATTAGGAGAAATACCTAATGTAGATGATGAGTCGATGGGTGCAGCAAACCACCATGGCACATGTATACCTGTGTAACAAACCTGCATGTTCTGCACATGTATCCCAGAACTTAAAGTATAATAAAAAAATTTTTAAAAAGGTATCTCCATTTCTTCAGATCTTTGATTTCTGTCATCAGAGTTTTGTAATTTGCTACTAATAGATCCTATTAATATATTGTTATATTCATATCTATTTTATTATTATAATGTTATTGTGAGTATTTTATTTTATTATTATTATTTTTTGAGATGGAGTCTCACTCTGTCACCCAGGCTGGAGTGCAGTGGCACAATCTCAGCTCACTGCAACCTCTGCCTCTCGAGTTCAAGCGATTCTTCTGCCTCAGCCTCCCGAGTAGCTGGGACTACAGGCGCACGCCACCATGCCTGGCTAATTTTTGTAATTTTAGTAGAGACAGGGTTTCACCATATTGGTCAGGCTGGTCTCAAACTTTTGATCTCGTGATCCACCCACCTCAGCCTCCCAAAGTGTTGGGATTACAGGCATGAGCCACCACACCTGGCCAGTAATATTTTTAAAATGTCAAATTTTAATTTTTCGGTAGTGAAATATAAAAAAATTGAATATGTATATTAATCTTTGGATCTTGTGACCTTGCTATACATGTTATTAGTTCCAAATATTTTTTGTTGTCGACTTTTTATATATACAATTATGTAATCTAAGAATAAAGATGGTTGTATTTCTTCCTGTTCAATCTGCGTAATTTTTATTTTATTTTCTTGTATTCTTCCCCTATCAAAGATTCTAGTGCAACTTTGAATAGGAGTAGTGAGCAAAGAGATTCTTGCTTTATTCCAGTATTATAGGAAAAGCCTTTTATTTCATTAAGTATGATGTTATCTGTAGGCTCTTTGCAGACGTCCTTCATCAAGTTGAAAACGTGCCCCTCTATTTTTACTTTGCTGAGAGATTTTTATTATGAATGGGTGTTAGACTTTTTGAAATGCTTTTTCTCTTGCATGTATGGATGCAGTTAAGTGATATTTCCTCTCTAGCTTATTGATGTGAAGGATTATATTAATTGATTTTTAAAAGTTTAACCAGCCTTGCATACCCAGAATAAATCCTGCTTGCTTATGGTGTATAATACCATTTATTTATTCTTTGTTAGATTAAACTTGCTACTATTTTGTTGTGGATTTTTACATGAATGTTTATGAGAGCTATATCTCTGTAGTTTTCTTTTATTTGTCTTTATCCAGTTTTTATATGATGATAATGATAGATCATAGAGTTCATATTCTGTAATACATTGTAGTAAATTGGTATCATTACTTCCTGAAATATAAGTAGTAAAAATAAGTTTTGCACTTGTTTTAAATTAAGTTCTAAGTATTTTTATATGCTGTTGTCAATGAAATTATTCTGTTAATTTATTTTCATATTCCTCATCACTAATGCACAGAAATACAATTGATTTTTATTTATTAATCTTACATCTTACAACCTTTTAAATTGTTTATAATCACTTTTTAGTGGACTCTTTAAGATTTTTATATACAATATAATATCATCTGCAAGTAGAAATAATTTTCTTTCTTTCTAATTTGAGTGCCCATTATTTTCTTATCTAATTATCCTGGCTAGAATCTCTACTACAGTATTGAATAGAAACAATGAAATTGTACAACTTCTTTCTCATTTTAGGGGGAAAGCATCCAGTCATTTAGCATTAAGTATTATGTGAGCTATGGTTTTTTTTTGGCGTGGTGGGGGAATTTTTTTTTATCCAGTTGTGGAAGTTCACATCTATTTCTAATTTGTTGAGGGATTTTATTATAAAAGGATGTTGGATTTTGTGAATGCTTTTTCTGTGTTTACTGGGATGATTATGTGACTTTCAACTTTTATTTCATTGATATGGTGTATAAAAATAATTGATGTCTGGTTATTAAAGCCACTTTGCATTTCTGAGATAAATTCCACAAGGCTTTTCTAATTTGCTAAATTGTATTTGCTAGTATTTTGTTAAAGATTTTTATGTCTATATACAAAAGGAATATTCATTTGCAGTCTTTTATGTTGTGATACATTGCTTTGGTTTTGGTATCAAGGTACTATTAGCTTCATAGAATAAACTGAGTAGCGGTCACACCCCTTCTATTTTTAAATGATTTTTTTGAAAAAACTATGTCCATTAATTTTTTAAAAAATGTTTTGTAGAATTCACCAGTGAGGCTGTCTGGCCCTGGGCTTTTCTGTCTGGATCATTATTATTATTATTCTATATTTGTGTTTTTCTAGGAAATTGTCCATTTTATTGAATTAATTATTAACATACAATTTTTCAAGCATTTCTTGAAATTCTTTTTATTTCTGTAAGGTTATATTAATGATCTCTCATTTCCAATTTATTTGAGTCTTTTTTATGGTCAGTCTAGCTAAAGTATTTTTTGATATTCTGTCCATTTTGTTGAGATTTTCAACGAAACATGTTTGCTTGCATTAACTTTCTCTACTGCTTTTCTATTCTGTTTCATAATTCTGTTGCCTAACCTTTATTATTTCTTTATTTCCACTTGCTTTGGGTTCAGTTTTTTTTTTCATTTTTTTTTTTTGCAGTGCCTTAAAGTAGGTTGTTATTGATTTGAATTTTCTTTTATTTTTTTTACTGTCAGCATTTACAGCTATAAGTTTTTCTCAAAACACTGCTTCAGCTGCATTTCATAAATATTCTGAGGTGTGTCTTTATTTTAAGTCATTTCAAAGTATTTTTAATTTTCTTTTGGATGTCTTCTTTGATCCATGTGTTACTTAGCAGTGTACTGTTCAATTCCACATATTTGTGAGTATCCCAGATGTCTTTCTGTTACTGATTTTTCATTTTGTTCCATTATTGTCGGAGAACATACTTTATATTGTTTCCATTTTAAATTATTGATATTTGTGCTATGTGCATATGGCGTTTCCTAGAGAATGTTCCATGTGCACTTGAGAAGATTGTATATTCTGCAGTTGTTAGATGGAGGGTTTATTGATGTTTGTGGAGCCTACTTGGCTTATATTGTTAAAATCTTTTATTACATGTTGGTTTTCTGCCTACCTGTTTTTTCATATCTAAGAAAATATGATTGTCATTATTAAAACCAGGTTATTGACTCCAACTTTCATTGTTAAACTGTTTTTTATTCTGTCGGTTGCGTTACATACATTTTGGTGCTCTGTTCTTAGGTGTGTATATACTCATAATTAATGTGTTTTTCTAACACATTTAGCCTTTTATCATTATAAAATGTCCCTCTTATTTCTATTGATATTTCCTTTTTACTTTAACATTTATTTCTTACTGTTATTATTATAACCATTTCTGCTTTCTTGTGGTTGCTATTTATGTGGCATTTTCTTTTATCCTCTTACTTTTTGTCTATCTTTGAGACCAAAGTATGTTTCTCGTACACAATATATAGTTGTATCTTGATTTTTATTTGGCCTAACGATTACTGCCTTTCAGTTAGGTTGCTTAATCTATTTACTTTCAATGTTAGTATTGATATAGTTGGATTTACTTTTGCCATCTCACATTTTGTTCTATGTGTGTCTTGTGTCTTTCCATCTCTCTGTTTACATTGCCCATATGCTCTTGCATATTGTCTACTTTATTCATTAGACCCTTTAGCTTATTAATCACAGTGTTTTACAATTCAGGGCTGTTAATTCCAATGCCGCTGTCATATCTGGGTCTGGCTTTGATGCCATGCTTTGTCTCTTCAAACTGTGTGTTTCTTGCCTTTTAGTGTGTCTCATAGTTTTCTCTTGATATCCAGACATGATGTGCTGGGTGAGAGGAAGTGCTGTAAATAAGCTTTAGTAATGAGGGTAAGGTGTGGGGGGCAGGGAAACGTTCTATAATCCTGTGATCTCAGTCTTTTAGTAGCCTGTGCCTCTAAAATGTGAACTTCGTATGTGCTCCTTAGTCACCATCCCTCCCTCATTAGGTGGGATAGGGTGATTGGAGTGGGCTGGAGTGGGTATTTCCCTTTTTCCATATAAAAGGCTTAGAGGGGGCTGGAGTTGGTCTTCTTTCCCCAGGTCAGTTAGGCCTTGGTAAAGTCCAGAAGTTTAGGCTCTGGTGAAATAGTTCTTTTCCGAGGGGATACTGTAAGAAAACAGAATGCTCTGGTGTATTTCAAAATCATTCCTTTTCCCCTCATCTCTTCCAGACGGATGAGAAGATTTTTCTCTTATATTTCCTGTGCAGACCTGGTAGAGCTCCTGGAGGTAAAACTCACAAAAATATAGGAGTCTTCCTATGACTGGGGACCTCTGGAGATTTTAACTCTCTGTTGCCCTCACTGAGCCTCCAGAGATTCATAAATCCTAGCATGGTGGTTGTATTCCTGCCAAACTTTAAAATAGTTTACTCTATTCTATTCCTACCTTCATGAATTCTGATGAGTTCACATCAGTACTTGTCCGTTTTCCTCTCTAGGTAAGGTGTTTAATTTCCCCCCCTCTCTCTTCTCTCAAGGTTTTGTGTTGTCTCTGTATTCTGAATATGGCATCTCTAGGTGTAGCTTTTTTTGTGTTATTTCTCCTGCTTCTTGTTCATTGAGTTTCCTAGATCTATGATTTAGTGTCTGTCATTAATTTTGGACAATTATCAGCCTGGATTACCACAAATATTTTCTCTACTCGGATTATTTCTTGTTTTCCTTCTGATATTCTCATAACATTTATGTTAAGCCTTTTGAAATTAGTGCCCCATTTTTGGATGTATTATATTTTTTTAAAATTATATTTTTCTGTTTGTATTTCAGGTTGGGAAGATTCTACTGACTTATCTTCAAGTTCATTGACTTTTTCATTTGTTTGTCCTCAGCTGTGTCTAGTCTACTGATGAGCTCATTCTTCAAAGCTATACTTCACTTTTTACAGTGCTTTTGATTTCTAGTATTGCCTTTCTTAAAATTTCCATATCTCTCCTTACATTATTTATCTGTTGTTGATTGTTGCTGCTTTTTTCCGTTGGAGCCCTTACCATATTAACTTCAGTTGTTTTACATTCATTTTCTGATAATTTCATTGTCTGTGGCATATCTGAGCCTGGCTCTGCTGCTTGCTTCATTTCATCACAATTTTTTTCTTATATTTTGACATTCTAACTAATTTTTTGTGTTGAAGACCAGGTATGGTTCATCAGGTAATAGAAACTGGGGAAAAATGTGAGAATTTATTTTAATCAGACTAGGAGTTGTGCTGGGTTTGACGTTTGTTGTAGTTATGAGTGTCAAAGGCTTCAAGTTTCTCTAGAGTCTTTTTTTCTCCAATTTTGACTGTGAGCTTCCCTGAGCACTCACCCTCATCAGAGAGAGTGTGTCTCTTGCAGCTGTTTCACTTGTGATTCACTACTGTTATACTGAGTCTCTGTTGGTGTGGTAGTAAGATGTGGGGAGGGAAGTTGTGGTACATGGCCTAAAATTAATACCATGTACTACCTGGCACCTGAAACTGGATATGTTGTGAATGTTTTAATCACAGTCCCCTTACCCATTGTGCTCCTGTGGATAAAGTCCACTAGTCAAATAACCCTCCTCGCCACAGTGACACAGCATGACATTTACAGTATGAAGAGTCCCCCACCAGGTTACTTAAGGGTGTATTTTGGCTGCCTGAAGTCTGAAGGCTGGGTAATGAGCCAAGGCTATGTTGCTCAGCCAAAGAGCTGGTGTCCTTGAGAACCCAAACATCCCAGAGAGTTTCTGAGAACCTACCAAAGAAAACAGCTTCATCACTCAAACACAGTAGGCAAAGAACTAGAAAATTAGCTTAAAAGCAGTTTCGAGTCAGGAGATGGTGTGGACCTCTTGACTGTCCTACTGCTGTCCAGGAATGCCCTGTATATAAGTCCTAATAAGTTCATCTACTCTTCATGCTGGGGTTGCCTGGGTCATTCTTTGGTTTCTCAGTTTCTTCCCAATTTGGAGGGGGATGTAACGGTCTCAAGTTTTTCTTGTAACAATGCTTGCCTATTGCTGCGTGGGCTTCAGTTCCCTGCCAGCCTGCAGGATAATTTGAAGAAGCCAATCACATCTTCCGTGGGAACCAGAGGGCACCTAACCCCCTTGATAGTACAAAGCCCGGTACCCATAGACCCCGCTTATTCAATATATTACTGAGTACAAACGCCACGTGACTTTGCATGTCTTACAATGTCCTCCTCCTCTAGGCTGTGGGTATATGTGACTAGTAAATTGCTTTTGATTTCACCTGGCCCATGTTGGATGTTGCATGTTCTAACATTCTCCTAACTCTAAGGTGTAAACCTTCTTTTACCAAGAGGGTGAAATGAAATAATCAAAGCAGAAGGGTTCTACAATATTAAAAAGTAAATCTCCATCTTTTAGTAAGCCTGTGTCTCTTGGTTGTGAACTTTGCAAGTTTGTTTCCTCCCACCAGTGGTACCTTATCTCCATCATGGATGAGGCAAGAAGGCTGAAGAAGGGTGGAGTGGGAGAAATGACTTTTCCCCAGATGGGATAAAGCTCTGGTAAAAGTATTTTCCTCTGGCATGCAGTCTTTGGTTATGTACACCACTCTGAGCATTTCATAATGGTTTCTCTTTCCCTTCCCCTGAAAAAGCTACAAGGAAATATTTCTCTGGTCCTCATTGTAAGAACCTGGTAGGATTTCTAGAGGTAAAAACCCCCAAAGTCAGGGGATATTCTAGGGCAGAGACCCCCAGTAGTTTCTGTCTCTCACATTAGTTTACAGTTGTGATAATTTTCATATAAGAAGAAGAACATATTTGATCTTCACCCCGAGTGTCTAGCACTCGGGGACTTCACCCCGAGTCCTAAAACCCTTGGAATTTCCTAAGTGATAGAGTGAGAGGAATGTGTTTCATTATTTATTATAATTCCTTTTCAACAATACCTGAATTTATACAAATTGCTGACTCTTGGTGGATGGTGGATGGTGGCCGGAGGAATCAGTTACGTGATTAGGCCCACCTCTAGAATTCCATGGAAGGGAGAGGGGCAGGAGATTAGGTCCAATCATCAATGACCAATGATCTAATCGACCATGTTTACATAATGAGATCTTCATTAAAACTTTATGTAATGTGGTTCAGAGGGCTTCTGTGTTGGCAAATACACTCATTCAGATGCTAGGAGGGGTAATGCTTAGAGACAGCATGGAAGCTCCATGCCCCTCCCACCTACGGTGTCCCATGCATCTCTTCAGTTTGCCTACTCCCGAGTCGTGGTTTCTCTTATAATAAATTGGGAATAGTGAGTAAAGTGCCATCCTCAGACGTTTGAGCTATTCTAGTAAATTACCAAAACTGGGAAGGGTAACTCCCAGTTTATAGCTCGTTGGTCAGAAACACAGGTGACAACCTGGGACTTGCACCTGGCATCTGAAGCAGGGGCAATATTGTGGGATTGAACCCTTAAACTGTGGAGTCTGTGCTAACTCTTGGTATTTAGTGTCATAATTGAATTATAAGACGCCCTTTGGTTCCCTGAAAGTTGGAGAATTGCTTAATGTGAGGGAAATTCTCACCAATTTCCTGTCAGATGTGTTTTGTGCAAATAGAGAAAAACAGCTGTTTTCTCTTTTAACACTTTACCTCCAGAAATTTGTAAAAGTTAACATTTAAGTGTTCTTCCCAGGTAATGGATTCAGCAGCTTCTGCTCCAGGTAAAAAGAACTCAGCTGTGGCTCTCTAGAGTCACCTGTTTCTCACGATTTCAGGGCAACACTTTGTATTAAAACTTCAGTCAGTCCAAGAAGTTATTGACATTCAGTTTATTCTGCTTTTTCTTGTTGTAAGAATGAGTGATTTTTTTTTTTTTTTTTTTGAGACGGAGTCTCGCTCTGTCGCCCAGGCTGGAGTACAGTGGCACGATCTCGGCTCACTGCGACCTCTGTCTCCTGGGTTCAAGCGATTCTCCTGAGTAGCTGGGATTGCAGGGGTGTGCCACCAGGCCTGGCTAAGTTTTGTATTTTTAGTAGAGACGGAGTTTCACCGTGTTGGTCAGGCTGGTCTTGAACTCCTGACCTCGTGATCCTCCTGCCTCGGCCTCCCAAAGTGCTGGGATTGAGTATGATGATTTTTAAGCATTTTATGTGTCAGAACTGAAACCAGAAGTAGTGTTTTTTTTTTAAGTGCTGACTTAAGATACTGTTTAATCACTGAAGTAAAATGTGCATGTTATCAGCATTATTTAAGTAAGAGCAGATATGTTTGTATCTTTCTGAAACTGTATGTTTTTTATTTTCTTTGAGCAAGCTGTGGAGTCTTCATTTCAGTTACTATTACCTTCATGCATAATTCAGCCACTGCTGATATAGAGATGGCAACTAATTCAAAGGATTCCTCTAGCTTCTAAAACATTCTCTATGAAACTCATTTATGTGGTAGTAGCATGAGGTGCATCTCCTGTTTGTTTTATGTAAATGAAAATCCTAACGTTGAAGCCCACTTATTTGCCATATTACTAACTCTTCAACTATCCAGATAGTTTTGCTGTCCTGCTAGTCTTTCCAGGAAAGCATATATGATAGTTTTTAACAAATGTCCTCAACATTATTTCCCCATGGAATCTGTGACTTGAGATGTTCCAAACTTCTCCATTTTCGAATTTCCACTTTTGATGTATCAAATATATAGACAAGTGCACAAAACATCGATGTTCCACTCAATGAATCAACAGGAAGCTAAACATTTTTGAATTTTTGATTAGTTTATTTATTTTTAAATTAAAATGAATTATTTTTGAGACCAGGTCTCACTGTGTTGTCCAGGCTGGCTTTTAACTCCTGGGACTCAGGTGATCCTCCCGCTTCAGCCTCCAGAATCCCTGGGACTGCAGGTATTTGTCACTGTGTCCAGCTAAACCCTTTTTAATTATCACCAAGGTTAAGAAATCTAATTACATCACCACTCATATACTAAATTAGTATTATACCTGAATTATTTTGTGTTGCTGTAAAAGAATACCTGAAGCTAGTGGTTTATTTAAAAAAAAATTTGGTTCACAATTCTGATGGATAGAAAATTTAAGATTGGGCGTCTGCATCTGGCGAGGGGCTCAGGCTGCATCTATTCATGGTGGAGGGTGAAGGGAGCAGGTGTGTGTAGAGATCACATGGGGAGAGAGGAAGCAGGAGAAGTGGGAGTGGGGATGCTTGGCTGTATTTAACAACCAGCTCTTGAGGGAACTAAGAGTGAGAGCTAACTTGCCCTGGAGAAAAGGCATTAATCTGTTCATTAAGTATCTCCCCACAAACACTTCTCACTAGGCCCCACCTTTAACAGTAGGGATCCGATTTTAACATGAGATTTGGACAGGGCAAACATCCAAACCATCGCTGGTTTGATATTGTTCCTTTAACAATTTAACGAGCCTCTCAAGACTCAAATCAAGATTTATTTCCTCCATGAACTTTCTACCAAAAAGTAAATCCAAGGAAGAGGTGTTTCTAATTAAAATGGATGGATGGATGCTTGTCAAAGACTCACGCTGTCTTCCTCCGAGTGCTTTCAAAGGTTAGTTCTTATAACAAGGATTCTGCCCTTAAATTAATATATAGAACCATGGAGAAACTCTGTTCAGGCTGACTTCATAGTCCACTCTCCAAAGAGGCATGCTAAAGGTGATCTGAGGCGCTAAAAGAAAATGGTAAAATTTCTACTCATGTGTTTCTTTATGACTTTCTATTTTTATATATGTTTTATGATGCACATAAAACATGCACAAAATTATATTGTGTATTAGCAATAGTACGTATAAGATTTATGAATTACAAAATCAATATACAGAGGGCACATGCACAGAATATTTACTGATAGGTATGTGATATTAAAAATCTGGAGAATAATGATGTTCATTACTTGTGTTCTCAATTGAGCTTCATACAGCTAAAGATTCCTATTCTTAAAAAAAAGTGAAATTCTACTGTATTGTATCCTCTCATGTCTGTTCATGATGAAGTCTTTGAAATTTCCCGTGAGGGCTTTGCTACTTATCATCTCTTCCTTGGCTTATGTTTCTCTCTCTGTCTAGAGTCCTCATTCATGTTCCTGTATGTAAAAACAGCACATCATGTTTTTAATTTTTGTAAATTGATATATCAAATATACAGGAAAGTACACAAAATAGATATTTTATTTCAAAAATAAATTAACATAATTTTATTTTATTTAATAAATTCACAGAAAGCTAAACCCTTTTTAATTATCACCAATCTAATAAAATTACATCATCACTCACATGTCCCCTCCTATTTCTACCACTCACTATTCCCACATTCCCCTGTAAAGTTGTGATTGATTATTCAGAATTCCAACACACACATTCATGGCTCTGCCTGACTACAGCTTACTCATGGTCCACAGTTTCCAACTTCTCTATGTGTGTTCTTTAGCTTTTCCTTTTTCCCTAATCAGCTAAAGAGTCTAACATCTTTGGTTCAAATTCCTCAGAGTAATAATTAAGTTAATTTCTTTCTCCCCTATGTGGGATCAACTTTCAAAAAAAAATAAAAGCCCCTTATATGCCATTGATCAGTTTATATGAATTAATTATTCCTGAATTTGGTGCTGCTTATCAACCAACCATCTGTAGCCCCAGAGGTAAGAACAGGGCAGGCATGGATTGCTTCATTAGAGCAGCCGTTTGTGGAAGTGGTCATTTCCCTCAGAAAAATGCAATGATCAAGGCACACGGCTTGAATAGCCTACTCTGTGCATGTTGTCTCTTGACTAATGAACCAAAATGAGGCATTGATTATACAGTTACACAGTTTTTAATGTTCTCTCTTTAAAAGTGTCTTTTGCTAAACTGAAGTCTCTCTCTTTATGAGATGGGATAAAAGCAAACCATCACAGAAAACTCAGGAATAAATTAAATTATAGGCATACCTTGGGGATATTGTGGGTTTGGTTCCAGACCACTACAATACACAAATATTGCAAAAAAGCAAGTTACACAATTTTGTTGTTTCAGTGCATCTAAAAGTTATGTTTACATTATACTGTAGACTAAGTGTGCAATAGCATTATATCTATAAAAACAATGTGCATACCTGAACTAAAAATACTTTATTGGTAAAAAATGCTAATGATCATCAGAGTCTTTAAGAAGTCTTAATCTTTTTGCTAATGGAGGGTCTTGTCTAGATGTTGATGGCTGCTAACTAATGAAGGTGGGGTTGCTGAAGGTTGGGGTGGCTTTGTCAATTTCTTAAAATAATATAATAAAGTTTGTTGCATCAATTGACTCTTCCTATCATCAAAGATTTCTCTGTAGCATGTAATGCACTTTGCTAGCATTTTATCCACAGTAGAACCTCTTTTGAAATTAAACTCAATCTTTTAAAACCCTGCCACTGCCTTATAAACTAAGTTTATGGGATATTCTAAATGCTTTTTTGTCATTTCAACAATGTTCATGGCGTCTTCACTACGTGTACATTCCATCTCAATAAGTCACTTTATTTGCTTATCTTCAAGAAGTAACTCTTCATCCATTAATATTTTATCACAAGATTGCAACAATCCAGTCACATGTTCAGGCTCCACTTCTAATTCTAGTTCTCTTGCTATTCCTACCACATCTGGAGTTATTTCTGTCATTGAAGTCTTGAATCACCCAAAGTCATTCAAGAGGTTTGGAATCAACTTCCTCCAGACTCCTGTTAAGTTTGATATTTTAACTTCTTCCCATGGATCACAAATATTCTTAATGACATCAAGAATGTTGTATTTTTTCCAGAAGGTTTTCAATTTACTTTGCTCAGACAGAGAAATCACTATCTATGGTAGCTAGGGCATTAGAAGATTTATTTTTTAAATAATAAGACTTGAAGGTCAAAGTTACTCCTTGATCCATAGTCTGCAAAATGGATGTTGTGTTGGCAGGCATTAAAACAAGACTAATCTCTTTGTACATCTTCATCAGAGCTCTTGAGTGACCAGAAACATTGTCAATGAGCAGTGATCTTTGAAAGGAATCACTTTTTCTGAGTAGCAGGTCTTAACAATGAGCTTACAATATTACAGCAAATAGTCCTATGAACAGATGTGCTGTGACTCTGGCTCTGTTGTTTCATCTCTAGAGCACAGATGGAGGAGCTTTAACATAATTCTTAAGGGATGTAGGATTTTCAGAATGATAAATGACCATTGGCTTTAACTTAAAGTCACTAGCTGCCTCAGCCTCTAATAAAAGAGTCAGCCGGTCCTTTGAAGGTGTGAAGCCAGACATTGACTTTTCCTCTCTGGCTATAAAAGTACAAGATGGCGTCTTCTTCTAACATAAGCCTCTTTTGTCTGCATTGAAAATCTGTTGTTACTGTAGCCATTTTCATCAATGATCTTATATAACTTGCTACAGCTTCTACACCAGCACTTGCTGCTTCAGCTGCACTTTTGTGTTATGGAAACAGCTTTTTCCCTTAAATCTCATGAACCAACCCGTGCTAGGTTCAAACTTTTCTTCTGCAGCTTCCTCATCTCTCTCAACCTTCATAGAATAGAAAAGAGTTAAGGCCTTGTTCTATGTTAGGTTTTGGCTTAAGGGACTATAGCTGGTTTGATCTCTCCAGACTATTAAAACTTTCTCCTTATCACCAGTAAGGTTGTTTTGCTTTCTTATTTTTACGTTCACTAGAGTAGCACTTTTACTTTTCTTCAATAACTTTTCCTTTGCATTCACAACTTAGCAAACTGTTTGGCACAAGAGACTTAGATTTCAGCCTATCTCAGATTTTGACAGGCCTTCCTGACTAAGCTTAATCATTTCTAGCTTTTGATTTAAAGTGAGAGACATGTGACTCTTCCTTTCATTTGAACACTTAGATGCCATTGTGTTGTTGGCCTAATTGCAACACTGTTGTGTCTCAGGGAATAGGGAGGCCGAAAGAGAGGGAAAGAGATAGAGAAGAGCCTGTTGGTGGAGCGCTCAGAACACACACAACTGTTATTGATTAGGTTTGCCACGTCATATGGATGTGGTTTGCGGTCCCCGAAAACAATTACAATAGTAACATTAAAGATCACTGATCACAGATCACCCTAACAGATATAATTATAATGAAAATGTTTGAAATATTGTGATAACTACCAAAATGTGACACAGAGACAGGAAATGAGCACAGGCTTTTGGAAAAATGGTGCCAATGGACTTGCTCAATGCAGGGTTGCCACAAACCCTCAATTTGTAAAAATAAAATGCAATATCTTTGAAGTGAAATAAAGGAAGTGCAATAAAATGAGGTGTGCTTCATTCTCCAAAGATGCATCATCAACCCTTCTCTCTTTGTATGTGAATGCTTGTCTGACACACAAAGAAACAGAATCTATTCCTCATTGTCCAATGTATCTATGTTTGCCTTATCACTTATTTTGATGAATATAATAAGAGGAAGCCTGGAATCTTCCACTTCTGCTCTTGTTGCAGTCTGCCAAGTAAAATGTCTAAGTACTCAGCAACCACCATAAAAGCCCAAGATAGTGAAGGAGAAGAGGATGTATGGAGAAGTACTGAGATACCGGATGTGTGAGACAAAACTTCTTAGACCTCACAACCTAGGGTAGCCGAATGCAAAAAAGTCAATGCTGCATGGTGCCAAAAAACCACGCATCACAGCCAAGATAGCCCCCAAAATCATAGAACATAATAAATGGTTGTTTTACGTCAGTGAGTTTTAGGGTTCTTACACACTAATAAATAATTATGGGCAATGAGTATAGAGAAGACATGATTAAACAGAAGCAAAAATTACCAAAAATATGACCTGAGTGACCAATTGTTCATTGGTAGAGCCAGAAACTATCCAAGCTGAGTCAAGATGAGCTGAGGCATGTTAAGTGACAGAGCCCTTGTCGGGACACACAGCCTATTTCTGGCTAGAATAGTTGTAATTATATGCATATAATACATGATCAAGACTGCTCACATTAATCTCTATACATCTCCACAGCAGCTTTGTTCAGCACTTCTGTTTTACCTCACCACAGTTCATGTATACTTGAACAGCAAGTTCCCCTCACTTCCCACTGACACTCTTAGTGCAGGACTAGTGGCTCTGTTCAGCTTGCTGACTGCAACAGGGGCCATCAGGGACAAGTGACCACCAGGGACAACAGCAATGAATACTTCTGCATCCCACATCCTGATTGCTGAGGGAATTCGATGTGGTCATTGGCCTCTGCCTATGGGCACTTTGTTTTGATGTGTGTCCTCTGCATAGTCTCCTTGAAAGGTGGTTACTAGTTAACCTGTGTCTGGAAGGGATGTGGAGTAGAAAAATGCATATGTCTGATCATCTTTCAAATGTAATCATGCATAAAGTGAGAATTATTTTCTGCACGTGTCTTATACATGACCAGAGCAGACCGTGGAAGAAGCTGGAAGTACCAAGTGGAGGTCTGACAAATGCATCCTGGCCTATTTTTGTGTAACTTTAGCAGTATTACTTGGTTATGGTTCCACTTACATCATGTTCAAAATCAGGCAAAACTAATCTATTGTGTTTGAGGGCAGAATATTGATTTCTTGTGGGGGGGGGCCATCAATTAGAAGAGGCCCAAAGAGTTTTTAATGTGGCTGGGACAGTTTTCTATGCCTTTACTTGGGCAGCAGTTACACACATGTGTGTGAATGTACAAGCATATTCAGCTGTACATTTAAGAATTTTGACCTTCATGTATGTAAGTTATATCTTAGTTTAAAAATATAATGAAAGATTGAAGAGTCAGTGGAATGATGCTAAACCAGATGGAGCACCAGGGCAACAGGCACAAAGTCTTATTGCTAAAATCCAGACTGTTTTAAGTGAAGACTTACCCAGGAATTATGCCCATCTTTCCTATTTATCAAGAAGAGTCACAGAGCTCCAAAAAAGTTTTGTTTATGTTTTTTTCTTAACGATTCATTTCAATTTTTCAGTACCCTACCCAACACAAAAAGGAATTTCTGTCATCTCACATGCAAAAAATAAATGAAAGTCATTATAACAAAACAATAAATAAACTTTATGTATACAGATGTGTTTCATATTATGGAACCTAGAAATACCAAAAATAAAATTGCAAATTTATAAGACAAAAATGTCAGGGCTAATTGGGGATTTACCTATAGTACTACATGGTCATAGGAATTCACTGCCAAGATTATTAATCTTTAAAACAGTATCTAATATTTAGTATTAAAATTATATGTTAAATTTTCTTTATATTAAATGCCTAGAGTAAGATTCATTTACAAGTCAAATTGTAGGCACCACTTAATAATTCCAAAGACTTATATATTCTAATACTATAGTTGAATAAAATAAAAAAGAAGGTAACATTGTACTGTGGCCATAGTCTGTCATACTGCCTCTGAAAGATGTGGCGTGGTGGTAGAGCATGGAAGAGCAACTAGCAAAGTTAGGAGTTAGTGTTTCATTTACATTGCTGTTTTGACAAAAAATATATTTACTAATAAAAGTACAGCTTCATCTGCAATGAACTTCACTGAAGGAAATCATTGTTAATTGACTTTGGATGAGCACATGAAAGTGATGAGTTGCATTAGATGGAGATCTAAAGTCACATGGAAATTAACAAAACAATTTCTTACTGAATAATACTTCCTACTGATCAGGCTCTTTATACTCTTCAGAGTATCTGCATTATACACTCTCTCATTGATCTACAAAATAATTGTATGTGAGAGACAGGTAGCACTTTGATTTTCACATTTGATGAAAGAGGCTCAAAGGACATTAAGTGAAGTAACTTCACATCCACATGTCTTCTGTCTTGTCAATTATACTGTGTTTTGCGGCTTTTATTGTTATTACCTTTGTTAATGTCATAAATAAAAAAAGAATGTCTTAAATGAAACAGAAACATCTTCAATCTGACAGCAAAAATACAAATAGGCTTTTGTGCTAATTTATATTCATTCCCATGTTTGTTTGGCACCGAAGTTAATTTTAAAGTTGTAAACTGTATTTCGGCTTTAAAATAGAAATTTTCTAATTTCTCAAATGACGAGAAGATCACGGTGCAAGTCTTACCTGCACTGTTTAATCTAATTCCTGATTAATTATTTCGCTGGCATCCCTGTCAACTTGAGAATCTATTCCCACTAAATGTAGTAAAGTTGATCTATCTGCTAACCGACGAAACTCCGGAAACAGAGAATTCTGGACCTTGAATAATGTCTCAAAATCTATGGGAATCAATGCTGCTTGCTTCTTCAAATACTATCACAGACCAACATACAAGAAGCTGAGGACAGAGGTAATATCCCTGAAGAAACTTGTCCAATTAGTGGTGCAATAAATATTTGAAAGAGTTTGTTTTAGGATGGAGACCAGAGTCCAGGGGTTGAAGTTTAAATTCTGACACCACCTTGGAAGACCCCATGAGTTACCTCCTCTCTCAGCCATCTGTAAAGCGTAGGTATATTAATAATTACTTGTAAGATTACTGAAAGAATTGAGTGAAGGATGTATGCAAAATGTCTAGAACACTCTAGAAGTGATACCTGTTATAGCAGGTGGAATAGAAACTTTAACTGTAGTAGGTATAAAATAAACATACTTCAGGTAATAAAGGATGGAAATTGTTGGTTCAAGGACAAAAGGAAGATCAACCATTTCCCAGGCCTTTCTCTTGCTACCCTGAAATGATTGAATAATCTGTGTTTCCAGAATGTTGTGTTTGCATAGCCATCTGATTGCAAGTATCAAGTAATTACAAAATGACTATGTTAATGGAAGATTTTCTTCACTTTTTAAAAAGTAAGGTTTTCACATTTTGCATCTAAATTCATTGATTATGCATAAAGAGGTCAGGAAAGCCTTGTGGCTTTATTAAATTGATCAGCATCTAATAACTTAATTATCTACAGAAACAGATGTTACTTCAACTGAAAACAAATTGTCTTGTACACAGGGAAGAAAATTAAAGTATCGAATACTGTGGAGATTTATAAAATGATCATATTGAGGCTAAAAGGAGAAAGAAACAACAAAACATCAGGGCTCCTGATTCAGGCTCAACTCTATTTAATGTTTTCTAAATTATTTTCATCTTGAATTTTTTTTGTATATATATATATTTAAAAAATATATATACATATATATATAAATTTTTTAAAAATATATATATATATCTCATTTGACTCCAGCTTAAGAGTTTGTGCCTGCACCCTGCTCCCATCCCAACACACACATGCACCAGGACCTTGATGCTATGAGATCCAGAAGGAGATTTTGTCTTCTGTCTTTCAGTACTTTTGTCTTTCAGATTTCTGACTGAATTGTGATTTTTCTTATCCTGGGAATGAAAGCAGCACTTCCTAGCTCTGTTCATCTCTTTGAAAATAAAATCTTTGCCTATGAATAACCTCTAACTCAAAGAGATACTCAGATATGTTTTTCTTTTTTCTTTTCCTTCTCCCTTCCTTTTCTCCTTCCTTCCTTCCCTCCCTCCTTCCCTCTGTCCCTCCTTCCTTCCCTCCCTCTTTCCCTCTGTCCCTCCTTCCTTCCCTCCCTCCCTCCCTCCCCTCCCTTCCTCTCCTCTTCCTTTTTATTCCCTAGTGTTCACTGCTTTTTTTCTTAGAGCACGTGCTTCCAGGTCGCCTCTTGTGTTGCTTGCTGTCTAAGCATCTGACTCATTGTTAACCTGCATTTTCTTAGCTAGGTCAAGCCCACGTGGCCAGGCCACTTTTCTTTGGCCTTGACTTTCCTTTGACCCTGAGTTGGGCTCACCCTATGGTAGTGAAGCCTTGATTTGCCATGGAGAAACGCCTCTTTCTTCATGACCTGGGTCCAGAGCCCTCTAGCTTGATAATATCAAACTTTACTTCCATGTTCAGGAAGTGTCTACTGGGTTTGTCTTAGATTCAATAGGTGAAACTGGAATTTTTCTATGATTCACAGATTATAGTCATAAAACACAAGAAGTTGAAGTTGAAAATGATCTTAGATAAATTGCTTTTCTAGATCCCCTATTATAGATAAAGAATGGAGGTCATATTATGGTAAGTGATGGATCTGAGGTCATAGAAAGGAAGACAGAGGCTGTCAGAATTAGAGCCTGGAAATGCCATACCTGAGTAGATTGAGAGGAAGGAGCTGAGTTTGGGAGGACACCTGCAGGACCAGGTATTGAGGAGGATGGTGATGCAGGACGTGGAGCCAGCTACACCAGCACACAGAATTCAAGGCCACCGATGAAGGCAAAGATAGGCAGAGGGGCACCAAATGGCACATCAGGGGAGGAGAGGAGGGATGGTCCATGGGCAGGTCAGTATCTGGAGCTCAGTGGAGGTTAGAGGAAGCAGAAGGACTGTGCCTATCTTTCTCTTCATTGATTTTTATAATAGCTATGACTTCCTGAGAAGTTATGAAACATTGTTCTAAGCCCCTAATTTGTATGAATTCATTTATCCTTGCAACAAACCTGTGCGCGACACTTTTCTTATCTTCATTTTACAGATGAGGGATTTGAGGCATAGAGTGGAAGTGGGTTGCGCAAACCTTACAACATGCCTATGGGCAAGACAGGGCTCTTTCCAGGCAAACAGCCTTCAGAGTCTCAGCCTTTAACCAAACCATGGTGCTTCCCCTCTGTATCCCAATGCCAGAACTGGTGTCTGGCATTTAGCAAATATTCAGGGTCAGTTGTTGCATCTGACATTAAAGGGATCCATGGTTTAGCTTCTGTGAAGCTGGAAATTGTATTAGCTACTCAAGCCCATGTCAAATCCCTCTGCACAACTCTCCCTCCCCATTCGATGCTGTAAATATGGAATGGAGACATAATCAACTGCCATCTAGACTGCCAGCCTGCAACCAATTGACAGAGGCAGAGCAGACAGGTGACTCTGCAGCTTGCAGGTTATCTGAGTTGACCATCATCATTCTCACTGGTGGATATGGGCTGAAAAGGAGAATCAAGTGCTAGATGAGATACTTTTTATTCCTTTACTCTATTTTTATTATTTATTTATTTATTTGTTTGGTTTTGGTCTTCTGATTGGTTCCTGGTAACTGGGCCATGAGAGGGCAGAATTTCTATCTCCTCCATTTGTGTTTCTTACAGATATGTTGGAAAGATTTTCTACACTTTATACATGGCCCATGGGGGCCATCAGAGCCCAGATCTCTTATCCCTTGGGGCTCAGTAGTGAAGAACAAGCCTTAACTCTCTGGAGGCTTACAGATCAGCACTGGACTTCTGAGCTGTTGTTGGAATCCTCTTCACACCCACAGATAAATATGCCGAGGGAAATCTCGAAGAATCAAGACAAGTCAGTCAGTCTGCTTTCAAGGAGAGAACACCTTTTCTTAAGTGTTAGTGACCAGTTGGAGAAAGTGTTCCACAAATCTCCTGCCCATTTTGTAGGAAGAAGTACGATCCTATTGGCAATGCCTGCCTTGCAAGACTTTCAACTTCTCAAAGTCAGAAACACTGGACCAAACATGCGTGGTCACATACAGAACTGTTCCTGAGCTGAATTGGGAAGTTAAGTTGTTCTTGATTATCTTGTTATCAGACAGGTAGAAGGCATTCGGTAACTGTCATATTGCTTGCACTAATAATTTCAAACATATTTCCAATTCCGCCACACAGGTTCAATAATCCTCATCAGCTTGCTGTGAATTAGGTATCATTATTCCCATTTTCAGATAAGCCTCAGAGGGACTAATTTATCCAGTGTTACACAACGAGTAATTACTGGACTTTTTATTCTGCTTCTGTTCCTGTTTTGCCATCTTGACCCCACTGCATTGATGCTGCCCCGCTGTTTTGCATTTTAATTCATTTCTGAGCATGTGCGCACCCTCTGAATCCACCATAGACCTCATCTCCTGGGTGTTGCTCCCAGCGTGCTCTAAATCCGAACATCATAATGCTGAGCTTGTATAAGATGTAGGGGTTGAATTATTTGTTAAATGAGCTAATTTCATAATCAAGCCAGGAAGAAGGTCACACAGACACATCAGCACCGGAAGTGTGTCTATGAGGACACATATTTTTAACACTCTGCAGGCTAAGCTATCACGTGGTCACTGCTTTCCTCTCATCTTTTTTGCATGGACTTTCTTGCTTGATTTTTAGACAGACAGATGTAAAGAAACATAGTTTCTTTCCTCTTCAGATACTGTTGAAGGGTTTTGAATTCTAAAATACTATTTAATGGTAGCAGTAAGTAAAGAAAGTCTAGGAAGATGAACAGCCTGACACTCTGAAAAAGTATCATTTGTTCATTAATTCACTTGCTCTTTCATCTAGTCTTTCCACAAATGATTCTGAATGCTTAACACACCAAAGGCTCTGAGCAAGGAACTGAGGCTACAGGGATGAGTGTGCTTTTCATCCTTCTCATCCCCAAAATGAGTCTAGAGACAAATGGGGGAGGGAAACACAAAAATGAGTATCACAGCACCATGGTTACATTAGGGAGGAGGCCCAGAGTGTCATGGAACACCAAACACAAAGTAAGCGGCCCAAGAAATTTTTTCAGAAGACATGAAGGTAGAATTAAATTTTTAAGGAAGTAAAAAATACACATTATAGCATCTTAAGAGAAGACAACACACTACACAGGGCAAAGGAATCTGAGAGGATTTGGGGTCATCCCAAGCTGTTCCATGCATATGTTATTGGGGGTGATGGATGTGAGTGTTCATGGAAGGGAGAACTGCAAGGTTTGGGCATTTTGTAGAGATGTTACCTTGAAGGATCTCATCAGAGGAGAAACAGGATAATGCAGAGAGGGGCATGATCGAGGGGGCTGGGTGGATGTTTGGATTTCTATAAACAAATGTTTCCAAAAGTAGTAATGCTATGTAATGGGACCAGGGTTATACAGTCACTCACTTGTGACCAGTATCAAAGTTTTGTTATCACTCCCAACATCAGACATTCCAAAACTCCAAAAAATCCTGATCAAAGAAACTTTCAACTTATTGTTTAAAAAATAGCAATAAAAAAATTCAAAGTAGTATTACATTTTGCTCTGACTGGTTAGAACTGCAGTGAAATGTAGTCTACAAGGACATTTTTTAGCTTACAATTTTCACAGTTATTTTGCATTACATTTATCTCCACATTCTTTCAGCTAACCTATATGTTACATCATAGCAGACAGGGTCAAATGGATCATAGATTCACATGTAAGAAAAGCAGGAACCCTCCAGAGAGCATAATGATTTGTTCCAGTAAGATGGAGTGGGAAAGGGAGAGGAAAGAGGTGTTACGGAGTATTAGCCAACGCTGCTCAATAATTTACCAATCAATTAAAATGGCATTATTATTCTCCTTTGACACTTAGCTTCTGTGATATTTAAAGGTCACATGGGCACTACTGGGGAGGACAGCTATTAGCAGATACGTGAAAATAGCATTTCCGATCTCTGGAACAGGGTGTCACGGTAATTTGTGTCCTAGCTCAAGTTACTCTCATCAGCACACAAGGGCAGATGTTTGACTAATCTAGTATACCAAAAGAAGTAAGAAGGTAAAAAATGCTCAAAACCCTGATGAGCGTATGGATAATCAGACAGGCAAAGTGACGTATGCTATTACACAAACTTTTGGATTCTTTCAATTGAGGCCAGAAGATTTTAGGATGCTCTGTCTAGATTGATTTTGACATTTATATTAACCAGATTCTAACCAAGGATGAAGGACTTATTTGAGATAACAAACATTTTAGCTGCAATCACAAATAATTTCTCAATTGCTAAATAATGATTAGCTTTTATCGAACATTTAATATTTATCAAAAGCTGTGTGAGATGCTTTGTATACATAATAGCATTTATAGTAATAACAAAATAAGCAATTGAGTGTATCATCCCCATTTTTTAGACAGGAAAACTGAGTTAGAGATGCTAAGTAGCATGTTTGAAGTCTCACAGGCCATAAATGGTGTAGCCTTGGTCCACCATTCTTAACACTTCACAACTCCTTTAATTATTCTGTTGTGTTGGTCTGTTACTTCTTTTTGTCCCCCTCATATGTTCTGAATTTTACTAGCTGGCTATAGTGCAGGTGAACTGGGCCTTTTATGTTTTATTTATTTAACAGAACACTAATTCACTGCTGGGTATGCAGACTTTAGGAAAGGCTCATAGAGAATATTCATGAATATTTTAATTTCTACTTTGAAAGGCTGATCAGTGATGTAAGTGGTGTTTTTTCCTCACATTCAAATACTTCTTTCCTATTCCTCAGTTTTGGTTTAAAAAATTTTGACATATACTAAACTATTACTAAGATGGCTTCATTTGAAAGTTTGGGGCTGTCTCTGTGTGAACATCTATTTCAACTCTGGTCAGCAAGACACTCTGATCATTCATCAAATAGCAAGTCAGTCATGGCGTAGTCATCGATCATTGCATTGAATTATCTTTTAGCCAAAGAGTTCACCTGCTGAGGTGTCCATCTATTCAGAAACACAACCTGAAATACCCCTTTAGTTCAGTAGGTTCCCATAAGGATGGGATCTGTGAGCCCAGGAAAGCAGCATCAGCCACAAAGTTGTGAGGAAAGAGTGAGACACAGATCCTTCATCCAATCTGGTGTCCCTTGTTTTTCAATCCTCTGTTCATTTTACAACTCTGTCTGCTCAGGACCTTTTCTTCACAGCAGTAACATTGAGAGGAAGCCATGGTAGAGACAAAGACTCTTCTTTATGGTACAGAAGACTTGGAATGATGAGAATGAGTTTGAGACTCAGCTCTACTCATTCAGGGCTTTGTGAGTTGGTGCAAGCCACCTCTCAGGCTGAGCCATGTATAATGTATAATGTAAAATAGATTTTCAGTGATACACATCTTACCTTTACCCTTTAGATTTTTCTGGATGATAACATTTTACAGTAATCCACATGGTCCTCTTTTGCTGCCTGATCTCTCACATTCTTTCCTAAGTTATTGTGGGGGGGCCTGCAAAACACAATCATTGAACAGGAAAGTTGTTCTTAAGCACAATCTTGATATTATACTTTTTTATCTGTAATTGCAAATTCAGCATATCTCTGTTTTATCACACTAATGATTAATGTGCATGTATAATGTACATGTATTTAGTGTACATGTATCATGTCAAGCTTACAGGTTTTATTAAAGGGTTAAATGAGATAAATAATAAGGTACATGGTGCTTTTCTTTATATAACTTGGATCCCAATTATACTGAATGAATCTGAGTTCTCTGGAGTTGTTTTCATCCTTGTCCTCAGTCCCCTTACATATATTGTTTCTACAGCCTCAAAGTCCTTTCCCTGCTTAACCTGCTAATAACAGGACCAAGCAGATTGTGAATGAACTGTCAGTTTTTGGAGGATAGAGGGAAATTACCAAAAGTTCTAAAAAAGTCTTAAAAAACTCCTCTATTCTGTTTCTTTCACACATTCATGAAATACTAAAAGCAGCTGGTAGAGATTTTTGTCAAGAAATAATTGGATATTTATCATCTTATCGTTAATAAGTTTGGTTTTCTTATCACAATATTTTAATTAACATTTAAAAATCCTCATTACACAGTATTTTAAATTGTAACTGAAATTATCTATGTGGAGTGCCTCTGCCATTTAAGGGTGAACGTAGGAACTTGGGAAATCATTTGAGTTTCTAATTGAAAAATAATCGGGTTTAAAATAAGCAAATTATAATAATCATTAGTGTGATAAAACAGAGATTTATGCTGAATTTGCAATTACAGATAAAAAAGTATAATATCAAGATTGTGCTTAAGAACAACTTTCCTGTTCAATGCTTGTGTTTTGCAGGGCCCCCCCCACAATAACTTAGGAAAGAATGTGAGAGATCAGACAGCAAAAGAGGACCATGTGGATTACTGTAAAATGTTACCCAGAAAAACCTAAAGGGTAAAGATAAGATGCGTATCACTGAAAATTTATTTTTGAGCAGATAAGGACCATATTATTGCCTAATGTCAGACAGATTTGAGGTGAAACTTCTGAAGGAAACTCCCATCACCAGCCCATTTCCATGTCACTCTGTTGTAACAAGGATTGCAGTGTCTTTCTTCTGTTCCTTGATCCAGAGAGTGCCCATCGCACCATCTTTTTTCCCCAATAACAGTTTTATTGAAATATAATTCACATACCCTGAAGTTCACCCTTTTAAAGTGTATGATTCAATGGTTTTTAGTGTATTCTCAGAAGTGGACAACCATCACCACTATCAAATTTCGGAACATTCTCATCATTCCAGAAAGAAGCCTGTACACGTTGGCATACATTCCCAACTTACCCCTTCCTCCATCTCCTGGAAACCAGTGATCTACATTCTGTATCTAGAGACTTGCCTATTCTGGCCATTTAATATAAATGGGATCATTCATTGCATGTCCCATACGTGGCTTCTGTCCTTTAGCATAATATTTTCAACGTTGGCTCATGTTGCAGTGTG
Source organism: Pan troglodytes (assembly GCF_028858775.2). Classification (NCBI taxonomy): domain Eukaryota; kingdom Metazoa; phylum Chordata; class Mammalia; order Primates; family Hominidae; genus Pan; species Pan troglodytes. The sequence continues at coordinate 26,928,947 of NC_072411.2, read as the reverse complement.
TATCAGTGCTTCATTCCTTTTTATTACTAAATAACATTCTATGGTATGGATAGATCATATTTTATTTAAGTATTTATTAGTTGATAGGCATTTGGGTTTTTCTACTTTTAACTGTTAAGAATAATGTTGTTAGGAACATTCATGTACAGGGTTTGTATAAACATATACTTTCAATTCTCTCAGGTGTAAGTCTAGGAGTGAAATTGGTAGGTGATATGATAACACCCTGTTCTTGACATTTTCAGAAATTGTTGAACTGTTTTCTAAAATGGCTGCATAATTTTACAATTCCAACGGGAATATTTGAGGCTTCCAATTTCTCCACATCTTTCATATCATATAGTGTCATCTTTTTTATTTTAGTCGCTATGGTGATTGTGAAGAGATAGCTCACTGTGATTTTGATTTGCATTTCCCTAATGACTAATAAAATGGTATTGAGAATCTTTTCTTGCAATCGTTGGTCATTTGTATATCTTCTTTGAAGAGCTGTCTATTCAAATACTTTACTTGTTGCTTAACTGGGTTACTTGCAATTATCTTTTGGCTAGTGAGTTCATCAGCTGGGAGTGTCCATCTAGATAGAAATGTAACCTGTTTTTTTCTTGATACTTTTTCCTTACCAAGTGTATGATTTGCATATACTTTCTCTCATTCTGTAGGTTGTTTTTTACTTTCCTGATTGTGCAGCACAGTTTTTCAAAACATTTTAATCAAACCTAATTGATCTACTTCTTTTGGGTCACCTGGGCATTTGATATCTATCATTCATTAAGAAATTATTGCCTAATCTGAGGTCACAACAATTTACAGCTATGTGTTTGTTTTTTCTAAAATTGTACTTTAAATTTCGCATTGACGTTTATGTCTATGAGCCATTTTGAGTTATTTCTGCATATGACTTAAGGTGGGGGTTCAGCTTCATTGATTTCTAAGTAAATATCTACTTGTCTCAACACTATTTCTTAAAAAGACTATTTTTCCCCATTTAATTGCCTTGATATCTTTGTTTAAAATCAATTGACCGTTATATAGTAGTTTATTTCTGGCTTCCAAATTATATTTGACTATATTTATATAGCCTTATACAAGTACCACACTTTCTTGGTTATTGTAGCTTTTCAGCTTTTTAAATTTTAAAATCAGGTTGTGTGGGTTGTCTAAATATATTCTTTTTCAAGATTGTTCTGGCTATTTTGGGTCCATTGCATTTTCATATTTTTTTCTATATAGATAGGTTACTCTGTATGAGAAGATCAGCTGAGATTTTGATAGGGATTGTGTTGAATCTGTAGATTTGTTTTGGATAATTGACATCTTAACAATATTCTTATGATCCATAAATATAGGATATCTCCAGTTATTTAGGTCTTATTTATTTCAACACTATTTTGTAGTCTTCATTGTACAAGTCTTGTACTTGTGAAATGTATTATCAAGTGTTTCATCTTTTTAGATATATTGCAAATGCAACTATTTTTAAAAATTCATTTTTGATTATTTATTGCTTGTGTATGGAAATACAATTGGTTTTTGTATATTGATCTTTTATCCTGCAGCCTTACTGAATTCATTTATTAAGTTCCAACAGGTTGTTTTATGCTCACTAACATTTTCTGTATATGTAAGATCATGTCTTATATACGGACCTATCTGCAAGTAAAGACAGTTTTGATTCTCCTTTCCAATATTTATTTATTTTATTGTCTTTTGTTGAATAGAAATGATGAGAGTGGATAATCTTGTCTTGCTCCTGATATTAACATTAGTGTTTATACCAGCATTTCCTGTTTCTTGCCTGTCTCATGATTTTTGTTGAAAAATAGACATTTAAATAGTATAATTTGGCAAGTCTGGAAATCAAAATTCCTCCCTATCTCCAGGATTTGTTATTGTTGCTTTCTTTTAAAGTGACTTTTGAGTCAATTCTGTAAAGCCTGTATTCTTTTTCATGTGTGGCCACTCTAGTCTCTACTCAGTTAACTTAGGTGACAGCAAATTACTGGACAGAGATTTTGTTAAAAGTCTCACTTGACTCAATCTCTCATCATTTGCTTAGAGCCTTTGTGTGCATATTGGGGCAAACTGCAACACTGGTGGTTTAGAATCCTGCCTTAGAGTTGACTTCCTACTTGCAAAGAACTTTAAAGTCACTCTGGTGAGACTTAGGGCCTTCTCCCAGGCATGCAAGCAACCTATGCATGTGCCTGGCCTTCTAGATTTTCAGAAATATGTTGGAGCTTTCCAAAGTTTCCTATGAATAGCTCTTTCTCTGGCTCGCCTTTTAAGTTGTTAGTCATGCTTTTGTTTGATCCAATTTTTATCATCAACTCAGGCAGCTCTCATGTTAAATAATTGCCTCTTATATTGCCAAATATATATATATATATATATATATATATATATATATATATATATATATATATATACCGTGGAGAAATAGCTGTTGTCACTGAGCAACAGTCAGTTCTAAGTAAAATCAAATAAACACGATCTTGTGTATGTGCGTGTGTGTTGGGGATTTCCAAGGACCTGCCAGATAGGTCAAATAATGACAATTTTCTGATAATAAAACTTTTTTGGAGCTCCACGCCCCTCTGTCCATGACAGTTGCCACCAGGCTGCTAGTTTTCACCATAACTGAGAGGCTGTTGGTTTTCAAGGTGACTGAGTAGTTGGGGAGAGTAAGATGGGAATGAGATGAGCTGAAAGATGATAAAGCTCACTGAGACTCAGCCACTTGTTTTGAACAAACACTCCTTGGGTTGTTTCAAGTCTTTTGTTAATTTGCAGAGTTCTGAGAAAGTTGATTTTGACAACTCAATAGTAAGAAAACAAATAATCCAGTTAAAAAAATGGACAAAAGATCTGCGTAGACATTTCTCTAAAAAAGGCATACCAATGGCCAAAAGGTATGTGAAAAAAAAATGCTTCTCACTAATAACAGGGAAATGAAAATTAAAATTATAATGAGATAATAAGATTTCATCTCAATTGTATTAGAATGGCTGTTATAAATATGACAAAAGATAACAAGTGTTTGAAAGGGTGTAGAAAAAAGGGAACCTTTGTGCACTGTTGGTTGGAAGGCAAATAAACACAGGCATTATGGAAAACAGTATGGTGGTTCCTCAAAGAATTAAAAATAGGACTATTATATGATCCAGCAATCTCACTATGGGATTTATTTTGAAAGGATATGAAATCAGTATTTTAAAGGGATATCCACACTCCCATATTCATTGCAGTATTATTCAAAACAATCAAGATATGGAACCAACCTAAGTGTCCATCAACAGATGAATGGATAAAGAAAATGTGGTAAATGTACACAAAGGAATGCAATTCAGCCTTTAAAAAGAAGGAAATCCTGACATTTTCTACAGCATGGATGAAACTGCAGGACATTATACTAAGTGAAATAGACCAAGCACAGAAAGACAAATACTGCACCATTTCACTTATATATGGAGTGTCAAAAAGTCAAACTCAGAGACAGAGTAAAGTGATAGTTACCATAGGCTGCAGTAGTGGGAATAGGGAGATGTTGGTTAAAGGGTACAAAATTTCAGTTAGTGAGAATAACTTCAAGAGATCTATTGTACATCACAGTGACTGCAGTTTGTAACAAAATAGAGTATATCTGAAAATTTCTAAGACAGTAGATTTTAAGTATTGTTACCATACACAAAAAATGAGAAGTATGTGAAGGATGTATTTGTAAAATAGCTTGGTATTGCCTTTCCACAATGTATACATATGTCAAGAAAGCATGTTGTATACCATATATATATATATGTGTGTATATATATATATTTATGTATAGCTATATAATTATATATAACTATATATATAATTTTTACTTGCAAGTTAAACACATAAATCAATAATTTTTAAAGTTGATTTTTTAATGGACAATTGTTGCCACTGTCTTTATTGCTTTCATGGATGATCAGATTTTTGGTGGTCCTTACTCTAACATTCTGAAAGTGCTTCTCACTCACAAAGTCTTTTTTAAAAATATGTTTTATGTAAAAACCATCTTATTGTTTCTGTAAACATGGCATATACTTTTCTAAACGATTCAAACTATACGAAAAAATACCGTGAAAAAACTAAAAATTGCCTCAAATTGTATTATGCAGAGCTCAGTAAAGCTCACATTTTCATGAGATTCTATTTAGAGACATCTCTAGGCACATATATACATATGTATATAATTTTACAAAATAATATTAGTTCTACATGAGCTTTACAATTTGCATTTTAAAAATTTAACAAGGTATAGGTATTTTTAATGGTTTCTTTGTATTCCAGTGTGTATGCTTGTGTGTATGTGATAGATGTGAGTATATGCACACTGACTGGTATGTGTGTGGCTTAATTTATGCAATCAGTCTATTATTGAAAGACATTTAAATTATCTCCAAAGTTTTGTTATGATGAGCAAAATTTCAGTAAATTTTTCCCTTTCCTTTCCTTTCCTTTCTCCTTTCCTTTCTCCTTTCTTTTCCTTTCTCCTTTCCTTTCCTTTCTCCTTTCCTTTCCTTTCTCCTTTCCTTTCCTTTCTTTTCCTTTCCTATCCTTTTTCCTTTTCTTTCCTTTTTCCTTTTCTTTTTTCTTTTTTTTATTTTGGACAGTTTTGCTCTTGTTGCCCAGGCTGGAGTGCAATGGCATGATCTTGGCTCACCGAAACCTCTGCCTCACAGATTAGAGCGATTCTCCTGCCTCAGCCTCCTGAGTAGCTGAGATTACATGCATGAGCCACCACGCTCGGCTAATTTTGTATTTTTAGTAGAGACGGGGTTTCTCCATGTTGATCAGGCTGATCTCGAACTCCCGACCTCTGGTGATCCACCTGCCTTGGCCTCCCAAAGTGCTGGGATTACAGGCGGGAGCCACATCACCTGGCCAATTTTTCTTTTTTTCATACTTTTATTTTAAGTTCAGGGGTACATGTGAAGGTTTGTTACATAGACAAACGTGTGTCATGGTGGTTTGTTGCACAGATTTTAGCATCTGCATCCTGCATTTTCTTTCCTTTGTCTTCCATATCCCTGCTGTAGGAATTTATGTGAAATCTAGTCTTTTTGTGTAAAATGTTAGATGTGAGAGAAGTAGCGATATGGAACTAATATCACTGGACATTTAAAACTCTAAATGTCCAGCTGGAAAACTGGTGGTTGAGATAGTCTTGAAAAGGCAGATCTCTTGATGAAGATGTTAAAAGTTTTAACAGATCCCTTGAAATGCAGTTATGGAAATCTTCATTCCCTGCCTTTTTGCTAATAATATCAGCTACTCACAGCAGAATAGGAGCTGCAGTAGTGATAAGGAGTTGTCAATGTGTAGAATATTTTTTAGGAAAACATTGTAATGATATTCACAAAATCTCACCGGAAGGTTTTCTCTTTATTTATGGCTTGACTCTGTGTCAAGTCAACTTCCAGGTACCAACATAGTCAAGAGGACAGTGAAATCTGCTGAGACTGGAAAGGCAATTGGCTGTCTCCAGAGCTCCATGTGATTACTAGAATGGCCATGTCATTGAGGGGGAAGGAGAAATGTGCTGCTCCTTGGAGTTCCATAACAGAGCCAAGCTGAGGCCTCTGCTAGTTACTTGTCATGTGATCCTGGAGAAACGCCTTACATTTTTTTATGTCTCAGTTTCTTGATCTGTGCAATAACCGTATGTCCCATATATCCAAAATTAAAAAATAATAAAAATGCCCATCAGAGCTTCTTATATCATGGGACAACCTACACTACCCACTGTACTGGTGCTTGGGACACCCGGAGCAAAGGAACTTGGCCTTGTCTGTATTGTTGGGCTTCTGCCTCTCACCAATCCCCAAACACTACTCTTAGAAATATATTTTTTTCCTTTTATTTTTAGGTGACACATAATAATTATATATATTTATGAGATATAGAGTGATATGTCAATCTATGTACACAATGTGTAAGGATCAAATCAGGGCATTTGGCACAGTCATCACCTTGAACATTTATCATTTCTTTGTGATATGAACATTCAAAGTTCTCTCTTGTAGCTTTTTAAAAATATACACTAAATTATTGTTAACGATATTTACCTTACATTGCTACTGAAACTAGGCCTTGTCCAATAAATATGTTGCATCATTTATTTCACTGAACCTGTCTGTCTTCTCCCTGAGCTGCTGTTTGTCCCTTGATCTTGATCTTTCTTGGAAATCCATTATCCTAACAGCTTTGGCAACATACCCTCTGGAGGTCTCAGCCTATATTCCACAGTCCTTTTTCTCTCTTTACCTCTGTTATTTATGGATTCTCTACTCTCTACTCATGGCTGTCTTAATGTTCATCTTTTTGTTCATCTTTTTTTTTTTTTTTCTGGACGAGCGCAAAAGCTCTCACAATTTAGACTACCAATTAATTGTGTTGATGACTTTTACATATCTATATCTGATCTTTACATCCATTTGGCTAATTTGCAGAGACTTCAGGCTCATCCAGCTTTAGACAGAACAATTACCTGTTTCTGTCCATCCTCATCTGCATTGTTTCTTGTCTGAGCACCTGACCATTTACCCAGTCGCCCAGCCAGAAAACCACAGGTTGCCTCACACTTCTTGTCCCTTTAGCCATATCAAGTTCAACACCAAATCTTAATCCCCAAGTTACTCTAGTGTTTCTTAAATAAATCACATCTTGTCTACTATTTATTGCTGCCAGAGTGATCCCTCTAAAAGATAAATCTGTCATGCCATATCTCTGTTGAAAATCACCAATGGCAAATAAAATTTATACATTTAAGTCCCTGCTGATTAGGTCCAGCCATTACATTTTCACCCTGGCCTCAAAATCTCATGCAAACTGTGAAATTGTGACAAGTGCTGTTTACGGAGAAGACTTAGTGAGATGGACTATGTGGTTATGGACACAAGAGAAAGGTTTCCTGAGAAAATCACATGTGAGCTTAAATCTATAGCTGAGTAGAAATTAATTAAGTGAAGTGTAGAAGGTGGTTTGTAGGAGTAGGGTAGGCATTCTGAGTAAAAGAAACAACATTTGCACATTTGCATAGGGTTTTTCTATGGCCAGAGGAGTTTGACTTTTGCAAAGAACTAAGAGAAGGCTGGTGAGGCTGGCATCCAAGTGAAAGGAAAAGAATGCCATCAGAGGAAGCTGCTTAAAAAATCAGAAGGTTGTTATTATTGCTATACATTTCAGTCCTTAAAATTACACAACCCAAAAACTGAAATTCAATTCAGATCCTTTGGTTCAAAATGAAGATGATGTAGTAATATCCCAATTACAGTATCATAAAGCAATACTTATATAGTCCCATATTCACTTATTTATGTATAGTGTGTCAAATGCAGTACTTTTAAGGGCAATTATTATATCAGTTACACATGAAGGAAGAGAAAAACGATTGCAATTCAAGTGCTTAGTGAAATAGTGGGTTTTGGCAAAACTATATGTACAAAATAATTAACAAATATAATATATCCGAATAGCCAACTGAGTCAGATCCTCACCATAAAGTCACACTAGAGGATTTTATATAAATGATCATACTTCCATCTAGGATGATTTTCAAAAAGTGGGTAACACATTGGTGACAAACACTACAGTAAGGTCTCCAGTCAAGGCTGAACAAAGTGGGGCAAAGTCTCCCAAACTCCATTCATTTTCATAAAAATGTCAACAGAAAAGAAGCATCAGTGATAAATCTGGGTTCATATCCTATTACAGAAGGAAAACAACCAGTTTTACATCTTGTACAAACACTTTCAATCACCTTTTATGGCCATGTAGCTGCCGCATTTGGCAATTAAAAAATTATAACATGTAGATTTCAATAACAATCCATAAGTGCTGGAGTCAAGATTGTTTGTGGTAACATATTTCATTCAGAGCTGAGTAGAGGAAGGTGGCTGTGGTTTAAAGGTCACAGAAAACTACATCTCCTCAAGTTACACTTTAAAGGCACAACTGAAAATGTATTCTATTTAAATAGCTATTTGGATAATTAGATATGTCCAATCAGTGGGAGAAACCCACAAAAACAATCATTAGATGAGAAAATGCTCACATTTAAAATGCACTGGTGTCAGAAAGAAAGAAAATGATTTTTGTTTTCAAAGCAACTGGAGTTCGGGGAAAAGTGCTGAAAAATCAATTTATTTTCAAAGGAATGGGCTAGACTGATTATGCATTTGTTAGTTCCATCGGCACTGTTTGAATACAATATGGATGTATTGATTTCCATGCATATGTGATATGTCTTTTTCTTACACAGAAAATTTGGTGTTCACAAAAAAGAGATGAGATTTTTTTGTTGTTAAAAAAAATTAAATTTTATACCTTCATCTCCTTAAGTTATTTTCCTTCTGAGCTTAATAAATTATTTGTGATTTATTGGGGAATATTTGCCCAGGAAAATTAATTCCAGCAGAGGGTCAGACCTCAAACCCCGAATTTTACAGCTTTGCCTTTAGAGGTAGTTTTGGAAAAGAAAGCAAAGAAAGGCAGAAGTCACTGCACAGGGCCCTCCTCTAAAGCATGTTCAGACCAGGTGAGCGTTTTGAACATTATGATTCTATAAAATAGAAAAAGAGTTTTTTGGTCTCTTTAATATTCTGTTTTGAGGCCCTTCACTAAGATCTTTGTGTCCTCCTTGTACTCACCTCAGATCTCCATGTGCCCTGAATTTTGTCCCTACCCATGACAAAGATTCTTTGGCCAATTTGACTCAGGCTCTTGAATCTTGTCCTATGCCTATCTGTCCACTTCCTTATAAAACAGCAAAGAACTCTGTTATGTCAGTTTAGCAAGTACTTCCCATCCTTGATATTTGATCAGTTTCCTAATCCTCACCATCCCCCAGGTGATGTACCACCACTCAGGTCTGTTTTCAACCAGAATGTTCTCAGGTCTGTCTAGCCAAAATCCCCTTTACCTCTTTTAGTAATCTTGTATCCACCGACCTGCATCTGGCTCCTCTCTAGCTACACATAGACAAGTGGCTACAAATTTCCACTTGTCTATGTTGTATTTGCAGTTGAACCTGATCTCTCTCTCCCATTGCAAGATCCCATTGCAGTGGCTCCCATATGTATCACAATGATCCTGAATAAAGTCTTCCTTACTGTGCTTTAACAATAATCACTGAATAAGTTTTTCTTTAACAGTCATAAGAACACTTGGCCTGCCATGTAAGATTCCCACCTTTGAGAATCTGAACTTGGCCTTGTTAGACTCCTGTCTGTGTAGTAGAGTTGCCTGGGAATTCATTGAAAAATGAAGATCCCATGACAGTATTCCTATTTAACAAGTCAGAATGGAATGGAAGGAGGTGGCAGGCAGGGTCTCACAAACTGCTTTTTAAAAAAATTCCAGATGATGCTGATATAATTTGTCTTTGAATTTCAGGATTTCAATGGGCTAAAAAGAAAAAAAAAAACTCCCAAATAAAGTTACCTTTGCTGAAATCTTCCTTTACAGGCTTTATAGTGTCTTCATTCAGTTTAGTGTCTACTTAGAAAATTCCTAAGTAGGGGGATAAATAATGGTCTTTTGATTAAATATAGGATTTTTATGTTAATTTGTTCTACTCTCTTAATGTTACCATATACATATGTAAATTTGAAGAGAACAAAGCCTTCTCAGGAGATTCCTATATATTAAGAAATACTTTTGACTTGGTACAGTGGCTCATTCCTGTAGTCCCAGCACTTTGGGAGGCTGAGGCCGGAGGACTGCTTGAGCCCAGGAGTTTGAGACCAGGCTGGGCTGAGACCTCGGCTCTACAAATATTAAAAATTTTAGGAGGCCGAGGTATGTGGATCACTCAAGGTCAGGAGTTCGAGACTAGCCTGGCCAACATGGTGAAACCCTGTCTCTACTAAAAATACAAAAAATTAGCTGGGCGTGGTGGCACGTGCCTGTAATCCCAGCTACTCGGGAGTCAGAGGCAGGAGAGTCACTTGAACCCAGGAGGTGGAGGTTGCAGTGAGCCGAGATCTTGCCACTGCACTCCAGCCTGGGTGACTGAGTGAAACTCTGTCTCAGGAAAAAAAAAAAAAAAAAATATATATATATATATACACACACACACACACACACACACACACATATATATATACACACACATATATATATACACACACATACACACACACACACACACACACACATATATATATATATATAAAATTAGCCTGGCATGGTGGTCCATGCCTGTGCTCTCATCTGCTCAGTACTCAGGAGGCTGAGTTAGGAGGATAGCTTGAGCCTGAGCTGTGATTGTGCCACTGCACTCCAACCTGGGTGATAGAATGAAACCCTGTCTCAAAAGAAAAAAAAAAAAGAAAGACTTTTATTTGGCTAGCATTTAGAGAGTCTCTAAGGCTCTGGCATCTCTAGTCATGCAAGACATATTCCCACTGCCCTGTGTCCTGCAGTTGAGAATGTAAGGGATGAAGGTATTTTGGGCTGGCCACAATTGATAACAGCTGTTGAACAACTTATAAGCTCAAAAAGCTACCTCATATGATTTTTGTCATTTAATATTTACAGTAGATCAGTAAAGTGGACTTCCTTTGTATTTCTACTTTTAAAATACTGGAATTCTTTTAAAGCAGCAAAAATGAATCCAGGAAGGGAAGCACAAATTAGAATTTGGAGCATGCAAAATTAGACCTGCAAGCGAGAAAGGGTTAAAAATAACATTTTTCTTAGCTAGAAGAAAATCAGTAAAAGGTAAGAAGGGTCTTGAGGAAATGATGTGGGCTGTGGATTGCAGAGATGAGGAAGGAGGCTCCATCTGGTTGACTGGCTCTCATTCCCCAGGACGGAGATGGGCAGTGCTGTCTTCTGTTTCCTCCCGACCCCATGTCCTTGGCTGAACACACATTCTTCCAGGACCCACAGGCAAATGTGAAGCATATTATATGTTCTTGGTTAAGTAATAGATGTTTTGAGTGGTTTCAAATGTGTTACTCATCCTCAAGAAGCTTTTAGGATGATTAAGGAGATAAAGTGTAGGCATTAGAAACAGTAAGTAAAGTGCAATGGATGCCTCCCATGAGTTTGTCAGAATTTTTTATTAGTTTTCTTGGGCTTCCATGAAGAAGTGCCACAAGGTGAGTGTATTAAAACAACAGAAATGTATTGCCTCCCAGTTCTGGAGGCTAGAAGCCCCCCAAAAAAGGTTTCCATGGTACCATTCTCCCTGTGACACCTGGAGGGGGGACGCATTGTGCACCTCGTCTTGGCTCTGGCAGTTTGTGGGCAATCCTTGCATCCCTTGGCTTGCAGCTGCAGCACTTCAGCCTTTGCCTCCAGTGCCACATGACATTGTCCCCAGTGAGCCTGTGTCTCTGTGTTTCTTCTAATAAGGACATCAATCCTATTGGTTTAAGGGCCCACCCCACCCCAGTATGACTTCATCTTAACTTAGTAAATTTGCAATGACCTTATTCCAAATAAAGGTCATATTTTGAGGTACTGGAGACTGGGACTTTAACATATAATTTTAAGGAACACAATTGAACTCATAACAATTTACTTTTCTCATAATTATAACATTTTCCTGATGTTTTCAATATTTTCAGAGTATATTGGGCATTGTCCCATGTTAACAGGGAAGAGAACAACTGTGAAGATTTCATACAATTTCCTGGAGTCCTTAAAAGAGATTCTGTTTATGATCTAAGTACAAGATCCAATAGACTCACCTTTTCCTTTTAGTAATCTGAAAGCTGTGGTATATGGAGGGAAAAAAACTTAAACATTTACTGTGTATAAATTTTGATGAAACAGCGGGAGAGTGGGCACAGCCGACCTTTACTAAGTCAGTATCCTGGATTAGCTAGGGCAATGCTTCAGGTCCATACAAAATGAAGAAGGAGCACCAAGCTTTACATGGAAAAACTGGATGCTTTCTCCATAAAAGGATGACAGCTCTCATCACTCTTATTCAACATAGTATGAAAACTTTTGTCCACAGGAATAGGGCAAGAAAAATAAATAATAGGGATACAGAATGAAAAACAAGAAAAGAAATAGCTCCTATTTTCAGTTGACATGGTTGTCTATACAGAAAATCCCCAAAGAATCCACCACTTAAAATCCACCTTCCAAAACAACACCTAGAACTAATTAAGTGACTTCAGCAAAGTTGCAGGATATATCAACACAAAATGATCAATTTTACTTACATATAAAGCTAAACTAAAAATAAACATGCAGAATCCAAAATTAAACACATTATACCTTTTACGATTGCTGCAATGAAAATGACATACTTAGGTATGTGCTTAACAAAACATATGCAGAATTAATATATGTAAAATTGTTATAATGCTATTTAAGAAAAGAAAAAGACCTAAGTAGATAAAGAGAGATAACATATTAATGGATTGGGAGACACAGCATAGTAAAGATGTCACTTCTCTCTAAATCCATATGTTTTATTCAATTGTATTAGAATTCCAAGAAGGTTTTGTATGGACATAGATAAGCTTATCCTAAAATTTATATGAAAAGGCAAAGTTCTTAGCTAAAAAATTCTTATAAAAGAATAATTAAGTGGAGGAATCACTCTCCCCAATATTAAGGCCTGCCACAAAGCCACAGTGATCAGTGGTGTGTTATTGGTGGAAACAGATTATAGGAGCATCATGTTCTTATGCCACTGTGCAGTAACAGACCAATACCCTGACATGGCAGGGTTTGCTGCAGAGGAAGAATTTAATGAATGCAGGGCACCAAGCAAGGAGATGGAATTTGGAATTTGAAACCCTCAAATCCATTTCTCCAAGGAGTTATTGCTTGGGGTTTTTAAGGGGATCATGGAGGGTGAGGGGCTGGAAAATTGAGATCACTGATTGGTTAGGATAAGGGGAATGAAATCATCAGGATGTGGTGACCCCATTCTTTGATGAGTCAGCTTCTCACAGGGTCCCACAGACAGCTGGTATAAGTGGGGTCCTTTACACCAGCTGATATCAGTGGGGTTCTTCATACCAACTGAGTCAGTAGTTTCAGCAGTATGCAGAAGATGAAAGAATAGCTCAAAGGGAAAATTTAACATTTCATAATGTTCAAGTTGTTATCTATAGAGCAGGTAAGGAGAACTATAATTATGTAACTGTGTCTGGGTGGTTCTTTTTTTGTTTGTTTGTTTTTTTGTTTTGAGATGGAGTCCTGCTCTGTTGCCCAGACTGGAGTGCAGTGGCGTGATCTCCACTCACTGCAACCTCTGACTCCCAGGTTCAAGTGACTCTCTTGCCTCAGCCTCCCTTACAGGGGCCCACCACCACGCCTAGCTAATTATTTTTATTTTTATTTTTAGTAGAGACAGGGTTTCGCCATGTTGGCCAGGCTGGTCTTGAACCCCTGACCCCAGGTGATTCTCCTGCCTCAGCCTCCCAAAGTGTTGGGAATACAGGTGTGAGCCACCATGCCTGGCTTGTGTCTGTGTGGTTCTAGGACAATAGGAAGCAGATTGGGGAGCAAGCTGACCTAGTGATCAATGTGAGTGTGCTGCAAGCTTGGTTTACCTTTGTTTTCCCCCTCCCTTCTTCCCTGATTAATTTTATAAATTTTATAGAGCTGGTTTCACATAGACATAGATCAATGGAACAGAATAAAGATCCAGATATAAGCCCACAAAAATACACTCAACTAATTTTTGACAAAAGTGCAAAAGCTATTCAATGGAAGAAGGATAGCTTTTTCAATAAATGATACCAAAACAATTACACATCCATAGATTAAAAATGAACCTTGACCCAAATATCATAGCTTATATAAACGTTAACTCCAAATGAATCATGGACTTAGATTAAAAAAATGTAGTGCTATATAACTTATAGATAATACATAGGAGAAAATTTTCAGAATGTGGAGTTAAGCAAAGAGTTCTTAGGTTTGACACTAAATGCACAATCCATTCAAGGAAATGTATAATTAGAAATCATCAAATTAAAAACTTGAGCTCACTGCAAACCCCTAATAAGAGGATGCAAAGACAAGGTACAGACTGGAGAAAAATATTTGCAAATGACATATCTAACAAAGGACCTGTATAGAATATAGAATGTAAGTCTTAAACTCAACAATAAAAATACAAACATTTCAATTAGAAAATTGGTAAAGGACATGAATAGAAATTTCACTTGAGGATATACAGATGGTAAATAAGCAAATAGAAAGGTGCACAGCATCATTAGACATTAGGAATATGCATATTAAAACCACAGTGAGATATCATGACAAACTTATCAGAATGCTATTTTTTTTAAAGTAGTGATAACAGCAATGTGGAGTGCATGTAGAGGGACTGAATCAGTGATATATTGTCGGTGAGGGATATGAAAAGGCACAGTCACTTGGGAAAAGTTTGGCAGTTTCTCATACAACCGAACATGCAACTACCAAATGGTCCAGCAGTTGTGCTCTTGGTCACTCATCCAATAAAAATTAAACTATTTGTTCACAAAAACCTGTACTCAAATATTCATAGCAACTTCACTTGTAAAAGTCAAAAACTGGAAACAACCCAGTTGTCTTTAAGCCAGTAAGTGGTTAAACAAGCTAGTAAATCCTGACTGTGAAATACTACTCAGCAATGAAAAGCAGTGAACAATGGGTGCGTGCAACAACCTGGATAAGTCTCCAGGGACTTATCATGAGTGAAAAAGTCAATCCCCAAAGCTTACATACTGAATGGTTCTGTTTCTATAAAACTTTTGAATGATGAAATTATAGAAATTGAGAATAGATTAGTAGCTGCCAGTGATTAAGGATGGCAGAAGTGAGGTGCTAGGGGATTCTATCAAAGAGCGATGTGAGGATCCTGGTGATAACAGAATTGTTCTTTATCTTGACTGTAACGATGATGATATCCTAGTTGTGATACTGTAATACAATTTTGCAAGATTCTACTATTGAGGAAAACTGGGTAACAGGTAAATGAGAGGTCTCTGTATTATTTATCATACCTCTATGTTTATCTATATTATCTAAAATGAAATGTTCATTAAAAACAAAAACGGAAGAAGAGTAGATTTTACATCGTCATATCATCAACTTTCACGAATTTCCTGTAGCTGTAAGCAGATTTTTCTAAACTTCTCAGTCCCTCAGTACTCCACCAAGGAGAAGTCAGTGGCTCAGAAATGTTAAAATCACTTGCCCAAGATCACAGAGCTGGTAAATGCCAACGTGGTAATGAGCCCAGTCTGTCTGACATGCAACCTTGCCCTTCACAGGTCAGCCTGGCCTCAGAGCCAGCACAGGTGTGGGGTCCACACTCTTCTGCCAGAGGACTCACATCCCCTTGCAGGCAGCAGCCATTTGGTGCATTAGGAAGACAAGCGTGTGACTTTCAGGGTAGATGAACTCATAAAGCATTCAGCATGTCAGGCTGGAGTCTTTGCCTTGTTTAGAAAGTGCAAGATAAATTTCAGCAGGCTACGGTTTGTTTGCAGATGCTGGGAATAATCTAATCTACTATTTCAAATATAATTTAGATTTAAGAGGTGTTTTACTGTTCTGTTTCCAGAGTGCCTGAGGATCCAGCTGAGTGTATTACACATCACATTAGATTAAGGTCAATTAACAACATTGTGAGGGATTGCTCTCCTTCATAATGAGATGGAGCTGCAAATTTGTGATTAAAATCCTATATGTTAGCACCAAGGAATGGAGAGATTCTAGACAAGCTCCAATTATGATTAAGGCTACGGCATGGGTCCAGTGGGTCATGGCATGTCATAACTCCCTGAACTTTCTAATCAGCATTATTGAACAGCTTTGCATTTGGAATCAAATTGGTAGAGGTGACTGTTGTGCTGAGTGGCACATGTTTGGATTTTCGATTTAAATATGTTGAAAGCACCAGAGCCCAGGTGGAAGAAAGGGTTTTTCCCTCAGTTCTAGCAACAGCACACATGTGCTACCCTCAGAGTGAGACAGGAGGTGACCCCAGTGGTGCGTCTGAGAGTAGGGTGACAGAGGACAAGGGAGCAGGGAGGTTCTGTCATCAAGGAGAACAAGTGCGGAAATTGACACTGGGCAGAACTGGACATAAGTGCCAACTCTGTCCTCTATAATTTGTGCAAATTTAGGCAAATCACTTAACTGCCTGAACTCTTTTTTTCAGCTGTACAGTGGAAATGGGTCTTTGTTACTTTTAAGATGCAGATGAAGTGAGGCTCAATATATAAAACAGCTTGTACATGGGGAGGGACTTAAAAGTGGCAGATATAATAAAATCAAAGCTTTCCAAATGATTTCAGCATTAAAAGGAACAGCAATTGTCAACTAATCAACCTGTCCCTCCCATCTACTCAGGAGGACAGTGGGGGTGATTTTTATTGTCAAGTGGCTGTTATTTATCATTGTCTCTTCGAAAATTATCTAAAATTCATTTCTTTAGAAAATATTGATTAAGTACAGATTATTGTATAGTGGACAACAGTTGCTAATTTCAAGGTCTGAGAGTTAATCAAATTGCATATGACATAAGATTGAAACATTCCCATGATGTCTACATGAGCATCTGGATATCCTAATTTACTCATCAGTTGTCTGTAAGCAAGGGCACCACAGAAAGCTCCTTGAGCT
This sequence comes from Pan troglodytes, assembly GCF_028858775.2. Classification (NCBI taxonomy): domain Eukaryota; kingdom Metazoa; phylum Chordata; class Mammalia; order Primates; family Hominidae; genus Pan; species Pan troglodytes. The sequence goes on along the minus strand of NC_072411.2, from coordinate 26,912,321 downwards.
CTTTGAGCTTCAATTTCCCTGTTGACAAAGTGGGAAGAATGATTCCTACATCTCAGAGCCATGAAGTTCCCAAGAGATGAGGTATTTGATATATCTGTATTAGAAGGCCAGTCAGCCGAGTAGTCCTTAAAAAACTGGAGTGATGAAGGGAGACCTACTGACATCAGCAAGTTCATGGTTGCCTTTGAGCATCTGTAGGAAATTGATTTGTATGCCTGGACTTAGTCTCATAAAATGTCACATGTGCTGTCTTCTCCTAGAACACACTCCATACATGCTTCCTAGAGATTAGGTTAGTGCTGGCTCCAGTTATGGTCTGTGTTTATTTAACTGTTCATTTAATTTCATAGTTCCTAACTAAGAGGAAGTTCCTAACTATTGGAAGAGTCATGTGTGTGTCCCAGAAGCTGCTTGTTTTTGCTGGGTGGTGTGCTGTTGCTGGTTTGTACTGGGTCAGGAGAGCTGTATTTTAAGTTATTGTGACTTCTGAAAGCCATTAAAAAACAAACAAACAAAATGGTGGCTTGATATTTATTGGCCATGTTACTGTATTCCCACGTATATTGACACCATGGAAATCTGCAGAAGCTACCAATCGGGGCTTCCTGCTCTACTACCTGTCCTGGCCAAGAGCCAGCTGTGAAGCCTCTATCCGTGTCAGCTTAGCCACGCTTTCTAACTTCCACACATGCATCCGTATCCAGGTGAGATGAACATCCATTTCCATTTTGATTCTCACTGGTGCATGCAGGGTTAAGAGTTGCTTTGCTCCCCACTGAGACTTATGGGCTATAAACACCAGGTGAGGCACACTCTGAGGCCCAAGCACAGCCTTTAGGGAGATGAGGAGGGGAAGGGACTGGTAGGCCTGCTGTTTGCTTTGAGGAAAACAAAAGGACAATGGAAGATGTGTCTTTCAAAAAGTAAACTTGACACTTTGGGAGGGCAAGGCGGGCGGTTCACGAGGTCAGGAGTTCAAGGCCAGCCTGAACCAACATAGTGAAACCCCGTCTCTACTAAAAATACAAAAAAATTAGCTGGGTGTGGAGGTGCGTGCCTGTAATACCAGCTACTCAGGAAGCAGAGGCTGGAGAATCGGTTGAACACTGGAGGCGGACGTTGCAGTGAGCCGAGATCGTGCCACTGCACTCCAGCCTGGGTCACAGAGCAAGACTCCATCTCAAAAAAACAAAAACAAAACAAAAGTAAACTTGAGACATCTAAAAAGTACTCCATCCAGCGTTCCTGAGGGCATCCCTCCAGTCTCACTTTTCTTCTGGGTTACAAACTTCCTTGCTTCCTACCTCCAACTCGACTCTGCACCTAGTTGTTCCTTCCCTTTCCAGATTTTTAATGACCAGAACCCTGCAGTGCCCTTCCTCTTACACATAGCCTTTGTCAGTCCAACCTTCCTCCCAGCCATTCAGCTGTGGGCCAGTGCTGCTGCAGCCCTGGGGTCCAAACCCCAGCTCCTGCTGCTGCCTGGGGCCCAGCTCCATCATCACTGATGACTGTTGTGGGTGGGGTGGGTGGAGGTCATAGTGGGCAGCACAGATACTATGCAGACCCGGTGTGAAAGCCATCTTCCCATCCTCCCTACAGTTGTCAGTGAACAATGGCTAGGGAGCGGTCAACAGAACACTAATGTGAGCTTTGGGAAGTAGGGAGAAGTCAGGGCATCGAGGATCACTTGATACCATTTAAAAGACTGCAGATTTTGTCTGGAAAACAAAGAAGAACCAGTCAAAGTTTTCTGAGGGGCTAGATTTGTGTTTTGGAAATATCCTTCTGAGTTTATAACAGGATTGCTTTGATGCAAGCACAGTGAATAGGCTGTATCCAGATGCTATGGGAGGTAAATGTTGATGGTAGCAACAAAAGAAACAGAAAATGAGGGTCAGGAGTTACAACCTACATCCATGAAGATGAAGAAGAGGAGCTGATTTTTTTTTTTCTGGTGGGACTACCAAAGTCATTCTTTGAATTTAAGTTGATTTTCCAAGTACCAAAAGCCTTGTTGCAAAATAGTTGATTATCCATCTATAAATAAAATGGACTTTGATTTCTCTTAATCACTGCAGTGTTTTACCTTCTGCTTAATTACAGCAGATCAGGTGCACTCTCTTTCCCTCCAAGCCACTGTTACAAAAGTGAAAGGCACATGCAATCCAGAGTTGAAAACTTATGAACAATAAGAAGCTTTACATACATAGTACATCTTTAGTAGGAGGTGGTATCCAGTTAATTATCTTATTAATTTCCATGTTACCCTTATGAGACAGGGACAAAGTAGGTATCATTACCTTCATTTCACAGATGAAAAAACTAAGGCTAAGGCAGGCAGGCTAAATAATTTCTACTTTCTCAGCGTTTCTGAAATGGATGCAGTGGTTCTTTCCCAGGGAAACCCAAGGGAAAGGGAAATGTAATTGACTCAGCCTTGGAGCAATCACTTAGAAAAACCACAAACTAAAATAAATGAAAAAGATAAACAGTGTCACATGTTCTAATTAATCCCATAGCTAGTTTAGAAAGAGCCTTGTGGACTGCAGAAGCAGGCTTTCTGGCTAACCTCTCTCCACCTGTGCAGCAAAAGTCACTATGACATCAGCCACCAGGCAATGGAGGATGCGGACCTGCTGAGTCCATGGAAGGCCCCTATGCTGGAGGCATTTGTTTGTATTCATGAGCAATCATATATATGTATCATATATAATTATAGAATAAATGTAAGTCTGTATGTGTGAACATACACATGCATATAGTTTTATGTAACTATAAACACTATACATGGTATAATGATATTTTATGTAACAAATATGACTTCATGTGACTACATTAACATGATCATATCATATATGAAGATGGGAAACAGACAGCTTTAATCTTTTCCCCATACTTTATACCAGCCTCCTCATTCGATTCTCCTTTTTTTCTCCACTAAAAGACCACTTCCTTGTTAGTAAACCCAAATTCATAGCCTCCATATAACCAAATTTATATATTTGTCTGTATTTTTCTCTGTACTCATATTATCTTTTGTAGGTACACATATATAGAAATGTTTTTTCTGCTCAATATTATTGTTTATTCCACAAAAGACATCTTATACAGACTGAAAACAAATTTTGTAGAAATCTTCCAATTCCATTGGCATAACTCCAATTCATTTGTTGATTTTTTTTTTTAGCATTCCCTGCTATGGATATACAATAGTTTATTCCAGACATTCCCTACTGATGGGCAGTCCCTTTGTGAACTCTGTTTAATTCTGTAGGACAGCTCCTAGAGTTGTATTTGCTGCATCAAAGAGAATATGTGTTTCTAATTTTAGAGTCTTATAAACTGTTTTTAAAACATTGTCAGATTACTCCAGCAATGTGAGGGTGCCCTATCCTCACATATCTGCCATCAGTAATTTTTCCTTTTGTTGAAAAAAGTTGGCAGATTCATAAATGTAAAGAAATAGTCATTGATGCGTTAATTTGCACTCATAACTGTTACATCTGAGAATGTTTTCACATATCTGCTGGCCATTTGGATTTGCTCCTGTGTAAATTGTCTCTTCGAATCCTTTGCCCATTTTTCCCACTTACCTTGTTTGTTCTCTTTTTGCAAATGTGTAAAAGATATTTGTCTATTATTAATAATCGACATCTGTCCTCATTGAAAATACTTCTCCAAGTATTTTTGTTATGTTTTGTGCTTATGGCATATAAGAGATGCATCTGGCATCTCTCATTATATATAATTTAATTTTTCAAGTCAATTCAGGTAGGTTCATATCTATTTTGCCTTGAGAATGTCCATCGAGGTTCCAGGATTTCCTTTTTTTTTTTTTACATTTAAGACTTTAATCTATTTGGAATTTATATTTTGCCATGGTGTATGAAGGGGGTCCAGTTTTGTATTCTTCCAGATGGATAACTAGCTGTGACTGTACCATTTATTAAACAATCCATTCCTTACCACTGAATTAAAATGCCATCATTGCCATTTATCACATTCTCACAACCAATGTGGTCTTCTACTTTATTCCCTCTTCTAGTCTATTGATGTGTCTATGTATTCCTAGACCAAACTACAGCCATATAATTTCAGTAGCTCTGTAGTACTGATTTGCTATACCAGCAATTCAAAATTCAAACGACATTTCAAAATGTCCTCACTGATTCTCCAGGATTTATACTTTCATGAAATCTTTCCAGCACTTTTATTCGATCCCTGCATATGTTATTGACATTCTAATTGGAACTTTATCGCATTTATGTTTTTTTTTTGGAAGCTTTGGTATATTGATATGTATTATCTAACTACCTATCATGATATGAACCTTATAATCCACTTTTCAGACCTTATTTAATGTTGTGTCTTTGGCCATCTGTAGCCTCAGCAGCTGGGAGATGCACAAGGTGGAGGAGAAGGCAGAGCAACAAGCTCAGCGTCTTCATGATTCTCCGCCTGGCCTCCTTTCCATGGTCCCTACTCACCCCTCCATGCCTGTCATTTGCCTGTTTGGTCTCAAGCTAGTTCCTCGTTTTTCTGTTTCTGTATCGTAGGAAGTTCCATTACCCAGAATCTCTTGCCCTCTGTCTTCCTGCTAAATTCATTCAATAGGAGGTTTGAGGACAGAGGCAGGGCAGAGGGAGGGCATTTCTTTGTACTTTCTCTCTCTTCCCACCAGCTGCCCCAGAAAAAGTGCTTTCAGGGAGATTCCAACTCCTCCTAATCAGTCTCACCCCAGTTTTAGCTCATTCTGGGCAGCCTTGGCTCTTGAATCCTGCTAGCAGCATTCTTGTCTGATCCCTCCAACCCTAGAGTACCAGAGGTTCCTGCTGCTTGCTAAGCCCAAGAAGGCTTCACCATTCTCTGTGAAGCTGCTAAGTTCTGCTGTCCCTCTGTAACTAATTCCCTGCATTAAATTAGTTTTGTTTGAAACACCTAGAGTCATTTCCATTTTTCTGTCTGAATCATGACTAACACATCATCCAAACATATTTCTCATCACTCTCTACCTGACATTGAAAATTTCCTTGAAGCACAGTAAAAAAGGGGGATTTTTTTCTTTTTTTGACCTCTTTGCACATTTTCTTCCCTAGTTGTAGGAGGTCGGTTCTGACTGCCCTCTGCAGGTATGCACACACCTTCCTCTCTACACCCACTACATCGTACGTGTGTCTCCGGAAATCGCCTCAGTAATATACAATCTCTATACTAGCTGTGGAGCAACTTGAGGGCAGCTAGCATGGGTTTTATTTATTCCCAAGGGCTGATTTGCTTGCTGTGTGGTAGGAGCAGGTGCCCTGTATACATGTGTGGAAAAAAGAGAGGATGGAGAGAAGGAAAGAGATAGGGAATGAAGGATTCTGCGAGGGCGTGAATGTTGTAGCAGTAAGAGGGTACTTCATATTTCAGAGGGGAAAGGATACGTCATAGACCACTAGGGCTAACTGTGTTTGTAGCATGGTAGGGTCATGTGGAATAGGGCTTTCATGATTATGTGTAGCTTTTGGAAAAATGAAACATGAATTAATACTAAATCAGTATAAAATGTGAGTCCTAGTTTATTTTGATAAAGGCAACAATAATATGTATTTGTACAGTGCTATGAATTTAAAACGTAATCACATATGTAAAAAAATCTAAAAGTCTACAAATATGTGTTAAAAATCACCTGCATGAAGTCACGAAATAAATGAAATTAGGCCCATAATAATAATAATGGGAATACAGTTTGGAAAGCAAGAAGTAAAATTATCTTTATTTATAGTCTATGTAAAAAATACAAAAAAGTTACTAGAAATAGTAAGTGAGCTTAGCAAGGTTGCAGGGTAAAAGTTCAGTATATAAAATTAATTGAAATTATACATATGTACAGTGAATAACTGGAAATAAAACCTAAAAATAATAATATAATTTGTAATAGCAATAAAAATGCAAAATACTGAGGGATGAATATAACAAAATATGTGCAAGAACAATATACTGAAAAATATAAAATGTTGCTGAAAAAAATTATAAAAAACCTAAATGAATAAAAAGATATTTTACAGTCATGAGTCATCTGACTTAAGGTTGTTAATATGTAATTGACCTATGGACTCAACATAATCGCTATCAAATCTCAGTATAATTTTAAATGTGCAGTAACGTGAGGTGTGAGCATACTGCATCACTGAACCTCTCTGCGTCCTGGCTTACTTATCCAGTAGGGACCTGGATTCCCTGGTCCTTTAGCTCTATTTCAGTTCTAAAATTGTATTCTAAATCTTATTTTTCTTTCCAATGACAACAACAAAACACACACACACACACACACACACACACACTCTCTCTCTCTCTCTCTCTCTCTCTCTGACTCTCTCTGTTACCCACATTCCATTTAGAAAAGTAGGACATCTATTATAAATTCAGCTGGAAAAATATTACTTGAACCTCTGATGAGATTGAATTGGAACCCTTTCCAAGGGCTATTCCAGAGAGACGAGAAGATAAACAGGTGAGCCGCAGAAGAAGAAGGGGCTAATAGAGAGGGACAACTGTTTGATTAGATGCTTAGATTGAAGTTTGGAATAAGCTAAGAGGTCAGAGAAGATAAGTTTTGTGTGTGCGCGCGCACACACACACACACACAGAGATTGCTGAGGTTTGCTGTGAAGCTTAGGCAATTCAGAGTCTTGTGAAGATTTAGAAATAAAAAATTTTGTAGGCATGATTGGGAGGGACAGGGACTCGGGTGGGGTGGGACACTCGGAGTTATCTGACAATCTAATAAAGATGCAGGGAATTTATAGTTTCAGGGCACCTCCAGATATCAAATAAGAATAAAGAAATACCTGATAATTGACCCAATGATGAATTAATTGGCATATTACCTGTAATACAATTTTTCACAACTTGACTCACCAGAAAAACTACTGCAGTTTTGTTCCCTATTAATGCATTTGAATTTATACTTTATTAAAGCATTAAATCTCCTGGGAAAGGGTATTTGATCTTTCTTTTTCTTAAGGGGTTTTCTAAATGTGGCCTTCAAGATAGGCAAATTTTAAATTTTAAAACTTGTAATTTGAGGAAAATACGTGCTAAAAAATAGCTCCTGCCTCGTGATGCTTTGGGCATGCTCACCTCCATTCATGAAATGGACAAACCTTCCATGAGCACCTGCTATCTGCCAGGCCACAAAGTGGTGCTGGAGGTAAAAGTCTCTTTAGTTACAGGCCCTGCCTTCAAAGATCCCACAGTGCCTCCTGCAGGAATTACTTTGAGTGCTGTTTGGAAGATACCAGGGAGGCAGGACTAGAAAAATGAGTTATTTAAAAGAGAAGGCACTGGAAGTCTCCTTAGGGACCATGTTAGCGCTCCAATGCCCCAGGACCCCTGAGATGTAAAGCTGGTGATGAGGTAGGCCAAGGGAGAAAATGCAACACAGTTCCTTTGAGAATTACAGGATGAGTTTCCCACCTCCATCCCATGCTTTCCTATCTGCTTGCAGTTCTCCAAGAGGGATGCGGTTCCCTGCACCTCTGCCTCTCTTCCCTCCCAGCTAACTCAGATTGCCTTTGTGAGTAGCATATTTACCCAAAGCATATTGAATCATGAAGTTCACTGCTGATGAGGACAGCAGTGTCTCTATTTTCATAAATGTGAATTGGGTATTCTCACTAGAAGAGGTGTTGGCCAACCCGGCATGCTGCTTTCAGGGATACCAGCCACAGGAGATCAATGCAGGGGGCCGTGGCTCTGGGGAACTCTTGTGGATTCAGAACAGGAGTCTCAGGTTCCTGGGTTTGGGGTGAATGTCCCAACACACTTTTCTTGCCAACCCTAATCCCTAACTAGCTAAGGGCAGATCCCAAGGAATGTTTTCCAATGTGACTCCTCCTTGGCAGTGGAGACGGAACTGTGATGTTTCCAGTTCCAGACCTATTCTTTAGAAAGCTTTCCCCTTGAAGTTCATTTCTTCTCAACCAAAGCCCTGGTTCTCTCCTGAAAATGATGAAGGCTTTGGAAAGTCCCTTTCCTTCTCTGGGTGCTTATTTCCCATTTCTAAGGTGAGGATGGGAGCCTAGGGAATGTGCTTGTGCTATTTCTTTGAAACCAACAGTACAAAGAGTTGGAGGCTGGATAAGGGTATGGTTAGATAGAAGGTTGGTTATGGTGTCTGTATCCTCCAGAGTTGCAGAAAGAATACATGACATGATCAACACAGCTTTTAATTAAATAGATTTTTAAGGAAAGACCCATTTACCTGAAATGGAATAGAGTCTTTGGAAAGACCCAAAGATGCAGGTGGAGCTAAGGAAATAATAGATGGCAAAACAACCAGAGAGTAGTGACAGTGGGAAGCTGTTCCTACTCTTGGTCTGAAGGAGAATAGGAAGGGTCATGTCACCAGCACTGGTGACAGTTGTAGCTGTGTTAGAGAAACTGCCCAGAGAAGCCATGAGGGAACATGTGGATACACAGATTCCCCCTCCTTTCTGCTCTCTGCTCATCTCCCACAGGCTCCTCCCATCTTCTCATCTGCAGTGCTACATCTTGTTATCTATAGCCAACCAAAAGCTGGAAGGCAAGGGGGTGCACCTGATGCAGTGCATGGAGATCAGCCTCTCCAGACAAAGAGCAAGGCAGGAAAGGTTCAGGTCTATCCAAGAGGCAATCAAAGCATCACCAGCACAGTAGGATGGCTGCTGGAAGAAATCAGCCCTGAGGTACTACTGCTCAAATGCAATAGAAGTCTATTTCTTCCTCAGATAATTGTCCAGAATGGGTTTTCCTGGTTGGTGGGTGCCTCTACTCCACTCGGGAACTCAGGGACTCAGGACTGCTCCAGCTGGTGACTTCCCCTCCTCCTGGGGCATCATCTGTGTTGCCATCCCACCTTCGGAAGGGAAAAGGGGCATAAAGACACATCTGTGTAAGGTTTCTTAAGAGCCATGCCTGGAATTGGCAAGTATCATTCACATTCACATTTGTTTAAAGACAGTTTGGTTACACATTCACATCATACTACAAGGGATTCAGTGCAATGAAGAGGAGTTTTGTGCCCCCAAAAGGGAAAATAGAATTCTGTTAACAAGTAGCATCTGGGAGAGAATTCTGCAGAATCCAGAATTCTAAGTTTTCTAAAAGATCATTATTCTACCATCTTGGAGTAGGAGCTCTGTGAGTGAGGTTCAATATCACTGAACCCCACCCTCACCCCAACATAGTAAGAGGAAAACCTGTAGTAAGAGAAAAATCGCTCTAAAGTGATTTTAGGCTAAAGCCCCTGACACACGTAAGTGACATTCTCAGAGTGATGTCTCCACTCTACAGTGACACACTCACACTCATGTTTATCTCACTCCTGCCTCCATCAGGGTTCATTTCTTCCTTTCTTCTCACTGTGGTCCTGTGGGTTACTTCTGTATTGAGCACCACAAATTAACTTCACCCATAATCTATTCCAGCCCCAGGGACCCCAGCTGCCACAATCCAGTGTCCCCCTGGATAAGCATCAAGTCTTGAGACTGAATGCACTTTGTAATTTCCTCCAGTGCACAATAGAAAAAAGAACTGCAGATGTAAAGATTTCTGCACAAAGGCCTCATTCTGTATCATCTGTCACATAACCAGTCTCATTAAGTATCCAACCTTGAGAGATCAATAAGCATTGACCTGATGACACATTATTCCTTGAAACCATCATAGATGTTTTTGATATGTGCTTTTTGTTGTTGTTCAATAATTTATTTGAATGAGTGCCCATTTATTTTCAGAAAATTACTTTTGGCTTTGTTAAAGAGGCGTATGCATGAAGAAGAGCAAGAAGCCATACTGGTCCTTGTTCATGCGTCTATACTGGTCCTTTTTCATGCGTCTGGTTGTGCTTTTCTCATTGTTCTCTACCTGGAGTCTCAGACCATCACAGAAGCTGTGGTATTAGCAGGGGAATAACCATCAGACCAGACTACAAAGAGGAAAGTTGGGTTTCAGTGCATGATATTCTCTATACGTTAGCCATAATGATTTGAACTAGCGCATACCCTTGTCATTTATAAGAAATGTTCTACAATATTCTAAATTCCCTAAATTTGCATAAATTGTAGCATGTAATTCCAACCTTAGATGCAGTAAATATAACTGGAAAATGTAATTGAACCCCGTAGACCCTAAACTGTTTTATAAATATAGAACCAAAGTAATTTATTAAGCTATTTTCTGGCTAAGAATCAGTATTTTCTATTCATTCGCACTGCAAGCATTAGCAATTGGCTCTCTCTTCAGGGTCATTTTCTGCAAAGAAATAAAGTCTTCATACTTTCACCACAGTTTGTGCTTAAGCAATGAGGAGGATGAAAGCTGCACAATCTCGCTGAGAGGCTAGCTCAGCAATTCTCAACTGGCATCAGTCTCCCAGCCCTGAGCAAAATTATAGCTTGTTCCAAGGATCCAGATCTTTGGGCATCTGCACATGAAGTGCAGACCTTCCAGCAGGCCCAGCCCCTATCTTTGCTCAATTCACTCTGTGTAGGTGCTAGTGTTCTCTGAAAAGCGGTTCTTAGCTCCCAGGGTAAGTCATGTGTCTTGTCTGGTTCCATACAAGGTCCTGTGCCTTTCCGTATCAGGAATTTTACCACATGTGTCTATTTATACATCCGAGTCCTGCAATAGACTTTTAGCTTCTTGACCAGGCACTGCGACTCAGAAATTACATAGCCATTGGATACTTTCCTGGAATAATTTCCTTGAGAATTCTGTGGAGATATTTTTTCAACTTTTGCAGTATCAAGCAGCAGGTGTCAGAGCTGAGATTTGCTCCTGGACTGATTCCAAAGCTGCAGACTGACCAATGCATCTTCCAACCGAAAGTAAGAGGATTTCGTGACCCTCTGAGGCTGGGCATGCTGCTTCCACCTAAACTTAGGATGGTTGTAGGAAGTCACTTCTCTCAGGGGCTGTGCGAATTCAATCTCAAGAAGTTGTTGACATCCTTTTGGGCTATAAGCAGGAATAAGGCACTGCATCTGCCATGGAGTGGCTGGACCTAATGAAAATCCTATTTTATATTTAGGCAAAATAATTTCTACATGATTTTTCCTATCTTCTTTCTTCAGCATCTGCTATCACATCATACTGCTCCAGTTGTGTTTCTGGATCCACTCCACAGTTCTCACTTCTTCTTTCAGCATTATTTACTGGCAAGTGTTAAACAGTCAGTATGGGCCAGAGGAGAGGAGGGAGCCTAAATTTGCAGTGTTTGCTGACTTGGAGCTAAAACGTTTGTCCAAGCATTTCAAGGACAAGAGCAAAAGTGTGGAAGGTGGATCGAAATTATGTGAAGAAACAAACATCAAGATTACAGAAAGAAGTGCCAATAACATTAGCTATGAGTAATAGAATAGAAGATGAGATTGCAGTAACTGGAGAAGGCATTAGTGGTGGGCTCAGTGTGCTACGGTCAGAGCAAGGAAGGAGGGGGCGTGGCTGGACACTGCGCTTCTACTCCTGTGGCCTAAGCTTGTGTTGCCTTCTGGTAGTGGCTTCCTGACCCTGCTAGTTTATGTTCAGGCAAAGCCACTGCTGATAATGAAAATACAGTCAATGAAGACAATCCATGGTGGTGAGATGTACACATTTTTGGAACAACTTTTTTATTTTTATTTAAAACAAGCAAACAAAAACAAACACCAGTCACATCAAAAGCAGTTCTGTGCATTTTGCACTGGGAGGAAAAACATCCCAATCCCAAATATAATTTTCTAAAACTTACTCTTCATGAAAGCTTTAAGATGTTCCTTTCTCAAGACAACAAAACAAAACATTAAAGCTTCACTAAGACTAAATACCGCAAACTACCAGGAGAAATGCAAGTGTCAAGTTGAAGAAAGCACCTTAAGGAAATTTGTGAACGTGAAGCAACTAATTACTGTTTCCCTCTGGGCGAAGTTTATAATAGCACAGAAAAAAGTGGCCAAATGTTATGTGGAAATGCTTATGAATAACTCAGGACTTCACAGACTCTGTGACCTTAGGAATGCATGTGATGTATGCCTCTGGGACAAATGCCTTGTGGTCAGGTGTGGGCAGATAAGTGCTGGGAAGACAGTCCCTCATGTGCACAGCCCAAGAATTGCCCAGAATTGTGTGGCCTAAAATCTTATTATCTATACTTTTGTTGAAGTTTGCTAAGAATTTTGATTGCCAAGAATCTTCCTTTAAGTACTCCAAGAGGAACTTTTCATTGACACTGTTGTTAGGGAACAGCCTAGCACACTGGTGCTGTACCATGAATGCACATTTTGAATCTCCTGCGGAGCTATGCAGAAAAGTCCAGCGGGCATCTAGACTTCCTCCTCAAGATTTCTGATTAAACTGGGCATTCCTAGTAAGTCTCGGGAGAAGCCTGGACAAGGACGGTTTTTGAAAGCCAAACGGGATGGGGCTGTTGAAAAGCAGAGTATCATAGGATCAGTTCCTCTGGAATAACTTATGAACAACGTTTTGCTTTCTCCAGCATTGATGTGATTTTAAAATCAGGGTTAGTGTTACACCAGCTGAAGCAAGAGAATATTAATATTGTGGCCACATGAGGGACCCCCATGTCACAATTCTCTGCTGACTACCGCATATGACAATAATTCGCCTTCCTAAATGCTCTGAATTCTCTATTTTCACAACCACCGGTGAGACAAGGGATATCAGATTGGTTTCATTTGTCATGTCATCCCTAATAGATGGGTGGTGATTGCCTGAGTGCTGTGTTGCAAAACAATCAGAGGTTGTATCTGACAACAGCAGTAAAAGCTACCTGATCAATTAGTGATGTCTGCCATGGGTGCTTGGAATGAGGAATGGCAATGCACAGGACAGGCTTTGCTAGCTTTGCATAACTCAACAGAAGCAGAGAGTTGTCTGCAGATGACCTTATGTATCTCCACATGTATATTACAGAAGAGTGCCCTCTCCCATCAGAATAGTAGGATGTATTAGGTTTACTTATATAACTAGTCAATACCTTAGGAGGTCTTTTAAGCTTAGTATTAGAAACTTTTTTTTTTTGCTTTTTGTTTTCTCTGCCTTTCATAAAACACAATAGGCATAGAAAGCACTGATTGTAAGAGGCTTACAGTTTCACTAGAGAAAGTGTATGTGCAAGCAACAACTAATAAGCACAGTATTATTTATTGTGACAGAATTGTGTGCTGATATAATAAAGATGATAAAGGGAGTAAATTCTTAATGATGTGGTCTGAGGAACAAACACTAATTCTATAGTCCACCAGATACTGCTTTGACCAAGCGGATATTGGAGGCAAATGGGTGAATTCACATTCTGAGCAGAGCTGGTTTCTCTCACAAATAATCACAACACAACACGCGCAACCTAACACAGCACAACATGAGTCTCATCACCATATTATTCTTTAATCAATTCAGTGATAATTTGTCCAACTTCTCATTAACTTTCTTTTCTCATAGGCAAGTATTCCAGCTTATTAGCTGGAATAAAGAACAAGGATCTAGGCATCCAACAGACCTTTCAGTCCTCAGCTCTGCCACTTAACTTTCTGGCCTCCAGAAAGTCTCTGATGCCTACAAATCCCTGTTGCCACATACAAGGTAGATATAACAAAACTTCCCTTGCAGGAATATTTTAAGATTTAAGAAGATATGTCAACAATCTGGTGCTTAATAGGGTTTCATTAAATGGCAAGATATTATTTCCTGAATTATGAAATGACATTGATTTTAAGATGCGCTCTTGAATTAATAGAAAGTTTCCAGGGGGGAAAAACATCCCTTCATTATAATGTACATCTCATTGTAATGTGAGTCTGAATTTTATAGACTATAACATGTGAAGTGCATGTGAGCCTAGCAGCAGCGATATGTTGCCAGATCCAGCATGTACAGCCAGAACAAGCATATGAACAGCAGCAAATGTTCCTCCAGAGCCTACCATGTGCCAGGAACTGCCATGAAACATTTAATTCTCACAGGAACCCAACCAGGTTGGTCCTATTAGCCACCACATGTTACAGACAAGGCCACTGAGGCACTACTATGAGAGTAAATTGGCTAAGCCCTCATAGCCAGAAAGTGGCAGAGCCTGAATTTCAGCCGGGCGTCCTGGCACTCAAAGCCATGCCCTCAGCACCGTGCTGGGCTCCCCAGGGCTGGCTGCCAGAAGGTGTCTGGACCTGTTAGTGGAGGAACCCTGAGGACTGGCAGGGAGGGGGCATCAAAGCAGAATCAAGATGGAAGCTGACTCACCGTTGAGAGAGGCTGCCTGTAGGCCAAGGGAAGTACCTACAAGGCAGCTGGACACTGAGACTGGAAGCCCAGGGAGTCAGAAGACGGAAGGCAGGAGTGAGGCACGTGAGGAAAAGCAGTTCTGGGAAAACACAGGAAACCAGCCACACGTGCAGGTCATGGGGTCGATGCTTTCTGTCAAGAGGTAAGTGGACATGGGTATGCTGACATTTTCCTACATGCAGCAGGCTTTGAATCTGGTTCCCTGTTTCTTCTGAGGCCATGCACGCATACCTCAAGACCAAGAGAACAGTTGAAGTATGTTACGGGTTAAACTGCATCCCCTCTCAAAATTCATATATTGAAGTCCTGACCCCAAGTACCTCAGAATGTGACCTGATTTGGAGGTGGGGCCTTTGCAGAGTTAGGTTAAAATGAGGTCTTTAGGGTGGGCCCTAATCCAATGTAACTGATGTCTTAATGAAACGGGGAGATTTGGACCCAGACACGCCCATACAGGGAGATCACCATGTCCACCCACAAAGCCAAGGAGAGAGGTCCGGAGCAGGTTCCCCCTCACAGCCCACAGAAGGAACCAATCCTGCTGGCACCTTAACTTCACATGTCTGGCCTCCAGAACTGTGAGAGAATGTTGTGTAAGCTGCCCAGTTTACGTTACTTTGTTATTAATCCGGGATATATTATGAACATCTGGTTATCAATAGGCTGATTCGTCCAGTTAGTATATTTGAAAGAAGGAAGTGTCTTCCTGAGTCTATGTATTTCATATATGAAAATTTGTTTTAAAAAAGCACATTGTGAAAATGTGTATTGGCATATTCTTGTATTTTCCATATCAGAATTCATTTATACACTTACTTCTACACCAAAAACTAGAGATATGACTGCGGACATTGGTATCAACAATGGAACATTGTGTAAACTGATATCTTCAACACATATGCCTGCTCATTGTTCTCTGTGAACTTACTCCAGAGATGAATAGGGTCATCATGATGAATTGTTATAGAAGCCAGAACATGTAGACAGGGTGTGAATATATTTTCTTTAAGGTAACAATATAGTTACATAACCAGGGGCTATGAGAACACCAGAACGCTACAACTAACCCAGCCAGTAGGCTGGAAGTGGGCAGAGGGACTTGGGAGAGCTTCCCAAAAGAGCTGGCCCCTGAGAGGAGCCTTACGATATGCGCCTCAACATTTAGTTTAACAGACGTGCATCCACTGTCTTTCCTCCTACTTTTCCTAGCAAAATGAACCTTCCCACGCCTACATATGCATCACCATCACCTGAAGGACTTGTGGAAACATGAACTCCTGGGCCCCATCTCAGCATTTCTGATTTGGCACATCTGGAGGGGCCCCAAGAATCTGCATTTCTAGTAGTGCTGGTGCTGCAGGTCCAAGGCCCTCACCCTGAGATCCACTCAGGAAACATTTATGAGCATCAACCTGAGAGCAGGTATCTGTCCTCAGGGATGCAGAATGAATAAAACATAGTTCTGCCTTCATGAGAATAACGGATATCAAATCAATCAACCCCTTTTTAATGCAATCGCATTCTCGAATCTCTATTTCTTCACGGAAAAAAAATAAAATATGCAGTGCATGATAGGAGCTATTTCTCCAACACCATCACCCATGCCTACAGAGGAAGGGATTTTCAGAAATGATGACTGCCACACGTCTATTCTCTTGCCCTCTATTTTCACACTTCAGTGATATAGTCTGGTGAAAACAAAGTCTGGCCTGCAAAGGAAAGAATTTGTAGATGTGGAAGTTTGGATTGACAGATCTTGCTAACATAAACAAGCTGGAACTTTCCTTTTCTCCCCACTTCCCTTTATTGAGGGCAATATTTACAGCGAGTAGCATGGATCTGCCTCTTTGATACCCACAAAGCAGCAAAGAATGATCTGATGTGCTTTTTTGAAGGCTGTCAGGATTGGATAATCATATGTTTATCCCCTGTGACACATGTTGAAAGACATGAGAGCCAGATGAACATAGCAATGAAATCTATTAGAAAGACACCAAGCCAATGAAGGAACAAAAGCAATGGTCTGACAGGAAGGATCCTGTTTTTTTTTTTGCTGTTGTTGTTGTTGCTCATGAGCTGTACTGTCAAATATTTGTATTTGTGCTGATGGTGTCTTGAAAAGGTCTTGGGGCCAGCTCTGCAAGAATGCATGCACTTGACAAAACGAAACTCAATAACAACCGAACAAATGTTTCTTTTATTTCGAAGGCCAAGCACTTGGCTTTAGAAGGAAAAGGGAGTCCTGTGAATTGCTTCACTTCGAGAACTATTTGTCAGTCCCCGTAATATGCTACTTCTGCCTGATGTGGGCAGGCCTATTGTCTATCATTAAGAAATCAGCTGGTTTTTAAGAGAATGACTAGGTGGATATAAGCAGGCACCTCAAATCTAGATGGCTGGTCATTTCTCTAGTGCTCACATAAACAGTTTACAAATGCATAAGTATGTTATTCATAAGACACTCTCTTGTAGGTAGTTAAAATGTTGAGTACTGTAGGAATGAAGAAAATCAAGAGCTTTCTCCAACTCCCTTGCCCTGACACATTTGAGAGATATTTTATTGTTAAAAAAACAAAGCCCTGTTTTCTGCCTAGCCAGTTTGAATTAACATGGTGATTGATTTTTTTAAAATGAAATTTGTATTGAACGTGGAAGAAAATAGATTTACTTAAAAGTACATGCACAAGGATGCATCTGAATTTGTACTGTTAGTATTTTCACTCCACTATTGTGGTTGTTCCTTATTGCTCCATTTTAGATTCAATTCCCTCCATTCAGAATATATTTATGGAGCATTTTCTAGGTGCCAGACACATAGACACCAGAAGATGAATATCCGGGTCCTTGATTTTAAGATGTGCACAGATCTGTTTTCCATCTTAATGACCTAATTTCCATTACTATCATCCACAAATAATATTCATACACATAGTTCTACCTTTTGTTAAACCTCTCCAACTTATAAAGGATCTCATTTGTACAACCCTGTTTATCCTTCCTGTCCTTAAGCACAGGAGGGATGCTTGTCCTGGATCCCTGGTCCATTCATCCTCAGCGGCTGCTTCTGCTCTTTCTAGGGCTCTCTGGTTCAAAGGTGCACATCTTAGATTTAGGGATTCACTTGGATTATTCTCACGCTAACAGTCTGGAATTCCTGTGAAATAGTTCAAGAAAAAATTGATAGATTGTATTATGCAGAAAAATTTCTGTGTACATGTATAAACATAAGCAAAGTTAAAAAGACAAGACATACTGGGAAAAAATGTTTTCAAGTTACATGGAATATAAAAAGATAGCTCCCAATATGTATTTTTAAAACACTGTTAAATATAACAAAAAGGATAAAAATCCCTATAGCAAAAAATGGGAGAATGGCACCGATAGACAATTTACAGTAAAGATATACAAATGCTTTACATCTATGAAGTGTTCAACCTCACTCATGCTTGCACATGCCAATTATAACTGCACTGACATGCCATCTCTTAGCTATCAGATGGGAAGTACTCAGAGGCTCAATAAATATTCTGTTTGAGACTTGGTGTAGAAATTGTTATTCTCCTACATTTCTGATAGGAATGCAAGAGGAAAGCATCCTAAGGAGGAGGATTTGGCGGGACCTAACAAGACCACAATGCATTGACCCTTTGGCCCAGCAATGTCACTTCTAGGACTTCATCTTGAAAATCCACCTCCAGAAATGCAAAGCATCATAGGCAGAAGATCATTCACTGTGGCTTCATACGTAATAGCACAATATTACAAAAAATAAAAATGCCGATTTGTAGAAGATTGGTTAAATAAATTATGATATATCAGTGCTGTTTTTTTACAAAAGGAATGAGGAATAGCTGTATTAATTGATATGTAGTGACTTTGAGGATATACTATTTAAATTAAAAACTAAGCACTACACACATACATTCATATATATATATGTATACATCTGCAGATTTTGTACTAAGAAAGGGATTTTTTTTTCAAAAATAAATACAAAAGAATAAAAGATAAAATACTGGAATGATTCCCTAAGAAATGGGAAAATACTGGGCCAGGCACGTTCGCTCAAGCCTGTAATCTCAGCAATTTGGGAGGCTGAGGCGGGGGGATCACGAGGTCAGGAGATCAAGACCATCCTGGCTAACACGGTGAAACCCTGTCTCTACTAAAAATACAAAAAAATTAGCCGGGCGTGGTGGCGGGCGCCTGTAGTCCCAGCTACTCGGGAGGCTGAGGCAGGAGGATGGCGTGAACCCGGGAGGCAGAGCTTGCAGTGAGCCGAAATTGCGCCACTGCACTCCAGCCTGGGACACAAAGCAAGACTCCGTCTCAAAAACAGAAAGAAAAAACAAAACAAAAAAAAGAAATGGGAAAATACTGAAATGGTTCCCTAAGGTTAGTGGGGGTGGTTTAGAGGAGATAGAAATTGGGTGGTGTAGACATTTATCACTGTACACACTTTTATTTATTTGTTTATTTTAATTTTTTAAATTTTTTATTTTTTGAGACAGAGTCTCGTTCTATCGCCCAGGCTGAAGTGCAATGGCTTGATCTTGGCTCACTGCAACCTCTGCCTCCCTGGTTCAAGCAATTCTCCTGCCTCAGCCTCCCGAGTAGCTGGGATTACAGGCACGCACTACCAGGCTCAATTACTTTTTGTTTTTAGTAAAGATGGGGTTTCACCACGTTGGCCAAGCTGGTCTCAAAATCCTGACCTCAAATATGTATACTTTTATAGTTTTGACTTTTGAATGGTATTAGACTATTTCATTTAAAAGTGAAGTAAAAAACACAAATAAGATGATCTCTAATATTAAAAACAAAATTAATTAACCATGTATAAAATTGATAGCATTAGTACATAATACAAATGGATGTTGCTGTATGCCCATATTCTCCTGGTGGAAGAAAGGAGATTCAAATTTGGAAAAAAGGTTGGAATTGGAAGTATCAGTAGGAAATCCACTGAAAAGAGACTAGGAGAAACTCCAATAGCAAGGAGCACACCTAATGTTCAAATCTTGATTGAAATACCAAGCTGAAAAGAACCAGGTGGCTTGAAGAAAATGCTGATTCCGAGTTATGGGAAGGAAAAATACATGGTAACGCTGGAACATAGTGGTGTGCCTAAAAGCAAGAGAACGCTCAAAATATGATGTGTGCATGCAAAAAAAGATTCATCAAATTCAGACAATTTAAGGATAAGGATAATGATATTAATGAATTATAAAAATATAAAAGAAAAATATGAGTCCACACAGATAGTAAAGGGGAAAAATGTAGAAGGAAATTCTGTACAGAATAATAGCCAACGGGTATAGAAGGAATGATGGAATTACATAACCACCAGTTTAAACCTCCACTATAATCATTGATTAGAGCAAGGATCACCAGGTGATACTAAATGACCAGATGAAAGGTTTTGGGGCCAGAGGAACCTCTTCAATGAGATACCTGGTAGATACTACCCTCTCCAAGTGAGCAAAGTAACAATACCAGTGATGCAGATAACTGAAGTTGCGTGCCTTCTGGTATGCTGCTGTGGGAAGCCCAGTAACCACCATCAACAAAGTTTAACTTCAATCTAATCATGACACACATTCAGAATATGAAACACTCCATAAGAAAATGGGCCTATTCACACATGTCATTGTCATGAAAGTCACACATCAAAACAGGTTAAAGGGATGTGGCAAGATGAGGTTCTTGACTGGATTTTGGACACCCCCTCCACAATAATGCTGCTATCAAGCACGTTGTTGAAACAACTGGTTCAATGTTAACGTAGACTCTCTATTAGGTAATATTATTTATTAATGTTAAATTCCTTTCCAGCGACAATGGTATTGTTGCTATGCAGGAGAATGTCTTTGTTCTCAGCAGTTATATGCTGAAGTATTTAGAGGTAAAGTGCGAAGTTGTCCACATCTTAATTTTGAAGGATGCAATAACTAAATAAATGAAGAAAGGGAGAGAGCAAGGTAGGGAGGAAATGAAGGGGAGGGAGGGACACAAAGAGAAAGATTTTGAGCAAGAAAGAAATGGAGGGAGGATATGCAGAGAGATGTAAAAAGCAGAAAACATACTTTCTGCTTTTTACAACAAATGATTTTTGTTTGATCTTTTTGCCAACAATGATTTTTAGGGGTTCATTGCATTTTTCTTTCAGCTTTTCTGTGCACTTGAAATTAAAATTAAAAAGCTAAAAAAAAAAGCAGGCAGGAAAGGGAAGAATGCACAACTTTTATAAATAAAGAAGGAGGAGCAGGAGCAGAAACTAAAGAAGAGGGGAGAGGAGGAGGAGGGGGAGGAGGTGGAGGAGGCCTAAGAAGGAAGTGGCTTGAGGAGGAGGAAAGAGAAGGAAGAGGGAGGGTGGACAAGGAGGGGGGAGGAGGATGGATGGAGGAGGAGATGGAAGGAGGAGGGACAAGGAGGAATGTGGAGGGAAGAAACAGGAAGGAGAGGATGGAGGGAAGAGGTGGAGGGAGAAGTGAGCAGAAGGAGGGGGAGGAGAATGGGAGATAAGTGTTATTAGTATTACCCAGCCCCACAGAATACTACTCAGCATCTTTCTCTGTATATTTTTCCATGGCCACACATGTTTACATGCACTATTTTCCTCTGAAATTATCTCTATGTGGAACATCGCATGAGTAGCTTGTGTCGGGCGAAACCAGAGCCTGGGTAGCAGATGGCATAGCTTTGTAGCTGTCTTGATTTAAATGGCCACTTTGATTTTCATTGCTTCACTTCATACAAATTCCCCAATGTGGGCTTGGTGCTACAGGTCCCTGCACGAGGGAGACATTTCCTTAGCCTAACCACGTTGTTTCCTACTGAAAGCAAATGACTTTGCTATGTCTTCCACTTTTACTCTTAGCGGCGATAATCACCTCAACAGCAAATGGATTAGCCATATATTTTTATTGTCTCTATGCCCATATCTCTTAAAGAATTTCTACAAGGCTGCGAAGCCTTTGAGGCCAAGGACAATATTCTTCACTCCTTTGATTCCCAGATTCTATCATTGTGCTGGCACATAGCAGGTGCTTAACAAATATTAACTGAAAAACTGGATGAATGTCACATACATCGAAAAGATTTTCATAAGGATTTAAAATTATTCGTATTGATCTCCTCTTCATTGTTCTGACAAAAATATATTCTAGGAATTAAAATGAATATGCGAAGCATGGATAACCAAGATTAGCCCCGTGCAGGCCTCATTATGTGGATTAATATTTGCAAACCCTTGGTGAGTTTCTTCTTCTTAAATTGAATAACGACTTTTGTCATAAAGGAAAAAAAGTTAATTCACAGGATATTTTGGCTTTAATGTTTTCCATATATTTTCTTAAACCCTTGACAATCTGAAAATCCAGGATAAGATATTATTGAATTTAGTCAATATTTTGTGCCATGTTATAAATTAGGACATATTCCATATACACATTTTTGCAAACTAGAAATGTTTGAACACCACTGGTATGGTGTTCACTTGGTGACGACAATAGAAAACAGTGGGTAGGTAGGACATGGTGTTTTTATACTCAGGCAGATATCATTTCACTCACCAACTAGGTCAACATTGTGCATCTTTGAAGGTCACAATATTTCAGAGCCTCAATTTTCTCAATTTATAACAAAACTACACTTGGTAGAATAGCTGTTTCTGAAGAAGAAAGGAGATAGTTACCATGGCCTTCTATATGGCTCGTGGATAGCTTTCAGGTCATGTAAGAACCTTCCAAAACTGTATGTGAAGCATGTATGTGTCTGTGTGTGTGTGTGTGTGTGTGTGTGTGTGTGTGTGTACATGTGTGCACCTAAGTATATTTCCCTGGAGATAAGTTCATCTCTTTGGACTCTCAAAAAAATCTGTGACCCAAGGATTTTAAAGACCAGTGCAAAATGTGCACACTGTAAGGAAGTTGATATTCAGACATACAAAATATCAATATGTGCACCCAACTGTTTATTCAGAAACCTCTTCTATTTTGTGGAGTTGCAATAGTGGGCAGTGAAGGGAATGTATGTGGAGTGTTGGGTCAGGAAGATGGGTACCATTCTAACCCCATTGTTCAATGGTTGCAGAATGGTGGGCAAGTTCTTTGGCCTCTCTAAACCTCCGTTTCTCTTTTCTAAACTGAGAAGAGATCTACTTATTTCAAGAATGGCTTTGCTGTGAAGATTACACAAGGAAAGAAAGGTTAAATGACAAGTTAATGGGTGCAGCACACCAACATGGCACATGTATACATATGTAACTAACCTGCACGTTGTGCACACGTACCCTAAAACTTAAAGTATAATAAAAAATATATTGCAAAAAATATCCCTTAAGTGTTGATCGAAGTGACTCCCACTTTTAATGTTACCACTTTCACTGCCCCTTTGATTTTTCATTCCTCGAATCAAGTCGTCCCCATGTGCTCAGTGTTTTCTTACTAATATTATTTTTGCACTTGTCTTCATGAAGAGATGTAGTTTTCTTCTTCCTCTGTTGCTTGGTGTAGAACACCTGTCAGACCACTTGCCTCTGACAAGTCCTGTGGATTGCAGTCAGCCCTTGTCAGCCATGGGAAACACAGCTGCAAAATGAATCATCTGCCCACTCAGGATCCACGCAGCTGGGACAATCTTATTGTTTTACTGTCACTGAGTTTACATGAGGTCTTTCACGTTTGTCCATACCACATAGTTATGAACGTGAAGAACACTAACACTAGTTCTTATTACTTTTTACTTTCTGGGTGCTTGTTCCGCTTCCTTGTGCATTCCATGAGGACGTATCATTGGCAACAAGTTATGACTGCTGTCCCTTTCTCCAGTTGAAGGGACCAGGACAATAATGCAGGGGGTGCAATTCTACAGTGGGATACTAGAGACTGAATTTTGGAAAAAAAGGTCTATTAGAATAACTAAAAGAATAAATAATATAAGCTATATCTTTAAAAGATGTTTTCATTGAGTAGAGAATTCTAAGCTGAAAGTATTTTCTTTCAGTATTTAAACAAGAGTACTCCAGTATTTTCTTGTTTCTATAGTTTCCAATAAGAAATCTACTATTATCTTTATCTTTATTCCTTTGTACATAACATGCCTTTTTCTCTGTTATAGTTTCAGTACTTTTTTCTTGATAACGGTTGTAAGCAATTTAATTTTGGTATAATTTACTTTGTGTTTCTAAGCTCGTGGGTTTTTTTTTTGAGCTACTTAGCTTTACAAACATATATGATACAATTATAGTAACTTCTTAAAATGTCATTGTCTGCTAAATTTAACATGTTTTACTGTTTGTTCCAACTGATTAATTTTTATCCTTATTATGTGTTATATTTTCTTGCTTTTTATGCCTAATAATCTTTGAATATATGCCAGATATTGTGACTTTAACTTCTTGAGTACTGGATATTTCTGTGTTCCTGTTAATCCTCAGCATTTTTTTTTGGGGGGGGATGGATTCAAGTTATTTAGAAATAGTTAGGTTCTTTACATTTTGCTTAGACAATTTTTAAGGTAGGATTAGAGCAGTGGTCAGTCTAGGGGTATTTATTCCCCATGAGTAAAGCCAGACCCTTGTGTTTGCCCCACCCAGTGTCCTGTGAATCATGAGATTTTCCCGTCTAGCTTGTGAAAATTAACTATTCATGACACTGTTACATGGGATACTCTTTATTATAATCCATTCAAGTGGATCTTATTCTGGTCTCAGGTAGTCTCACTTGTAAATACTAATCATTAATCAGCTAAATATGTAGTTGGGTGGAATCTACTGATCTCTGGGGTTGTCTCTTTGTAAAACTCTCTCTTCATTCCAAGATGATTGCCAGGAGTGGGGCACTGGATGCTCATCTGTATTGACTATCAGACCTGCAGGACATGGGTTAGTCTCATTAAGAGACTCACTATCAGGCCAGCTCAGAATGAAGCATGGTAAGCTTTCTTCCAATGGGAGTAGACAAAATTGTGTCATTATAGGTTCAATTATAAGGGGACCTCTCAGCTTTAGCCTGTGCTGAGTCAATGCCCATCCAGTGAGCTGGTGGAAAACACCCAGTAGAAATCTTGGTCAATAGGAACTGAGGGTCATCCAAACAAACAAACAAAATCATGCAAAGGACATTGTAGTAGCTATGCCTGTGACCCAGGGACTTCAGCATAGTGGTCAGAGGAAAGTAAGGATTCTCAGAAAAACATGTTCATAGTTTCTCAGAACAATATGGGTACAAGAATGTTAATAGCAATTTAATGTTTGCTGGGACACACACACACACACACACACACACACACACACACACACACACACAGCACATATCTACAAAAGAAGAAAATAAAGAAGAAGAGAGAGAAACAAAGACAAAATCAAATATAAGGAGATTTCCAAAAAGTTAAAGATATTAATTCTCAAATGCACTTAATTTAAGAATATTGTTTTAGAATGACTTGAACAGAAAATGATACAAGAAATGAGCACGCCATGGACTTTTCATCCACTTCCCACTTGCCAAACCTCCAAATTTGACTTACCACCCATCCTCTCAAGCATTAGCAACTCCAAGAGTTACGGTGCTTTCCGTAAGATCAGTGGAAATTTTAGGATGTTAGCCCACCAGCAGCATGTGGGAGGTACCACCTAGAGGCATCATTTGGAGAGACACTTAGCAGAGGAAGTGAGACACTGTGTGAGGAGCAAATAAATAATAATCAGTCAATTTGGGATTAGTGCATTAATGTGACTTTACTTTCACCATGAAACTAGATATACTCTGCAAAAATCAGCCTCCAGTTTGGGAGGAGGTCTTAGCTCATATCTTAGGTGGTGTTCTGTGTTTCTGCTGTCCATTATGGTAGCTACTTGCCACATGTGGCTATTTGGGACTTGAAATGTGCCCATTTAACTAAAAATTAATTTTCAACTTTACTTAACCTTAATTAATTTAATTCAAACTTAAATAGTCACTTGTTTTAGCCAGTGTCTGCCATAGCAGACCACATTGATTGAGAGCATAGTGAGTTGACAATGTAGGCTCTAGAACTAGATGCCAAGTCATAAATCCCAACTTTCACTTTTGCTAGCTGTGCATCCTTGGGCAACCTATCCTTTTCGCACCTTAATTGAACATTTTTAATGTTAGAAAAAATGATTATAATCACCTTATAGTTCTATTGTGAGGATAAAGTGATGATACTTATGCAAAGTGCTTAGAAAATATGTGGTGTATACTAAATGCTCAATAAGTTAGCTATCATTAATCTTATCACCTTCATTATTTTTTCCTCTTATCTACTGGCGCTTATATAATTCTACACACCAATAGTCAATAAATGCCCTTAGCCACCACGCAGTATTCTTTCTATCATTTTCTTTCACCGCAAACATAAAATAAATTTCTGGTGGAGTGATAGAGGAGGATGTGGCTGATGCTAGAAGCCTTTGCCAGTTTTGATATTGAGACTAGGGTAGGAAATGAATTATGGAATGTGCAGAAAAGACAGAGTAGAGCCCTAAGTAAATGGTCTATTCAGAAGGGGATGCAGAAGATCTGAATTATGGGACTTTCAAAGGATTGTTTATAGTCAGTAAATCTGCATCTACTAGCATTTTGGGCTTTTTTAGATCTGGCAGCAGCACTGTGATCAAGATAGAGAATTTCCATCAACATACAGCGTTTTCTCATCCACAGTAAATCCCAATCTCCTATAGGCAGTCATCTTCTTATTTCTATCACCATAATTTTTTGTGCCTAGCTTATTTCTTTATTGACATTTCAATGCGATATTTCCAAGCTTCATTCATGTTGTTGTACTATATTTGTAGTTCATTCTTTTTCCATTTCTGAGTTTTATTCCATTATATGCTACAATTTTTTTATCCATTGTCCTATTGATAAACAATTGGTGTTTTCCACTTTGAGTATTATGAATTGAGTATTAACATTCTTGTACACATATTTTTGTGGACATGTGCTTTTATTTACCTCTCTTAAATTTTTAAAATTATTATTATTTTTTATTTTACTCTAAGTTCTGGGATACATGTGCAGAATGTGCAGGTTTGTTACATAGGTATACATGTGCCATTGTGGTTTGCTGCACCTATCAACCCATCATCTAGGTTTTAAGCCCCGCATGCATTAGGTATTTGTCCTAATGCTCTCTCTCCCCTTGCCCCTCAGCCCTCAACAGGCCCTGGTGTATGATGTTCCCCCTGTGTCCATGTGTTCTCATTGTTCAACTCCC
Source organism: Pan troglodytes (assembly GCF_028858775.2). NCBI lineage: Eukaryota > Metazoa > Chordata > Mammalia > Primates > Hominidae > Pan > Pan troglodytes. The sequence goes on along the minus strand of NC_072411.2, from coordinate 26,885,774 downwards.
ACTTATGAGTAAGAACATGCAGTATTTGGTGTTCTATTCCTGTGTTAGTTTGCTAACAATGATGACTTCCAACTTTATCCATGTCCTTCCAAAGGACATGAACTCATTCTTTTTTATGGCTGCATAGTATTTCATGGTGTATATGTACCACATTTTCTTTATCCAGTCTATCATTGATGGGCATTTGGGTTGGATCTGTTTTTGCTGTTATAAATAGTGCTGCAATAGACATGCATGTGCATGTGTCTTTATAGTAGAATGATTTATAATCCTTTGGGTGTATACCCAGTGATGGGACTCCTGGGTCAAATGGTATTCTACTTATAAAACTTTGAGGAATTGCCACACTGTCTTCCACAATGGTTGAACTAATTTACACTCCGACCAACAGTGTAAAAGTGTTCTTATTTCTCCACAGCCTTGCCAGCATTTGTTGTTTCCTAACTTTTTAATAATCACCATTCTAACTAGTGTGAGATGGTATCTCATTGTGGTTTTGATTTGCATTTCTCTAATGACCAGTGATGATGAGCTTTTTTTCGTATGTTTGTTGGCCACATAAATGTCTTCTTTTGAGAAGTGTCCATTCATATCCTTTGCCCACTTTTTGATGGGGTTGTTTTTGTGTTGTAAATTTGTCTAAGTTCCTTCTAGATTCTGAGTATAGACCTTTGTCAGATGGGTAGCTTGCAAAAATTTTCTCCTATGCTGTAGGTTGCCTGTCCACTCAGATGATAGTTTCTTCTGCTGTGCAGAAGCTCTTTAGTTTGATTG